>NC_142020.1:11768149-12410649 GCF_049901735.1 Notechis scutatus | reverse complement strand
GGGGGGAGGGTTTCTCTGTGAATGCAACCATTGAAATGGGGGGTCCCTCCAACCTGGCGGCGCCGGAGCCTTTTCCTGGCCAGCAGGGGCGCTGCGGACCGTGGAGTAGCCCAGAGGGCGGGGAGGGGGGGGGGGCGTGTGGGCGGGGCCTCCCGGACAGCCCCTCCCCAGCTGGGGAGGGAGGGAGCAGAGCCGAGGGCGAGCGGGGCCAGCCGGACAGCTGGCGAAGGCTCGGAGGCTGCAGCAGCGCGGCCCGAGGAGGGGGTCGCCGCTGGTTTCCGCTCTATGAGCCCGGCCGGGGCTGGGGAGCCGAGGGACCGGCTGCCCGTCGCCCAGGGACCGCTGTGACCGCTGCGGCACCGCCAGCCCAGCCGGGGCCGAGGAGAGACGGAGGCAGCCCGGGTGAGCGGTGTTTCCCACCCCCCCCCCCCATCCCTCTCCCCGGGGGCGCAACTCCGGAGCCTTTGGCCGGCCTTTGAGGGGAGGCGGGCCGGGGACGCGCTTCGGTCCCGCGCGCTGCAGCAGCCGCGGCTCCGGGAAGGCAAAAAGGCTGCGCGCTTCGGTCCCGGCGGCCAGTGGGGGAAGCCCTCTCGGTGGGGAGGGTTGGGGGGGGGGGAATCGGGGTCCTCTTCCCCCCACCTCCCCGATGTCGGGTGGGTTTCAGCTCGGTCGGTGCCCGTCGGTTCGGGCGCGGAGGATGGGATGGTGGGATCGAAGAAGAGCGAGGGAAGTGGGCTTTGCAACTGGGGATGATGGGTCTTGGAGCCTGGCACTGTTCCCAGGAAGGGAAGCGGGCTTTAAAGTGGGGATGATGGGTCTTGGCCTGGCACTGTTCCCAGGAAGGGAAGCGGGCTTTAAAGTGGGGATGATGGGTCTTGGAGCCTGGCACTGGAGTGGCTTTCAAAATGGGATTCATGGGTCTTGAGTCTGGCACTTGTTCCCGGGAAGGAAGCGGGCTTTAAAGTGGGGATGATGGGTCTTGGAGCTTGGCACTATCGCCGGGAAGGAGGAGGGAAGCGGGCTTTAAAGTGGGGATGATGGGTCTTGGAGCCTGGTACTGTCGCCCAGGAAGGGAAGCGGGCTTTAAAGTGGGGATGATGGGTCTTGGAGCCTGGCACTGGCGCTAGGAAGGAGGAGGGAAGCGGGCTTTAAAGTGGGGATGATGGGTCTTGGAGCCTGGCACTGTTCCCAGGAAGGGAAGTGGGCTTTAAAGTGGGGATGATGGGTCTTGGAGCCTGGCACTGTTCCCAGGAAGGAAGCGGGCTTTAAAGTGGGGATGATGGGTCTTGGAGGCTGGCACTGGCGCTAGGAAGGAGGAGGGAAGTGGGCTTTATAGTGGGGATGATGGGTCTTGGCGTTGCTGCCGCCAAAAGGGACCGCGGCCACCAGGCTCGGGGACTGCAGAAAACCCTGCCGACGCAGCCCAGGCGCTGGAGAAGCGACGGAGGAGGAGGAGGAGGAGGGAAGGGAGCGCCAGCCGGGCCGCCCTCTTCCCCCCACCCTCCTTCAACACCTGGCTCTCGGCTGGGCTTGAAGGCGATCCCCATCCCGGCCTCGCTTGCCCCGAAAGTGGAGGGCGCGCGCTTTGCCGGAGCCCCGCCGGTGTCTTGGGACGGGCTCTCGTTAGGTAAGCTGGAGGTCATCCGGAGCGGACGGCTCGCGTTAGAAAGACCGAGCGCCCTTTAAAAATAACTTTTTGAAGTGATGGCCGCAAGTGTGGCCGGGGAAGGGCGGCTGCGGGGCGGGGCGGGGAAGAGCGAGGATCTGCGGGGCTGCGGAGCGCTTTTTCGGCTCCTGCGCCCTCCAAAGAGAGCTTAGGACTACACCGCCCATCAGCCCCGGGGCAGACGGCGAGAAAGAGGCACCCGGCCCGCCTGGAGGACCTGACGGCCGGGCGCCTAAAAGGGATGGCGCGAATCAAAGGCGGGTTTTGCGCGGCGGCGGCAGCGAAGGCGGGCGATGCTTCCAGTTTTGAGGGGTGCAGAGCAAGAAGCGAGGGCTGGTGGGGCGAGGGGGAGAGGAGAGAGAGAGAGAGAGAGATTTCCAAGGATCTGAAGGGTTGTTTTTGTTTTTTTGGGGGGGGGGAGGGGCGGTGGTCGTAATCAGACGGGACAGCTCTCCTCAAAAGCCCCCGGGGGCTGGGGTTTGAAATTTAGAATAGAATAGAATAGAATATAGAATAGAAAACAGAATAGAATAAAATAAGGAACAGAATAAAGAATAGAATAGAATATAGAATAGAACATAGAATAGAAAATAGAATAGAATAATGGAAAGAATAGAATAGAATAGAATAGAATAGAATAGAATTCTTTATTGGCCAAGTGTGATTGGACACACAAGGAATTTGTCTTGGTGCAAATGCTCTCAGTGTGCATAAAAGAAAAGATACATTCGTCAAGAGTCAAGAGGAGAAGAAGAAGAGGAGGAGGAGAATAGAGAATAGAATAGAATAAACAGAGTTGGAAGGGACCTTGGAGGTCTTCTAGTCCAACCCCTTGCTCAAGCAGGAGACGCTGGCCAATACCATCACAGACAAGTGGTTGCCCAGTCTTTTCTTAAAAGCCTCCAGTGATGGGAGCGCCCACGATTTCTAGTGGCAAGCTGTTCCACTGGTTAGTTGTCCTCATCGTTAGGAAGTTTCTCCTTAATTCCAGGTTGCTTCGGTCCTTGATTAGTTTCCCTCTGTTGTTTTGAATTAACGTGGATTGTAAGAATAGAGTGAATGTTCTATATATTAATTATCCAGGCCATTGATCCAACGAAGCGCGGCCGTTTGTTAGTTGGAGAAAGTCTGTTTCTTCTAAGATAAAGGGAGTGAGAAACTGAACTGCAGATAAAGGAATGATCCCCAAAGAGGCTATGGGCCTCTCCAAGGGAGGAGAGTTGTTGTTGACACAGCCTGGAGGAGACGAGACGGTTATGGATTTGTTCTTAACGCTCCTCAGATCTGATAAAGAGAGACCCATCTGGGAATGAACCTTGTTCGGAGTAGAGGAGTAAACATGCCAAAAACGAAACGCCACCAAAACAGGCATTGTTTATCAGAAACACAGACTGAGCCGCTTATGCATGAAGTTGAAGAAGGAACTTCTGGGTTGGAACTGTTTGGGGAAGAACACATTAAGTAAAACGCCACTCTTTTGGGTCAGGTGGTAGAGTGAGTTATGTGTTGTTGGCTGTATTGCACTTGGTGGGGTGGGGGAGAGGAGAGGAGAGGAGAGGAGAGAGAAAACAAGGTTTTTGGCAGGCAGAGCAGCCACAGCTGGAGATGGCAAGGGCTGAGTTAACGGGGCTTCTTCTTCTTCTTCTTCTTCTTCTTCTTCTTCTTCTTCTTCTTCTTCTTCTTCTTCTTCTTCTTCTTCTTCTTCTTCTTCTTCTTCTTCTTCTTCTTTCTTCTTTCTTCTTTCTTCTTCTTCCTTCTTCTTCTTCTTCTTCTTCTTCTCCTTCTCCTCCTCCTCCTCCTCCTCCTCCTCCTCCTCCTCCTCCTCCTCCTCCGTATCAGGCTCCTAAAAGCAGTATTAAAAGGGGACCTCGGGTGCAAAAGCTGCATTGTTTAACCAAGGGTGTGCTGAAGTTCACAAGATTGGGCCAAAGCCACTGGCTATCTTGGTCAGGGGTTGGTTCAAGAGAAACCCAGTAAGGCTGGATGCTCTTTGGGGTTTTCCTCTGAAGGCTAATTTCATGCTTCTTTAAAAAAAAATAACAACAACCAGGAGAATGAAGAATACAGATTCAGGATGTTGGTACAACTGTGAAGGTGCCAAAGCAATTTTACAGTTAGGTGGCTACGAGAATAAGGTTTCCGTGTAGGACAGCTATTCAGTTACGCAAGGCCAAGTTGGACAGTTAAAGGTTTCTGATGGTGTCCTGTTTATATCATCCTTGGATCCTGAGGACAGAAAGGCACTGCAGCCCAGAATTATGGGTTTTGCTGTGTGTCTTCAAAGTCCTGGGCTCAACTCTGGTTTCCCCATGCAATAGGATCAGTGACCAGTGAATCCCACTGGTCTTGTTGGGCTGAGTCTGATATAAGTCTGCTTCCTGTGAAAGGGGATCCAGACTGGAGAACAGCTACTGAACTTCTATTGTCCCCTGTCCCTGGACAGTAGCCATTGCAGTACACAAATGGTTTCCCCACCTAGTGCAAACGCCCAAGGTTCCTCTATTAAACTACGACCTGGTGGGATCTAGGAGATGCACCTTCCCTGTTGTAGCACCTGTCCAATGGGATAGGCTACTTCCTTGGATTCAAAGGGCCTGTCCTGTCCCTGTTGGAGTCTGAATCCGAGGAGGAAGCCAGACAGCTGACAGGGAGCGGGAGTGTGGCTCTGTTGGCTGTGGAGGAGGCTGGGGAAGGGCAAAGTCTGGCTGGGCAGAGCAGGGGAGTGGTAGAACAAGGGAGAGGGAGTTCGGAGGAAGACCCAAGCCCACCCCCTCTTCATCCTAGGGCACGCAGGGAAGAACAGAGAGCAATGTGGGTTGTGTGGCTTACGTGGGAGGAAAGGGCCCTGATTCCCTTCATAAACCACAGCTGGGAAGACAGTTGATAAGAAAGGCAGGCTGCGAGCGGCAGGCTGCTGGGAGCAAATGTGACTTTATTCTGTGTTGTGGCATATTTGTGTTCCTGGCATCTTCCCAACTGTGTGAGTTTTGCCGTGCCTTCAAGTCTGAAATTCTTGCTCCTGCCTTGCTAAACTAATTACTTCAGTTTGGCTTGTTTGGACTTCAAGTTACAGTTTGTGTTGACGATGTTTTGGACTTAATTTTCTGCAGTCAAAGGCTGTTTGTCAAAGTTTTTCTCTGGCCAGAAGGTAACCTGGACATTGGGGGTAAAGTTGGAGCTAATAAAGCGACTCTTAATGATTATCTGACTGTGTTGCCTTTGTGCCATGCCCTGGGTCATCACAGGACCTTGGCATTCAGAAAGTCACGAAGCCATGGCTCTCCTCCTAGATGGTGGAGCAGGGCATTAGTTGAGTTTACGTTTGGTTAGAAGGTTAGATATGGTGTCCTGGTTATTGTGTTTATTGATTATTTTAATTCTGCTTCTGGTTCATTGATGGAGGTTTTATTATTACATTGTTTTGGTGGATTGTTGTTAGCTGCCCAGAGTTGATATGTGAAATAGATGCCCATATGCATTTTCTAAGCAAATAAGTGGTGCCTTCCCTCTTTGAGAGAGACCAACCCTGAAATCCATGGATTTCCAACCAATGTCAACCACAAGTAGGATGCCTTCTGTCTCTGATGGAAGACCAACTCTCTACTAGCTATGGTTTTCCAACTAGTGTCCACCATCCATAAGTGGAGTAGCTTCCCTCTCTGATGGAGACCAACCCTGAGCAAGCAATTTACATCGCTCCAAACTCTGGGTCTCTCTCTACTCCTTAAAATCTGGTTTTATTCCAGAGCAGAAAATTAAACTGCTACTGTTTGGCAACCCACGAAATGCAGGTGGCCTCTTGATTCTTACACAATCTTTGGAATGTTCCAGTTTGATTCACAGAGGGGTGTGTGTGCCGAGATAGTTTTGTTATTCTCAGGAGCTCCAAAGGAAGCCCTTGAACACGTGATAGTAGGCCTGCTATATTTGGGGAAGGGGATTGATGGCCGAACTCCACGTCCCACTTGGATTCCAGTTGGACTTAGGTCTTCTAAAAATACCCTGATGGCATTTTTCATCCCTGCTACTGTTTCTCTGCATTGGGTCATCCGGCAGCAAAGGTGCAGGGCTGACAGCCTGCAGCATTATGATGCAGAAGGAGAAGAAGCAGTGAAGGCATTATTTTATATATATATGTGTGTGTATGTGTGTGTGTAAGCACAATGCCCTCATCAATTACAAGTTCAGGAGTCACTTTTTTTTAGCAGGCTGCTCATCACTTGGCTTTCATTGTGCTCTGCGATCTGCCTCGAAGCTGATTCTTTTCAAAGTATCTGGGAAGGAACTGGGCAGAATTCCCACTCGTTGCGATATCCTCCAGGGAAGTGTGTGTGTGTGTGTGTGTGAAATTATCAGAACTGCAGCAAAGGTTTTGGTTCTGGAGTCAGAGTAGCATTCTTTCCCCGCCCCCCTTTTTTAAACAAATATTTTGCAGTAGCACTGCAGTGTTCATCCAAAGCCTTCAACTCTTTGAGTAGCTGAAGCGTAGATGATGAAAACTCTTATCGTGGCTGTTAGTTACGGTCCAGAAAGTCAACCCAAAGTCTTGGTCACCCCAGCAACAAGTCCCTGCAGATTGCAGCCCTTGGCAATATGAAGGGTTGACTCATGGCAATTGGACTTCTTGTTGTTAGTTTGAGACATTTCACTGCTCAGAAACAAACAAACAAACAAGTAAGTAAATTATAATTATTTATTACTTTTAACTGGACTCACGAATAAGTCCAGTTGCCACAACTCAACCTTCAGATAACTTTACCTGGGTGACTGAGCGTCATCCAGTCACCTTCTGTGACATATTTTTCTCGGCAACGTTTTTCAGAAGTGGATTGCTAGTATCTTCTCCCTGGGTTTGAGAATGAGTGATTAGCCCACCTGGTTTTTGCACCTAAGGCAGGACTAGAATTCCCAGTCTCCTGATATCTAATGTAGCGCTTTTAATCGGCAGGCGCCAAATTGGCTCTCCCTGGAAAATGTAGGAATGTAAAATTCGCACAAATTGCTGATGGTTTGGAGGGAGGGCCTCAATTTCCAGTTTGTTGATAGGCCGTGATCAGGTAACCCAGATGTTATGGAGGACAAAGAGTGTCTACATGGGATCTTCTACATCAAAGGGTGTCCAACGTGGGCAACTTTAAGACCTGTGGACCTCAACTCCCAGAATTCCCCATGGCTGGCTGGGGAATTTGGGGAGTTGAAGACCACAAGTCTTCAAGTGGCCAAGGTTGGGTGCTCTTGTTCTCCGTACGCTGCGTTTAATCTCCTGGAGATTTCAGCCGATGTAGTAGCCATGCTGGCTTGGGCTTCTGGCAGTTCTAGCACCATCTTCTCTGTGCAGGGGGGAATTGCCTAGAAGTAGGAAGTAGCAGGCAAATTATCATCTTATTCTCTTTTTCCTTTTGTTTCCAGGTAGAAAAATGTCCACTTCCCTTACGGTTGGCCTTCTCCTGCTCTTTGTGGTTGACTATGGCTCCTCTGAAAACTCCAGTACTCCACGAGGATGTGGACTGGACCTTCTTCCTCAACATGTTGCCCTGTGTGATCTGGATGCTATCTGGGGAATCGTGATTGAGGCTGTGGCAGGGGCAGGGGTCTTGACCACGCTGCTCCTCAAGTTGATCTTGCTGGTCAGGCTGCCCTTCATCAAAGGCAAGGAGAAGAGGAGCCCGCTGGGCCTCCATTTCCTCTTCTTTTTAGGGACCTTGGCTCTCTTTGGCTTGGCCTTTGCGTACATCATCGAAGAGGATGAGACCGTCTGCTGCGTCCGCAGGTTCTCCTGGGGAGTCCTCTTCGCCGTCTGCTTCTCCTGCTTGCTCGCTCAAGCCTGGCGGCTCTGGAGGCTGGTCCGCCACGGCAAAAGTCCATCGGGATGGCAGCTGGCCGGAATCGCTATCTGCATCGCGTTGGTCCAGGTCATCATTGCCACAGAGTGGCTGATACTGACGATTGTGAGGGAAGGAAAGCTGGCCTGCCACTACGAGCCCATGGATTTTGCCATGGCCTCCATTTACGTGATGTTCTTGATGGTGGTCACCCTGTGTTTCTCCTTCTTCACCTTGTGTGGGAAATTTAAGAAGTGGAAGAAGAACGGGGTGTGCCTCATCATCACCAGTTTCTTCTCAATCCTCATTTGGGTGGCTTGGCTGACTATGTACCTGTACGGTAACAAGGAACTGGGGAGGAGAGATCAATGGCAGGATCCCACCCTTGCAGTGGCTCTGGTAGCCAACGGCTGGGTCTTCCTAATCTTCTATGCCATCCCAGAGGTTCACTGTGCCATCATTCCATCTGAGCAAGAGAACACGCCCAACTACTTCGACACCTCGCAACCGCGGATGCGTGAGACTGCTTTCGAGGATGAGCTCCAGCTTCCTCGGAGTTACATGGAGAATAAAGCTTTTTCAATGGATGAACATAATGCAGGTGAGCGTCTATTGGTTTAGGATGGGGCTGAAGGTGCTTGCCGTGAGTCGTAATGACGTGGAAAGATTGACCAAATAAAAATTTGAGAGTGGAGTATTTTAAAGTCCAAGCTCTTCTTCAAAGCCTCCAGGGATGAAGCTCCCACAACTTCCAAGGGGAACTTCTGTTCCATTGGTTGATTTTTCTCACTATCAGAAAGTTTCTCCTTATTTCCAGGTTGAATCTCTCCTTGTTCAGTTTCCATCCATTATTCCTTGTCTGGCCTTCAGGTGCTTTGGAGAATAGCTTGACTCCTTCCTCCTTTCTGTGGCAGCCCCTCAAATATTGGAAGACTGCTATCCTGTCTCCCCTGGTCCTTCTCTTCACTAGACCAGCCAGGCCCAGTTCCTGCAACCGTTCTTCATATATTTTAGCCTCCCATCCCTTAATCATCCTGGTTGCTCTTCTCTGCACTCTTTCTAGAGTCTCAACATCTTTTTTATTGAGTGGTGACCAAAACTGGATGCAGTACTCTAGGTGTGGCCTTACTAAGGCTTTATAGAGTGGTAGCAATGTAGTAGTAGCAATAACTCAAACAGGAACTGGGGGATGGACTGAAACAGGAACTGCTTGTAGAAGTGAGAAAAGCATATCCTGTGTGTGTGTGTGTGGAGTTAATAGAAGAATTAGCCTAGAATCATTACGTTCTCATAAATGGTTTAAGGCCAAACCCGCTTGAATTCTGCCGACTTCTTATCTAGCATCAAGTTAGTGCTTACTACAGTATTAATTGACTAGAGAAGCACGTTGGCTCAATGGTTAAAGATGCTGAGCTTATCATCTGGAAAGCCGACAGGCTGGGTTCGAGACCCCAGTGCCGCACAACGGACTGAGATCCTGTTCCTGCCCACCTAGCAGTCGATGGTGTCATAACAGCATAAGTATGCTTTCTCTTCTGGGATCTAGAATATAGTTTCGCTAAGTATCTCCTGATCCGCATAGCTACGAGATTGAAGATTGCATTTTGTTCCCAGGCCTCTTTGTGATGAATTGCAATTTCCTGTCCAGTTTTCACCTTGAGTTAGACGCCATGCGTCATTCCTGTTTGGCACCGAGTGCCTGAAATTCTGCTGGAATCCTTAATAGCAGATGTTGAGGAGAACAAGGCCCTCCCTATGCTGCTGAACTACAGTTCCCAGCATCCCTCAATTCTGGCCCCGTTAGTGGAATTATAGGAATTATAATTCAGCAACATCTGGTCGGGAACGGATCCAGGGGATTTTCTTTCAGACTAATCTCTGTTCACTGGCACTGAGATGATTTAACAGCCATTTGACTGCTTTTGAAGAGCGGTCTCTCTTTTCCCCTTTTCCTTCCTTTTCTTTATTGAGGAAGGTGGCAGAAATTGACAAGCTGTGAGACTTGAGTCTAAAAGATTTATTGCTGAAAACCGCCCGAATGTGTGTTTCCTTTTCTGCCAGCTGAATCAATTATCTTTGCACACTCAAGAGCGCATTGTAGCAAGTTGGCTTGATCTTAGTTCAATAAAGCAATATGCCATTGATTTACAATATCCTGACATTTTCCCCAGGGGAATAGAAGGCTTCTATATGGTGGAACAAATCTATCATTTGGTGTTTCTTTGGCATTTTTAAAAATCATGCACCTTCATATATCGATGAAGAAAATTACAGAACTGGTATTTTGATAAATTCCTTTTCTTTTTCAACCTTACTGCCGCATTGAGCACACATGTCCAGGCAAAGCAAGCCATCTGGAATAGTCATAATTCATAAATGAATCCAGGAATAAGATAAGTTCGACACTGTGGTCTTCACTCTAAAGACAGCACTGAGGACAATGCTTCAGTGAGATGTCCCAATCTAATGATGCTTAACTCATAGGAATAATTAAGTTGGGTAGGAGAAGGATAGACAGAGCCTGGAGGTGGAGTCAAGAGAGTAATCGACCTAGAGTCATTACATTCCCACAACTCTCTTGAATGCTGTTAATTCTTATCTAGCATCAATTTAGGGCTGACTGTTACTGGCTATATTCAGCAATAAATCAGTAGATAAATCACTTTTTTTCAGCACTGTTATAATTTCAGTTACTAAGTAAATGGTTGTAAATCAAGTACTATCAGTAATCTCGAAAATCTTTGCTTGTCCTATGCCACCCATAATTCTCTATATCATTGTCAAGCAGGTTATCTTTTGGACTTCTTTACAGTTTGGGTTTCTAATGTTAGGTACATTTTCAGCTGTCTCCCATTGTTGGTTGGACAGAAATATTAAATATTTAATGATGACCTGAAATAAATTCTCTTACACCCCAAAAAAGATCTTGATACGATTTGCAAAACCCCGCATTCCTTTAGTTTAAAAACTAAACTTTATTTGTTAAAACATTAAGTAGATTGTTTATATTTATTGTGGAGGGAGTATTTCTTTTACACTGGCAGATACAGTATATGGCCCTTATATATATTTCTTCCCCTTTTGGGTTTAGATTTCTCTGTTGTCGAATAAATATTTCAGCTTATGGCATGTGTGTAAGGCTTCACTTTGAGGTGAAGTGATGCCAGGTGTGAAAGATCAAATCCACCTGTGAAGGTCCAATTAATCTGATTTATAGCTTCTCATGCTTATGTACAGGCATATTCTCAACTACCCAAGCACCTGCTTGGAATTATTAGATAAGAGTCAACAGGATTAAAGGAGAATTGGACTTAGCTCACTTGTGGCTACGTAAGGATTCTAGGCTAATCCCTTATTTAACTCCACCCCGCCAGGCTCTGCCATTCCTTCTCCTACGGGTGGAAAACTACAGTAAGTTGGAGCTGTCCCAGGTCCTGCCTGGAATTAAAAATCCTACCTGTAGATCTTCTCCCCCACCTTAAAGCCATCTATGCGGAACTCCCAACTTTTCTATTTTTGGTTTTCCACCCCAAAGTCACTTCTCCCTCTTTCTGTCTTCTTTCCCCGCCTCTTTCTCAACATCGCGCAGCGTTACGGACGGCAGGATTCCGCAACGGCAGCTTGGGGAGCCGTGCAAGCGCTCCCTTCCGAAGCAACGTCTACCAACCCACCGAGATGGCGGTTGTCTTGAACGGTGGGACTGTAAGTATCAAAATGAGACGCGTAGAAGAAGCTACCCCTTAGGGGGAAAAGGCTCAACCGCTGCTTTCAACTCAGAACTTCCTTCGGTTGGATGCTTGCTGATATTGGGGAGCAGGGGAGAATGACGGGGGAGCGGGCGGGGTGAGAATGGGACGCAGGAAGCTTCAACCCACCCAAAGATGCAGGCAGGGCTGAATTCCAAATTCCGTTGAGCCAGTCAAGTCTTTTTTCTTTGCTCAGATTGTTCTCTGGGCACTAACACAACCACGCCACCTCTTCTTCCTTTCTTTCCGTGAGAAGGGAAGAATGATTTTATTCTGTCCATTTCCTCCAGTGGAAAAAAAAAATATCGGAAGGGTCACAAATGTTCTTCTGGTCTGAGAAACCAGAGATGACGTCTCTAGGAAAGCTCACCCACTTCTTTGTCCATTGAGCATTAACCATGGCTCCTTTTCCCAACCAATCACCGCCTCGTTTTTTGTTTTCTTTATAGATGAACTACCATCCATTGGTGGTGTCCTTCCTTTAAATTTTTGTGGCTTTGCAAAAAAAAGGGCCCTTCTCATAGAGTTCCTACCCACAGCAGCCAAGGTCCCAGATGATGGCTTCGAAAGATTCCTTCAAGATTCCTTATTATCTCCTTTGGGTTGCCTAGGGTCTGTGTTGACCAAGGAGCTGCCCAACCGCTTGATCCTATCCGCACTTTATTTCCCTCCACTTCTGTTGGCCCACCGGCGATGCTCTCTCCCTCCCCCCCCCCCACTCCACCCCAGCTGCTTAATTGCCATGATCATAGTTCTGCTACTGTGGCCTGCTTCAAAATGCCACTCATTTGGCTTCTGCTCCATAAGAGCTTAAGGTTCGCGTCCTTTTAAGTCGGCTGCTGACTCCATCAGGCAATGTTGCATTTTTTTTCCCCCTTTGCATCCTGTTTTGGAGGGGTGGGGTGGGGACCAGGGATGGTGAGAGGCGGGTGTTGAAAAAAAAACAACACCATACTGTTCATCTCCTCCAGACCCATATCAGCAGGAAGAATATGAGCCTCAGTTCAGCCAGCAGCAGAGGGCTATCTGACATGTCACTCCACGCTTGAAGTGTTTTGAATTGTGAACCATCCTCATCTCCCACCTGTTTGGCAGGTTTTATCTGCAGCAGTTGGCTTTCTGAAACTCAGAAGCCCACCTGCAACTCTTTAGCCCAGAGGTCTCCAAACTTGGCAACTTTAAGACTTGTGGACTTCAATGCCGGGAGTAGAAGTCCACAAGTCTTAAAAGTTGCCAAGTTTGGTGACCCCTGAAGTTTAGCCAAACCCCAATGAGGATATTTTGGGGCAGGTGGGAAGTTAAAAACAGAGCAAAGGGGGCTCTTATGTGTTGCTCAACTCATGGAAAGAATATCTCGTCCTTAGTAGGGTTCAGGAGTTAAAAATCTCTGATGAATTCAAGGCGGTAGAACCAAGCAAGCGAATAGAGAAACCCGAGGATTTGTTTTCATTATGAATGGAAGAAAAAGAGGAAAAGAAAGAGCACAGGCAGTCCTTGACTTACAACGGGTTCGTTTTTAGTGACGGTTGCAAAGTTACAACAGCACTGAAAAAAAAAGTGATTTCTGATTGTTTTTTTTCTCATGACCGTTGCCAGTATCTCCGTGTTCAAAATTCGGAGGCTTGGCAACCGACTCCTATTTATGACGGTCGCAGCGTGTCCCATTTTTGCAACCTTCTGACAAGCAAAGTCAACGGGGAAGCCAGATTTCCCTGGCTAACTTAAGCACCGCGATGATTCGTTTAACGACGGTGGCAAGGAAGGTCGTAAAATAGGGCAAAGTTTCACTTCCCAGCCGTCTTGCTTAGCAATGGAAAATGTTGGGCTCAAATTGCGTGGCCATAAGTCAAGGGCTACCTGTGCAAAGCAGAGCTGTGTAATGGGACTGAGTTTAAAGGAGGGATTTTCTCAACGCTCCAAAATGCTTAATCGTGGATGTATTGTCCTTATTTCCAGATTCCAACTGCGCCACCAAGTTACACTGGAAGACACCTATGGTGAAAAGCTTAGAGGTCATAGAGGAAGAGAGAGAGAGAGAGAGACAGAATCCATTAACAAAAATTGATTTCCCCCCCAATCCCCCCCACCCCCAAAAGTGTGTGTTTTTCAGAGGGAGGAAATCCATCGGTGTGTGTGTGTGTGGGTGTGTGTGGAAGGTCCTAGAAACCGATAGCTCGGAGTTCTTTTCTCCTTTTTTTTTTTTGTAATAAAACGAATAAACGAAACAAAAAATAAATATGAGCACTGTCAAATCGATAAGCTAACTATCAGGGACCTCCGCAAGGCGATAGAAGCTGACTGAATTTATAAAGTTAGACCTAAGCAACATTTCATATATATATATATATATAAAGGGATCCAGGATCCAAGAGAAAGTGTTTGGTTTGAGGAAGTGGGAAGGCTTTGGAAGGGGCAAAGGTCTTTAATTCATGCAATTGTGCTTTGTGTGTGGTTGTCCACACAAAAGGAGGCCTTTTGGCTTCTTTGCTACTCTCTGAACAGCATTCATGGGGGGTGGGGGCATTTAGAGCAGCGGGGGGTCTCCAAATCCAGCAACTTTTAAGACTGGTGGATTTCAACTTTCAGAACGCTGGCTGAGGAATTCTGGGAACTGAAGCTCACCCGTCTTAAAACTTTGGAGACCCCTGGTTTAGAGCAAGGTTTCTCAAGCTTGGCCCCTTTAAGACGGGTGGGCTTCAGGTGGGCTGAGGAATTCTGGGAGTCGGAGTCCACCCTGCCTTAAAGGGGCCAACTTTGAGAAACGCCGAATTAGAGTAAGCTGTGGAGCTGCAGTAGGGAACCTCGAGCGATGGGACAGGGTGTGCTACCCTCTTCACGCCCAAGGTGCTGGTGTGTGTGTGTGTGTTTGTGGGTAACCCAGATCAGGTGTCAACAGTGACCCAAAGTCAGCGGTGTCTTTGCAGGTGGCTCTGCTCTTCTTGAAACCCTACGAGCTTTCACCCAGCTCCTCTTCTCCCAAGAAGCAATACAGAGCAGTTGGCCATTAGGATGCGTTTGGTAGGACCAAGGAAACCGTCTGCCCGGATGACCAAGGTCACAGGGGGGCAAAGTCTCACCAATTGTATCTCCAGAAGGGGAAAAACTTCAGGTGCCAGACAGGTAGCTCAGGAGAAAGACCCATGGGAACGATCCCTCCAGGCTTCCCAAGAGTTTTCCCCCCAAAAAGGAAGATGGTGGATCACCAAATGTATTGTCCTCATCACGAATTCAAACCTGAGGTCCTTCTCGGGCCAGGAAATCCTCTCCACAGGGGCGACCTTAAACCGCCCCCACTCTTCATTCCCCATCCTAGTTGAACACTGAAGCCTCATGGACTGCAACCTTGTTTTGCACATTGATTGCCTTTTCTCGTGTGTATCTGGAACGTTGGGTTATTATGGCTGTTACTATTATTATTATTACTATTATTATTATTATTATTATTATCCTTCGATCGTTTTCACACGGACGTTGAGAATATCTTCCTCTCCTCTCCCCCCCCCCGCTCCTTTGTCACACAACACCCTAATTCTTTCTGCCTTTTCACATTGCTATGATTTCAGTGATGTTTGGTGAAGCATTCCTTTCGTGGGTGAGCATTTTAAAGCATGTATATCTGCCATTTTTACATTCGGCTGGCTAGCTAGCACCTGCTTTCTGCTTTCCTAGAGACTAAAAAAAGCAAGTCCTGTTGTTTGGTTGAGAGGTGTGTGTGTGCGTGCGCGCGTGAGCATTTGTGTGTATGTGTGAGAGAGAGAGAGAGGGAGGAGGGAGGGAAGGAGGGAGGGAAGGAAGGAGGGAGGGAGGGAGAGAGAGGGAGCGATCAATAAAAGCAGGACGGTATGAAATATCTCAAAGGATAGAATTCATTTTATTTTTTTGCACTTATTCTAAAGCGATTCGCTTTGTAAATGGGCTATTGACAGGGGCAGCAGAAATAAGATCGCCGAATCCTTCAGATTTGCAAAGCTGCTCGCTGGTTCTTAGAAAGAAAAAAAATGAAATGTAATCAATTGGTTTTTGAGGAATCTTTTTTTTAATTTTTCCTTTTCATGTCCCTGGTTTTTAATTTAACTAATTCTATCTGTTTCATCCTACTGGTTAATACACCCAACCTCACTGTCTCGGTAATAAATATATCTGTAGGGAATAAGGAGGTAAACTGTCCAAATGCTATTTTATATTATATGTCAGTTTCTTGCACTCAGAACTGTCCATTTTCAAAAGATACATTCTGTCTTCTCAGGAAAGATTTTGAATGAATCTCCCTCTGGCGTGCTAATTTTCTACATATAAATATTAGCAATAATAATAATAATAATAATAATAATAATAATAATAATAATAATAATAATAATCGTAGTAGTAGTATGATGTGAGGACATGCCATTATCTAATACCCTGAACCGAGTATTATTCTGAAAAAATCTTAAGATATTTGCTGTAGCACTAGTAAAGAGTCCATTTTACCTGTAAGTGGTTCTAAAGGCAATCTTTATTCGGACTGAGGTATAGGGAATAGGGAATATAAACTCCTTGCCCCATCAAATTTGGTGCACTTTAATGTTTTGCTAACATTGTTCCTTTTTCTTTTCTCCCTGTTAAGAACTGCTTTCTTTGTTTATGATTTATTTGAGTCTTGTTGTTGTTTGGCGGAAGGAAGGGCTAATAAAACACTGTTATTCATTTATGTATCCGCTCTAGTCAGCTCTGAATATCCTTGTTTAGTGTGGAAAAAAAGCAGAGTGTGAAAAAAACCTTGAAATAAATGTGACGGTAGACGCCACGTTGGTGCGTTTTGCAAGGCACAACCGTTGGCATCACCTGGCTTATTTAGGAGGGTAACGGGTGTAAAACCAGCCAGTATGTGCAACACACACACTTTTCTTTGTTCTATGAATTCTAAATTGCTCTTGTTGCCACGATCATTTTAGCAAGTTTAGTCTTTTTAAAAATTTGCCAAGTTAAAAAACAGCAATAATTTTTGTGGCCCACGCAGGCTTACGTACAAGAGGAAAAACCTGCATTGTTGCGTTCCAGGAATTTGCAAAATTTAATTTGATGTAAACCTGATTTCATTTTGTAAGATTGTGGGGAAACTGGATGTTCTCTTTAACCTCTGTTTAAAATACAAAGCAATATTTTTTAATAAGAGGGGCATTCATTATATATAACATTACTGTGGGTCTATGCAGGACAGAGATTTGATACGTGTGAAAATGGGGTTTTGAAACTATTTTTATTACCAAAATGCACATGATGAACCTGGGGTAAACAGTTGGAATTAATTACTTTTCCCAGTTGAATGTGAACAAGAGGAAAGAGATGGAATTGTGCTGTTTTTAACTGGAGGAAAAGACCACTTTTAGACGGTTCTGAGACTGTCCAATTTGTGTTTATTTTATTTTTTCTTTTAGACAAGGAAGGATTTAGCGGTCCTCCTTCCCGTTAAATCAATGGCAGTTTGGGAGCTTAAAAGACAGGGTTGGACTCCTTCTAACCTCTCCTGTGAACCTGGGCCATGCCTCCTAGTGGTGGGAGGCGTGCCAATAAAACTATAAGAAGGGATTATTATTTTCTCGAACTATCACTATTATCATTATTATTATCATTATTATTATTCTGTGATTTCTGATGTTTGCTGCTGCTGCTACAACTCTCCCCCCAAAACACCTCTTGTTACAAACCGTTTAAAAGACACCCTTGAGTTGCGTTGTATCTCTTTGTGTTAAAAGTTACAAAAAGTTGTATGGTGTTTGCTTTTGTTCAAAATGTAGAGCATCTGGGGAGGCACTTAACACACGGGAAGAGAAACTAGGAAGCATCAATATTATTCTGTGCTTTGTGACTGCCGATTAATGTAACTAGAAAAATACACCGAATTCCCCAACGTAGAAAAGCAGGCTAGAAGGCAATTTATACAGCAATTGGGGAAATGAGCTGGATCAAATTTCCACCACCAACCCCGGCAAATTGGGAAGGTACAATTTGAACGTCAGATGCAGTCCGAGCAAGGTTGCTTAAGTTCCATGCTGTATTGTTTGGCAGAAGAGTGGGTGGATTTTCCCTGGACTTCCAGAATTGGGCTGAAAACATCCAACTGACCGCCAGATGGCAGCAGAGAGGTAGAGTTTTCTGAGCTCTTTGCAGCCATCTAGAGGAGGTCTTGATCCTTGCAGCCCAGATTCCGGAGCTCCGGCATCAAATAGCAAACGCCACCCAGCGAAGGGTTGAAGGAAGGAGAGAGTTGGGTAATGTTCTGTAAGCTTGAGGGAAGGCCATTCTCCCCACGGAGAAAGCATGAAGAAAGCTTGTCTGCATAAAATGGGAGCCCCACCTCGTGCCTTCCTCCTTCTCTTCCAATTCTCGGGCTGACTCCGGCTGCTTGCAAACTGCACCTTCTCAAAGCCGATAGCAATCTTTCCAGTGACTTGTCACAGTGCTGGGGCCTAATAAAACATTAAGCATGCTTTCATTCTACTAATCTTGGTGCATGTCCAGTGGTCTTAACTTCCTGTCAGCTGCACCCCTTTTCCACAGCTGAATAGCTTGGAGGACCACGCATGAAATATATATATAGAAAGCAGGGCTGGCCAATCAGGAGGTTTCTGGCTTGACGTCATTGGCCCTGAGATATACCTCCATTTACATTCATCGACTGTCAATTTCCATTAAGCTTTCGTTCTGTGGGGATCAGCTGGGTAATGAGTTCATGCTCAACCTTCTCAAGTTTGGTGCAAAATCAGGAGTCTTGGACCCCCAGAATCCTCAGGAACATTGGCCACCCTGGTGGGGAATTCTGGGAGTTAGAGTCCATGCCTCTGAAGGGCATCCAAGTTTAGGAAAGAGAGTTCCACCATCGTGGCCGATGTTTGAGAAGGCCTGGATTTCCATGTCCGAATCCTAAATTAAGCAAGATGTTTTCCAATATTAACTGAGATCTGCTTTTTGGGAACATTGCTTTGGCTCATTTACTGCTTGAAGCTTCCGTTTTAACCTCAAAGCAGCAGAATCAGAAGCAATTGTAGCCTTGATTAGGAGATTTGAGAAAAAAAAACACATATATATATTATAATCTGACTACTCTTCTATCCCTATCAGATAACCCAACCGGTGCTTTTTATTAAAAAGACAAGTGCTCTCTTCTTCTTTTGATAATATATGTAAATATTTATTAAATGTATTAATGTGCTTTTTTAAAATAACGTTCTCTCCTTCCCTGTCCTGTTGACCGTTGCGTACCATTTCATATTCTACATCTTTGGAAAGGTTTTTGAGACAATCAATTGTGTATCATATGGACTTGTACATAAAGAGATATGAAATTTAAACTAAACAAAAAGGAGAGTTGTAAACCCTGGGCAAGAAAGATACATTTTATTTTCAAAAATGCTGTTCTTAATGAAGAAAATAAAAAAAATAAAGAATTACTATTTACTTACAATGGCCTGGTCATTATTTGTTTTTGTTTTTTTAAAAGTTTTGTTTTGTTTTGGTTAAAAGCTTTTGTGTGTCAGTGTTTGTGCGGTGGGTACAGTTCAATGAGCACAGCTGCAGTCGGCTGAATTTGGTCCCTAGAGATTCTTTTTTTTATTTTTACTTTATCCTTTCAGCTGCTAATGCTTCTAGAATTAAGGGGGAGGGAGAAAAGTACTTTGCATATTGGTCGGCCTAAAGCTCCTAGGGTGTTTTTCATAATAAGTTTGTCGTTAATTTAAAGGAACATATTCTTGGCGAGCACATCAGATGCTTGCAAACAGACTGCACACACTCGCTTTGTGACACAATTTGGGTGATGTTGAAATGGTTGGCAAGGATGACATGTTTTCCCTGTGTAGCTACCAGACAGCAGCGGTTCTCAAAATATTTTTTATCTCAGGACCCCTTTGCATTCTTAAAAATGCACCACTTCAGTTTATATGGCTTATATCTATTGATACTGTATTGAAATGAGAGCCAGTTTGGTGAAGGCACCAGGCTAGGAGATGGTGAGTTCTAGTCCTACCTTAGACCTGAAAGCCTGCTGGGTGACTTTAGACCAATCACCAGGAGATGGTGAGTTCTAGTCTCGCTTTAGCCATGAAAGCCAACTGGATAACTTTGGGCATTTCACTCTCATCCCAACCCACTTCACAGGGTTGTGGTGGTGGAAAAAAAAAATAGGAGGAGGAGGAAGGTGTGTTGGATCCGTTCATTGTCTTGGGTATTTATAAAAATAATAAAGGTGGGATACAAATAAATAAAATAGTTCTTGCATATTTAGGTCAAGGTCACTTCCCTTATGCCCTACACCAGCAAGCAGATGATTTGGGACCCTGAACCCATAATTCTGAAGAATACGACTATAATTCAAAGAGGCTGATGCATCTTACCTGGGATGAATTCTCTGCAAGCTTGGAACTGCTAAGCTGGTCCTTATTAATCTTTGCTTTGATCTCAGGTGTCTTTGACCTATCCACCATTAGAGTTTTCAAGAGATTTGGACTGGCCGCCTCAGAGTCTTCCAGTTTGGTTCCCACTGAAAATACACATTTTTGGTCTCTTATTATTAAAACCTTTTTTTGGCAGTCAAAAAATGGAAAATATTCATATGTGGATGTTTAAAATTGGGTCTCAATTCTTGGTGACTTCTTAAATCGGGAGTGTCCAACCCTGCAATGTTTTAAGACTTGTGGACTTCAACTCCCAGAATTCCCCAGGAAAGCTGGTTGGGCATTCCTGGGAGTTGAAAGTCCACAAGTCATGGAATTTGCAAGGTTCGACATCCCTGTTTTAGAGAGTCGCGGCGCTATAAAGTTTGAAAAGACTCGCACGAAGCCATAAGGTACGTTTCCAAGGCATTAAAACTGAATTTACGTTGCTCTGACTAAATAAAACTTACTACTGCTCTGTGTGATGCATGAACCTGGATAAAGGTGTCTTTAAAAAAAAAAAAGTCCCCAGGAAGATTTTGCATTTCAGACTTACTACGATCTTCCTGGCCATTTGGCATGCCTCTCAAAGCACAATTTCAAAGACACTTAGGCACACATAAACACATATACACGGAGAGAGAACTTGGAGCTCTGCAGCGGCATTGACCTCTCTGTGGGGTTTGGAGGGCTGCATTCTCAGCTGCTACTGACCAGATCCAATGTCCGTGCCCTCCCTGGCACCTAAGTGGCACTGGATGCAAACACACTCTTTTAACGTTCAGGCTCACGCAAGCACAAATCACGTGGCTTGATTTTGAAAGGATGGGTCATGATTTTGTACGGACATGGATAGTGGGCGGAGGCTGGTCAAGGGGAAAAAAAAGACCAAATTAAATGAAAGGCTATCATTTGGTATAAACCAGGGGTGTCCAGCCTTGGCAACTGTAAGACTTGTGGACTTCAACTCCCAGAGACTTGTGGGCTTCAATTCCCTGGCTGGAGAATTCTGGGAGTTGAAGTCCGTAAGTTTTAACGTTGACAGGTTGGACATCCCTTGAATAAATCCAGATATTTCTTTAAAAAAAAAATTATTGTGCTTTTCTCCTTAGTATTAATCACAGTTCCAATTGTACAACATCGATATATATTGGCTATATCAATTCCCATCATACAGTATAATCTCTTTTGACTACATAATGATAATAACTATTATTTTCTTACTTATACCATAACACGCTATTACTGAGCTTCTTAGATGACGTAGGATAGACAATTATCAGGCAGACTTCAGCCTCCACAATTCTCACGTCCTTTGGGAAGATATTAGTATTCCTAAAGTTAGGAGAAGAATCTCAAGCATTCGAGAAGGAGAAAGCCGCACGCCTGTTCCAACGCACGACACATGCTCATTGATACGTTTCCACCCTGAACCACAAAGTTTCAGGAAAGAGAATGGCAGCTTTTGTGCACATTTTGAATGAAGGCTGCTGTTTGCAAAGGACAGATGTGCCATTGTCTGGGTGGTGTGCAGGGGGGAAAACTCCCCCTGAATAAACAATTTTGTTATCATGTGATGGGCCACAAAGGAGCAGGCTTATGAAATCCCCACAAAGTTCAGTCTTGGGTCTGCCAACTCATAGTGAGTAAAAAAATGCCTTTAAAAAAAAGGAACGGTTCTTTTAAAGAAACACAGTGCAAGCAAAAGGGAAATATTTTCCTTTTCATCTGATCATGTGAGAGGGGATTTTTTTGTTTTGCAAGTTGAGGAGGGACGGGAAAACCTTTCCATCATTGCCATAACTTCAGGGAGAGCTGCTCCAATAAACAGTGAGTGAATATATCTGGGATTAAGGCACAAGGCCCAGTTGTCCTTGCAGAACAATGCTAGCACACAAGGGATGGACATCAAGTGCAGTCATGATGTGCTTCTTATGCAAGGGATGAAAAACATGTTCGCCTATGTCAAGAAAAAGAAAGAAAGAAAGAAAGAAAGAAAGAAAGAAAGAAAGAAAGAAAGAAAGAAAGAAAGAAAGAAGAAAGAAAGAAAGAAAAAAGAAAGAAAGAAAGAAAGAAAGAAAGAAAGAAAGAAAGAAAGAAAGAAAGAAAGAAAGAAAGAAAGATTTTCTAACCCCTTTGTTCTTTGACATGTACTGGCTTCTTTCAAGACTGCACTTTTAAATTGCAAGAACATTTTACAGATTCTTAGGAAGACAGATACGGGGAGATTGAGAGGGAGAGGAAGGAGGGGGTGTATTTCTGTATTTCTCTAGTTACATCACTTCTTTTAGGTGGTGGTTATTTATTTTCCCCATCTTAGAATAGAATAGAATTCTTTATTAGGCAAGTGTGATTGGACACACAAGGAATTTGTCTTGGTGCAAATGCTCTCAGTGTACATAAAAGAAAAGATACATTCGTCAAGAGTCAAGAATCATCAGGTGCAACGCAATGATAATCCAGTCAATAGAGAGTAGAGTAGAGTAGAGAGAGTAGAGTAGAGAATAGAATAGAATGAATAGAATGGAATAGAATGAATGAATAGAATAGAATAGAATAGAATAGAATAGAAATAGGAATAGGAATAGGAATAGAATAGAATAATAGAATAATAGAATAGAATTAGAATTAGAATAGAATAGAATAGAATAGAATAGAATAGAATAGAATAGAATAGAATAGAATAGAATAGAATAGAATTCTTTATTAGGCAAGTGTGATTGGACACACAAGGAATTTGTCTTGGTGCAAATGCTCTCAGTGTACATAAAAGAAAAGACACATTGTCAAGAGTCAAGAATCATCAGGTGCAAGCTAATAACAGTCATAAGTACAATAAGAATGGAATGGAATGGAATGGAATGGAATGGAATGGAATAGAATAGAATAGAATAGAATAGAATAGAATAGAATAGATAGAATAGAATAGAATAGAATAGAATAGAATAGAATAGAATTCTTTATTAGAAGTGTGATTGGACAGGAATTTGTCTTGGTGCAAATACTCTCAGTGTACATAAAAGAAAAGATACATTCGTCAAGAGTCAAGAATCATAAGGTGCAACGCTTAATAATAGTCATAGGGTACAATAAGCAATCAAATCAAACTAGGAAACAGTCAATATAAATTATAAGGATACAAGCAACAAAGTTACAGTCATACAGTCAACAAGTGGGAGGGGATGGGTGATAAGGAGTGATGAGAAGGTTAATAGTAATAGTAGTGCAGACTTTGTAAATAGTTGGACAGTATTGAGGGAATTATTTGTTTAGCACAGTGATGGCGTTTGGGAAAAAACTGTCCTCGTGTCTAGTAGTTCTGGTGTGCAGGGCTCTATAGGCTCATTTTGAGGGATTGCAAATCTTGATTGCAAATCTTTCACTTATACACGAGTTGAATTTCCAAGCGTGGACTATAATCCAATGGACTCTAACAGATACTGTTGAGAAAAGCTCATCTGAACTTATGAATTTGCCTAACATTTTCAGTTGGGACACTGACCTCTTGAGAACAGACCATTTCAACCTAATTACCTTTCTTTTCTTGATTGGCCCAGAATTCTCGGACACGTTTGTGAATGTTCTTTGTCTCCCTCAAATGTTTTTGCCACTGGCGTAATTCCTGAACTTCAGGATCACAACGGACCTAGAAATGGGAAATGTACGGGCCTGGGTAAGAAACTCTGGAGGTATCCGTGGAGTCAATCTCAAAGGTGCTTTTTCAAAAAGCAAATGGGCTATTTTTTTCCCCTTGAAGTTGTTTTGCTTCTCATCCAAGAAGCTTCATCAGTTCTGGCTGTATGGTAGGCAGAGGGAGTGGAAGGATAGCAGAACTAATCTATTCCCCCTCACCATTCAGCCAGAACTGATGAAGGTTCTTGGATGAGAAGTGAAATTTCTTCAAGGATAAAACAATGTCTACTTCAGCTTCAACTACAACAATATAAGAGCCCACAACAGATACAAACTCAATGTAAACCACTCCAAACTTGATTGCAGGAAGTACGACTTCAGTCAATGCCTGGAATGCACTACCTGACTCTGTTGTTACACCCTCTAACCTCCACTCCTTTAACCTCAAATTATCCACTATTGACCTCACCCCCTTCCTAAGAGGTCTGTAAGGGGCATGTATAAGTGCACCATCGTGCCTCCCGTCCCTGTCCTATTGTCCCCATTTATTTGTACCTACTTCCTGTATTCATACTCATGTTTATTCTTATACCTATTATCTTGTAAGTGATTGACAAATCAAATAAATAAAAATAAATAGTCCAGTTGCCTTCTGAAAAAAGCGCCTTTGAGACAACCATGACCTGGATGACTGAGAATCTCCAGAGATATTTAGGAATGATATTTTCCATAGAGAAATCTCCATAGACATGTTGAGTCAATATTAAATAGCCTTCTTGAGAACATGATGTCAACTCCCCAAACTCAGTTCTCTATTGATGACATTAAGTACTGTATTTAGATGCCTGGCCCATGCAATCACCAAGAGGCAGACACGACAGAATGGATACCACCACCACCATCATGTATTTGGGAGTGACCAAAAGCCCTTTTTCAAACGTCAACTGAACTTCATTTTTTTCTTGAAGAGGTTTCGCTTCTCATCCAAGAAGATTCTTCAGCTCATGAACCCGGGCCCCAAAGGTGCTTTTTCAAAAGGCAACTGGACTTCGTTTTTTCCTTGAAGACATTTTGCTTCTCTTCCAAGAAGCTTCTTCAGTTCTCTGAAGAACTGAGCAAAACCGAATAAGCTTCTTAGATGAGAAGTGAAACATCTACAAGGAAAAAAAAAACCCGAAGTCCAGATGCCTTTTAAAATAAGCACTTTTGGGACAACCATGGCCTGGATGACTGAGGATCTCCACAGATATTTAGGAGTGATATTTTCTAACTGATTGGTACAAAGAAACCCGAGAGACAACAATGCATCCATTTAACTTCTGGCTGCGGAGTGATCTTTGGGGATCTTCCTTTATCCACCCGCCCACCCATCCATCCACCTCCCACTCTCTCTCTAATTGAACAGAGACTCATCAGGACAGAATAAGCTACCAATAGGATTACTTCTTATAATGGAAACTATCGGATGTCTGCTATGTCTGGCTTAAAATAGCAAGAGGAGTATATAAGTAGCAAATCCCCAGCCGTATCCTTTTGGTTGACCTTCAAATCCAGATTGGGAGGATGTGTCTCAGGCAACCCTCTCTTTCTACTCTCCAACCCCATGTGCCTTCCTGTGCCGAATAAAAGCAGGACAACAAAGAGCACACTAGGTCACAGCAATCAATCCCCCCCCACCCGCCCACCAATCAATCAACCAACCAAACATACAACTTCTCTAGTAGAGGATTAGAGCAAAGGCGCTTTAATCCACGCTATCATGTTTCCAGCAGAAGCTGGACAGAAAATCCACAAATGGGACATGCCAGCCAGAGGTCCTCCTCTTACAGTCCTCCACTGGGCTAGTTTTATCTCACATGTTCTATGGGCTTACTCTGTAGCTGTGCCTCAGGTGAGCCTATTTCCTTTCCCAATGTCCCAAGCTGGTTTTGAGCCTCCAAACTGAAGGTCAACCAGAAGGAAACAAGTTATGGCCACCATGTTGCTACAGTGGCCATTTTGCTGAGGCTGCCTTCAACGTGCTTTTGAGTCTCCCAATTTTTTCCGGCAGATCTGACTGATTTAGAGCCTCAAAAGGTATGCCAGGACACGGATTCGTAGGTAAAACAACTAAAATCTTGCAACGTTTAGCTGGCAAAAGTCAGGGGATTGGGCATGGGTGTGTGTTTAAAGATTATTTATTTTTAAAGGACTTTGGGGAGGACTTCAGGAGGAGAAGTTGGGATAGGCAATTGCCATCTCAAGGACAAGAGTTAGAAATATAAGAAGGCTGTCCTCTCATAAAACATCTTTGTGTTTTCTTAGCTCTTCACTGCCTCTCGTTATGACTCATTACCCTTCATTTTCCTCTCCTACACTCTCTTTTTCTCCTTCCTTTTCAAATACCAAGTATCCTGTTCTTTGCTTATTCTTCTCCCCCAGTTTGCTGAGTCCTTCAACCTTGTGACATGTGTGGTTTTAATTAGATTATCATCTGGACCAATGTTTCTCAATGCTGGTAACTTTAAGATATGTAGACTTCAATTCCCAGAAGTCCACAAGTCTTAAAGTTGGCCAAGGTTGAAAAACACTGCTGTGAACTAAACAAGACAAGGGACAACGTGACTTGAAGATGTTCTTGGCCCCTGATCATATCTGCTTTTGAACATCTAGCATTGTGGGAAACCAAAACTGAGTTTTGTACCATCAGCAACTTTCCTCCCACAACCATATCGCAACTGACCAATGGTTGCTATGCAAATCCGTAGTCCACCTGCATCTTTGTAGACATTTATAGCACTTGGCGTTGAAACCCTAAACAGGGGTTCCTCTTGAGTCTGCTGCCTGGAGGAAACATCCGGCAAATTATAGAGGGGTCTTACCCGATAACCTTTCCAGAAGGTTTGGATGATGTGGCTGGCATCTTTCTCAGTGAGCAGAAGAGACAGAGGAACGGGAGGCCTAGGACTAGAGAAAATATTTCCATTTCAAAATCATGCATCTTTTCTTTATTATTATTATTAATTATATCCCGCCCGTATTATTTTTACAAATAACTCAAGGCGCATCCAACACGTCTTCCTCCTCCTGTTTCCCACACCACAACAACCCTGTGAGGTGGGTTGAGCTGAAAGTGAGGGATTGGCCCAAAGCGATCCAGCTGGTTTTCATGGCTAAGGCGGGACTAGAACTCACCGTCTCCTGGTGATTGGACCAAGATCACCCAGATGGCTTTCACACCAGAGGTGAGACTAGAACTCCCAGTCTCCTGGTGATTGGAACAAAGTCACCCAGCTGGCTTTCATGCCTAAGGCAGGACTAGAACTCACCATTTCCTAGTGACTGGCCTAAAGTCACCCAGCTGACTTTTATGTCTAAGGTGGAACTAGAACTCAGTGTCTCCTGGTGATTGGCCTAAAGTCACCCAGTTGACTTTCATACCTAAGGTAGGACTAGAACTCACAGTCTCCTGATAAATGGCATAAAGTCACCCAGCCAGTTTTCATGCCTAAGACAGGACTAGAACTCACAGTCTCCCGGTGATTGACCCAAAGTCAATCCTCCATGATGTTTACATCCCATCATTTTCCCGGGAGAAATACAAGCTCGCCCTTCCTAACATTGCAGTACGAATTCCATCCATGCCGGCCCTGGGCTTCGTTTTTCAAATCACAAGGCTCTTTCACAGGGGAACCGATCCAAGACTAAAGTAGGAATGGGACGTAGATCACTCACGTCCGACGGGGAAGGGCTTCGTGTCCAGAAATCCAATCGGCGGAGACCTCACCCATTTCCAGTCCAAAGGAGCCGAAGTCACCCCAAATCCATTTTATCCACTGGAACAGGGGTCCCCTACCTTGGCAACTTTAAGACTTGTGGACGTCGACTCCCAGAATTCCTCGGGCCAGCTATGGGAGTTGAAGTCCACAAGTCTTAAAGTTGCCAAATTTGGAGACCTCTGCACTGGAATATTAGTAATTGACTTTAGGTGGAAGGGAAATAGGATATCAGCAGGCACAGGAGTGAACTGGGCAAGAGGGAGTGAATTATTTGGGGCAGGAGACAATCCCAAACTGAATCAGCTGACGAAGCAGCTGTGCAGGGAATGTGCGAGGTGTTGCTGGTTGCAAAAAAATAAATAAATTACAAACGCTCCCTGTGGAGCACCGGTCAATACAGCAAAAAGGCTCTGTCTCGTGTGCAATTGGATTTCCCAGAATGATCTGGCACCGCTTGGATGCCCTCGAGGGGCCAAGTTTTCAGCCAGAAGAAGCAGATAAATCTAACGCCGGGAAGAAAAAACGGGACAGCAGCTAGATTAATGATCGACGTCAGTGTGGTATCTTCTTCTTTATGGCATTCACTGAGGCAACTTGGTCAAAATAATGCCGGGAGCCTGGAGATCTGTTTGGAAAAGGTTTGCCAGAAATATGAAATAAATAAATAAATAAATAAATAAATAAATAAATAAATCAGGCGGTTTGCAAAAACACTGTTTGGTAAAATGAGCCAATTAGGGATTCTGTCTCGGGTTTCCTGACCTTGCCTCCCTCGGCGGAGGGGGACTCTCTATCGGATGCAACATTTGCCCCGAGATCTCCCCCGTACAGATCCCTTGATCTGCCATCCCGCCCGCCATCCTAGCGTACAGATCCCCTGGGTGGACAACTCGGCTTGTTGATGCAAATCGAAGATGCCAGGCGCAGCTTGACGTTCATTGGGGTTGACAGGCCAAAAGCTGCAGCCCTGCAGGGTTTCTTGTGCCGATGTTTCGAGGCAGCAGAGCAACCCTCCCTGCACGTTCCCTTCCCTGATTTGGGACAAGTGCGGGGGGGGGGCGGGTTGACGTGGAGACACTGGGACACGGTTGGGATGTGTTCATTTTTTATTTTATTTTTTTATTTTTTTTTTGGGTCTGGGATTTCTTTCTGGGGGTTGTTTCCGAGGGCTTAGCCAAAGAAGAGTCTGCTCGGAATTTAGGGACAAGCTGCTTGACAGCTTTGTTGACGGGTGTCTTGAATTAAAGAAAGGGAAAACAGAGACAAAGCAGCAGCAGCAGAAGACCTGGAAAATAGCGTGCAAACTCGAGTGGCCCAGATGGGAAGGGAGCTGCTGAGGCTTTTCGGTTCTGTTGGAAAGGGAAAACAGCAGAGGGTTTTGCAAACAAAAAACAAAAAAGGGACAGAAAGCCTCTTTTTTAAAATAATAATAATAATAATAATAATAATAATAATAATAATAATAATAATAATAATAAGAAGAAGAAGAAGAAGAAGAAGAAGAAGAAGAAGAAGAAGAAGAAAGAAAGAAAGAAAGAAAGAAAGAAAGAAAGAAAGAAAGAAAGAAAGAAAGAAAGAAAGAAAGAAAGAAAGAAAGAAAGAAAGAAGAACTGGGAAGGGTAACAAAATACAAAGACCTGTAAGTAGAAATGGAGTGACCGTGGCAAAAGAAAGAAAGCAAAGGTTTGTGCCAATAGCAACAGGCACCTTTGGTGCAATCCCCAAACATCTGGAGCGCCAGATAATCGGCATTGACGCAATCCCCATCAGTCAATTGCAAAAGGCAGCTTGACTTGGAACAGCTTACATCCTGCAACGATACCTCTAATACCATCAAACATCAATATTTGCCTATCCCAGGTCCATGGCTGGCTGGGGGATTCTGGGAGTTGAAGTCCATACATCTTAAAAGTTGTCTAGGCTGAGAAAGGCTAGTATAAGCCCAATAAACTTTCTGCACTTCTAAATGCCTCCGATCCAGTGTGGACATGGCTTGAAACCCAATCATGAATTATCTTCTCTCCCTTTTTCACTTCTTCAGTTTTCAATCCGTTTGTCTTTAATCCATTGTCTGAATGCAACAAAAGGCCATTCCAAGTTATTCTGTCAGCTTTCAACGGTTGGATTGTTCATCTTTATTCCGTGGTTAATTTCAAGCTGCATTTTAATTTTATTTCTTGCGGTCTGCTTGTTTTAAACCTCGTTAACCCCCTGGAGATTTTCCTTGGAGAAGGAAGACGGGAGTATCATTCAACCGTGCAAACAAATACAATTTTAGAAACCGTGTTACGCACACCTTGGCTTTCTTGTGTGTTTTACAGATCAAGACTTCTTTAAATAAAGAGAGAGGAATCGGTAAGCATCCTTAGCATTATGCCCTAGAAGCCGGCCCAATATCAGGGACTTGAAAAGGAATGATTAGGGTACCAGCTGGTGTAAGGACAGGCAGATATTCAGAAACAGAATAACAGAGTTGGAAGGGACCTTGGAGGTCTTCTAGTCCAACCCCCCCCTGCTCAAGCAGGACAAATGGTTGTCCAATTTCTTCTTAAAAACTTCCAGTGTGGGAACACCCACAACTTCTTTTGACAAGTTGTTCGCTGTTGGGAAATTCCTCCTTAGTTCTAAGTTACCTCTCCTTGATCAGTTTCCATCTGTTCCTTCTTGTCTTGCCCCCAGGTGCTTTGGGGAATAGGCTGTTCTTCTTCTTCTTCTTCTTTCTTCTTCTTCTTCTTTTTCTTCTTTCTTCTTTCTTCTTCTTTCTTCTTCTTTCTTCTTCGTCTTCTTCTTTCTTCTCCTTCTCCTTCTCCTTCTTCTTCTGGCAGCCCCTCAAATACTGGAAGGCTGCCGTTGTCTCTTATCATTCATCAGACCAAGTGAATGGCAGGGGAAAGGGAATGCAAAGCCACTCAGCCATGCGAAATTAGCCCTGAGGGTCAATTGAAAACTAGCAGGAGGGATGGGAGCTGTAAAGGCGACCCAGACTAGCAGACTTGGGGTGGGTGGGGGGCATTAGAATATGAAAAGGAGAAGGGAGTGGGAACACTTGACATACTTACCACCCCCTTCCCGAAATGTGTTAGTGAAACAAAGTAAATAGCGGCCATCTTGACGACAGAAGACGGAGTGGGGGGTGGAAGCAAGCCGGAGAGAAATTCTTTGGAGGATACAGAGAATTTATTTATTTATTTATTTATTTATTTATTTGATTTGCCAATTGTTTACAAGATAATAAGTATAAGTGTATACATAGTTGTGAATACATGAAATGGGTACATATAAGAAAAATAAAAGAAGAATAAGAGAAACAATAGGACAGGGACGGTAGGCACGTTGGTGCGCTTTATGCACGCCCCTACAGACCTCTTAGGAAAGGGGTGAGGTCAATAGTAGACAGTCTAAGGTTAAAGGTTTTGGGGTTTGGGGAAGAAACTACAGAGTCGGGTAGAGTATTCCGACATTGACCACTCTATTGCTGAAGTCATATTTCCTGCAATCAAGTTTGGTGCGATTAACCTTGAGTTTGTATCTATTGTGTGCTCTTGTGTAGTTATGGTTGAAGCTGAAGTATTCATTGACAGGTAGGACATTGCAATGTATGATTTTATATACCATGCTTAAATCAGACCGAAGACGGCGTAATTCAAGGTTTTCTAGTTCTAGAATTTCAAGTCTGGTGGCAGAATGAGAGTAGGACATGAGAAGCTGCCCGCATGATGAGGTTCTGACAATCTTGACAATGCCAGCTTACTGAAGGGCATTGTCACCTGAGTCGGATGCCCCCTAGGAACCAGCTGGCTGTGGGCAAATGACACAAGAAGCCACCCCGCCAACGTAGAAATGTCTTGGCGATTTCCTTTTCGTGGCCTGGCGATACGGGGCCCTGGGCGAATTTGAATGCGAGGCCAGTTCCAGCTGAATATGGCACAATGTTCTTATTATATCCTCCCTCCTGTCTTCCTTCTCGGCAGCATCCTGGATGTCTCATAACCATCCACGGAGTGCGAAGGGGCCAAGGCACTCCGATCATCGTCCCAGTCAGGATGGAGTCAGGATAGGGAAACACAATGGGCGCTCTTAGTAGCAGCATCAAGAATGAAAACCCACATGTGTGTGTGGGGGTGGGTGGGGAGAAAGCATCAGTGTAAAACAGGGCCTCGAGGTTCTTGTCCCAGAGAAACTTTACTTGTTTATGTACTGGGTTTTTAATCATGCCTTTATTATCTTATTGCCTAGAGGATCATGGGTTGCCCTCTCCCCTCTTTGGAAGAGCTTTATAGCTCCTGCTGCCTTAAGAACTTTCAAAACATTCTCAAAGATCCAACTCATCCTGGCACTCTTTTTTTTTTTTTAACTATTACCATCTGGCAGACGGTACAGGATAATAAAAACAAGGACAAATAGGCTGAAAAACAGCTTCTATCCCAGGGCAGGAGCTCTGTTGAATTCTACTGTACAGTGCAACATGAATGCAATATCAGGGGTTTTCAATTCAATTGCACAGAAGGCGAAGGATGTGTGTTTGTGTTTTATTTTTATAGTTATAATGTACACTGAAGATGGCATTTAATTTCGTTGTACGGGGTGCAGTGACAATTAAAAAATAAACTAAACTAAATTTATAGGTAATTCAGGTGTGAACATCTGTGATACTCCTTGCTCTACCTATTTCCCCCTGTGCTGAGAGTGACTAGAACTCCCAGTCTCCTGATGATTGGCCCAAAGCTATCCAGTTGGCTTTCATGCTTAAAGTGGGACTAGAATTCACCGGCTCCTGGTTTCTGAGCCTGGAGAAACTTATGTCACTGAATGGCAGGGATTCCATTATCCTACATTCATTCTCTGGGGGAAACTACTTAGAATGATAAGCCAGCCAGAATTGCTTCCTTGAATTAAATTCATTAAGGAATTTAATTGTTAAACAAACAGCAGTATGTGAGTCAATTCAGTCTATCCCTTACCCAAGACACAAAAACTCCAGGCCAGTCCCTCTCACTCGGCCCTAGGAAGGAGGCCGTGGCAAACCACTTCTGAAAAACGTAGTGAAAATTCAGTGATTTGCACTCTCCCTTCCCTTGTGCAAATACATCTAGGAAGATACATTATTGGCAAGGAAGCGATGGCCGTATTGACCTGTGTATCGGAGGGTTGTGATTGCGTTGACGGAAGAAGAAATGGAAACTGAAGAGGGACATGTGGGTTGCGCTTCGTTCTTTCACAGAAAAGCAAGCGCAGCGAAAGATGGAAGTGGTGTAAACCACGAGGAATACTTACTGATCCTTTAACCAATCCTTCACAAAAGGGATCTCGAAAAATTCCACGAAGGGCTCATCTCGTCTCTTCGCGTTGTGGCTGGAAGGATCAGCATCGTGGGGGAAAAACAGACAGGCATAAAACTGAAAGTGATGGCTAAGCGTACAGGCAGTCCTCAAATTACGGCCACAATGGAGCCCCAAATTTCCATTGCTAAGTGAGACATTCGTTGAGGGAGCTTTGGCCCTGTTTTACGATCTTCCTTGCCACAGTTAAGTGAATCAAGTTAGTAACACTTGATTGTGTCAACCCTGAAGCTAGCACTTCAGTGTCAACCCTGAAGCTCATCTGATCGATAGGGAGAGTATTAACTCATAAAATATTTGTATGGTCTTTTTAGAGTTGCCAACAGAAAGGGAGGGGGGATCAGTGGGCAGCTTGCATTCCATAAATGTTTTCAAAGATAGTTTCTAGGTGACTGAAGTTTCTGCCTTAACTGGAGAGCATGATTGATGACACTGGGCTATGGATGTGTCCCATTGGAGAGTATGAATTACAATACATCCAGGGGGTGGGGGAAAACCAGGGTCAAGGGTGACAATGAATGATGTGCCTCAGAGTCGGTTGCACCAAGGCAGTGCCAGCATGTCTTCTCCTAATAAATCTTAAGTTTTGGAAGTTCGGCTAGAGACTCCTGATTTAAATGGGGGGAAACTGACGGAGCCCTGACAGCGGGGAAGATTTGAGATAGAAGGGATTCTTAGCCAAAACAAAATATTTTCTCTTGGGAACCAAGGACATTCTCGCGCCTGGTTGGAGGAAGGCGGAGTGATGCCAATCTGCACCGTGATTGGACCATGTGACCAATGGTTTTGAGCAGTGGTGGGATTCAAATTTTTTTTTTTACTACCGGTTCTGTGGGTATGGCTTGGTGGGCGTGGCAGGGGAAGGATACTATGAAATCTCCAGTCAGAGGCGGTCTTTGCCAGTTCTCTGAACTACTCAAAATTTCCGCTACCGGTTCTCCAGAACTGGTCAGAACCTGCTGAATACCCACTTCTGGCTTTGAGAAAGTAGAAAAACTTTTACTTTTAATGAGGTGAAAACCACGGGAGACTTCAGAGTCGGTTTTCACCAGATCTGTGCCAACATGGTCCTTCCAATGAAGCTTTTCTTTGAGGGATCTACCTGCCTCGGAGTTTTGCTTGATACGGGTCTCTTACATGGAACCCTGACAAGGTTGTTAAACGAATCTGGCTTCCCCGTTTGACTCTGCTCGTCAGAAGGTCGCAAAAGGGGAACACGTGACCCTGGGACACTGCAACCGTCATAAATACGAGTCAGTTGCCAAATGCCTGAATTTTTATCTCAATGACCATGGGGGCGCTGCAATGTTTGTAAGTGTGAAAAATGGTCGTAAGTCACTTCTTCAGTGCCGCTGTAAATTCGAACGGTCACTAAACGAGCTGTTGTGAGCCGAGGACGATCAGAATTGGTCTCTGCTTAGGAGGAGGAGGAAAAACATAACGGAATCATCTTCAAATACTTAACCCCGAGCAAGAAACTTACTTGTATAACCACTCTGTCAGGAAATCAAGAGCGATAAATCGTGTCTGTTTCCTCTGGAAGAAGAGAAGAGACATCGAGTTCAGGAAAACAATGATGAGAAACGATAGGAGGTTTTTATTTTTATTCTACTTTCTCTCCAAAGGGCAAGTGGACATTGCAACGGAGGCCACGTTCCAACAGATTAAAAGGTGGTGGGCATCCACGGGGCAACAAGGGAGGGTATATGACCATGCCATATACCTCTCTCTCTCTCTCTCTCTCTCTCTCAACCCACCCCACCTCACGGGGTTGCCATGGTGGGGAAAATAGGAGCAGGAAGGAGCATGGGGTGTGTGTCTTTGTCACCTTGAGTTGTTTATAAAAATAATGGTGGGCTATAAATATTCATGCAAATGATGGTATTTATGGGCTGTGATTGCATCCGTTGGAGGTAATAATGGCAACTGTACGAATATGTCCTTGTGTCCCAGGGAGAATGAATACATGGGTGCCCGACTGATAACCATTTGAGTGTTCGACGTTATGACGGTCCTGAAAAGAGTGACTTAGGACTGGTCCTCGCGCTTATGACCTTCACAGCATCCCCATCATAGAATGATCAAGAGAAGGAGAGGGAGGGAGAGAGGAAGAGGAAGAGGGGGACAGAGGGGAGAGAGAGAGAGGGAGGAAGGAGGGGAGAGAGAGAAGGAAGGAAGAGAGAGAGAGGAGACAGACAGATACAGAGAGGGAGGGAGGGAGGGAGAGATAGAAGGAAAGGGGGAGAGAGAGGAAGAGGAAAGGAGGGGAGAGAGAGAAGGAAGAGAGAGAGGAGGAGAGGGAAAGATAAAGAGAGGGAGGAGAGAGATGGAAAGAGGGAGAAAGGGAGAGAGAGAGGGGGAGGGAGAGAGATAGAAGGAAAGGGGGAGAGAGAGGAGGAGGGGGAAAGGTAAAGAGAGGGAGGGAGAGGGATGGAAAGAGAGGGAGAAAGGGAGAGAGGGAGAGATAGAAGGAAAGGAGGGGAGAGAGAGAAGGAAGAGAGAGAGAGGAGGAGAGGGAAAGATAAAGAGAGGGAGGGAGAGGGATGGAAAGAGAGGGAGAAAGGGAGAGAGGGAGAAGAGAAAGAGAGAGGGAGAAAGTGACAGGAGAGGGAGAGAGAGAGGAGGAGGAGAGGAAGAGAGGAGTGAGGGAGGGGGAGAGAGAGAGGGAAGGAGAGAGAAGGAGAGAGGGGGGGAGGGAGAACTCTCATCTAGACCGTTATGCCTCCAGACTCCCTTGGGGAGATTAGCCCATCATCTTTCCAGTATAGATTCAATAATTGATCGAAACGGATGGCTCTCCTGGAATGAGGAGGTCCCGGCACAGCCACCAAAAGCGTTTAACAGCCTTACCGTATTTATTTTTCAGGCTCGGCTCGGCTGCCTTTAAAGAAAGCAAGGAGGCCAACTCTGCGCACAGCTGGGCTGGGTTAGGCACACCCGGATATGCACAGGAAACCTCCATAACAATGTGCATTGTTCACCGGCAGATGGGCTGCACGCTATTTTCCACAAGGAGAATTAATCTCCCATTCTTGACGGGTGTTTGCGTTACACTCGGGAACACAATGCAGGGCATCAGATCATTTTCTGCCACCCTGCTTGCTTTATTTTACAGATACGCCCACCGCCCCAGATGCTCTTTTGCACAGTTCAGGGCTTCTAGTGAAACACATAACCTCATAACCTGTGTTTCTGTGGCTAAGTGAGGTGGTTGTTAAGTGAGTTTTTGCCCCATTATATTAACCATCTTTCTGGCTATAAGCCATTAAGTGAATCGCTGCGGAGGTTAAAGTCAGTAGCACGGTTGTTAAGTGAATCTGGCTTCCCCGTCGACATGGCTGGTCAGGTGGTTGCAAAAGATGACCACGTGACTTCAGGACACTTCAACCGTCATAACTATGAGTCAGTTGCCAGTTTTGATCTCAATGACCCTGGAGACGCTGCAATGGTTGTTAAGCGTGAAAAATGGACGTAAGTCACCTTTTTTCAATGCCATTGTAACTTCGGCCACTAACCAAACTCTTGTAAGGCAGTCCACAAAAACAACAAAGAAGTTTTTAAAAAATGGAAATGAAGGCTTCATAAGGTTAATGTTCTGACCAAGAAACCAGGAACTAGGATTGTTCAAACGAATGCAGGTTTACGGCATGCTAGCTCTCCTCTCTACAAGAATCTGAACTACTAACAGTCAAGGCAAACTGGCGGTAGATGAAGGTCAATGGAATTCAAATTGGGCTGGGCTTAGAACTCTTGTGGGTGTGAAGGGACTCCGAACTGATGATGCATTTCACTCAGTAGTGGGATTCAAATTTTTGGACTACCGGTTCTGTGGGCGTGGCTTGGTGGGCGTGGCAGAGGAAGGTTACTGCAAAATCCCCATTCCTTCCCCACCCCACTAACCTGCTTTCCAGCTCCGTTCTCCTGTGCAGGGCAACCAAAGGAGACCCAGCCGATCAGCTGGGACTCGATGGGAGGCAGAGAATAGATGGGGTTGGCGGGTCCAGTCAGAGGCGGTATTGGCCGGTTCTCAGAACTGCTCAAAATTTCCGCTCCTGGTTCTCCAGAACTGGTCAGAACCTGCTGAATTCACCACCTCTGATTTGACCCCTCCCTTGGGTTCTGCCTGGTCATAATACAACAACAGAATGTTGGAAGGGGACCACGGAGGCCTTCTAGTCCACCTCCTATAAAAACCATCAAGGTGGCTTTGCGATTCTGGAACGTCACACATCCTTCTGAGAACGATTTTGGACTCACCTCAAAACATCTTTGCTTCTTGGCTTCGTGCAAGAGTTCTACCATGCCGGGAAGAAGCACTGGAAAAATGTAGCATTCCAAGAATTCCCTGGGCATACCTGGACAGATCAATGTTTGCTTTTACAACCATGTAAATATTAAGTCTGTTCCATTTACATATCATATAATAAGCTCTCTGGTCCACAGTCCCATTTCTTCCCTCCCTAGTCACTACACTTCATTCTTTTAACTTTCTCCTCTCGTCCGTTGTAAGCCACCCAGAGTCACCTAGGTGCGAGTTGGGGGGGCTCTACAGATTTATTAAATAATTCAACAAATAATTACATTTTTTTTCTATTCCCTCCTTCCATCTTCCACCCAGCTAGGCCTTTCGACAACCCACCTCACAGGGTGCAGGGAAAATAGGAGCATTATGTACCTTCGCTGCCTTGAGTTATTTGTAAAACTTAGATAGGTGGGATTAAAATCTAATCAATAAATACAGATAGTTTTTGATGTTACAGATAAGCTCTTGATGTACAATCTCAATTGAGCCCAACATTTCTGTTGCTTAAGTGAGGCAGTTGTTAAGCGAGTTTTGCCCCATTTCACGGCCTTTCATTCCACAGTTGTTAAGTGAATCAATGCGGTTGTTAAGTTAGAAACCCGGTTGTTAAGTGAATCTGGCTACCCCCCCCCCCATTGCCTTTGCTTGTCACAAGGTTGCAAGAGGGGGATCTCGGAACCCAGGGGCCCTGCGACCGTCATAAATATGAGCCGGGGGCCAAGTGCCCGAATTTCGATCACTTGAGCGTGGGGGAACGGCAGTGGTTGTTAAGTGAGAAGACTGATCATAAGTCCCTTTTTAATGCCGTTGGAACTTCGAACCGTAAGTCGAGGACTACCCGTGGACCTGTTTTTTTTCCGTTTTTTTCTTTCTGCATCTCTGTTTGAAAACTTGCAGTAAAAACAGCTGAACGTGGGCAAACCAACCCCGATTCCACAGACTGCAACGAGGAAACGGGCAGAAATCGAGGTTAAGACTGGTTGTCCCTTCGTTCCCCTCGCTTCCTTTTCAAAAAAGAGTCCCTCATAAAGAAAGAGAAGCTTGCACAAGGACAGCGGCGTACATGTTTTTAAGTCAGGGGGTTCAGGAGCTATCAGTGCAGAAAGAAGAGACAGGGTCTTCTGGGGCGGCACTTCCTCCGTAATCACAGGCTTGCTCTCAGCCCCACTCGGCTCTGGCGGCTCTGGGAGTGGCCCGGCGGCAGCGGGAACCTGCTGAATACCAAAAACAAGGAGATAAATGCCTGATTTCAGTGTAAATAAACACCAGGAAGAACAAAATGAAGGTTTGATTCTGAACCTACTCTGGAGGAGGAGGAGGAGGAGGAGGGGGGAAGAAGGGAGGAGGAATGCGACTATGTGCTCTTTGAGCTTGGTGGCTTTCTTGCAGATGTTTCTTGACCCAACTAGGTAACATCTTCAGTGCTAGTGAGTGTAGTGGGGTTTGCTCTCTATTTATGTACACTGGCTTCCCTATCAGTATTAGTGGGAGAGTTGTTTTCTTCTTGTTGGTTCTTTGATTAGGTTGTTGCTTATTACTTTGTTAACCTTGATTAGTTTACTTACTTTAGCAAAGCACCTCCTCGCCAGCAATCAACATGCAAATAAGCAGAGGTTAATACCAAGATTAACACTAGACCGACAATATAGCAGTAAACAACATCCCAATCAAAGAACTACCAAAAAAAAAAAAAAACCTTCCACCAACACCGACAGGGTAAGACACTTGTATGTGAACAGAGATCAAACCCCACTACCTTCTAGCACTGATGATGTTATCTAGTTGGGTCATGAAATGTCTGCAAGAAAACAACCAAGCTCAGAGAGCAACCAAGGGCCCCACAATAATTCTTTAAATGATGATTTCTCCGTCTGGATACCCTCCACAAAATGCAGGGTGTGTTTTAACTCCCAGGAATCTCCAGCCACCTTGGGAAATTCTGGGGGATGAAACTGTACGTCTGGAGTGTGCCTTGGGGAAGTTGATCTAAAGGGTTAGGAATGTATCCTCCTGGATTGAGAGTGCTTAGGTTTCTTGGTTTGATCCAGGCATTAGCCAAACTTCCAAGGTCAGGAATTTACAGAGCACGTGTTTAAAGAGTCGCATATAAGCTTCATTGTGGGAGGAAAACAATAATTAAATGATCATTAGGGAAAAGAGTTCTTAATAATAAGGATTCTGGTATTTTTTAATTTTTTTTAGATAATGGGGGGGGAAAGGGGAACACAGAACTTAGCGGGGACTCGCAGTTTTTCTGATTAAGACCAGAATCTGAAATATGTAAGGACACATAGAAAAACGGAGCTGAGTGTAGCTCAAGAGGGCTGATTCGTAAGGACAAAGCTGGCTGCATTGAACCGAGCCTGTCAGTTCATATTAAGACATATAATGTACAAGCTGCAAAATGAGATTTGCTACATAGGGAAGGGCTGGCCCTTCATGGCAGACAGGCATGCAAAAATAACTAAATTCAGCTTCTGGCATCTCCAGGCAAAGCTGGAGAAAAATCATGGGGTGGGGTTGACAAGACTGAGCTGAATAGCTCAGAAGCTCAGCACAAACCCCGACAGGCAATTTGGATTTGGAAACACACCACAAGCCAGGATTCCCAATTTGGATTACATGCTACCATGCGCCTGTCCTCTTTAACAGACCTTTCAAGGCAGGGGTGTCCATTCTTGCCTAAGACTTGTGGACTTCAATTCCCAGAATTCCCCAGCCATTATCACATCTCGCTTGTACAACAGCCTCTTTTTTTCCCCCCTTGAAATTGAAATGCCTCAAACACCGTAATCTTTCACAAGGTTCTATGCACAAGGGCTGTGTATCTATAATAACAATCTTTTGGCAATGTTGTAAGGGAATATTTATCTTCTTGGTTTCTTTTAAAGAGCATAAAAGAGTTCCAGAATTTTTTTTTTTTAAAGACAGGGAAGAGAGCCACTATCTGGATTTTTCTTTTTACCTGTAAGGCAGGTGGAGGTGCCTCTTTCTTTTCCAAATGATCTGGATGAACAGCCTGTTGGGCTTCAAATTCTGTTGTTTGTTTGTTTTCAAGAAAACAAAAGAGAAAATGAAAGGGACAAAGAGAAAAGGCAAAGAAATCAACTCACGGAATCCTATATGGAGGATTAAAGATCAAGATTTTTAATTTGTTGCCATTTCTGGAAGCCCTTAAAGGATTTTTCTGGCTAAATTAGAATGCCCTGGCTTTGAAGATTTATTTATAGAGATAAGATAGGGGAAAAATTTTTCCTGGTTGCCCTTTTAAAGAAAATGATGTTACTATGTTAAAAGGAAAACCAAAGAATACAGAAACTGATTATTAAGAGCCGCAGCGGCACAGTGGTTAGAATGCAGTACTGCAGGCTACTTCTGCTGCCTGCCTGCAATTTGGCAGTTCGAATCTCACCAGGCTCAAGGTTGACTCAGCCTTCCATCCTTCTGAGGTGGATAAAATGAAGACCCAGATTGTTGGGGGACAATAGGCTGACTCTGTAAACTGCTTAGAGAGTGCAAAGCACTGTGAAGCGGTACTGCTATTGCTAAGTGCTATTATTCAATTAAGGCTAAAATACATGCTATTTCTGGTAACTCAAGACTGACTCCAAGGCACTAATCAAATCTAATCCGGTCTGGTGTATAGTCTTGGCACGGGCATCCACACACACTAACGCAATATTTTTCAAACTTGGCTACCTGTGGACTTGAAGAGTTCCCACATGCCTTCCAGTGGCCAAGTTTGAGAAACACCACACTAAACAGAAATCAGAAGTTGTGGGAGCTTCATCCCGGGAAGCTTTCCAGAAGATACTGGACTGCCATCTGTCAGAAACAGTGTAGGTAGGGTCTCCTGCTCGGAGGGAGGGCGGGTTGGACTAGATGACCTACAAGGTCCCTTCCAATTCTATTCATCTGTGCAAACCAAAGCTGTCCCATTCCCTTCGGGGGGGGGGTGTCTTTCCAATAAAAGCTAAGTGCGCGCGGACCTCTATTTCTGCTCCCCAGTCATGCTTGTCCTCCCCAAGGAGAAGCACGCCTGTTTGCACATACACACACGCACACGCACACCCTTTGGGGGTGCAAACTGGGCTCTTCAAAGCTTTGCACGCTCAGCAAAGCCCTGCGGACTTTCCAAGGTCTCTCTGCCGCCACCTGCTGGCCGCCCACAACTCTGCAAGCCAGCATCCCCGAGTCAAAAGACTCCCCATTAAGGATTTGGGGATACTTTCTACACACACACACACACACGAGCCAACCTGTCCCCCCCCCCACCCCACCGGGAACCCTCCTCCCCCGGTTAACGGCTTCCATCTCCGCCTCTCCCCACCTGCGCAAATTTCCTCCCAGAGGCTCCGCAGCGGAGCCTCCTCAGCGGCGGCGGGGAAGCCATGGAAGGGCCCGAGCGAGGGAGCCGTTGCTAGGCGACGGCAAGCCGCGTCTCTAAGCCGACGGTGCTCCCGCCGCTTTTTCACTTCCGGGTCGAGCCGGGAAGCGTTGCTCTACCCCTCTTCTCTCTCTCCCCCCACCGGCGGGAGAGGAAGTGCCGGGTGTCCCGCGTGGTGAGGGGCGAGCGAGGTGAGCAGGGAGGGGGTGGGTGGGTTCTCCCTTGGGTGGGCTGCGTGGGAGCCAGGTTGGGAAAGGCTCCCGGGTATTTCAGTCCGGGTCTTAGCAGGAATGGGGGCAGGGCTTTTTTTGGGGGGGGGGTCTGGCAAGGGGATCATTGGTGGTGGTGGGTGTGCCTCGGGGCTTGTGCAGAGCGCCTTTGCAGCCACCGGTGCAATTGCGGGGACAGCTGTGCAGCCCCTTCCACGAATGCAATCTTTGCAATGGGTGTATTTTTGCAGCGCTTGTATAAAACAGCGTTTTCTGGGGCGGGCTGGAAAACGGGAGACGGTGAGTTCTAGTCCCATCTTAGGTGTGGAAACTGGCTGGGTGACTTTGGGGCAATCACCAGGAGATGGTGAGTTCTAGTGCCACCTTGGACGTGAAAGCCAGCTAGGGTGACTATGGGCCAATAACCAGGAGATGGTGAACTGTAATTCTGCTTTAGGTATGAAAGCCAGCTAGGTGACTATGGGCCAATCACTAGGAGATGGTGAGTTCTAGTGCCACCTTAGATGTGAAAGCTGGCTGGGTGACTTTGGGGCAATCACCAGGAGATGGTGAGTTTTAATGCCACCTTGGACATGAAAGCCAGCTGGGTGACTTTGGGCCAGTCACTAGGTGGTGGTGAGTTCTAGTGCTGTCTTAGTCATGGAAGCCAGTTAGATGACTTTGGGCCAATCACCAGGTGAGTTCTAGTGCCTCCTAAGCATAAAAGCCATCTGGGTACCAACCACTAGAAGACGGTGAGTTGTAGTGCTGCCTTAGGCATGGAGGCCAGCTGGATGATTTTAGGCCAGTCCCTCCCTCTCAGCCCAACCTACCTCACAGGGTTGTTCTTGTGAGAAGAGGAAGAGGAAGGAATATTAGGTATGTTGTTGGCAACTGGCATATATTTATGACTGTTGCAGTGTCCCGGGGCCATGGGATCGCTCAGCTACCTTAAAAGCCAATGTGGGAAGCCAGATTTGCTCAACAACTGCAGTAATTTGCTTAGCTGGCAAAAAAGGGTCCTTAAAGTGGACACAACTCTCTTCTCAACTGTCTTGATTAGCAACAGAAATTTTGGGCTCCATTGTCGTAAGTTGAGGACTGCCTGTAGCTTGAAAAGAAATTGGCCTTGTTTAGTGTTCTGTTACAAATAATTGCCCTTGCATATGTGTTGTGATAAATGTATGCTACTTAATAAGCTGAGGTCTGTTCACCATTTGTAAGAATTCTGTAATCTAAAACCTCTTTCTTTTGTGAATTTTTGTGCCCACTTCCAGAGAAGTTCCCCGAAATATGAAGAATTCTGAGCAAACAGCAAGGAAAAGGAACAAAGCTGAAGATCCTAATTGCGGCCAGGTTATTATAATTGAAAGCCCCAAAAGACACTGTTCAGGTTTAGGCAAAAAAGCCAAGCCCCCAAAATTAAAATATTTGGTAAAAGAAACCAATTCAGATCTGCCAGATCCAAAGAAGAAACAGAGTGACTCTGAATCAAAGAAGGAAGCACGGGCAAGCTCTCCCGTGGTTATAGAAAGCAGCTCAGATTTAGAATTAAGAGACACCAAGAAAAGAAATAAGGCGTTCAAAAAAAAGAAAGACCGAAAGCTTTTTTGTATACAAATCCAAAACTCCGATGGTTTGGATGAAGGGCAGCCTGGTACTGATTTTCATGTGAGTAAGAAAGGCGAAAAGGCTGTTCTTGAAGTTGGCAGGCAAGATGAAGAATCGGTGATGAAAAGGAAAAAGAAGAAAAAGGAAAAACGAAAAGACAAACCTGCTTGCCTTGAGCTTTTACCCAGTGGTGACAGTGAAGAGGACGTGAAGCAGATCTCTGCAGAACTAAAACCCAGTTGCCAAGAAATGCCCTCTGGTCAGAAAAAGAGTAGGACCCTTGAGCAGAAAGTTGTGGGTGACGAAGTCGAGAAGAAATACTTTGAGTACTACAAAAAATACCTTGAGAACATTTCAAAAAAAGACATTGCCAGCTGCAAGTGCGAAGATGCCCAAAGTAAGGATGGACCTATGCAACGATGGAACGATTTGGCCCATAGATCAGAAGAAGACAGTGAAGCCATCCATAAGAAGAAAAAGAACAAGAAGAAGCTGAATAAAATAAGTCCTGCTTCTCTTTCCTGCTTAGCCAAGATCCAGGAAAACCACTGCAATATGATGAGTGAATATAGTCTAAAATGCAGATCTGAGAAAGGTGCAGGGGTTGGCAAGGCTAATAAAGCTGCAAAGAAGAAGGCAAAAAGACAAGCTGGAGATGCAAGCCGTTTTTCAGAAGCTGGCCAAGACATCTCGTCGAAGGTGGGAGCAGCAGGAGGAAAGGGAAAGAGAAAGAAAGCCAAGAAACACAAAGTGAAACGAGATGACCAGGATGGATTTGAGGGCAGCCAAGTACAGCAGGTCAAGAAAAAGAAGAAAAAGAAGGAAACTGAAAACTCTCGGGATGGAAGGAAGAAAGCAAAGATGAAACCGGAAACTAAGGTATACTTGGAGAGGGCTGGTAGTTTTTTTTTTTTTTTAATTTATGGGCTAGATCTGAACGAAATTGGCACCTTGGTAATTTCAGTGGGACTAAACTAAAGCAGGACTTAAAATAGTAGTTAATAGTACAGCTAGTCCTCCACTTACAAACCATTCATTTCATGTCTGTGCAGTAAAATAATGGCATAGAAAAATAGTGATTTGCACCTAACTGGTCCTCACGTTTATGATCATTGCAGCATCCTTGTGGTCACGTGATCAAAATTCAGGCATGCATCATCCTTGGGATCACATGATCACCACCTGCAAGCTTCTCAGCTGGCCTCCAACAAGCTACATCAACGGGGGAAGCTGGGTTTGGTTTCATGACTGCATGATTCACTTCAAAGATGTGGATCTTATTTATTACATTTATTCGCTTGGCTCTGAAGGGGAAGACACTCTGTAAATACCTGCAGGGATGTTCATATATTAAATTGCAGACAGGCGGATTCCTGTTGAACTGATGAGATCAGTTAGACAGTCAAATCGGGGGCTTCTCTTCTTAAGACACTTGATCTATTTCTTTGGGCCTTTCAACCCCACAACGTTATGAATATCTCGGAAAAGAAAATTCTTCCATGAAGCTGCCACCCTGTAGCCTCTGTAGGAGGACCAATTCCAGCTGCGAAGCGCCCTGATCTCTGGCCCTTTGCTTTGACCATTGGTTCTTTGAGTCCCTGTGGACTCAAAAAATGGACCTTGGACTTCTGGACCTCAAATTTTGTTCAAGTCATTCAAAAGAGAGTTGGGTGTTTTTTTTTTTGGGGGGGGGGATTTCCTTTAATAAGAGGATAGCCAACCAATGCCCAGCCCCTCCTCAAGTCTTGCTTGTGGTCCTTGGACACCCCCCTCCTCGGGCCACATGTGCAGGTTTGTAATGTAGGGCTGGGGTTAAGCTTGAAGTGGTTTTCCTTTTTAAAAAAAAAACCAAGCACAAACACTAAAATAACAGACAAAGAAAAATAAACACAGCGAGTAACATGCAGGCAGGAGACACTTTGCGGTACATTCCTGGTCATTAAATCAGAAGCCTCTCCAGTCATGGTTGGAAGGTAGCTTTTGTTCTCCCCCTAACTCAGCATAGCTGGCTGGAGAATTCTGGGCGTTGAAGTCCACAAGTCTTAAACTTGCCAAGTTTGAAGACCCCTGTCCTAGAGCAAGGGAAACCTTGAATAATGGTCTGTGGGAATGGCCTTGGAGACAGGAGGGAGAGCCTTAGACTGGATAACCAGCTATGCTGGCTGGAGAATTCTGGGAGTTGAAGTCCACAAGTCTTAAACTTGCCAAGTTTGAAGACCCCTGTCCTAGAGCAAGAGAAACCTTGAATAATGGTCTGAGGGAATGGTCTTGGAGACAGGAGGGAGAGCCTTAGACTGGATAACCAGCTATGCTGGCTGGAGAATTCTGGGAGTTGAAGTCCACAAGTCTTAAACTTGCCAAGTTTGAAGACCCCTGTCCTAGAGCAAGGGAAACCTTGAATAATGGTCTGTGGGAATGGCCTTGGAGACAGGAGGGAGAGCCTTAGACTGGATAACCAGCTATGCTGGCTGGAGAATTCTGGGAGTTGAAGTCCACAAGTCTTAAACTTGCCAAGTTTGAAGACCCCTGTCCTAGAGCAAGAGAAACCTTGAATAATGGTCTGAGGGAATGGTCTTGGAGACAGGAGGGAGAGCCTTAGACTGGATAACCAGCTATCTGGAGAATTCTGGGAGTTGAAGTCCACAAGTCTTAAACTTGCCAAGTTTGAAGACCCCTGTCCTAGAGCAAGGGAAACCTTGAATAATGGTCTGTGGGAATGGCCTTGGAGACAGGAGGGAGAGCCTTAGACTGGATAACCAGCTATGCTGGCTGGAGAATTCTGGGAGTTGAAGTCCACAAGTCTTAAACTTGCCAAGTTTGAAGACCCCTGTCCTAGAGCAAGAGAAACCTTGAATAATGGTCTGAGGGAATGGTCTTGGAGACAGGAGGGAGAGCCTTAGACTGGATAACCAGCTATGCTGGCTGGAGAATTCTGGGAGTTGAAGTCCACAAGTCTTAAACTTGCCAAGTTTGAAGACCCCTGTCCTAGAGCAAGAGAAACCTTGAATAATGGTCTGAGGGAATGGCCTTGGAGACAGGAGGGAGAGCCTTAGACTGGATAACCAGCTATGCTGGCTGGAGAATTCTGGGAGTTGAAGTCCACAAGTCTTAAAATCGCCAAGTTTGGGGACCTCTGCCCTAACCCAAAGATCACTGATTTTTTTTTCTTTAGAAATTTATATTTATTTATTTATTGAATTTATATTGCCACCTATTCGCCCATGGCGACTCGAGGTTGGTTTACAGAATATAAAACCACATTTAAAACAATTAAAAACTAACCAAAGGAATCAAATAAAGTACAATATAACAAAATCACCTCCCAACTCTCATCCCACCCACCCACCCCGCCCCGCCGACAGCAGATCTCACGAGCCAAATTCCTTTACTTTCAATACCTGGCTTTTTTTAAAAAAAGAAAAGAAAAAGAAAAATCCAGTCTTTTATCCACTGCAATTCTGGCACAGAAACAATCATCTTTGCCATCTCGGAAACCTTGGCGGTTTGAGAAAGCTGTACGGGGGAAAAAAAAAAAACCCCTACAGGTAATATTTTGCTAGCCTAACCCTTTCAAGGGGGAACTCCAGATTTCTGATTGTTTAAGTGAAGCGAATGCTCTCAGTTAAATCGTATAATATAATCGTACAAAGAAAAGTGGAATCCTTCAAGTCTGCGTTCCAGTTTCCCATGTGGTCTCGAAAAGAGGCTGGGGGGAAATAATCGTTGCATAGTTTGAGTGGCTGTGAATGCCAAGAGAAAAAAGAAAAACTTAAAAGCAAAAGAGCTTAAATCAGGAGTGTCCAAACTTTGAGGACTTTTTTAAGACTTGTGGCTTTCAACTCCCAAAATTCCCCAGTCAGCTGACTAGGGAATTCTGGGAGTTGAAATCCGCAAGTCTTAAAAAGTTGCCAAGGTTGAAATGCTCCCCATTTAAAAGATTGCCTTGTTGATGGGATGAGTTGATTGATCAATCTTTGAGATAATAACTGCATCTGGCTGTAATAGTGGGGTGGGGTGCTTCCCCCCAGAGAAGCCAGCATTCCCAGAACTGAATCTCAAGCCCAGTTATCAACAAGAGTTTCCCGTCCTTTGCGTTGAATTCCCCCGAGTGTTGCAGATCGTCATCTTAATACTTCTATTTCACGCTCAGGTTGGCATTTCAAATGCCTCCAAGAAATGTACTCTGAGCCATCTTTTCATTTAGAAGGCTGAAAAGCTTCGGTCCAGTTTTTATTTTTATCTGCGCTGTCCAAGCAAGGCTTCTGTGATGGCTATGGTATCTCTTGGCCTTTTATTGCTCTGCACATCTCTTATACTCCGGGCAATTTAATAGAAAGAGGAAGAGAATTGACTGCCAAATGTTATCCTCTTGTCCTTTTTAGCTACGGCAGCCTATTTATGGTTCCAAAATGTCTGGAATTCAGGAGCTGCTCAAAGAGTAGGACAGCCCAATCAGGATTTGCATCCCGTTTTAGCAGGGTGCATGGGAAACGTAGGAGGACACGAGATTGGGGAGAATTACAACAAGGTTTTTTGTTTTTTTTTAACCCTGCTATACCTAACCCTGAAGCATTGTGTCTTTCTTTATTTAATTTTATTTAAAGAAACAGGTCACAGCAGATGAAATAAAATTGGTGGCATTCAGAAAAGGAAACTGTGATGAAGTGAACATAGACAAGGTAACAATCATTTCTTATCTTGTGGCTGTGTTGGAATATTGTCAAGATGAGGGCTGGCTTTGATGCAAAGAAGAGAGACAGGATGGCCATCAACTCCTTGTCTGACCTCTCGGGATGTCCAGTGCTTGAGCCATGTTGGATTTTTGTACGGAAGGGGATTTGGGGAAATGCTGCAGGAGGTGCAGTGTGAAAAGTCCACAAGCCTCAAAAGGGAAGCCAATAAAAAAAAACCCCAGTCCTTTTCCTCTCCTCCCCTTTCCATTCCTCTACTTTTTCCTTTCCTTTTTCCTCTCCTTTTTTCCCCCCTTTCCTTTTTCCTTTCTTTTCTCCTTTCCTTTCTCCTTTCTCTCACCTATTTAGAACCAGCTAGATTCATTAGAGTAATCATCCATACAATTGTATGTAAACAAGTACTCTCAATCTACTCTAATCTCTTTACTGAGAAAATTCTATTTGGCCTGTGATTGCAGGCACCAGGGAATCAGGGCACTGGAGAATTTGAACACCTCTGCGTGAAGCGATTGTGTGGTTTGCTTGGTTGTGTTTCCACGTGTGCTGTTTCAATCCTCAGAGGGGTGGTCTGTTATACCAATGCAGCTTTCCTTAGCTTTGAGATCCTGCAATAGTATCAGCGTGTGGCGTGCTTGTATTGCATGGAGGTAAAAGAATATTTAAAAGTAAGTCCTTTATTTTGGATCAAAAAGAAATATTCCTGAAGCTGCGTTTCTCATTCTTGCCGTGGACTTCCCCTCCCAGAATTCCCCAGCCAGCAAAAGCAGAGCAAAGCAAAGGTGGCTGGGGAATTCTGGGAGTTGAAAGTCCGCACACCTCTTCAACTTATCAAGGTTGACAAAGATTGCCCTAAAGAAACCTGGTCGTCACTCGTCTTTACTCAAGGTTTACTCAGTGGATTTACTCAAATCCATCCTTTCTTGCTTCAGGTGAGACGGCAAGAACTTCAAGAAGAGATCGACCGGGAATCTGGCAAAACCAAGATTGCCAAGGACGGATCGGTAAGCAAACTTCTTTTGTCTCTAGCCAGTTTCACTCGAGCTGTTGAGCAACGCTGTCGGCTTAACACACTAGTCACGTCTCTGACTGGATCCACCAATCGCTCCTTTGACTGAGGACCTGAGGTCATGTCACAGGGCCAATTAGCTGAACCCCTAAAGCAGGGGTGTCCAACCTTAGCAACTTTAAGACTTGTGGACTTCAACTCCCAGAATTCCTCAGCCAGCAAAGCTGGCTGAGGAATTCTGGGAGTTGAAGTCCACAAGTCTTAAAGTTGCCAAGGTTGGACACCCTGCCCTAGAGACTATGGGAGCAGATCAGTAGCGCCTGACCTCTGGCAAATTGTAATTCTCATCTTTAATCCCGAAAAGGGGCATTTCCCCTCCTCCCTTTCCTCTATTCCCTTTGGAAGAATTACTTGTGACATCTTTGTGCAAAAGGGACTCTTCCCAGAACACACACAGCAGGAGATTCTGAGCTTTGCTGTCGGTGGAAGTTTTAATTAATATTTTTCTTCTTCTTTTCACGGTTGAAAAATTGCCCAGTCCTCGACTTATAACCACAACGGAGCCCAAATTGTCCGTTGCGAAGCAAAGCAGTTGTTAAGCAAGGTAGTGCCTTTTTTTTAAACGATCCTTTGGGTCACCGTTTTTTAAGTGAATCCCTGCAGCTGTTAAAACAAATCTGGCTTTGACTTCGCTTGTCGGAAACCCGGCTGGGAAGGTGATCCCAAACGGTGATCGTGTGATCCCGGGACAGTGCAACTGTCATAAATACATGCCAGTTGCCGGGTGCCCAAGTTTTGATCACGTGACCATAGGGATGCTGCAACGGTCATAAGTATGAAAGTCATCGTAAGTCACATTTTCCAGGGCTATTGTGACTTCGAACGATCACTAAGCAAATGGTTCTAAGTCGAGGACTACCAATTGAATCAAAATGGAGAAAGTGAGCAGGTATGGAGAGAGGGAGGGAGGGAGAGAGGAAGAAGGAGAGAGAAAGAGGGAGGGAGGGAGAGAGAAAGAAAGGGAGAGAGGAGGGGGAGAGGAGGGAGAGAAAAGAGAAAGAAGAGAGAGAAAGAGGGAGAGAGAGAAAGAGAGGGAGAGAGGAGGGAGAGAGAAAGAAGAGAGAGGGAGGGGGGAGAGAGAGAGAAAGAAAAGGAGAGAAAGGAGAGAGGGGAGAAAGGGAGGGGAGGGGAGAAAGAGAAAGAGGGGAGAGAAAGAGGGAGAGAAAGGGAGACAGAGAAAGAGACGAGAGAGAGAGAGAGAGAGAGAGAGGAAGAGGGAGAGAAAGAAAGGGAGAGGGAGGGAGAGAAAGGAGAGAGAAAAAGAGAGAGAAAGGGGGAGAGAGAGGAAGAGGGAGAGAGAAAGAAGGGGAGAGAGAAAAAGAGAGAGAGAAAGAAGAGAGAGAAAGAGGGAGAGGGGGGAGAGGGAGGGAGGGAGGGAGAGCTAGCGCGAGAGAAAGACCAGGACTCTGGGATACCACTGATGTGTTGACTGTTGCTGAAAGTCTACATCTTCTTAAATTTTAGAGAGAGTTAAGCCTCAGAGAGCCTGCTAAAGCTTTCTCCCTTGTTCTTCAGGATCATTGTTTGGGCCAGTGGAGCACAGCAACATTTGAAAGTCTGGAGCAAAAGACCAAATTTCACAGACTGATGGGTGGGTTTAAAAAAGGCTTCGTCCCAACTCAGAGTTCAGCTCCAGCCAATGCTAACAAACCAAACCTGGCTCTGGACCGGCCCAGAGAGCAAGAACTGCAACATAACCTAGAAGCAGAATTCAAGAAAGCCATGGAGTTTAAGCACCATCGCGGAATCGGCCTGGGGTTCCAGTCCAGTGCTCCCAGTGATGCGCACATAGACAAATACGCTTCCAAATCTATTAAGTTTGAAGTCTGAGGAAGGGAAGGCTAAACTGCCCCAACCAGATGGGTTATAATTATTTTTTTAAAAAATCTACAACAAGAAAATATATATGATTGATATATGCCTGATGAGCCATGATTGACTTGATTTAGGATGGGTAACTGTGCTACGGTCGTTTAACAGTATATAACTAAATAAGTGGCAGGTAAGAATAGAACATACTTTAAATCCGAGGCAGGTGACCTGTGGTTTTGCCTGCAGTCTCAAATTTTTGCTGCGAGTTTCCATACTGTGCCACTGAATCTTAGGAGCAGACAGTTTGTTCAACACCTGGGCAAATGACTACATAAATTTACAGTCCTGGCCTCAGTGTTGTGCTCTTCTGTCATACAGTGATTGTGTGTCCAGGGGGGAAAAAAGCCATCTTGCTTATTTCAATGTTACATCCAATTTTATTAAAAGTTTGTTTCTACAATTCATCTGTCTCAAGTGGTATCTCAAGGTAAATATATGTTATCTACAAGAGAGATTATAATCTTCATGGCTGGCCAAGATGCATCTCTGCACCTCTTTGCTAGTCCAGGACATATTTGTAGCTCAGGGTTGAACCTGGAGTCCTTGGTGGTCTCTGAGCTTGGTTTTCTTGATGACATTTCATGACCCAATTAGGTAACATCATCACTGCTAGAAGGGGAGTAGGGTTTTCTCTCTGTTTACACAGAAGTGGTTTGGGCAATCAATAAACTATCTATGCAGATAATCAAATAGCAAACAGCCTAATCAAGGAACTACTAAGAAGAAGGCCACGTTCCCACCAACGCTGACAGGATAAGCCACCCGTATAAAAATTCCCTTCTAGCACTGATGATATTACCTAGTTGGGTAATGAAACCTCTGTAAGTGAACAAGCAAGCTGTGAGCACCCTGACCTCATTTATTCTCCTTTTCTTCTGTCTCACCCCTTCCCCTCACGTTGTATGACATCACCTTTTCCTTTCAGACCTTCCTCAAATCCAGCCTTAACATTTATACAAAATCAAGCTGAGATGAAGGCTGCTTATTTTAAAACGCCGACTTCTGCAGTTTGGAATTCCTTCGTTTTTGCTTTGTAGGCCAGCGCTGTACCAACACGCATATTTTTCTAAAATGCTGCTCCCCTATTCTTGAAGGATTACATCATCTAGCAATTTAAAAGCAAAACCTCTTCCACTCACTCCCTGGCAATTATAAATTAAAAAGCAGATGAGGACTGCATCATAGGAACATAAAATAGCCAGCTAAGGACTACTTGCAAAGATTAATACTGAATATAAATGCCTCCTATCCTTACGAGATTTTTTTAAAATGCATTTTGAAGGAAATGCATTGTGAATTAACTGATCTGTGCTGCAAACACAATTATTTTCACTACCTAACAGGATAAAGAGTTGGAAGGGACCTGGGAGGTCTTCTAATCCAACCTCCTGCCCAAGCAGGAAATCCCTTCTTCAAAACCTCCAGTGTTGGAGCACTCACAACTTCTCACAATTATCCCACTAATTGTTCCAACTGTCAGAAAATTTCTCCTTCGTTCTAGATTGATTCTTTCTATCTTATTGCTTCTTGTCTCCCGCCTTCTGGTGCTTAGGTTGACCCCTTCTTCCTTGTGGCAGCCGCTCAAATTTTGGAACGCTGCTATCATGCCTCCCCTAGTCCTTCTTTTGATTAAATTAAACATAATGTTTGGGATATACTTTGCAGGGGCTTTCCCAACATGTTAACGTTTTCCCAATTGTGCTTTCTTGACTAGATGATTTCAAAGCATATATTTTAAAGGTGTCAAATAATTCTAGTTTATCCCTTTTCTAAAGCTAGTGAGTACTGCCTTTCTCTTTCACCTTGCCAACCCAAATCATCTTTCTTTCCTTTGCAAGTCCGCCAAATTTGAATTTAAAAGTTATTTTTTCCACTCCGTGATGATTAAGATAATATTTCACTGACCCAACATTAACATTAAAGTCAACGTTTAATGATGAACAGCTGTGTAGTGGGGAAACAAAACCATTTTTTTTTTACCAAAATGACTGTATCACCAGGAAAATTTACCTTTTCTTCTCCAACCAAGTAAATCTTATCGTGCGCCAAGGGACCTTTTAAAGGGAAAAGATACCAAACTCTGATCACATCCTGTGAGGCAGCTTGCGAGTTTAAAGGGCTTGGAGAACGACCTTTCCAGGGATGTAATTGCCCAGTTGGACATCCATTTAAGTTCTTGACTGCAAAGGGAGCCGTAGCGTCAGCTCTGTAAAGTGGCTGAATTCAGGGTGTTTACTCTGCAGCTTGATGTATTCCAAGGTTTTGACCTAGAAAAGGAAACAGGGAGGAAAAGCATCGTGAAAGTTGACATTGTTATGCATCTCTGCCTCATCCCTCCTAAAGGGTGTTTTTAAGGTCCAGTGATTCAGGCATGAATTTATTGTGTCAAATTAAGGGCTGTAGGTGAACTAAAGAGAGGTTGCAGTAGCAATTGCACTTAAACTTATATGCCGCTTCCCTGTGCTTTACGCAGCTTTCTCTAAGCGGTTTACAGAGTCAGCCTCTTGCCCCCAACAATCTGGGTCCTCATTTTACCCACCTCGGAAGAATGGAAAGTGGAATCAACTTCAGGATCGAACTTCTGGCAGTGGGCAGAGTCAGCCTGCAATACTGCATTCTGACCACTGCGCCACCACGGCGCCTTCCTCATCAACACACCCACACCCACACCAGGCCCTTATGTGGTGGTGGGCTTCCGTCTTACTGTGGTTTTGGTGTCCGCAAAGCCATGTTTCTGAGCCAGGTTCCACAGGTTGACGGCCAACTGGTTGAGTTTGTTGTTCCGCAGATCGGCGTGAGCCAAGAGGCTATTGAAGAAGCAGAGGGCCAGGTGACTTTGACGCTTTAGAGTCTGCCGATGATAAGAAAAGGGTCCGTTTAAGGGGCGGCTAAGCAGTACAGGTAGTCCTTGATTTACAAACACTGAGTGAGCAAAGTTACAGCGGCGCTGAAAAGTGACAAACGACAGATCTTCACACTTAAGAGGACTGGCAGCTTCCTCACAATCACGTGATCAACATTCAGGCATTTTGCAACCTGCCTGTATTTATTCCAGGTTCACTGTTTGCAATGTTCCCAGCTGGCTTCCGACAAATAACATCGATAGGTGAATCCAAACAGAATAGAGCTGGAAGGGACCTTGGAGGTCTTCTAGTCCAGCCCCCTGCTCAAGTTGGAGACTATATTATTTCAGACGACTTGTCCAGTCTCTTCTTAAAAACCACCCACCCACCAACCACTTCTGGAGGCAAGCTGTTCCACTGGTTTCTCCTTAATTCCAGGTTGCTTCTCTCCTTGATTAGTTTCCATCCATTGTTTCCTGTCCTGCCTTCTGGGGCTTTGGAAAATAAATTGACCCCCTCCTCTTTGTGGCAGCTTCTCAAATACTGATATACTGCTGTCATATCATATTAAGCCAGATTTGCTTAAGGACCACATGATTTATTTAACATAGTGGTTTGCTCAGCAACCATTGGCAAAAGTTGTCAGATCAGGGGTGCCTTGCCTAGCAATGGAAATTCTTAATCTCAATTGTGATTGTAAGTCAAGGACTAACCCTATGCAGAGTGGTGCAAATCACTGCAAACGACAGAGGATCCCTGCCCCCATTCAACCTACATTTGCCAACTAAGGCTAGCCCTACTGGAAAGGTTGGAGTTTCACTCTCAACTATTACACCACTGGTTTTAAAGAGGTTCACCGCAATCACAATTAAAGGTGTTTACTCTCTTCTTGTTTGGCTACAGTTATTTCACCCACGAACCAATCGTTGCCAAGAGCCAAATCGGGTGTATGTATAACATATGACTTTGGTGAGTATCCTAATGTGACACTATGGCATAGCAGGGCACAGGCTAACCAGTGTCCTTCAGACATTGGCTAATAAACTTCTACAATCTCTTTGCCATTGGGCAAACACTGAGTGACCAAAGTTCCCAAATCACTGAGTGACCAAAGTTACAGCGGTGCTCATCTCCATTACAAAGCCAAAGAGTCAGCGCTATCCGAAGACGTCTCCAGGGTCATGTGGCCAGCATGACTAAACACCGAAGGCGCACGGAGGAACGCTGTTCTCTTCCCACCAAAGGTGGTCCCTATTGGTCTACTTGCATTTTTACGTGCTTTCGAACTGCCAGGTTGGCAGAAGCTGGGACAAGTAACAGGAGCTCACTCCATTATGCGGCGCTAGGGATTCGAACCGCTGAACTGCTGACCTTTCTGATCAACAAGCTCAGCGTCCTTAGCCGCTGAGCCACAACGTCCCACGTCAAGGGTAAGAGAAGTCAAAGTGGAAAACAATGAGAAGGGATCGGTGGGTTGCCTGGTCTTGCTAAATTTGGGGGAAATGCCACGGCAAACTCAACTGAGCACCCATGTGGAAGACCAAGTCCTCCTCCTGAACTCTCCTTTTGTCAAAATGTACATTTCCCTGAATAAAGCTTGCAAAGAAAGCCAGGAACTTCTCGGCCGAGAGTTACCAGCCGTTTACTCATCCATGGAAAAACTATTTCTTGGAGAGGACTTGGTGAGGCGATCACGGTTGACCTGTCCCATCAATTAATGTGTTTCATCCTTCACTGGAACTCTCTTTAAACTCAGCCAGTCTTAACAGTCGCCCAGAGGGTGAGTTATAACTAGGGAAGCAGACGGAGAAAACAAATGCTGCCCAAGTGCAGTCAGCTGGATTGCTGCGGTGTGCTCTACACGGGACTGCCATTGAAGACCGTTTGGAAGGTAGAGCTGGTCCAGATGGCAGCAATGAAGGTCCAGGTAATCCTCGACTTAACGACCACAGCTGAGTCCAAGATTTCCATTGTTAAGGGAGACGGTTGTTTTGATAATGGCCATATCCAATCAATACTGTGCAAGCTGCATTGATTCCCATATAGTTTTCTGAGTGGAATTCTCCAAATTCAGAAATCTGTCCAAACACAGACCACCCGTTTATACCAGCCCCCTGGGCAACTTCTAGGTGTGTGGACTTCAATTCCCAGAATTCTCATCAGTGATTATGCTGGGCAGTGGAATTCTGGGATTTGAAATCTACACAACTGGATGTGGCCCTGGTTGTGAAACGCTGCCTTCTTAACAGCGGTGAGAGAAAGTCTGTGAATCCTTTAGAACAGGGGTCTCCAACCTTGGCAACTTTTAAGACTTGTGGACTTCAACTCCCAGAATTCCAGTTGGAGATCTGTCAGAATATATTCATGAACTGCAATGGAGCATGGTAACAAGGTCAGCCAATGAATAGGCGTAGCAATTAAGTCAGTCAATGAAGACTGTTTGGAAACTGAAACTAGAAGTAGCTTAGGCGTGGCTCTAATTAAGCTCTGCAGCTATGTTAAGCTCTGAGTCTGTCTATTGAAAATGAAACCGCTTCTCTCCTCTGCTGTGTGTCTTGCTTGCCTGCTGAACGAAAGTGAAACTGATGTCTGTTTCTGAGCTCCTGGATTGCCGCTCCGAACCTGTAACATGTCTGCTTCTGTTTGAGTTTGCTCCTTGTTGGAGAAATCTACAACTGGTTGGTAAAATTTACTTTATGTGTTTATAAAGAAGTTAAACGAAGCATCAGCCATCTGTGTTTACTTTTCTGGCGCTGCAATTTACGCTGCAATACTCCGAACAAGATCCCTGCTTTAGAACTCTCCGTATCCTGTACTACAGAGACCTACAACTTGGCTCAATCAAGTTTTACGGATAAGAGATTCTAATTAAACCACACAAAAAAAACTCAGGATTCCACGTCAGGCTAGAGAGGGACAAAAGCAGGAGAGAAAGGTTTATTTTCCAGTTACAAAGCTCCAACAGTTCATTCTCACCTCGTCTTTTCCAAGGTTCTTCAAATGCTCCAAGATTTGGCTGATCACCGTTTCACACAACCTGCTCGTTTCTGCCAAAAATTTGGTGTCTCCGCCATACAAGGTATCATTAGATTCAACTGGGGGGAGGGGAAAAGATTACATACGGAAAGGGAGGTCAATATGTATTTAGAAGGCTAACTATATAAAAAAATTAAATTTAGAATTTAGAAGGGTAACCAGTATCTAAAACAAAATAAAAATATGAAGTAAAGTTAACAATGGAGGAACCTTCTGCTGCCATCTCCCTGCTCTATCTTCCTCCCTCTCACCTTTGTCTATGTGATAGAGGTAGGTCTCTTGACCCATTGCAGAGAGAAGATGCACCACATTGGTGTAAATTTTGACTTTGTCATCGCTGTTATCTTCCCAAGTGTAATCCTGGATAACGTTGAGCAGCCCCCGCACGAGGAACAGCACACCTTGTTCAGGATGGTCCTGGGGAACAAAGGCGGATGAGACACTACCACGTATTGACCGATCGCTTTCCCTGAACCCTAATGTCTTAAAAGGATTTATATCGGAGGGCTTAAGACTAAGCCTTAGAATGCAACATAGAGGGAGGTGGGGCAAAATAGTCAGACACTGGGTTGAGTCACTGTCTGAATGGACATGCAGTTGCTCTCTTGAACGTCTTCCAGTAACAGCGTATAGCCCTTCCAAGGACATTCCAAGTAGGGCATCCTGTGTGCTCTCTGAGCTTGGTTGTTTCCTGCAGACATTTCATTACCCAACTAGATAACATCATCCGTCTTAGAAGGGATTGATGTTTTGGGGAGGAGGGGGAGGAGGAGGAGGAGGAGAACGACTGGGGTCCTTGATGCTCTCTGATCTTGATTGTTTTCTTGCAAATGTTTCCTTATCCAACTAGGTAACACCATTGGTGTATTGATGATGTTTCCTAGGTCGACTGGGTACCCCAGTTGGGTAATGAAACTCTGCAATGAAAACAAGCACGCTCAGAGAGCACCAGGGACCCTACAGTCCTCCTCCACCTCCTCCTCTTCATCTCCTCCTCCTCCTCCTGAGTTTTGCTTTCTGCTTATTACTGCAAAAGCGCAATCGGCCTTTACGTGGTGCAAAGCAGAATAACTCACAGTCAACATTTTAGAGGGCCATGAAAATTACAAAAAGCAGCCACTTTGGTGTAGTGGTTAAGGCACCAAGCAAAAAAGATGGGAGACTGAGAGTTCTAGTCTTATGTTAGGCACAGCTGGGCAACCTTGGGCTGCTCTCTCTCTCTCTCTCTCTCTCTCTCTCCCTCTCCCTCTCCCTTGGCCCTAGGAAGGAAGCAATGGCAAACCACTTCCCAAATATTGCCAAGAAAACTGCAGGGTTTTATCCAAGCAATTGCCAGGGGTCAAGATTGACTCAAAGTTGTTTTTGTTGTTGTTGTTTTGGTAAAGGTTCTGTTCCAGATGTTTTGGCTCAGCACCCTCTTTGCATTTGAAGAGCCGTATTTACTTCTTTTCTTTTTAACTTCAGTGAGGGAGCAAGAGAGAGAGACAGAGAAATTTTAATTCGTTTGATCTTTATCGGGTTGCTGATTTACGGCTGCCATAGAGAAGTGATTTGATTTGAAAGCCGTTTGCCTCTTTCCTTCTGTCTCCCACATTTTCAGCCCAAGGGGAGGAAAACTATCTGGTCTAAGCAAGGCCCAGCCTTCAGCTGGCAATTACTAACTGGTGTTACTAGCCTCCTTATCTTCTCCACTTACAGGAACGATTAACAAAGTTGAAAAGAAGTTGCAGAGGAATTCTAAGAGGTAGCCTTCCGAAGGCCGCAGCTTCCCGTCTATGCTGATCATCTTGGGTACCTCAGGAACCAGACTGATTCCCGCTCTGAAAAAGGCGTCAGCTATAAAGAGATCAAAGTTGAGGGGGGGGATTTCATTAGCAGATCAAACTTAGCTCGATCAACATGCCTGTTATTTAAAAATGGTTTGCCATCAAAAGCCCAATGAACTAAAACGAAAAGGAAATAAGGAAATATCTTGTGCTCATTAAATGAATGGATTGGGCTACTATACTTATATCTTAAATTTCAACCGCTCTTTTCCCAGAACACAAGATTTTATTCCTAAAGATTCTTAAGGCAAAAGTCACAGAATGTATGAATTTCAAGCCTTCTCTTCAGTTATTCTGGTTTTAAAAACATGCACTATCTAGTGTCTAGACTATAATCACACCAGAGGACAAATTCAATTTTACCACCAAGGGGGGGAAAAAAAAAAAAAACCTATCTAATCTAATTCGGTAAACAAACATATTTTGGGCTTCTAAAATTATACATCTCCCTTATTTTTTTTAAGTGTAGCTTTCATCAACTCACTTATCCCACCTCAGTTCACTTTAGGTGAAAAACAACAATTAGGGACAAACATATGTGTACATCAGAGTGAATAGCTTGCATGAAAGAGCTCAGTGTTTGTGTTATCGCTAAAGTCAAACAACACAATTTGCATTTTGAAGGCAGACGACTGACTCAAGTTGCTGCACGCAAAAGTATGTAATTAAGATCATCCTTTCATCCCAGGATAATTTCACTTTTTACATAAACCACAGAGCCTGTTTAGATCCAAAACTGATGGAAACTGTGGTAGTAGAACGTCAGTTGAGGACAAGCCTGGATCAAACCGTGATTGTCCACAAGGAAAGCCAAGACCAGCTGCATGCCAACTGAACCAAACCTGGACACTTGATAACCCTTTTTGAAAACCACTTGATCACTAAAAGTTGATCTTTCTCTTCCAATGTTACTCTGGCTGGATTTACCCTTGGTGCAAACTCAGTTGTTGTTTTTAACTTTCATCTGTTGAATGAACCAAATGGATGGATCCTCACAACTGAGTCATCCTTGAGGGTTGGAGAAGACCTTTCTACTGAAAGTTATGGACAGCCAGATCCTGGCAAAGCTATGTCTCCCTTTCAGTGTGTTTATAGATATGTGCAATAAGAGCAGCTAATCTAGCACTGTGTTGTCTAGCAATGATGATGTTACCTAAGGTAAGGAAAGGTCTACAACAAAATAGCAAAGCTCAGAGAGTACCAAGGACCTCAATGTCCTCCTCTTCTCTTCCACTCTGCAAACTCCATTCCCTTCTAGAACTGATGATGTTACCTAGTTGGGTAGTGAAACATCTGCAAGAAAACCACCAAGCTCAGAGAGCGCCAAGGACCAAACAGTTGCCCTGTTCCTCCTCTCCCTCTTCTTCCTCCTCCCTCCACAAACCCTTCTAGCATTGATGATGTTACCTAGTCGGGTAATGAAACATCTGCAAGAAAAGCAGCAAGCTCAGAGAGCACCAAGGGCCTCGCAATCCTCTTTCTCCTCTACTCTGCAAACCTCATTCCCTTCTAGCATTGATGATGTTACCTAGTTGGGTAATGAAACATCTACAAGATAATAACCAAACTCAGAGAGCACCAAGGACCCCTTGCAGTTCAACCCTGAGCTACAAATGGTCTTTTGCACCACTAGCAAATCTATTTAACAAGATATAATAGTGCAGTTGGCTACTGCAAATTGGGTAAGTGGTGTTCCTCCATGGGGATATCCTCCAAACAGATCAGCTTTGATTCCACACTCTCCCTAACCAGCAGAGCCACTGCTAGAAATTTCAACCTTGGCAGAATTCTGGGAGTTGTAGTCCACACACCTTCAAGTTGCAAAAGGTGGAAATGGAGACATTTTGCCTTGCATTTTTCTAGAGCCAATATCAAACCGGCCTATAAAACCAAATAACCAGGACTGGATTGCGAAACTCAAGATGACCCTGGACAGCATTGAAAAAAGATGATACAATTCAGAATCCTCTTTCCAAAGAACATCTATTCTTTCCAGAGCTAATTCTTATTGTCTTCAGAACTATTTTCAGTCCTCCCAACCTCCTCCAGAGAGAGGGCAAGTGAAGATTCGGAGCAAACAAACGCACCCACGAATTATCGGGGAGGGAACAACAACAACAGCAATGAAGCCATCACAGCTGGCGGGTGCTGAAAAGTGACTTCATGCTGGCTTGTCTACAAATAAATACAAAATGTCCCCCCCTGACTAAACCTATTGTTTTGAAAATGTGCCTGGATGGTACAGTCAGCGTTACTTTAAACCCTTCTGTTCTCATGATGCCCACCAAATGATGCCTAAACAAAAGGAAAGCCACAGCTTTGCAGGAAAGGGCTTAGTCAGTGTATCACATCAACTTGTTTGTCTTTACAGCTGGAATTTGCTCGTAAAGTGCTAAAGTGCGCAATGCTGACAATATTTGTTATTGGTCTGAATAGGGCAGGATCCAATTCTCCTTTGCAAAGGACAGGAACCATCTAAATTATGCACAAAATCCTGGGGCCTTGCAACTTTCTCCTTCTCTGTCCATCCCTCATCACAACACACAACCCTGATTCTAAGAGAGAGAACTAATCTTTTTTTCTTTTTTTTAATATTTAACTGAAATCTTTTGTTTTGCTTCCAAGTATTCCAACCCTCACCGGTTTGGAGTGTTGTTTTCTACAGAAAACAAACCCTGCTTTGTCCATTCTTTGAATTTCTCCGCTTCAGACAAGATAAAGGGGATAATTTTACTTTTGGGTTGTTTCCTATAATATTTGCAGGTTTATTATTTCCCCTCCTCCCTGGTTTTGCAGCTTTTTTTCTTCTTCAAAAGAATCAATGGGGGAGAGAAACAAGATAGGCTGTTACAAAGAAAGATGTTTTGCACTGCTTCTGATTGGACAATAGCGTGAGAAAATTTAGAAGGAGTAGAGAAACTTTAATTGAGGAAATGCCGATTTCTCTCTCTTCTTTATCTGTCTGCAAGGGACACGGTTTTGTGTTTTTAACAAAATGCAGTCCTGTTCATTTTTCCTTCCCTTCGTTTCTCATTATTTTCATTTTTTGCTTTTTCACACAGCCTTATAAAACGAATAAAAAATGTTCCAACGGCAAAATGCAGTCATAATTAATCATTCGTTCGGTTGCGTTCTTCTCAAGAAAAGCACAAAAGAAGGCACAAGCCTTCACATCTTTGTGAATCCGAACACGGGCTCATTGCTATTGCTATCTAGTAGTCCTTGACTTGCAGTTATAATCAGGACCAGAATTTCTGTTCCTAAGCAAGACCGTTGTAAATGAGTCCTGCAGTCATTAAGCAAACCCGACTTTTCCTAACGACTTTGCTTGTCGGGGAAGCCAGCTGGGAAGATTGCAAACAGTGATCCCATGACCCTGGGACACCAACAAACCATTGTAAAAAGATGTCGGTTGCCTAAGCATCCAAATTTTGATCAGGTGACTAAAAATGGTCCTAAGTGGGGGAGAAGCAGTCCTAAGTCACTTTTTTTCAGTGCCCTTGTAACTTCAAATGATCGCTAAACGAATCCTTGTTAAGTCGAGGACTACTCGTATAGTAGAACTGTTTTTCACCCACCTATTCCCTCTGTAAATTGTCTCTCTTCTGCCAAGGACCAAACCATGGGAAGCAGAGTCCCTTCTCAAGCTCTTTACAGGGGAAGAGTTAGAAATTTGAGCAACTCTCTTTGGTTTTGCCTCTCTAATCTCTGAAATCAACAACAACAACAATAACAACATCGCCTTAGAAAATTGTGCAGAGCTTATTGCTCTTGCAGTTTTACCTTGTGAAAGGCACTGATTAGCCAAGGCAACTTGTCCAGAGTGCAGGTACAAATTGAGACGGGTAAAAATGCCGGTCAGCGATGGGATCGTTATGAAGCAGAAGGCGACACAAGCCTGGAATTAGGAAAGATCAATCACAGCCAGGTTTCTTAGATTCAGACTTTTAATATTTAACGTTCACCGCATTAACCATATTTTAAAAAATATTTATTAAGCTTATGCACCGCCCACCTTACTCCGCACTCTTCATTTTGCCTATGATGCCTTATGTTTAATGTAATAAATATACAGTATAATGTAATGTAGGCCAAACAAGAAACCTGTTGATGAAGTTTTCGCAAGTCTTTTAAAAGGTGGATTCAGTCCAGTGGTGGGATTCACATTTTTTGACTACCGGTTCTGTGGGCGTGGCTTGGTGGGCGTGGCAGGGTAAGGATACTGCAGAATCCCCATTCCCTCCCCACCCCCCTAACCTGCTTTCCAGTTCCGTTCTCCTGTGCAGGGCAACCCAAGGAGACCCAGCTGGTCAGCTGGGACTCAATGGGAAGCAGAGAATAGATGGGGTTGGCAGGGCCAGTCAGAGGTGGGATTTGCCAGTTCTCCAAACTACTCAAAATTTTTGCTAGCAGTTCTCCAGAACCGGTCAGAACCTGCTGAATACCACCTCTGATCCAGTCATTGGAGAAGATGTCAATCAGACTGAGATCTTTTTACTTACAAGGAATCATCAAGCCAAGATTGAGGGCTAACTCTCAATCACCGATTGTTCCATGTCTGCACTTACCCTGACAAATGCCGCAGTTTTTCTGGAATGATTCCCTTTCATTACTTTTCTTGTTTCCATCGCCAGCTGATTCACGCTCTGTTTTGGAAAATAATGTTACCGACGTGAACAACTCTGCATCCACACAACTTATGGACCTGGGAGTTTCTTGACTGCCCAAAGCACTTCTATATAAACAGAGAGCAAACCCGACTCCCTTCTAGCACTGATGATGTTACCTAGTTGGGTAATGAAATCTCTGCAGAAAACAATCAAGCTGAGAGAGCACCAAGGACCCCTCATTTCAACCTCCCTGAGCTACAGATATTCTCCTTTATCAATACCAAGAGCACTTCATGGGATAGAGCTTAATTAGATTCAGGAGCGAAGGAAGGAAGAACTCCAAAGATATGCTATGACACACAAGATATGCAAGGTGTGTTTCATTCTGCACACACACACACAAATCATAAAACCTGTACAAAGATAGAGCAAACACATGAGGGGACCTGAAGGTAAATGAGGCTGGGAGAATCACCCAGGTAGATCAAAGGGATGCTGGAGTCTAAGTGTTTTAGATGATCAGTGACGTTGCACTGTACCTTAAATTAGTTTTAGTTTTTAGTTTACTTTATTATCATTGCACCTTGTACAACGAAATCAAACACCATCTTCAGTGCACATCATGACCATGAAAATAAACACAAACACACATCCTTTACCCTTCACACATTGAACCGGAGGTATGATACCACACCAACACTGCACTATACAGCAGAATGCAATAGAGTTACTGCCCTGGGATAGAAGCTGTTTTTCAGCCTATTTGTCCTTGTTTTTATTGTCCTGTACTGTCTGCCAGATGGTAATAGTTCAAAAAAAAAAAAAAAAAAGAGCCCAGGATGAGATGGATGTTTAGGATGTTTTGAACTTTCTTAAGGCAGCGGGAGCTATAAAGCTCTTCCAAAGAGGGGAGAGGGCAACCCATGATCCTCTGGGCAATGACATTAACCCTCTGGAGTGCTTTCCTAAAATTAGTTGATTGAGAATAGTGTATCCTGTTGTTTTTTTCTTAACCCAAGAGGACAACTAGCATGGCGATAGGTGCAAAGAATCAGGACTATTTCTTAGGCATAGAAGATTTATTCAGAAGAATGTGGTCAACTAATGGTCAGCATTAAACTGATGCTAGATAAGGGCCAATGGAATTCAAGGGGGGGCTGAATTTGGATTTCTTGTGGCAACACAAGGACTCTAAACTCATGACACATTTAACTCCATCTTCCAGCTCTGCTTGCTCTTTTCCTACACGTGGCCTCCATTAGGACTTAAACTCCCAGAATTCTGGGAATTGGAAGTCCACATATCTTAACTTAGTCAAAGTTGCCCTGGACAGTGAAAATATAAAGGATTAAACACTAGAAACTGCTTTAAAGAACAATCCAAAAGTGACATTCTTAAAATGTGGCATCAGCTTACTGTCCTGGAATAGCAGCTCAGGTTATGCATTAGCGGGACCACATGGAGACCCAGATCCCATCCGTGCTGCTAATTCAGAAAGAGAAGCAAACATTGCCACATCCAACTCCCATAGCCAATGTTCGCCTTTTTGAGCCATGTGGTACAGTGGTTAAAGTGCAGTACTGCAGGCTACTTCTGCGGACTGCCAGCTGCCTACAAATTGGCAGTTCAAATCTGACCAGGCTCAAGGTTGTTGACTCAGCCTTCCATCCTTCCAAGGTGGGTAAAAGGAGGACCCAGATTGTTGAGGGCAAGATGCTGACTCTGTAAACCACTTAGAGGGGGCTGTAAAGCGGTATATAAGCCTAAGTGCTATTGCTATTTATGGCAACCACCTTCCAATATCTGATCTAACAGAGTGTCCAAATCTTCCTGCGCTCCTGTTCAAGCCTTGAGGAAGTTGACCTTGCAGGGCTGAGAGAAATGTCAGCAATGACAATATACAAAAACCACAAGGAGCAAAAAAAAATAGCCACGCCGCTCATTTTGCCCGTCAAACTATGCTTACATGGATGAGCTGGACCAGCACAGGTTCCAAGTTGCAAAACATGGATCGGGCTTCCACGTAAAAATTCAGCTGCTGCTCAAAATCCCGGCCAAACGATACCTGGGATTAAAGAGATTCACAGGGGGAGATGTCACCGCGGTGTCCAGTTACCCATTCTTTCCATTCTTATTGGCAGCGGGGTCTCTAAGGAAAGAGTTGCCAGGAAGCGCCTGTATCTACCTCCCTGCCGATAAGGGAAAGGCTTTTTCTTCCTCGTTTCATTTAGAAATTCGGATTTCCCCCCCTTTTCTCACACTCCCAAGGAAGAATGGACATCTACAAGCCCAAAAAGGGACCTCCTCCCACAGAGCATTCCTGTCCAACAGCAACCTATGATACGTTCCTCCTCCGGGTGAAGTTGCGAGGGTTGGATTAGGCACAGTCTAAAGATGAGAAAAGGTGAATTTCAAGACCTGTAAGGTCCAGGGCTGGGCTGCCTGGGGGTTCGCAGGGGTTTCGGGAGAGCCCCTAGCGAAGAGTCTGTGCAGTTCAGAGAACCTCCAAATCCCACTCCTGGCTGCCCCCCTCCCCCCTCCCAGGAGTTCCCATACGGCCAGTTTTAGATGCAGGTTAAGTGCAGGGCCTGCATGGAGACTCGAGGAAAGTGAAAAACGGGCTTCCTGGGAGTTTGGAAAGGCCGGAAATGGGCCCGATTTTGGCTTCCAGAGAGCCTCCGGGGCCCGGGGAGGCAGTTTTCACCCTCCTGGAGGCTCAGAGGAAAGCCTCCGGAGCCTGAGAACGGCAAAAACACACACACACACATCCCGCCGTGGTGCAAGAGGCTGGCCAGGCCAGGCCCACCCAGCAACCGGGCAGAGAACCCGTCGCTAAAAAAAATTTGAAGCCCACCCCTGATAGGGTCCATCATAACCACCAGAACGTTCTCCACAAAATGAGCCCAAATAAAGATTTAAAAGGCAGTAACCACAAAGCAGGAGAACCAGTTTGGCGTCATGGGGAAAAGGCACCAGGCTACAAACTGGGAGAGACTTGTGACTTCTAGTTCTCCCAGGTGGGTGGCCTTGGGCCAGTCGCTTTGTCTGAACCCTTGGAAGGAGGAGCCAATGGTACACCACTTCCAAAATCCACCCCCCAAAAAAAACTGGCCAGGAAATCACTAGGCAACGTTTGACTCAAAGTCATTTCCCCCACCCCAGAAACAGATTTCTTACCATTCTTACAAATCCATTGATCAAAGATGCCAGCGTTCGCTTTTCGTCTTCCAGTGTCAGCGCGCTAGAAAAGAACACTTTAAAGCGTCAGTTGTTCAAAAATACAATGTTTGTGCGATTCCTTACAGGGCCTACAGATAGCTCTGGACAAGCGCCCAGATTGTCACAATCTTAAGTGTGAAAAACCTGTCGTAAGTCCCTTTTTTTTCAGGGCTGTTGTAACTTCAAATGCTCACTGGACAAATGGTTGTAAGTTGAGGACTACCCATACAGCGTTTGTTTAGTGTTAGAAGCACCAAATGGGTGTTCTCAAGAAAGCCACGTTTGCTGTAGGCTGTGAGTAAGGACTACAAAAGGATAGCACAAAAGATCTGTAACCAACTGACACACTGTATGTATATAAAATGGAAGATGGTTTTATGTTTTTATGTTTTGTTTGTGTATGTTTGTCTTAAAAAATAAAAACTTTTATTTAAAAAAAAGGCACATTTGCTTATATGTTACAAAGAGGGAAGACTGGAATCTGAGCAAAAACTTGGGAGAAGCCTTTGAACTGTGAATAATCCTAAAGTACTATTTCAAACAACAGATGGCTTAGGGCAACTGTCTTTTTATTGCACATGTTGTTAGTTATAACAAAAAACTTAATAGACTCAACGCTGGGTTTCTAGTTACAGGCATGGAAATACTGTACATTTGTTTCTGCAGACTGGGAGGCATTCATGCAAACAATAATGGATTTTGCATTTGTTTAAATGCAGTTTCTGGAGTTGGAGGAAGGAAAAAAGAATGGGAAACTTGCATTTTGTTTCCAGTGTTGGCCAAGAACTCCCAGAAAGATTGACTCGGCATCCTGGGCGCAAAGTTCAGATGTGACGATATGCAACAGACTTCACATACAAAGCTACTGAGAAGTGCGCGTGTGCATGCACACACACACACACACACACACCCCATCAGTAGGGGAACAGATAGTGTCTCTGCCAGGCAGGCTGAAAAAGTGGGTACCTTTTCTGGCAAGGGTACCGCAAGGAAAAGGGTCCCTTCTTGATAATACTTGGCCAAAAACATTCTGGCATCACAAGTCATTCACAGAATATAGAACATAGAATCGTAAGGCTGGAAGGGACCTTGGAGGTCTTCTAGTCACCCACCCACCCCCTGCTTAAGGCAGAGGCCTTATACCATCCCAGTCAAATGGTTGTTCAGTCTATTTTGGAAAGCCTCCAGGGAAGCACCCACAATTCTGGGAGGCAAGTAATTCCATTGATAGGAAATTTCTCTTTTACTTCTAGGTTGGATCTCTGTTTAATGGTTTTCCATCCATTACTTCTTGTCCTGTCCTCAGATGCTTTGGATAACAGGTTGACCCCCCTCTTCTCTTGACAGTCTCTCGAAATATTAGAAGACTGCTATCATGTCACTCCTAATCCTTTTCTTCGTTAGGCTACAATATACTCTGTTCCCGCAACCGTTCTTTGTATGTGTTACCCTCCAGCCTCCTAATCATCCTTCCTGTTTCTTCTCTGCATCCTTTTTAGAATCTCAAAATCAGCTGGATCTCTCTTTAACGAGCTTCTACCCTGACTTCCTTGTCCTGCCTTCTGGAGCTTTGGAGAACAGATCAATCCCCACTTCTCGGTGACAGCCCATTTGCATATTGGGACATATTGGGGTGATTGCAGGGGTGACCCCGAAATGCATATTTTATTCAGTAGATAACCATATTTTTTAATCATTTTCTCATCAGTACCTGTTAGAATTTCATCCAATTCTTTAAGTTCATCATAAAATCCCTCTGTTTTGCAATCTTTATCCTACCTAGAATGTATATATATATGTATACCAATTCATCTTAATTTCTTGCTCCTCTAAGTTCTTGTTTAGATTTGAGTTCACCCTTTTCATTTAAAATTTCACCATATCTAACCGTGTGTTCCATTCTATAAACAACTGGGTATGCAAATGCTTCTGTAACTGACAACCAGACTGGAATTTTCATGTAATGTTGTTTTCTTATTTTCTCCCATATCAACAATAAAGAATCTTGGATATAATGTCTCTTAAAATACCCATGAGTTTTACTTTCTTTATAGCATAAAAAAGCATGCCATCCCAGTAATAGATCATGACCTTCTAATGTTAATAATCTAACATTCCTTAATAAAACCCATTCTTTGACCCATATCAATGCTGCCACCTCATAATATAATTCCCAGTTAGGTAAGCCAAATCCTCCTCTTACTCTAGCATCTTGTAGCAACTTAAGTTTAATTCTTGCCTTCTTCCCCTGCCATATGTATTTCAATATATATATTTTAGCTATATCTTAAATTATTGCACCCTATTCCAATTTCATTTTAGACTGTATTTTATTCCAATTTCATTTTAAATCATATTTTATTCCAATTTCATTTTAAATCATATTTTATCCCAATTCCATTTTAAATGGCTTTTATCAAGTTTTAGTAATAATTTGTCTGGAACTTTGCACTTTGATATGGCCCAAGGGCTAATCAATCAATCGATCAATAAAATAAAGGTAACTCTGAAAATAAAAATGAAGATAACTCTGCAGCCCCTCCAGGCCTAGAAGAGCTAATGGCCAAGTATTATCAAGTACTGGAATTCAGAAAAGGACTATATTTTCTGGATGCCTGCGAGCCATTACGGTCAAACTGGGATAAAGCTCCCACCTGTCCGGCTGGCTTCACATCAAAGACCATCCAATGGGCTGAATTCTGCCCAACAAAGCAGACGTTATCAAAGTGGAAAATCTGGCTGACCATAACAGAGACAGAAGGTAGGACTGGAGCTTCTGCGTTCCTGGCACCCAATTGCTACTAAATAGAAGATCAGCTTTCTGCAGAAAGAGCGATAAAAATAGCATCCTACAAGGGAGAATTCATTTCAGGAGAGGAAGATTCGTTTTCAGTTATCTATAAACCAAAGTTTCTCAACGGGACTCGCATCAATTCTGCTTTGTTCTCCCCAGCGATGAAGCTGACCCCCCCACCTTCCAACAAAGCTTTACTTAATTTGAAAGCAGGTCTCTCAAAAATGTGTCACTTGCTTTCCCCTTTTCAGAGCTCTTAAAATGTCCCTCTCTCTCTCTCTGTTAGTTGAAACCGTGAAGTCATTTGCCAGAACTTTCCTTCAGATGGGATTTAAAACAACACGTTCCCCTGCTGAAGGTTTTTTTTTTCTTTTTTCCCATTCCCTGGACAAATGGGCAGCCTTGTTAAGGACGGTTCTGAAAAGAATTGGATCTTGGAAAAGGACTGTCCCTTTCTGCTCTCCTTCCTTAGCCTAACCTGGAACTCAGAAGGGGTCATCAAATCCACCCTTGTTTGGGGGGGGGGAGGGAAGGGCAAGGAAAATAACTTACTTTACCGAATCGTGCATCGTTTTGCAGACATGCAGCAGGGCATTGAGAATGACAGGATCCTTGGTGGGTTCCTGCTGGTGCCTAGGAAGGAAGCACACAATTTCAAAAAATGAGAACGAGAAATGCCTGTGCTGAAGACTAAATTCTCTATTTAATCTATTTAATGATTGCAGGAAATACGACTTCAGCAACAGAGTGGTCAATGTCTGGAATACTCTCCCTGACTCTGTGGTTTCTTCCCCAAACCCCAAAAACTTTAACCTTAAGACTGTCTACTATTGACCTCACCCCTTTCCTAAGAGGTCTGTAGGGGGCGTGCATAAGCGCACCAATGAGCCTACCCTCCCTGTCCTATTGTTTCTTTTTAGTTTTCTTATACGTATCCATTTCATGTATTCATAACTATGTTTATCCTTCTACCTATTCAGTGGTGGGATTCAATTTTTTTTACTACCGGTTCTGTGGGCGTGGCTTGGTGGGCGTGGCAGGGGAAGGATACTGTAAAATCTCCAGTCAGAGGTGGGATTTGCCGGTTCTCTGAACTACTCAAAATTTCCACTACCGGTTCTCCAGAACTGGTCAGAACCAGGTGAATACCACCTCTGTACCTATTATCTTGTAAGCAATTGACAAATCAAATCAAATCAATAAATCAAATAAAATAAATGAAGATAGTAGCTCCTTGTGTAATGCATATTCAAATAAATTCGGAGTGGCTCGAGAAAGTGGCCCTCAGAAAATTAAAATTAAATGCTTCTAATGAAATGCTTCTTTTTAATTAAAATTAAATGCTTCTAAATAAAAAGAATAGATCTTTCAAGAGGCCTGATTAGAGATGGATCTTTACAGATATCTGATAGGCAGAGAGGCGGGTTTAAAGACAACTCTTGAAGGAATGTATTTGATAGCATGCAAATAGCAGCAAACATGTCCCTGACAGTGCAGACCTGAAGGGAAGGGAAGGGAAAGGAAGGGAAAGGGAAGGGAAGGGAAGAGAAGGGAAGGGGAAGAATAGGGAAGGGGAGGGTGAAGAAGGGGAGGAGTTCAGTGACCTCAGCTTTGGGGCACTGTGCAAAAGTGACTGACCAAGACAAAGAAACTGAATTGCTAATAAGGACTGTGGGGTCCTTGGTGCTCTCTGAGCTTGGTTGTTTCCTTGCAGACATTTCATCACCCAACTAGGTAACATCATCAGGGTAGTAAGGGAGTAGGGTGTCCTCTCATTTCATATACGCTAGTGGTCTGCCCTGTCAGTATTGGTGGGAATGTTCTTGGTCGTTCCTTGATTAGGCTGTTGTTTACTATTAGCTTGTTTGTCTGAGTTGGTGGTTTCTTGATTTGGGGGTATCGTTTGCTTTTCGATTGTTGGTCTAGTGTTAATCCTGAGCTGAATCTCTGCTCATCTGGGTGTTGACTGCTAGGGAGGACATGTTCAGGTCCTTTTGTTTCCTTTGGTGGTTTTTTGTTTGTCTCTCTTTGATGTTGTAGCTGTTGTTTATGTGATGAAATCAGGATGACAGTTAGAAAGGAAGCCTCCTGTTGTGCCAAGCAAATCCTGCACAAGAGACGGGGGCGAGGAAGAAGGAAGCCTCTGCCTTTTTGCCCTTCTCTCTGAACCACTGGGATATCAGGAAGTGCTCGATATCTTCACCCAACGTTATGAGGCACAATTCCACCCAAGGGTGCTGTTGCAAAGCAGAATTTTTAGGTAGGTTGAGTTTCTGCCAGAGGGATGCTTCAACGCCCTATCCAAATGCTCCCAATTAAAAAAATGTTTTGAAGAAGATAATCTAATTCTGCTCCTTATGCCACATACATTCCTTTGGATAAACAAAGATAGCTCAAGGTCATCATGAAGGACCTCTGCCTAGCAGCACAGAGCAGTATTTGCAAATGAAAGATACATATAAGATGTCCATCGCCCCTGAAATGCTGCATCATTTCACAAAATCAGGACCACACGACTCTTCCAAAGCAGAATGATGAAGTTTTTTTTTTAAAAAAAATAAAACTTGATAATCAACCAAGGTTTAGTTGTCATCAAAAAAAATAAAACCCCCCAAAAGGAAATAAGCATCTGAAAGGGGCATTCAGCATTGAAAAGGAAGGTATTTTGATGAATCTCATTTCAATTTGAACAATGCTGAGTATTCTCTTTTCACAATGCAGCTTGTTAGCATGCCACTCCAGAGTTTTTTTTCTTTCTCTCTCTCTCTCAAAATCAGTTGTCATCAGCAAAGAAGAGCAACATATGGCAAAAGGGCCTTTTCTGCCTTTTCAAGCCACTTCGCAGGGGATAAAACAGAAGCAGAATTAAACAGAAGCTCCGCATTCTGTAGAATCAAAGCATTGCTTCCAAATATTTTTGAGGCTAAAACAGAACTATTATATCTATGTAGCTATACGGATATAAAAAAGCAGGAGTTGCATGAAAAGATTTCCTTCCTGTCTCCTCTTTCCATTTTACTTCTCCAAACCACGTCCTTGCACATGTTCTTTTCTCATTTTTCTCATTTTTCTTCCAAGGGCTCATTTTTTGTGGGCATTTACTATCAGAGCAGGCTATTGCTTTCATCATATGCGATTTAATTTCCATTCGAAACAGCAAATAGAAGCCCATTAATCACTTTATTTCATCAGGTATCAGATCTTATAAGCAGATAACTATGTAGTGGTTTAAGAGCTGGCCTAGAAACTATGAGGCTGTGAGTTCTAGGCCCACCTTAGGCATGAGAGCTGGCTGGGTGACTTTGAGCCAATCAACAGGAGACTGTGAGTTCTAGTCCCGCCTTAGGCATGAAAGTCAGTGGGTGAGTTTGGCCCAATTATCAGGTGGCAGCGAGTTCTAGTTCTGCCTTAGGCATCAGTTGGGTGACCTTGGGCCAGTCTCTTTCTGTCTCTTTCAGCCAAATCCACCTCAAAGGGTTGTTGTAGGGAAAAAGAGGAGGAAGGAGTGTATTTGCATGTATGCTCGCTGCCTTGAGTTACTTATAAAGTAATAAAGGCAGAATAAAAATCTAATGAATATATAAATAAATCCACCCAAGCCTTTTTAATAGAAACACTGGGGACCATCCAATGATGTAGCCCCTACACAAATGCTTCTTGCCTTCTGCAATGTACAATTCAGTATCCGCCCTAACCATCCATGGCTTATTTTCTATGTTGCTGTCTATCTGTTGCACCGTATGATGACTTTATTACGACTCTGCCTAGAGGCAGCTCATCAATCTTCTGAGTAAATAAATAAGCAAGCCAGCATCCAGCTTTGCTTTCTGATCTGTCCTTCTGCAAATGCTTCCTCCTCCTCTTCCTCGTTCCATTTCTGGATTGTACCCACCGTGTCTGACAGCAGCGCCCGTTTTTACAAGCACGCGATTGCTTTAATGCAGTCGGTTGCATAATTGTTGATGTGCCTCAACAACAGATCGATAGGAATGAGAATATATTTTAAATTCCTTATTTAGAGCAGCGCGAGGTGCCTTTCCAAAACCTCCCAATGCCAAATGGACTGCAGATGAATTCTATCCGTCACACTTAACAGCACTTAAATAGATCTGTCTCGACTCTCTGAAGTGCACTTAATCAGGAGACATCAGACTTACTTAATAAAAGCTTGCATGATGCATTTACAGACCTCCACTCTCACGGACTCTTTCTGAAACATGTCCAGGAATGGCAAGAATTTCTCCTAGGAAATCAAGGAAAACAGAGCACTAGGCTCAATTCGATGCATCGGAATGAAGTTGCACAGTCTTTGGCACACACAATTACCTTTGGAGCAAGTCTCATGGAAATCTTTATAATTTATATTGTTGTACTTGTTTTCCTAGTATGATTTGATTGCTCATTAGTAGCCTATGACTATCACTCAGTGTTGCATCTTATGATTCTTAATGAATGTATTTTATTTTTTCTTACGTACACTGAGAGCACATGCATCAAGACAAATTCCTCGTGTGTCCAAACATACTTGGCCAATAAAGAATTCTATGCTATTCTTTTTTCTTTCTATTCTATTTTCTATTCTAATTATTCTATTCTAATTATTCTATTCTATTTTCCTTGTTCTGTTCTGTTCTATTCTTATTCTGCATTCTATTCTATTCTATTATTTCATTTCATTTCATTCCATTCCCTATTTCTATTCTATTCTATTCTATTCTATTCTATTCTATTCTATTCTATTATTTCATTTCATTCCATTCCATTCTATTCCTGAATTCTGTTCTGTTCTATTCTATTCTGATTTTTAGCCTATCTTATTGTATTCTAATTTTATTTTGCATTCTATTCTATTCTATTCTATTCTATTCTATTCTGTTCTGTTCTGTTCTGTTCTGTTCTATTCTATTCTATTCTGTTCTAATTCTATTCTATCTATTATTTCATTCTATTCCATATTTCTATATTCCTATTCTATTCTATTCTACTCTACTCTATTCTATTCTATTCTAATTCTATTCTACTCTATTATTTCATTTCATTCCATTCCATTCCCTATTTCTATATTCCTATTCTATTCTATTCTATTCTATTCTATTCTACTCTACTCTACTCTACTCTATTCTATTCTACTCTACTCTACTCTACTCTACTCTACTCTATTCTAATTCTACTCTAATCTATTATTTCATTCCATTCCATTCCATTCCCTATTTCTATTCTATTCTGTTCTGTTCTGTTCTGTTCTACTCTACTCTACTCTACTCTAAAATCAAGAGACAGTGATGTCAGCTTTCTTTAAATGTGCCCCGAGACCCAGGTTAGAGGGCAACAATCACTTGTTCAATAGAACCCAAATATACACAGGTAGTCCTTGACTTACAGCCATTCGTTTAGTCACCGTTCGAGACTACAGCAGCACTGAAAAAAGTAACATGACCATTTTTCACACTTAGGACTGTTGCAACATCCCTCCCAGTGGTCCACGATTCAAAATCCAGACACTTGGCAACTGACTCCTATTTACAGCGGATGTAGTGTCCCGGAGGGGCGGCCTTCTGACAAGAAAAGTCGAAGGGGAAGCCAGATTCACCATGTGAATCTGTGTTACTAACTTAACTGCGTTACTAACTTAACAACGACAGTGATTCACTTAGCAACTGTGGCGAGATAGGTCGTCAAGGGGGGCAAAACCCCACTTAACAACGGTCTTGCTTAGCAGTGGAATTTTGGGCTCAACTGTGGGTCGCAAGTCGAGGACTAACTACTAGGAGACAGGCATGACACTCCCTGTATCTGGAAAGTCAATGGTTTTCCAAATTCGGAGGGCATGAACACCAGCTAGCTAGAATTCCTTGACTCTGGGAAGAGAGCCAGTTTGGCTGTTGGAGCTCAGCTTAAATAATCTGAAAGGAAAGCCCAACATAGGCAGCATTTAAGAGTTGTATGAATGAGATTTGCTTTCATTTTCAGGTTTACTCATCTGACTTCCGGCTAATCTCAAATAGTCCCCAGGAGAAAGTGCGCGTTTCTTTTAGACAGAGGGAACCCAGGATCCTTGTGGTCCCGAAGAAGCTCACCAATGAAAAGAGAATGGCGAAGTCATGGAGATAGGTGATGACCTTCTGAATCATTGACTGAAGCTGAGGTCAGAAAGGAGAAGGAAAAGAAAAGAAAAACATCCAGTAAGAACACGCTCCCTTTTTATCAACGCTGACGTTCATTTCCTTTCATTTTACCCCACTGCCCTTGTCCTGTCCTTCAAGCATAAATACTGCCTTGAAAAATAGCCATCAAGTAAGTTTTACAATAACACCAGTTCGATTTTATTCCATGCATACACACACATAGCCCAAACACACGCAGACCCAAACTCACAGAGACCAAAACATACATATACACACAGACCAATACACACACAAACACACTCAGAGACCAAACCACATTACACACCCACCCACCCATATACACACACAGACCAAAACACAGACACAGAGAGCAGACCAAACTATATACACAGACACACACAGATATTTGCACAAACAGTGTTCATATGGACCCATCACTCATGCAAATGGAGCCGTGTGTGTGTCCTTGCCCACCACATACATGGAACCATCTCCTCTCACCAAACCACACACACACACACACACACACACACACAATGTACATACATATACATTCTGGTTTCATTGACTTTAGATCATTCTCTATTTTTATTTTTATTTTTTGCAAACAGGTTCAGGGTAATAAGATACATCACTGTTAAAAGGACCCAGATCCCTTGAATCTACCATTTTATTTAGCCTGACCAATGTTCTCTGTAGCCTTTTAGAAATTATGACTGAATTTCTCTCTTACCTGAGGGTAGGCCTCTTCAAAAGCCCGATCTGGAGTCATATGTTTAATGACATCAGCTAAAATGGTATTGACTTCACGCTTCTGCAGTCGCAATAAAAGAAAATGGCATCACAGTGGCCATAAATTCAAAACCATATAAAGCCAAGACACATATATTACGAAGCTGAATAACTGAGCGGCTTTTTGCTACGTGACTAGCATCAAAGATGGGGATTCTTTAAAGGCAAATCATATTTTAAGACAGTGCTGGCTGGCGAAGTTTATGGCAGTTTAAATCTATCACATCTACAAAGTACGATAGATTTACAGACTTCTGGGTTGAGAAGGCAGATTTCAAGAATGAAGATTTAATCCAATATTAAAGCATGTTATACTGAGAATGCTCATGTTTCGGGGCTGGATACAGTGCTGTGCGGATATAATAATGATAGTATACTGCTGCTGATATTTCTAAGTTAATATAGGCCACCACACTGGAAAGACTATAAAAAACAATTACTGTTAGAATTTCAAGATTGATTCCCTTTTGTCCCATTCTTGAGACCACTGTTTGGGTGCTGTGTCAAAGTGTGTTAAGTTCACAAGGTGGCATTTTTAAGATAATTCATTCTCACACTCCCAAGAGATATTAACACGGCCTGAGAGCAACATCTAAATAAATAAAAACCAGGCATACCTCTTTCCAATATGACAGAAGCAAATGCCCTGAACTAAAATAAAGATGGGAAGAAAGTCAAGAAAGAAAAGGACAGATATTGAAATATGAAACGCTTAAATCTTCACCTACCGTAAAATGCCTACAAGTATATTCCATCCAGATTTCTGCACAGTTGATATAATCCTAAAAATAAATGCATGGGCGTCACATTTCAAGGCACTTTGGCAGGTTTTCACCCACCCAGCCTGTTTTTTCCATGTTTAAACTGATTCTCTAAGTAAGGAAGGTCAAAATACCCTGAGCGTCCATCTACTGATTAGATTTATAATAAATTTAGGAGCCCGGTGGCACAGTGGTTAAAGTGGAGTATTCCAGGCAAACTCTCCCCGCAGCCTGGAGTTCGATCCTGACCAGCTCAAGGTTGACTCAGCCTTCCGTCCTTCCAAGGTCAGTAAAACAGGGACCCAGATTGTTGGGGGCAAGATGCAAATAATGCTCACATTGGAAACTGCCCAGAGAGTGCAGGAAAGCCTTATGCTGCATATGCAAGTCTAAATGTGATTGCTATTTGTATCCCTCCCTTTCTTCAAGAGCTTGAGATGGCATGCCACCTCGACTTACGACCACAATCGATCCCACCATTTCCGTTGCTAAGCCAGACAGTTGCTAAGTAATTTTGCCCCGTTTTACGATCTTTCTTGCCGTGGTTGTTAAATTAATCACTGTCTAAATCAGAGGTCTCATTCTCGCGGCCCGCAGGACGATATCCTGTGGCCCCCACCGTGATATGAAAGTATAACATTAGTGCGTTCTCCATGCGTCGCTAGCTGGCTAAACACGTCTATGTGCGGCCCAGCCTCACCCAGCCTCTGCCTCCAGTGGCCCCCAGGTAAATTGTGTTTGAGACCCCTGGTCTAAATAGTCTAAATCAGGGGTGTCAAACTCAAGGCCCGGGTGGGGATTGTTAGATCTGGCCCACAGGGCCGCCCCGGAAACAACGAAGGACTGGCCCGCAGTGCCTTTCCAGCGAAAACGGGTGGCCCTCCCGAGCTCCGTTTTCACTGGCAGGGGGTTGCAAGAATCTGTCACAACACAAAACGGAACTTGGGAGCCCATTTTTTGCTGGAAGAGTGCTCGGGCCACCACACCCCCAGCCCCCCAAGGTCAAACACAACGCTGATGCGGCCCTCAATGAAATTGAGTTTGACACCCCTGGTTTAAATGAACAACGATTGTACGTCAACTCCTGTTTTTCTCCACCACAACACTCCTGTGGGGGGTGAGAGAGAAGGACTGGCCTAAGAGTCCCCCCGAGGCTTCCAGTAGCTGATGGGAGGTTATAAAATCTTGGTGTACGTCTCCTCAACGGCAACGGGACACTGATTTTTCCGTCGTGACTTTGAGCCCCAGAAACACGCCACCAAAAGCGTTGCACAGAACAAGCTAGTTTTCTTTCTGGAAAATGGTTATTTGGGACCTGGATACACTCATCTGGGTGGTCAATCTGAGAACCAGAGGAATTGCATCCATTCTTTGTGTGAAGCTCTCACCCACTCAACATTTCAAATGTTCCCCTCCGAGCTAGGCAATATATTTAAGAGAGAATATTTCTAATTTACAGTACATTTATTTCAACCATCTGCCCACTCCAGCTAAGTTGAGCAATTTCTTCTACTAATCACCCACCTGTGGATTCTTTAACTTGGTAATCACTTTCCAGGCTTCATTTAAGATTTGAAGGCGGTCACTTTCCGGCGGGTCAGCTAAGGCTAAGTTTTGTCCCAGGGAGCAGAAGAGAAGATGCTGTGAAAATAAAATGAGGTTCATGTTCATTTTACTGCCTCTGTGAGTGTTCCCACTTGAGTAAATAACATTAATAATACAGAGACAGGTATTTTAATTTGTAAAAGATTTGAGAGAGATCAGAAGTACAGTCCGGGGGGGAAATTTGCTACCTTGATGAAAGAAACTTTGGTTACATTTTTATGGCTTTTAATTCATTAATATTGGCTTAATTTTTTTTTTTTTTTTTAATTTAAAAAGCAGCAACTTCCTAAAAAATGAGGCAGACATTTGATGCATAAGCAAAACCCCGGAAAGCAAATGCTTTTAAAAATCAGGTTTTTAAATCTACTAATTAACTATTACAAGCACAGTGGATCACGCAGAGAATGCTGAGGGGGTCGACCTATTCTCTAAAGCAGGGGTCCCCAAACTTGGCAACTTTAAGACTTGTGGACCAACTTCCAGAATTCTGGGAGTTGAAGTCCACATGTCTTAAAGTTGCCAAGTTTGGAGACCTTTGCTCTAAAGCACTAGAAGGCAGGACAAGAAACAATGGATGGAAACTAATCAAGGAGAGAAGCAACTTAGAACTAAGGAGACATTTCCTGACAGCAAGAACAATCAACCAATGGAACAGCTTGCCTCCGGAAGTGGTGATTGCTCCATTACTGGAGGTTTTAAAGTAGAGGTTGGGCAGCCATTTGTCCAGAATGGTCTAAGGTTTCCTGAGCACAGGACTGGACACTAGAAAAGGTCCCTTCCAACTCTATTATTCTGTTGTTCCCCAGACAGAACCAGCTATTATCAAAAGAACATCTATGAAGAGGTCAAGTCCATATCCTCAAAAGATTTTTGAGCCAATGGTACTGGAGCAAAAAACTACAATGCACATTTAAGGGTATTATTTGGGGAGACAGAAGTGGCCGACAACAATAAAAGAGTTTGAGTAGGGAGGATGCAGATGAATTTACCTTGGGGAACCCCGATTCATCACACTCTTTGATCATGCCAATAAAATCCATCGCTCTTGCAGCAATAAATTCAGCTCTGAAGGCAGACATTACGGAATTCAAGAGCAAGGCACTGGAAGAAATATTATTCAGAGCGTTAACAGACAGTCCCCTGATTGATACTTTTATATTTTGGCTTTTACATTAAGATGTACCCAGAACATACAACATTTATGCCATTACTGCATTTTTATATCCACAGACCATTAGTGGCTTATTTGGTAAAAGCTTTTTTTTTTTCTACTATTCTCTGGATCGATTTCCTCTCTGTTTCTGGCCTGTTGCAAAAATTCCAGAACTGAACAATGACAACAACACCAACTGTCACCCCGGAGTGGCAAAACAATAGGGCCAAGACATAAATCCAACTGAAAGTGAAGGAGCCAAATGAACAGCCTAGGAAAGTTTTCATTTTGCATCTCAGTTATGGAGGGTGGAATTGTACATTCATCAAGCAGCATGTTTCTATATACAGGTAGTCCTCAGCTATGACCACAATGGAGCCCAAAATTTCTGTGGTTAGGTGAGACATTTGTTAAGTGAATTTTGTCCCATTTTTTTTCTTGCCTCTGTTGCTAAGTGAATCACTACAGTTGCTAAGTTAGCAACACGGTTGTTAAATGAATCTGGTTTTCCCCGCTGACTTTGCTGGTCAGAAGGTCACAAAAGGGAATCAGATGACACAGGGATGCAGCAACGGTCATAAATAGAAGTCAGTTGCCTAGCATCCGAATTTTGTTTACATGATGGTGGGAATGCTGGAAAGGTTGTAGCTGTGAAAACGGTCATAAGTCACTTCTTTCAGTGCAGTTGTAACCTTGATCTATCGCTAAACAAACTGTTGTAAGTTGAGGACTACTTGCAAATATATACCAAGACAAATTCCTTGTGTGTCCAATCACGCTTGGCCAATAAAGAATTCTATTCTATTCTATTCTATTCTATTCTATTCTATTCTATTCTATTCTATTCTATTCTATTCTATTCTATTCTATTCTATTCTATTCTATTCTATTCTACTGTACTCTACTCTACTCTACTCTACTCCATCTTCTATTCTATTCCATCTTCTATTCTACTCTACTCTACTTTACTCTACTCTATTCCATTCCATTCTATTCCATATTTTCTATTCTATTCTATTCTATTCTATTCTATTCTATTCTATTCTATTCTACTCTACTCTACTCTACTCTACTCTACTCCATCTTCTATTCTATTCCATCTTCTATTCTACTCTACTCTACTTTACTCTACTTTACTCTACTCTATTCCATTCCATTCCATTCCATTCTATTCCATATTTTCTATTCTATTCTATTCTATTCTATTCTATTCTATTCTATTCTATTCTATTCTATTCTATTCTATTCTATTCTATTCTATTCTATTCTATTCTATTCTACTCTATTCTATTCTATTCTATTCTATTCTATTCTATTCTATTCTATTCAAAGGCGTATTCTGCCAAAGTGAGGATAAAGGAAATAAGTGTCTGATCAGTGTATGCTTAATGGACAAGAAGTCTCCAATTCAAAACATCTCATCAGCTGCCAGTCAGAGTTGACAACGATAGTTCTTTTACCTGTATGCCAAGAAGGAAAGGAGAGTTAAAAAACCAACTTAAAGCACAACACTTACTTGTTGCCTAATTTCCTGCATCTCTCCATCATCTCGGTCAACAAGGTCTACGAAAGAAAAAAAACAGAAAAATAACAAGCAATAAAGGGAAACCGTAAACACCCGGTGCAGGTGCTCCTCAACTTATGACCACAATTGAGCTCAGAATTACAGTTGCTAAGTTTTTCCAGTTATTAATTGGACTGACCCAACTTTATAATATTTTTGCGGCAGTCGTTACAAAAATCACACCCTGGCTATTAAGCGAATCCATGGTCATTAAGCAGATCAATTGTCTGTAATGGGCATTTTTGGAATTAATGGTGATTAAGCAAATCCCCATGGACCTGAAACAAACCCCTGTGGTCATTAAACGAATCAATCATCTGCACTGGGCATTTTTGCATTTACAAGAGGAGGAACAAAACTTATTTCTGGCGAAGCGTCTGTTGTTGTGATTGTTTTAAGATGCCTGGAAAACTGAGGCTAAAACCTCAGCTTGTGTAAGATGTTGTATTTCCGCATGCTTGCGTTTCCAGGAGTGTGTTGTTGTTTTTTAAAAAAGCAAAAGTTGGCACACTGAAGTGTCTCATTAGAAATCCGACATCTTGCTTCAGATCGTCTTAAAGGAGCAATCATGTTAAGCCGACTGGAGTTTAAAAATAAAAGGAAGTGTCATCAGAATGACAAAAGTGAAAAAGGAGTGTGAACAATGGCACCCAGGAGGATTCCAAAGTAGGATAACAAGTTCTTTTGCCTTGTGCCAAGAGACAAGCTGGGCTGTAGAAACTGGAAGGGTACATTATGCTCAGGGGGTGTGGAGGAGCCTCTGCATTCAAATGGTTCTCAAATGCCTTTCCAAGGTTCCTGGGGTTGCCATGTTTTTATTTATTTTATCAGATTTAAAAGAAATCCTACGACATAACACGGTCTGAGCTGGGTTAGGGAATTCTTCAGCTGTAAAGTAAGCCCAGCCTTGAGAAAAACGTTAAGTCAGTTCCTTGTGCCAGTCCCAAATTAACTCTTCTGCTGCTGAATATTAGCAGTTGAGTGAGCGTTTCTCGGCTTTTTTTTAAAGATCTGTGGACTTCAACTCCTAGAATTTCCCCAGACAGCAAGCTGAACACATGGGAGGAAGAATGATTATGGGCTTATGATTTTATTTATTATGTTTAGAACTCACCTTTATTATTTTTACAAATAAGGGAGATCCAACAGACCTCCTATTTTCCCCACAACAACAGTCCTGTGAGTGGGTTGGGCTGAGAGTGAGGGCCTGGCTCAAAGTTACTCAGATGGCTTTCATGCTTAAGGAAGGACTAGAACTCACAGTCTCCTAGTGATTGGCAAAAAGTTACCCAGCTGGCTTTCATGCCTAAGGAAGGACTAGAAGTCACAGTCTCCTAGTGATTGGCTGAAAGTTACTCAGCTGGCTTTCATGCCTAAGGAAGGACTAGAAGTCACAGTCTCCTAGTGATTGGCTGAAAGTTACTCAGCTGGCTTTCGTGCCTAAGGAAGGACTAGAAGTCACAGTCTCCTAGTGATTGGCTGAAAGTTACTCAGCTGGCTTTCGTGCCTAAGGAAGGACTAGAAGTCACAGTCTCCTAGTGATTGGCTGAAAGTTACTCAGCTGGCTTTCATGCCTAAGGAAGGACTAGAAGTCACAGTCTCCTGGGGACTGGCTGAAAGTTACTCAGCTGGCTTTCATGCCTAAGGAAGGACTAGAAGTCACAGTCTCCTAGTGATTGGCTGAAAGTTACTCAGCTGGCTTTCATGCCTAAGGAAGGACTAGAAGTCACAGTCTCCTAGTGATTGGCTGAAAGTCACCCAGCTGGTTTCCGTGCCTAAGGTGGGACTGTGTCATATGGAGATTCACAGTCATTCACGTCATGCTTGTCCAAAAAGTGCTTTTTCAAGAGGCCACTGAACTTTTGGAACAACAAAGGCGGGACTAGAACTCACAGTCTCCTGGTTTCTAGCCTGGTGTCTTAACCACTAGATCAAAGTATGCCATGGCCAAGAGAGATTCTACCATAGGATAGTGCCTCTCTTCATTCCCAACCTGTCTAATGAAAACCTTGGATGCAATCAGATGGAGATTCTCCATTATACCAAACTTGAGTAACCTTCAAAACTTTTTTTTTTACCTCTGCAGCTCGGTAAGCGATGCATTGTAGAATCCAATCAATGGCCGGAGAATAAAGTGTTAGATACGACGGGATCTCCACGCCCTGGGCCACCAGCTGGTTCTGGACTGTATCCCCATGAACCTGTGAAGAACATCCAAAGCAAATAGTCACCAAAAAAGTCCAAGTGGTGGAAAAAGAGGAAGGATTCACCGTAAAGCCAAAACATGGCATTGCTGACCTCAACGAAAACTCTGGGGGGGAAAAATGATTGGAGGCAAAAGCATCCAAAGTCATAGAAATTGGAGAATTCTCAATGGGGCCAATCCGCTTATGGTGAAGAAAATGAACGTGAAGATGAGCAAAACTGACATCTGCTTCTCTCACCTGTCCTGCTTCCAGGCAGAGCTCCAGGGTGGAAAGCAATTTGAACAAGCCCAAAAGTGCTTTTTTCCTCAAAAGGCAACTGGATTTTCATTGGTTTTTTTTTAATCTTGGAAAATGTTTTGCTTCTCATCCAAGAAGCTTCCACAGTTCTAACTTCGGTTCTCCACAGACAAATTTGAACAAACCACATATTGTTGTGGATTGGAATTCACACGTCCAATTGGTAGACACCTTGACAAAGACTCTTTAAGTCGGCACCAGATGGAAAGTACAGGTCATTTTTGACTTGCAACCATAACCGGGATCGCTGCTAAGCAAGGCAGCTGTTAAAAGGGTCGTGTCTGATTTGATGACCTCTTTTTTTTTGCCAAGTGAACCATGCAGTCATTAAGCAAATCCAGCTAGGGAAGATCACAAATGGCAACCAGGATACTGCAACTGTCATAAATATATACAAGTGCCTGAATTTTGGTCCTATGATTGTGGGGATGCTGCAAAGATCCTAGGTGCAAGATCTGGTCATAAATTATTTTTACCGCGCTCTTCAAACGGTCACTAAATGAATGGCTATAAGTCGAGGACTACCTACAAACCAAGACCTACCATATGGATGAGCATTCAATGATTTAGAACAGATAGGCTAGCTTTTCTACTTCCAAGGTTCTCTATCCTGTCAACAGCTACAACTCTTTTCTGTCTGATCTAGGGAGCAGGAAAGAACCTCATCGAGGAAAGGATCCAGGTGCGGATTCTGCTGTGATAAGGACAGGCCATTTACTTACTTGCTTAAAGGTTAGAAGGAAGTCGAAAAAGTTCTTGTTCAGGTTGTCCTTCAGATGAGGGGCTACTTCCATGCCAACCTGTTTGAGGAACCAAATGAATGAAATCTCTTCTCTGCTTTTTCTTAATAACGGTTCTGTGCATTTTATATTCCTTCAAAGGCTTGAATAAAAAGGGGGTCAGCGTATCAAGGAAGATTTATTTTGATAGGATAAAGGCAGGAAGATTACTATATGCACAAAGATGGAAAAGTATTCAAATAATGGAGGAATGGATCATAAAACAGTCAGAATGAGCATTTAAAAAAGACTAGAAACCTTTAAAGCAAGTGTTCAACCTTGACAACTTTAAGACTTGTGGACTTCAACTCCCTCAGCATACCTGACTGGTGAATTCTGGGAGTTGAAGTCCACAGGTCTGAAAGTTGCCAAGGTTGGACACTCCGTTATGGACTTTTCTTTTCTTTTTTTTTGGCTAAAAGAAGGACAAATTAAAATGATGGTTCATGGACTCAATTCAATCAATAATTATTTCAGTATAATTCAATAATTCCTTTTCTATTGTTCCATAAATAGCAATATCACTTAGACTTATATATCACTTCACAGTGCTTTCCAGCCCTTTCTAAGCGGTTTATAGAGTCAGCCTCTTGCCTCCAACAATCTGGGCCCTCATTTTACCGATATCGGAAGGATGGAAGGCTGAGTCAACCTGGAGCCTGGTGAGAGTCAAACTGCCACATTGCAGGCAGCCGGCAATCAGCAGAAATAGCCTGCAGCACTGCATTCTAACCACTGCGCCACCACGCCTTTTAACCAAGACTGGTAAGGAAAAAAATTAGTTTAAAAAAAAAATCTTACCCTGCAGAGATATGCTCTAGCATAGACAGCCACCAAAGGATCACCAATTCCTCGGATCATGGAAGTCAATCGGGGGAGGCATTCCGAAATTCCCCTAAAAAACCGATAATTTGAGATTCATCCCTGAAAATCAGGCTCACTTCTGACCACGGGGTCCTTGGTGCTCTCTGAGCTTGGCTGTTTCTCGCAGATGTTTCCTTACTTAACTAAGTAACATCATCAGTTCTATTCTAACATCATAACACCTTTTAGTACTGACGAAGTTCCCTGGTTGGGTAATGAAACGTCTACAAAAAAAACCCAACCAATCTCAGAGAGAATGAAGGACCCCACATTTCAACTCTGAGCTACAGATATTCTCTTCTACCAATATCACTTCTGACAATCTCAAAGGCCTGGCTGCTACCAGCCTATAATTACCCACTAACCTGAGACTTCAAAATATAGTCAAGCAACTTAGTTATCCCAAAGCCACTGCAGCAAACACAATAAATCCTAGCATCTAACAGAATATCCTGCAGTTCCTCCCGAAGGAGGAGGCGGAGAGACTCTGCCCCATGCAGTGTGAACAAAAGGACAGCTCCATGGGAATCCTGCTCAGTCGATAGAAGAGGACAGCCCAACGTTCATAAAGCCCACCACCCTGCTAATATTTCACAAGGCCTTTAAGCTTTTAACACTAGCAGAGTTTTTACTACAGGAAACAAGCCTACTGTCAGGATTCTGCCACTTAACCCCATTTAAATCATGAGTCTCGAGCCAAACTTCCAAAACTTCAAAAAGATTTATTGGGAGTTAACATGCTGGCACTACCTGGGTGTAGCTGACTCTGAGACACATCATTCATTGTCACCCTTGACCCTGGTTTTCCTCCACCCCCTGGGTGTTTCATAATTCATATTCTCCAATGGGACACCCCCCTAGCCAAGAGTCATCAATCATGTTCTCCAGTTACAATTTTGCATGGGAAAAACTTCAGTCACCTAGTTACTATGTTTGAAAACACTTATGGAATGCAGTTTCGGTTTTGCAAGCTGCTGCACTGCTCCCCCCTCCCTTTCTGTTGGCAACTCTTAAAAAAACCAGAGAAATATTTTATGAGTTGACACGTACACTGCTGCAAAATTATTCAGACATTTGCTGAGAGACACTGCAAAGCTTTTGTGGCCCTTAAACTCTCAAAGTCACTGCTTCACAGTTAGCCAGTCTATAGCTGTGCAACAGCAAACCAAAGAGCATTCTATAGAAATTATACACCAAAACTTATTTTTCTATTAAGAGTGTTCATCCCACAGTTCAAGCTCTAAAGCCTAAAGTCTGCTATTTATGACCCAAGGAGCCTTCACTGATCGGTGTGCTAAATTTCAGGGACCAATCAATAAAAAAAGCTCTTTGCATCCCAGACATATGTCTTTTCCTATATTTAGTGTCCCACATAAAACAGACCATAAAGCATAAAGTGAAATCGTAAAGAGATGATGGAGAAGCCTCAGGCCAGAATCCCCGTGTTTCAATGCCACAAGCACCCCATTTACCTAGGTTTACAAGTAGTTCCTTGACTTACGACTGGTCATATTTGAAGTTAGGATGGACCTCCCTAGAGCTAGTTACGACCTCATTTTGAAATTTTGAAAGACACTCCCCCTCCCCCCCCCACACACACCCAGTCATAACATTGCATTTTGAGCTCTTGGCACTTTTTAATGCAGTTTTTTTCCCTGAAAACGTGTTTACTTCCAGCTTACATTAAAAATAAACCATTGTGTATAAGAGCTTTGCTTAATGACCACCATAAAAAAGGTCATAAAATCAAGCATGAAATCTGCTTAATGATCGCCATGACTTATAACTCTAATTTCGAGCTCAATTATAGCCATAACTGGAGGATTATCTATATTGAATTATCAAATGCTATCAAGCCTTACGTTTTGGAAAGAAATTTGTTGCACTTCAATATCGATGTCTCCACATAACTGGCACAGAGTCAGGGGAAAAAAAATTCAGAATAAAGTTACACCTAACAAAAGAAGTAGGTAATATATTGCCAGGATTGATATACAAGTTTACTTGTTATCAGCAATTAGGGATGCAGGTAAGTTAAAACATTTTAAAAATGACATAGTTTGCAAGTATAAATCAGGTAATATTTCTTTCATCAAAGTCTTATTCCAATAAGGATACAATCTTGGGATGAGTTCTCGGATGGACGCAATCTTGAAAAACCAGTTTAAGCAGGTTTCTTTGGCGATATCATTCACACTTTCAGTAGTAAAATTATCTGGTTAAAATTAAAAAAAAATCAGAAGTCTTAATTAAGAATCCGCTTCCTTATACTATCCCTCAATTAAATTAGATACAGCATTGTAATCACACATATCTCAGAAAACAGCATTCAAGCGTGTAAAAATAAAGCATAATTAAAAATGCTAATTTTAGAGGTCATTATTATTGTAATTTTGAAGCTAGAGATTCCACTACTTTTTGGTTTGTGATGGTTTTTGCCAATTTCCAATTTCATATTTGTGAAGGTTTGATTAATAGCAGTTCAGCGTTTAGCAGTGAGATACCATTAAATAGCAATTAATAGAAACAGCAATAGTACTCAGACTTATATACCACTTCAAAATGCTTTACAGCCCTCTAAGTGGTTTACAAAGTCAGCAGATTGCCCCCAACAATCTGGGTCCTCATTTTACCTGCTTCAGAAGGGTGGAAGGATGAGTCAACCATCGTGATCGTAAATCACAAAGAACACTTCTAAACACTCTTGTGGAATGTGCCAAAAGTGCTTTTTTTTCCCAAGGGGCATCTGGACTGTCTTGTTTTTGTATTCCCTTGGAAGACGTTTCACTTCTCATTCAAGAAGCTTCTTCACCTCTGACTGGATGGTGGGGAATGAACGGATTTGCAAGGAACGTAAACTTTTCCATTCCCCACCATCTCATCAGAGTTGAAGAAGCCTCTTGGATGAGAAGCGAAACGTATTCCGAGAAAAAACAGAAAGTCCAGTTGCCTCTTGAGAAAAAAAAAAAAAGCACCTTTGGGACAACCATGACCTGAAGGATGGAGAAACTCCACAGACGGACATGGATTGATCCTCCTGATCTGCTCTACCTCAATGTCCTGATGCCCTGATCCACAAGATTGGCCTTTTTAAGGGGAAAGTCGTATTAACTGGGCAGCTTCAAGACATCTGAGCTGGTTCTGGACTGACCCAATTTCATTCCGTCAAGTCCTCTGGACCAAGATGTGTTTCCTTGGTTGGTAGGAGGGAAAAGGCCAGCTTTGTTTATTGTAAGGCAAAAGTGGAACAAATGGATTGATGGCCCGGCCTAGGGTGATTTTTATCCCCTCTGTATTCCAAGCACCTCTTTGGCACAGAACAAGAGGAACAGCAGCAGATGCTTTCACTCCATTGCAAGACGCCACCGTTTGTTATTCCACGGCCGTCTTCTTCAAGAACACAGAGCCCAGGCAGAAATTTTGGGAGAGACTGCCATCTTCTCCCCTTTTTCGCCCTTCCCCCCCCAAAATCCCTCCCCTTCCCTCCCTGCAGCTGAGGACTCTTACATAATGGGAGTGCTATGGGGATCCAGATTCTGCCATTCAAGCATGTTATTAACTGCCGAGTTGGTTAAGGACAAACACCCTTTAGCCGGAGCCACTCGACGGAGGACGCAACGAGAAAGATCAGGAAGGCAAACAAAATTCTAACCCTTCTGCGAAGCTGAACCGATTTCAGAATGCATAAACATTTCAATGATTTTTTTTTTTTAAAAAAGCGGGGGAATTTTAAACGCTCCGCTAAGAAGCGACGTCGGCTCCGCTGAGCGTTGGCTTTTAGGCGTAAAACTTTGGCTTTTGTTATCAAGGGCACAGCGGAGTCCTTTCCAATTATTTCTGCTGCAGGCCGGTTTCTCTATGGTATGGGCTCAGTCAGAATCTTCTTCTCTTTTATCCGAACGGAAAGAGCGCAGGGCATTAATGAGCGTGTTCTCGTCTCACGGAAAACCACTCAAGGCACAGCTTGGCCCAGGAAATTGTCTGTGTTTGCCATACCTGGGATTTCTCATTCCAGCAAGATTGCAAGAGGGGGGGACCGTTGGCTGACCCTAAATGAGCTTCGGGCAAAGTCAACATGTATCCTCAAACTACCCAAACAGGAGCAATAAGCAGAAGCAAAAGATCACAAGGGGATCTCAAACTATCCTGCGCTTCTAGAGAGAGAGAGTTTGCTGTAGTGGTTAAGGTGCTAGACTAGAAACTGGGAGACTGCAAGTCCTAGTCTCCATTAGGTATGGAAGCCAACGGGGGACTTGGGGCCAGTCTCTCTCAACTCAACTCAGCCCAGCCCAGCCCAACCCAACCCAACCCAACTCAACTCAACACAACTCAACACAACCAAACTCAACCCAACCCAATCAAACTCAACTCACAGTTGCTGTCGAGGAAACAAGGGGCAGTAGTTTTATGCCTTGAGTTGTACCAAGGCAGGAGGGAACTGGAACTTCTCCAGTCCTGCTTGGGAGTTTGGATTCTCTACACAGAGAGCTGTGCTCGAAAATACAATATGGTTAATGGAATTATCCCAAATTCCTTATTCCAATTCCTTTGGGGAAGAACATATATGGACTGTTGCGTCTGATTGCCTTATTGTGTTTTAGTTAGTGAGAACAAACAACGAATAAGGAATTTGGAATAATTCCTTATTCGGTGTTTGTTCTTACTAAGCCACAATAAGGCAACCGGAGGTCAACAATCCCTAGGCGATCTTCCCCAAAATTTTGCTGAGCCTTTTTCTCTTATAATCCAATAGAACTACAATTGGGAGATCCGTATCAGCCACAAGACTGTTGGAAACATCCTTAAGACTTAGAATGAACTTTTAGGAAGCTAAAACTTCTGAGACATTTTGGAACACTTTCAAAAATATTTCCCAGTTGCATCTTATTTTTTTTTTCTACTGCTAATTCTGAACAGTTTGTCTCCAACTGAATCCACTGGAGTCAAAGATGCTAATGAGGGTTTGCAAGCTCATTTGCTATGGAACAACCTACCTGGCAATGGGGTGCAATGATCAGCACACATAGAAAAGATCCGTTCAAACACCAATTTTCCTGCAATGATAACAGTAAGATGGTAAATACCTTTTGCACAGCAATTCTAGATGCAAGTTCTGGAAAAGAATGATTGGTTATCAAGTATATGGATTAAAATTATAAAATTAAAGGACAGCTAGTTTAGACATGCTAGCACTGATGATGTTACCTAGTTGGGTCATGAAACGTCTGCAAGAAAGCAACCAAGCTCAGAGAGCACTAATGACCCCACAGTTCAACCCTGAGCTACACAAATTTTTCCTCTATTGGTAAAATCTCTACTCTAAAGTTGTTTTGAAATGAATTAACCCTCATGCTATCTATTCCTTCAGAACCCACAGGAGAAAACGGAGGCGATTATGTTAAACGATCCAAGTATTTTAAGAAATGCACTGAAAAACTGCTTTCCTATAAATGGTATTAGCTGGATATCCTTTCTAAAATCTTTTGTTTGCAGACTCACGCCACTTCCATCTCCTGCTGTCAGAGGAGAACGGGTTTCAAATCTAAATAAAGGCTTCTTTTTCTCTTGTCTCCTCTCATTCTAATCATGTTGCGCTTTTTTGGTTTGCTAAATACATTTTTGGCATTACATCATGCTGCCCTCAAGTGGGATAACGGGCACATCACACAATATCTTGCTCAAATCCAGATTTAAGAGAGGAAATAAACCCGTTTTATTAAATTGAAGAATGAAAGAGATGGACGCTCAAAAACTCCCCAATGTGTTATTATCCAAAAACTGCTTTTAAAACAAGTTGGTGGCGTTTATTCTTATTCTTATATTCTTATTCAATATTTATTCTACACAGTAACTTACACAGAATGTCTATAAGGCTGTGTTTCCCAATCTGGGTCATTTTAAGGTGTCTGGACTTCAACCAGAATATCCCAGCCAGCCAGCCTAGCTGGAGAATTCTGGGAGTTGTAGTCCACACATCTTAAAACAGCTATGGTTGGAATCGCTCTTATAAGAGGTCCATGTGGGTGATAAATTTCAAAAAGTATAAATAATCCAGTAAAAATTTCTCAGCCACTGCAGCCAACCTACTTAGAAGGAGGAAGCCAATAATATTTCTACTTTCTTGGAAGGCCAGTTTGCAATGGCAGTTGGCAGGCACCTGTCAAAGTTGGCTTACTGCAAGTTATGAAAATAGTTATTCTTCAACTTGAAGCCATTTTGGGAAAATCCAGAAATGTCTACCATTCAGTCTTAAGAGGTTCTAGCCACTGCAAAAAAATAAAGATTGGTAGAGGAAAAGGATGGGGTAGATTTCACCCTAAGTGTTCTCTTGCTTCTGTTGGAGAGAAGCGTCTGTCTTCTCTTCAGAACTTTATTAAGGGCATAAGGTTTTGTAAGCTGCAATTCACAACAGCCGTTGCCTTTTCCAACATCAATTAGTTGGAAAAGGTGCTACTGGATCAGTCTGGAGTTTTGGTTGTTGTTGTTTTTTTGCTGTTATAGACTAAGAAGGTTCTCCTTCTTCAATCTCCTCTTCCAGAATTTCTTGCTCACCTAATTTTCAGAAAACCATTCATATTTTTCTTTTATTTAAACAAACAAACAAAAAATACAGAAGGGCCTATACTCACCAAAGGTATCAAGAATGTCTGTTATTAAGACAAATTTACTGGGATAAAACTGAATCACGGTTGTATCTGAAAGAAGTTTAGAGCACTGGGTGGAGAGAAAAAGGGAAACAAAAATTAACCTGTTGTGTAATTACAGAGTGTCATTTTGTTGATTAAAAGGAAGCTGGAAGATAGCCTGTCATTTGAAGGGCAGAGTTTATCCACAAAGATTTCCACTCCAACTCCACGGCTTTCTCTTATTTATTTCCTGGCTGACCCTCAATCTGCCTTGTGGATTTCTTTAGCGCTAAATTCCTTCTTAACCCAGCAGCGATGGAATGGAACCGTTGCTAAGCCCCACTGTATTATTTGTAATATATTCCAGATGTCATTCCAGCAGCAAAAGATAAACATTCCCAATAAAAGCAGGGAGAAGGAAAGGTAGAACAGAGATGCCAGACTCCTCAGACTTACACAACCGAATACTTTTGATGGCGAACCCCTGGGAAATCTCTTTTCGAAGCCTCCCCAACCAACTTAGCTAGACAAAAATTAACCAGGGAGAAAGAAAATAAACCGATAGGAAGAGGTTGTTATTTCTACCCATTAGGGCTGTTATTAGTTGGGCTGGACCTCTCCCAACAGGCCAGTCGTGCTGAATGCTCTGAGAACAAGAATAACAGAACATCTGGGCCTCCCTGAATATCTCTTTCCAGAGATTTGTGTGCGTATTTCTTATGGCATAACAAAATATAGCATGAGTGCATAAAAATCCTCCAAAAGAACCCCCCATATAAAATGTATATAAAAGTAAAGGCTTTCCTTGTCAGTCATGTCCGGCACGATGTTCATTTCTGTTTCTGGGCTGAGAGAGCCAGAGTTGTTCAAAGACAATTTCCATGGTCATTTGGTCAAGCATGGCTATACGCCAAAGGCGCATGGAACCCCGTTACCTTCCCACTGAAGTGGTACCTATTAATCTATTCCCATCTGCACGCCTTCAAACTGCTAGGGGAGCAGGAACTACTAGGGCAACGAATGGGAGCTTACCCCATTGCATGCACTCAAGTCTTGAATCAAGGCTATCAGCTCTTCAGCTGACAAGCTCAGGTTCTTTAGCCACTAAGCCACTGTGCCCCTCTATATAGCAAAATATAAAATACTAGAACAGTGAATTATTTTAAAAACCCAAAGTACAAGTGATAATAAAATTGTGAACCAAATTAAATTATGTACGAGCAGTTACTGGAGTGATTAAACCTATGGCTGGATAACTAGGCCATTTAGCCATTGGTAACACAGCGATTCCGAGGTTAAGTAATCAATGCGGTAACCAGGAAGTATTAAGAATTGCTGTCGAATCCTTTCTTCTTCTTTTCCTTTTTCCTTCTGGTCAGCCCGGGGATTCTCACTTGCCATGAACCCTTTAGGTATAAATACTTTAAATAAAGTACCTAACTAGGCATTTTGATCCACTTAACGACTATGGCATTTAACAATCGTTGCCTTTGTCTTTAAAAACTAATAAAATTTGTTTAAGAAAAAAACAAACAATCGTTGCCAAAAAGACTGTTAAAATCAGGTTGGTCACGTGACTGACCCATTTCCTCTCTTACGACCGTAATGGGCAGCTCCGTTACACTCGTAACTCGAGGCCTTCCTGTAAACAGAAATGCAAAAAGCACCAGAGCTGGGCACCCTCGCAAGTTTCTTGCTCAAGGGTGTCCACTCAAAAAGAAAAGGAGGAAAACCAGGGGTGGGATTCAAATTTTTAAACAACCAGTTCTGTGGGCGTGACTTGGTTGGTGGGCGTGGCTTGGTGGTCATGTTATTGGCTGGGCATGGCCAACTCAATATCACTCACATCGAGGCACGCATCTCCTCGCCTGGTTTCTTATGACTGTGGGGATGCTGCAACAGTCGTAAGTGTGAAAAATGGTCATCAGTCACTTTTTTCAGTGCCATTGTAACTTTGAATGGTCACTCCACACAAGCAAAGTACCAGCAAAGGAGGGGGGAAAAACTCCAGAGACGTTCCAGAGACAGGAAATCTAGTCCTACCAAGAATGTAATAAGGGTTAATGGAGAGGCAGCTTCTGTAAGCAACACCAGAATGTTTCCTTCCTGCCTTCCTTACAGGATTAGGCCAGTAATTTCTTCTAACATCCGGTTGTCCGAACTGCTTACAATGTTAACAACCGGTTCTAGCGAATAGGTGCGAACTGGTAGAATCCCACCCCTGAGGAAAACCCAGAAGCAGCCATGAACTCCTTTGAAAACGTTAAAAGCATCCTTCTTCATCAATGTACAACGCCACTTATGGCAGTGTTATGCTCACCTGGATAACAATCTTAAGGGCTTTGACTTTCTGATCAGAGGCCCACGCATCCTTCAAGGATTGGTTGAGTTCTTCGATCCGGTTCGTGTAGTCTTGCTGGGTTAAGTTTAGCAATTCTTTTTGGGAACCCTAAGAAGTAGATGGGGTGCAAAATGGTGAGTTGTTGTTGTTTTTAAACAGCTTTCTCCTCTTGCTTTGAGAGAACAGCCCAGAAAATGCAGAATTGCTATACTGAATAGTACAAACCAGCTATCACTGCTATTCATTCCTAAAGAATTCCAGACAGCATCCTTTGTCCCCCAACAAGCATTTCTGTCTCATGATCTACCTTAGGAGAACATACAGGTAGTCCTCAACTTACAATCATTTGTTTTGTGACCATTCAAAGTTACAACAGCACTGAACAAAGTGATCTTTTTCACACGACTATGGCAGTCTCGCCATGGTCATGTGATCAAAATTCAGACTCTTGGCAACTGACTCCTATTTATGACAGTTGCAATGTCCCGAGGTCACATAATCTCCTTTTACGACCTTCTGACAAGCAAAGCAAGGGGGAAACCAAATTCACTTAACAACTATGTTATTAACTTAAGAACTTCAGTGATTCAACTGTAGCAAGGAAGGTCGAAAAATGGACAAAACTCACTTAACGTGCTTAGCAATGGAGATTTTGGGCTCAGTTGCGGTCGTAAGTCAAGGACTACCTGCATTTAAAAAAAATCTATTACAAATTATGGGATCAAAAGCTCTCATGTCAGTTTCCTCAAGGCGGTACAACAGAATGTAGACTATGTTAAAATCCTACAGAATCCTGAAAGAAAGGACATAAATTTCTTTGCTTTAAACATGAATTTTTGATCACCTCTTCGAGATCATCCAATTCTTCTAGTCTGGTTCGCACTTTCTCTGAAACGGTGGATCCAGGAGTTGAGGCTTTCCCTGCAAGTAATTTACACACTTTAAACTGTACAATCCTCAGGAACTTAATTTCCAAGGAAGAGGTTCTAAAATAATTTTGGACTGAATTAAAGAATACATTATATTCCAACAATACTTAAAGAAAACAATTACAGGCAGAATTAGAGTAGATATTTTTTGCTATACATTTCAAACTGTTGTAATTGGCAGTATTTTAGACTTTGTGGGCCAAATTTCTGGTTTATAAAAGCCCTTGGAATCCTTTGTTTGGAAAACAAATGCATAGCTGCCCAACTTCTGGATATTTTTTTTAAGTGTGAAGACTCCATATGTATCAAAATAGAGGGTGTTAGTTTAGGAGGAAGTTCCTTCATGTCTGTAATAATTTTCCAATTAAGGAACATGGTTTATAGAAAAAAGAATAAAATAATGCTGACACTTAAACGCAAAACTTTAAATAAGTTCAATATTTAGAAGTGAATGCCTACCTTTTTCAGATCCCATGTATAAATTCTGCAAAGAAAACAGACGTTCAGTTTAAATTAGCGATTCCCAACTGTCCAGTTCTGTTACATAATCAAAGGCCAACAGTCCCTTATCAAAATTCACATTGTGAATTGTCCCCTATTACGCAAAGCTACGAAGTGGCTAGCTTGGTATGTTCTAGGAATCCAATCATTATATTTTGTAAAACCAGCCAATTATGGTTTAAAATATTTGCAGTTCAAAAGATTCCAGAAAGTAGCAGAAAACATGGCCCAATGCTCATTTTCAGTATGACTCCATATGTTATGTTTTTTTTTTTTTAATAATAACTGGAGTGAGGAGGAGTGCCGTAATACCTCCTTAAAAAACCTTGATCCAGCTAGCTCGGCTGGTAGCACCTCGTAAGGGCCCCTTTCCAGGGTTACAGGAGAAGATGGCCAACAGTTTTGAAGGCGGAAGAGGGCTTTATGCCCCAATGGCAGATAAAATAGTAGAACCATCTTCTAGGAGAAGGGAAACTCCGATTTCAAACCTCCACTGCCTTGTGGTTGTATCTATTATTGGAAAAGGCTTCAGGGGTCAACCTCAAGGCAAAATCCGGAGCCAGAGTCTCAGAAGCAGTTCGTGGCTGTGTACAATCACGTTCTGGTAACTCCTGCAATGCAACTGGAACTAATCGTATCGGCTCTGCCGTTCCATTAGACTATTTCAGTGACGTGGAAAGGGGAGGATCTGCTGCTTGGGTAACAGTTTATCCTCCATATTAAATTACCCAGGCCTCATGCTCTGTAGAAGACACTCCAGCTTTGCATACAGCATTGAAATAACACGGGAAGTGACAGTTACCAGTTTCATAGAACGATACCATAGTCTCTAGAGACTGAAGGATGCCAATACAATAATAACTAGCTTTCCCTCTTTATATTTTTTTCCTTGCATTTCCGACACCTTTGTATTGTTTACACAAGATTAAAAGTGGACTCACTATGGACAGTTTCTCATTTGTTGTGTAGCGTGCGAGGATTTCCCCCCGTTTGCTGGACCAAGGTTCAAAGTCACTTCCCACAGACAAACTCTCATCTTTATCACGCTTCTTCCTGGCATTATCCTACAAAGGAGTACAAAAAACAGCACAACATTTTTACATAAATAAACAATGCTGCTTTTACGTTAAAACGCCTGCCTTTTGTTTTCTAAATTGAGGATAAAATTAAATGTTACACCACCACTACCAGAATGAATAAAAGCCACCGACAAGCATGGAACTGTCAGAAATGTGTATTTAAAAACCCATAATTAAATGCAGTCAAATCCATCAGCTCTCCGGTAAAAGCACAGAGATTGGTTACCTATGGAGAAAAGCACAAATGAAGGCTAGTCTTTGCCTTCAGCACCTTGGAGAGCTCCCTGCAAGACTCGTTAAACTGCTTTGAGAGCATCAATACCAGAACTGGAAATGAGGTATTTCCACTTTGAGTCAGGAGACTCCCAAAACAGACCCTGAACAAGCTTAAAAATGATTAACAAAATAACTTCTCCCTTCTGTCCCTCCCTCCAAAATTGAGTGACTACAACATTGGGGAAGAGCCCATAAGTGTGAGGTGGCCCTATCCACTGTAGTCTTCACTATATGGAACTTAAACATAAATTTTGGACACACGCACATCTGCAGAATGCAGGGGCAGCAGTAACACCAGCCCCTTACCTAACCGGTCTGAAATGACATTACCGTTGTCATGCTCAACAATGGATCGGCAGTAGCTGCAAACAAGGATAAAGGATCTGTGCCATCCAGAATGCTGCTGAGTGGGTCCAGCATTGAACTAGATGATGAAGATGATGTAGAGGATGTGCTCCCTTTACGACCCAATTTTTTTGTCTTCGATTCAGTAACCTGAGTAATAAAATAGCATACGTAAGAAGTTTGCAGCTGAATCCTTTTCACCCTTATTCCAACGAAAATGGCACTTATTCCAAGACCAGGCAAACCTGTGTAAGAGACCAGTTCTTGTCTATTTTTGGTTGAGATGTTCAATTCTGTGAGCCATCACTGAGCTACGGATAGATACTTTAGACAACGGAGAACATTCAATGCTAGACAAAGCCTAATTCTGAACAAACTTAAAGAGTAGATCAGGCATTAAAGTAGAATCCACATGCTGCTATTATAAAACTAAACATTTTACTACCAGTGTTTACTGCAAATAGTGCAGAATTTAATTTTCCTAATTTGAAGTCATGCTGATGGTATCAGACAGACCTTTTTATGGAGATATGACAAACCAAAAGGTCTTGCTCTTTTATTGATCAAACTTGATAATGACACTGTTGGTTTGCAGAACAACATGACAATGTCACGTTTTCTGCAGATTACTAGGTAAACCTACCATAATGGGTTTGAGTGGATGGAAATCACCAAATTCCACAGACACAGCTTCCAGTCTGTATGATTCCAATTCACGCCCATAGTTTCGTGTTCTTGCATGCCTGAAAGACAAAAGTGTGTGTGTGTGTGTGTGTGTGTGAGTATACATATACATATGCACAGACTGGCAACAAGTGGTTTTTTAGAGATTTATTTATTAAATTTATTTGCTGTCCCTCTCACCAAATTCTAATCACTGTAACCAGCATGGGACAACCATGATGGGAAGACCAATCTAATACCATCTGAAGGACCAAACCTGAGATCTACCATAATTCAATGAAAATAAATTTTATGTATAAGCATAAATTCAAGGCAAGTTGCAAGAAAAAATAATTGTCATTAGTTCAACATCTATATTTTGCAACTTGTAAACATCTACTAACAAAAGAGAAGGAAGATTTATGTCCTAGATGAATCACCAAAAGTGGTGGCGCCAGGCTCGGTGAGCTTTGGTCGGACGGCCGGGGCCCGCTGGGTCGGCGCGGCGCCGGAAAGGAAGGTGGGATACTGTCCTAGATGAATCACCAGTGACACCAACTGGCATCCGAAAGAAATGAATGCAAAATAATATTTCCTCCCCAAAGCTAACTTTTGGACTGACACATTGCTGTAAGCTACATGTTTGATTAATGTTGGTATATTGAAGAAACCATAGTGGCTGGATTCTACCAATGTGGTCAGCTATAAGACAGTTTGTCATTGTGAAGCCTGTCACACTATTTGAAAAATATACACTTCTCTGTAATAAATTGAATTAGGAAGTAAAGACCTGATCACTGCTGGAATAGAAGACATTTCATCAATATTTCCGCACTCACATATTTCTTCCGGAAGCCTACTTTTGTGACATAATTAAGGGATGTGACAGCACATGTAAAAGTCTAGAATTTTTTCCAAATATGTAACTTTTCATCACACTTTCCCCTTTCAAGGTAATTTATTTTGGTGATTTAATTATTCCCATATTCCCACTTGCCGCACAATCTTTTCACATTTGCATGACAATAGGAAAATCAAATAATCTTTTAAAAATACATTCAGCTATAGTTATACTTTATTTTTATTCAAGTAGGGCTTCTATAACGTTTCCTCTGTCTGGAATTTCCCTTGGTCAAGCAAAGATAGCAGCATCAACATCAATCTTTTTAAATGTTTTTTTTAAAAAACCTCTTTTAAAGACCTGTCCCTTTTTTCCCCAGGTAGGTCCTTCATTTCCCTCCCCACAAGGAAAAAGATTCACTGGAGGATTTCTACCTGCCCAAGCCTCTCTTGAGGGTCTTAAGGCTGCTTTTTATGCCAAGACATGCCAAGCCCCCACAATTTCCCCCCCTCCCCCGGGAAAATAAAATCCATTCTTCTGCAGGATGATGGGAGTTGTCATCCCGACGCCTCTAAGGAAGACCAGGGAGGGAGCCGCCCTTTCAAGCCCCGGCGCCCCCTCCCCAGCCAAGCCCGCGGCCTAGTGCCCTCGGGGGGGGGGTAAAAAAGGGCGGGAAAACCGAGGCTCCCTCATTTGAGGTGGGGGGGAAATCCCTCCTGGTTCTTCCTTTCTTCCCTCCCTCCCCGCCGCGATTCTCACCAAGGAAAGGCAGCCATCTTGGTTCCCTCACGTGACTCCCCGCCCGCGAGCGTAGTGCGATGCCGGAGCAGCCACGTTGGAGAAGGGCGCTTGCCCGGTTGCCTTGGGCTATCGAGGGGCGGGGCGAAAGCTTCCGCTTGGAACTTTAGTAGGAAGAGTTTTGAGCTTCCTAGGCGAGGCTTGTGTTGATCTTGGCTTGTGTTGGTTTGGCCAAGCTATGTTGGCTTACGCGCAGGGGCTCAAAATCTTGAAAGCCATTTTCCTCAACCTTGGTCAGCTTTCAAGCTTGTGTGGACTTTACAGCTCCCAGAATTCCCTGGCTGGGAAGTTTGACTAGGGAATTCTGGGAGTTTGGGAGTCCCCACGGCTGAAAAGCTGCTAAAATTAAGAAAGGCTGCTTTTTAGAAGCTTCCTACTAAAATAAATCATGACATTGCAATGCAAATTTAGCCGAAGGTGGCTTGTCCAACAAACCCAAAGCTTGGGGGTGAACACAGCTTATGTAGTCAACCAGACGTGACCGGGTGCAATGTTGGAATTGATTCCTAAGACTTCTTAGGATCCTATTTCCCTTCCAGGGTCCTTTTTTCCCCCTCTGGGATCCTTGCTGCTTGATGGAACTAGTAGGGCAATCCCATAAGTGTTTGACTCCAGAAACTAAAGATGTCTGTGTTTTGCTAGCCAAAGAAAATGAATAAGCACAAAAGCAATCCATTTAACGTGTTTGATTTTTTTAAAAAAATGTTCCTTTACTGATCACTGTCTTGCAGCTAGATGTGAAGGTGTTAAAAGTTCAAAAGTGAAGTCTACATGGTTTCATCGTCCAAAATGATCCTTAGCATCACAGAAATCAGTTGAGGAAGAAAGTGTATATTCATGCACACAAATACTGAGATTTTTTTTTTTAAAAAAAAGTTTATTGTGTAATATATTTAAAGAGATTTTTAAAAAGGAGAGGTGAAAACCAATATACAAAAATAAGGCTTATAATAGCATGGCATTCCACTCAAAAATAAGGCAAACAAATATTGAGAATAAATAAATATGAAACATTAAGTTACAAAAGGCATCCTGGCACTAGTAAACAGAAGACCATATGTTGTTAATTTATAAATAAAACATTTTGTGCTAAAATATTAAAAAGGTCCACTTAAATTACTGAACTTGCACTATTTACATGCAGCTTATGTCTAACTCCACAGCACACAATTAGATTACTTTTAGCATCGACACATGTAAACTGTAGCCTAACATGCAAGGTAACAATCGCAATTTTTAAGTCAGCTTGTGAATCTTCAGTTTTTTTGAACCTCAGGCAAGACAAGAGCATTGAAAATAGATTTAAATCCAGAATGCAGTGAAATATTTCCGTGACAAGCCCTTGCCAGGGGCAATCTTTAAAACCATGATTGGTTACATCACAATTTGTGGCTTGTCCATTTTTACCATTCAAGCAGAGCCAATCTCTGTAGTTGACTCCTATTTCAGACCTCCCTTCAGATAAACAGATAAAACAAACAAAGAAGCAGATTTTTAAAAAGCCAGAAATACAAAGCATTTTGTGCAAAGTTCAAATCAGATGCTCATTTGACCAAATGCTCTTAACCAAGCTGGGGTTTGCTTATACATCCTGGTTTAGTCAGACTGAGAAATCCAGGGACTGGGGATGGGTGTTGCTTAAAATTTTATATTATTGTTTATCCATTTGTGTGGGATTTTTGTCTACAATAAACCAAGATAACCCAGCAAGATTGGTTTATCATTCTATCAATAATCTTTGACTTTTTTTTTACACTGGTATCAAGGCAGCCACAGTTCCAAATGTGATTTTAAAACATTGCATGATGTAATAAAAGCATCAGAAGATACACATGTTTATAAGTATAAATAACTGTATCCATGTATAAGTTAACCCCATTTTTTTTAGTGGAACCTTAATTTTTCAATTCGTGGGAATGATTTAAGTGACGCCACATCTGAAACCTCTACCATTGGCAAAATATTAATATCAACTGAACAAGCAAATTAACATTAGACATTAACTGTGACTAAATATGATACTGGGATAAAGCACTAAAAGCAGCACACCAATTTATTCCCCAACATGGTCTTGTTTCAATCTTTCAAAACCACACTAAAATCCACTCCGCCTTTCCCCCACCTCCAAAACAATATTTACATAAATACAATTTGTATTTTGAAATGGTTTTGTTCATCCAGCTTTTCTGTGAAATTAAGATTGATCTCATGTTATACATTGAAAGAGAAAAGATGGACAACGTTATTCCAATTTACCATTAGTCCAAAGTTAAGTAAGTAACCTTCGACTAATATAAGTTGCACAATGTTCCAATTTACTATTAGCACTGGTTATTTATTATTCTAATGTTGTTTATAAAGAATGCCACCAAATATTTGGATTTAAAAAGAGAAAGGAGGCAAATGTTTCACAAAATAACCTTCCCTGCCCACCTAATAGTTGTTAGCATTTGTTAAAGAGATTTCTAGTTTGCTTACTACAAAAATCAAGTCTGATAGCATTTTATAAACTAGATCTCACAGCATGCTCAGAAACAAGACTATAGCCAGAAAAAAGGAAGTGGGTGAATACAATATTTATACCCTCTGATTATGTGCTGAAAGCCTAAAGAAACATATGTTCAACATCGTGACCCTCCTGATTATAGAGGACTGAAGTGGCCAAGAGAAGTTTTGTGTAACACAAAAGTGCGGCCATCTTTGAAAACGATCCAGAGAGCTGAGACCAACAATTTCCTTTTCAGAAGTGCTTTTGAACTATCCCAAAGCATGTCAGAGAGAAACAGGAATGCAGGGACATCTAAAGCCAACACACTTCCGGGTTATTTATTGCACAATTGAAAAAAATGTAGCCCAGGCTAAAAGGATTGCTGGAAGAATCCCCTTGAAAAATATCTACTTGAGGGAATAAGCAAAGCGCAAAAACCCAGAACTCAAATGGAAGGCTCGTCTTCATATTCACATTCACATTTCCTTCGCCTTCATATCCCCATTCCAGAGACTCTTTTAACAGGACCACGCCCCACATTCTTTGAAGGAGAACGTTGAAGGACAATGCTAAGCCACTTTCTAGCCAAGGGAATGCTGTCTTCTTAGGTTGTCGCAACATTTGGCTTCTTTCTTGGGATTCTTCCGGCAGATACTCCTGAAAGCAAAAATCAGAAATGACCCAAGTCTTGTTTGTTAAAAGGTGACTAGCTTAAAATGCCAAACATTTGTCCCAAGCAAGCAGTTTTAAAGCAGGCGCAAATGGAACTTTTGTACTGAAGGGCAGCTTAGAAGAGGAAGACCATAAAATGTAGAACTGTGTATAGAAGCAAATAAATTAGGGTTGTCCATGATAGTGATGAGAAGCAGCTTTAAGCAGGTTTGGGGAGGGGGAGGGGTTAAATTCTTAAACTTCTAAGAAACTTAGCAGGCCTACGTTAAAATTCTCTCTGTAGCCCATGGATTTATACAGCAGATATATATACCTGACAGATTTTATTTTGTCGGAACACTTCATGTTGGGAGGAAAAAAAAAACCAATGTGACCATTCTAGATAAGCAATTTGGAGATACAAGAAAGCTGTAGAAAAGGTAGATGGGAAAAATCACTACAAGGTTGGTTGGTTTTTAAACAGCTTGGATTCATACTGATTTTATTTATAGACTGTAGTAAGTCATAGCTTATTAAATAAACCAGAATTAGACAAGTTCATCCAACACACACAACACACACACACACATGCTTTTCAACCCATTTTGGGCGAGTTCACTCTCTGCCAAAACCAACCATCCTTTTGGCTTAACACAATGGGCAAAGTCAGGCATGATGAGCATCTTCAGAGCTGCTGTGAGTAATGCTGGGATTCACAGAAATTACCTGGAATCCTCATCATGCAGAAGGAACAGGAAGAGACAGACTTTGCTGGGCAGACAGACAAGATATCCCTGGAACTTTCTCCATTCTACAGATGCTGAACTGTGCAGTTTGTAATTTTGGGTCCCAGAACCGGCTGGCTCTCTCTTATAAGTGCCTCAACCTCTATGATGTTTCATAGAATGTTTTCAAGGTGATTTTACTCCTGGAGATCACGTAGAGCAGAGGTCTTCAACCTTGGCAACTTTAAGACTTGTGGACTTCAACTCCCAGAATTCTGGGAGCTGAAGTCCACAAGTCTTAAAGTTGCCACGGTTGGAGACCTCTGACGTAGAGTATCCAATGGGGAGGGGACCTTTTCAAGAAGAAAGTTTGGTTCTAATTATGAAATTTGCTTCCTTGGGGAAATGCATATAGAGATGATAAACGTGATGGTCTAAAACAGGATCCCCAACCTTTGACGCCGCGCCCGGTTCCGGCGTCAGCTGGGCGCTGCCCCGGTTCGGCGTCAGCTGGGCGCCGCCATCTTTTTGACGAAAAATCACTTCCGGTGATCGTCACGGAAGTGATTTTCGTCAAAAATGGCGGCGCAGCGCTGGGTGAGCTTTTTCGGTAGAAATGGCATTCTACCCGGAAAAGCTCACCAAGCGCTAGCGCCGCCATCTTTTTGACGAAAAATTGCTTTTTTACCAAAAAAGATGGCGGCGCCCAGCAACCAGCGGCCCGGTAAGGCTTGTTCCATGACCCGGTACCGGTCCGCGGACCGGCGGTTGGGGACCCCTGGTCTAAAAAGAATTTCCCAGATCTACAAGTTCTTCTGAGGATTACGGGCAGGTTGAAGGGATCGTCTAAGGAGGCCAACTCATATATCTTATCATTTTTTTCCAATACCAGGCTAAGAAGAATAAGCAAACAAAGCTATTTTACGAAATAGATACAGGTAGTCCTCGAATTACAACCACAATCGAGCCCAAATTTTTTAAGCAACCGCTGTTCATTGAGTTTTGCCCCATTCTACGAACTTTCTTGCCGCAGTTCTTAAGCGAATCCCTACAGTTGTTAAGTTCATCTGGCTTCCCCCATTGACTTTGATCATGCGACCCTGGGGTGTGAAAAACGGTCACAAGTCACTTTTTTCAGTGCCTTTGTAACTTCGAATGGCCACTAAACAAATGGTTATAAGTCGAGGGTTACCTGTAAAACCTTTGCATTTTGTCCAAATTAATGTTAGCTTTCTGAAACCCTTTGTATCTCATCAAAAAGTCCACATGCACAGCACGATCCAAGATCTTCTAAGGCTGCCCATTTCCCCTCATCATATTACATACATATGATGTATGTATGTGGCACGAACATGCACAATCATGTGAGAAACAGGTTTAAGTGTTCCAGCCAGGAAGTTTTAGTTAAAACACACACAAAAAACCCCCCAACATTCAGGCATCGGGTGTTATCCACAAAATGAAACCGCAGCTAAAAATAAAATAATAATAATAATAATAATATGCCATTGGCTCAGTTTCAGAAGCGTTGCTCAGATTAGTAATGGTGGAGTGAAACTGAGTCGTCTCTTCATGCAATTCACTGGTTGCAACTTTTGCAACCTGTGTTGTGTTAATTCCAGTGAGGGTTAGTATAGCGCAGTTAGAGCAGAGCCGGTTTGCACCGAGAGGAAAGAAAATATCTGCTGCTTTAAGCTTCTTCTACAGAAGAACATCCTTCTTACGCGAGAGATCCCAGCACCCAATTTTGTGTACACACCTGAAAAGCCCTTGCTAGGCACTCTGTGGTCTGAGAGTTTCTTTCTATTTTGCTCGGCCCCTTTCACTGAGGCCTTAGAGGTTCTGATTGAACATAAAAGGAGGTAATAAGTCACCTGCATCCAAGGTCAAAGGTTATTTCCCCAAACTCCCCTGTACAAGAGGTTCGGTCTTACCCTTGTCTGGACAGCAGCCTTTGGATAGGAGCGTTTTGACCTTGGTTGGGCTGAAGGACTCTGCAGAAGAAATCACATTTTGATTCTGTAATAACAGAAGCTGCTTTCTGATAGAACGGCAGTAGAAAAAGAACAATGAAAACGACTAGAAAATCCAGGATGGAATGGGGAAAAAAGCAAGAGACGAAAAAACAAGACCAAAGGGGTTATTGAAAACTGGGGGCATACAAGTTTTATGATCTGTTCACAATATTTTGAAGCTACAGAGGGCAGTTCTTTCCAAGAATCTAGGATGTCATAAGGTATTGGCGTAGTCTATGTGCAGCTCCAAGCAATTATTATTATGGTTGGTTACACAGACAGCTGTTTAGAATGGATTTGGATGATGAGGGTTGGTGTTACCACAATACTATTTAACATGTTACAAACCTGTTTTCGAAGATCCTTTGCTTCCCAAGTTTTTTTTTATTTGGGATTCCCACTTCAGCAGCCCTACTGGGGGAAAAGGAAACATGTGAAAATAGGGTTTGGGAGAAGACAAGACTGCCTTCTTGTTTGTAAGACGCTGTAAGCAAGCATATTGTTCTAGCTGCTTTATTTCTATCCCCTTGTAATGTAGAAAGCTGTAAAAAAAAGCGGAGTTGCCAAACCGTGTGCAAGCAGGAAGTACATACAAGACAAGATTCTGAGCATTTTCGGACATGGCTTGGGGAATTCTGGGAGTTGGAAGCCCACAGAAATTTAAAATTCCTGAGGTTTAAATCAGGACACTCCTGATTTAAAACAAAGATCCCCACTTTTTGACACCAACTGCCCAACCTCAAAATATAAATATTGCCAATGTATCTACAGTATCTCTGTGTGCTGCTTGTTACCGTTTCCGCCACGTACTTTATATACTTCTTCCTATCCAGCGACTTCTGTGTAGCTGTAGAAAGGGCCACTTTGTCTCTTGGGGACTTGGCTTTATCCTATACACTCAACAATTAAGAGATGTTAGTTTTATTACAAGGCAATTTGTAGGATATTATGTTTAACAAAAATAACCTCACCTAAACTACAGTTAGAACAAGTTGCAAACCTGCATCTTGGTGACAAACTGTATTTAAAACCAGTGTTAAGGTTTTTCAAAGTCACAAAGAAAACAAAAGACAGATGTGACTGCATATAACGAGCATGGTAAGTGACAGGCAGCCGCAACGCACCAGCTGCCGAAGCATTTTCTCTTTGCGGATTTCTCGATCTTGACGTAAGATGCTCATCCTTTCCGGCACCTCCATTTTGAAGAAAATGTCATGAATATCATACAGGGCTGCCTGCAGCTAAAAACAAACAAACAAACATGCTGTGAAGATTCCGGCATTTAACCCCATTTAAATCATGAGTCTCAAGCCAAACTTCCAACACTTAAAAAGGATTTATTGGGAGTTAAAAGGTCCTGCCTGGGTATAGCCGACTCTGAGGTACATCATTCATTGTCCCCCTTGACCCTGGTTTTCCTCCCAACCCCTGGGTGTATCATAATTCATATTCTCTAATGGGACACATTCATAGCCAAGAGTCATCAATCATGCTCTCCAGTTAGAATTTTGCACGGCAGAAACTTCGGTCACCTAGTTACTATCTTTGAAAAACTATTTATGGAATGCACTTTCGGTTTTGCAAACTGCTGCACTGCTCCCCCCCCTCGCTTTCTGTTGGCAACTCTAAAAAGACCAGAGAAATATTTTATGAGTTGACACATAAATTAAAATCCAAATGCTACAATCTTGTTTTGACAAGATATATTCACAAGAAACACAGAGACCACACAGATTGGATCTCGAGGGATGAATTTTCTGTGAATTTCAGAAAAAAATTGAGGCTGACTTAACAGTAGCCCCAAAGAAGTCAGTGTCAGCGTGCCAGCAAACCTCCACTCCAACTAATAACTCCGAGACAGACATCTTTTCAAAAGTTCTTTTTTATTTTTGGATACTAAACTGGCACAACTGGGGAATCCCGAATCTGAAAGTTCCGGGCTTCCTTGCAATAAGTAAAAAACTACAAATCCACCCCCTGCACCCATCACCACATCACATGCCCCAATCACCATCTGTCCCAACTTGAGACTTCCCCTCACTTATGCGCAAAATAACATGACCTTGAATTAGAAAAAAAAATGTTATTATGTTTAACTATATACACTCCAAGAAATTCCCCCCTCCCACTTTCCCAGGCTCAAAATGTGGCAGCGTGGGAGCATCTGGACTCAATATGGCTTCCAAAGCTGAAACACAGCCTTGAAACACTCTTTATGTATCTTTTGATAAACTACCAATGACTGATGTTTAGCTGCTCACCCACAGTGTATCTTGACTCCTTTTTTGTTTTACAGAATCTTTCCTTTGTGTGCAAGAGTACAAGTAGCCCTCGACATACAACAGTTTGTTTAGTGACCCTTCGAAGTTACAACGGCACTGGGGGGAAATAAAACCGTGTGACTTTTTCACACAACCCTTGCAGCATCTCCATGGTCGTGTGATCAAAATTTAAATGCTTAGCCACTAGTTCCACTAGTGTCCTGGGGTCATGTGATCCCCTTTTGCGACTTTCTGACAAGCAAAGACATTGGGGAAGCCAGAATCACTTCACAACTGTGTGACCCAACAGCTGAAGCGATTCATTTAACAACGGTGGCAAGAAAGATCGTAAAACGGGGCAAAGCTCACTTAGCAAATGCCTCCCTTAGTGACAGGCTTTTGGGCTGAATTGTGGTTGTAAGTCGAGGACTACCTGTAGGTACCTGGGAGGGGATCATTCCTCAACTCAGATAGCTACCTGGAAAAACCACTGTGGTTTTCTTTGCTACGTTTTTGGGAAGCGTTTCATCCTAGCCTTCTTCCTTAAGGCTGAGAGAGCAGAAGTAGCCAAAAATCACTCAGGTAGCTTTGGGCCTCAGGCAGAATTAGGTTTCCCATGAGGTGCTCAAAAATGGCTTCCGTAGCTTGATTGAAAACCAATATTTGTCCCCATGAACCAAAGGTCTTCAAACGTGGCAAGTTTAAGACCTGTGGACTTCAACTCCCAGAATTCCTAAGCTGACATGACTGGAGGAGGAATTCTGGGAGTTGAAGTCCACAAGTCTTGAAACTGTCAAGTTTGAAGACCCCTGGAATAGAATATAGAATAGGAATAGAATTTGGAATAAGGAATAGAGTTTAGAATAGAATAGAATGCAGAATAGAATAGAACAAGGGTCTTCAAACTTGGCAAGTTTAAGGCTTGTGGACTTCAACTCCCAGAATTCGTCAGCTGACATGACTGGAGGAGGAATTCTGGGAGTTGAAGTCCACAAGTCTTGAAGCTGTCAAGTTTGAAGACCCCTGCCATGAACCAATCTCATGTGGATCTCAAAGTAGACACCTTACCTGAGCAACCACTCTTTCTTGGAGATTGGCATCTTGAGTGGGGAGGTTTCCCCTCTTGGACAGAGCTTCGGACTGGAAGTTTTTGATGAACTCCATCGTATCCTACAAAAGGAACGCACATATGCACTGTTTGTGGTACAGTTCTTCTCACGATGAATCCCAACGCCAAGCCACTGAGGCAATGGTTACTTCAAAGAAAGCAGGTTCCTCCCAAAATAATATCTGCCAAATAATTCATTTTTTGGGGGAAAGTTCATTAGGAGGAGGAGGGCACTGAAGAGGTTGTTAGGTAGGCCTCAAGCACTTTGGTTTCACGGACAAACACAATCACCGTTGATCTCCTCATGTCATCTATCTGGAAACAAAACTGGAAAAAATGAAAAATTGATTTTCTCCGATTCCAGCTTCTGTGGTCACTGTGGCCAGCGGCAGGGAGGATGGTATAGGTAGTCCTTGACTTACGACTATATAGTTGGAATTAGAATATTGGTCCTAAGCAGTGAGGTACCCACAGGACTGGACCCAATTTTATAACTGTTTTGATTGATTATGGTTTTAAAGCATAGCATGGGATAGTAAATTCCAGCTGATTCTCCCAAAGGGTGTTTTTTTGCAAGAAACTGGCAAAACGTGCCAGAAACTGGATAAAAATCTCAAATCACATGACTGTGGGATGCTGCAACCAATGGTAAATGTGGTTTGCCAAGCATCCAAAATACGGTCATGTGAGGAGGACAGCCAGAAGTGCTTTAGAGAGGCCATAAAAGCACTTTTCCGAGGCTGTCATAACTCCAAACCTTTGTTAAATGATCTGTCATACGTCAAGGGCGATCTGTAGTGAAGGTCTTTTTATTATTGTATTGATATTGATATTGAATATATCAATATATTTATATATATATAAACACATATATATATGTTTTCTGAGGTTCTCGCTGGGATTTGCATGTGGATCTTTGGTTATTGGTTTTTCTCCGCGTAAAATTGGAAGTATCTAGGCGATGTTTCGATGAAGTCTCATTCATCATCTTCAGGCTTGTGTCTTCGGCTTTGTGCTTCTCAGAGTAATTACAAAGCCGAAGACACAAGCCTGAAGATGATGAATGAGACTTCATCAAAACGTCGCCTAGATACTTCCAATTTTACGTGGGAGAAAACCCGAATAACCAAAGATCCACATATATATATATATATGTAGAGGCCGATGAAAGCTTAGAAAGTACATTAAATGTAATTTTAAGTTCTGGAGATTGCAGGATGTCTGTTACCTCTTTTACACACACACATACACACACACACACACACACACACATATTCATATACATACATTCACAGCCAGAGCATCTATGCAGATGGTTCCTTACATGGACCGTTTGTCTCAGATGCTTTAGCTTCTCTGTCTGCAAGAGTCTTCTGGTTAAAAATCCCTTGGCTAGAGCAGAGATCTTGTTGAATCTCCTTTTCATGGCAGGGCTGTATACCTTCAAGGGGAAAGGTAAAAATCAGGTAATCACAAGAGTATTTCCCGCATCAGTTTGCATTTAACGAACCTAAACAAAGCAGAGTTAATACACTCCGGAGTCTCAATTATCCATCGGATGCTTTGGTTTTTTTTTTTACATGCCTTTCCTGGAAATGGGATACCGAATTCCCACACTAATATTAGCACTGATAAAAAGCATACATTAAAAATGGCGTACCAGAAATAATCCTTATGAGAGTAAAATGTAAATATGTAAACTATATAAAGATATAAGGATAGTAATTATAGTGGAAACTATTATTTAATATTATTAGATAAATGTAATATGATGTATTATGATATTTAAATTAACAACCTGTATGGATGCCAAGAATGCTATTGGAATTATATTTTATGATGTAATAAAAGAAACTCAATAAAAATACATTTTAAAAAATAAAATAAAAAATAAAAATGGCGTACCAGATTTCCACACTTGATAAAAGAGCAATGACTAAATAGCGACTTCTGCCAATAAAATGTTAATGTTAATTCCTCTAGGATTTATTTGCCAATGTTGGTCTTTAAATCCCTACCTGTGACCACCTCATTTTACTCCGGCTAATAGACCTGGATACCACGACCGATTTTCCGCTTGCTGGCTGCTCCCAGAGGTAGAATGGAGATCCAGCATTCACAAAACCTGTGTATAAAAAGTTTTAACAGTGGAAGTCATAATTAAGCAAACAAATATCAAAACTAAAAAAAAAAAAACCCTGTGTTGGTTATATGCTACAGGTAGTCCTCAATTAACAATCAGAATTGAGCCCAAAATTTATCTTGTTATAAGTGAGAATTTGTTGAGTGAGGTTTGCCCCATTTTACGGCATTTCTTGCCACTGTTAAGTAAATCACTGCAATTGATAAGTTAGTAACTTGGTTGTTAAGTGAATCCGGCTGTTTGTCAGAAGTTTGCAGAAAGTAATCACATGATCACGGGACGCTGCAACAGTCATGAAGTATGAATCATACTTTGAATTTTGATCACATGACCACTACAAAGGTTGTAACTGTGAAAAACAATCGTAAGTCACTTTTTTGGTGCCGTTGTAACTTTCAACGGTCACTAAATGAACTATTGTAAGTCGAGAGCTACCTGTCTTCCTCATTCATGCCAGCTAAAATATTTCATGATCATTACTCCGGCTGTCTGGATCATGGAAAGACAGGTTATCCTCGGCTTAACAATCATAATTGAGCTCACAATTGCAACCACAGGTCGTGACCGTTGTTAAACAGGCCGCTGCATGACCATGCCTGGTTTTATGACCTTTTGGCAGCAGTTGTTAAGGGAACGCAGCAGTCCTCAAGGGAACGGCACAGTCACTAAAGGGTACCCTGTGGTTGTTAAGCAACTTGTTGTAAGCCTTAAGATTCAGTTCTGTCCTTCAGCAATTATACAGGAAGGAAATGGAGTGTTTCAGTGGCTTTTAATACTTAACTCGAGATAGTCAACCCAGGAAAACACGTGAAACAACAATCAAATACAAAGGACATGTTGTTCTTCATGGTTTATTCACCCTGGGCTTACACATTCAAATCAACATGCACCATTTCTGCTTTTACCCTCGTTTTCCAAGTTGGTGCTGTGGACAGCCTCAATTCGATTCAGCACGGATTCCAGCAGATTAGTATCAGTGATTTTTCTCCACTCCAGAGCGACGCCGCTGCCGAGATTAATGGGAGGAATCCCACTTTCAGTTGCGTTTTTTTCCTCTTTTAATCTCCGCGCCTGCTCTTCGATCTCCTGGGCCATTTTAAGAAAAACAGAAGTGTGGGTTATTACGGCCAGCGTTCTGAGGATACAACAAACGTCGGAGGACAACATTTTGTTTTTTGCTAATGAAATCCTGTCCTTGTGGAAACTCTAAAGGGCGGGGAGCAGAGGCTGAACTCTCTCCAGATTTTTTTTCATTCTAACCTGGTCATTTGATTTTAAGGATGTCTCCCTAAGATATAATTTCATTTTAATCTTAGCCAATCCAATCCACCCTAGAATTAAAATTGTCTGGCCTGGATATGTTATTAGGTGTTCTTTTCACAACTGAGATACTGGCCTCCAGCCAAAGCAGTTTTGGCCCAACTTTGTGCATTCGATGGGTTAGAATGGCCCCTTCCCAATATTCCTCCGCTGGGAATTCTGGGAAATTTGCCCTGCGTTAGATCCCAGAGAGCACCAGGCTGGGGAAAACTCCCGATGAGATTCTTATCTTGTCTTTTCAATCCCAAGCCTTTGTTTACTATCAGAATCCCTGCCATCCAGGTTTCTGGCAAAGCAGAAAAGGTGCAGGGTCTCTTCCTCCAGGGATAGATAAGATAGATATACAGATATAGATAGATAGATAGATAGATAGATAGATAGATAGATAGATAGATAGATAGATAATGTAGATAGATAAATAGATAGATAGGATAGATAGGCAGGCAGGCAGGCAGGCAGGCAGGCAGGCAGATAGATAGATGATAGATAGATAGATAGATAGATAGATAGATAGATAGATAGATAGATAGATATTTTGAGTCTTCTCACCTTCTGGAGCCTCTCTTGTTCCTGTTCTTGCCCTGCTATCAACAACGACAACTGCTGGGCATGTTGTTCTTCCAGCTTCTGCCTCAGCTCTGCAAGGGCCCACATCTTCTGCCTTAATGCTTCCTCTTCTGAAAACCACCCACATGAGATATAATCAGTTTCTGTGAAATCCTGGAGTCTTACACACGTACAGAGGGAGCCGGTTTGGTCCCAACTGGAAAACAGGAGACTGTGAGTTCTAGTCCCACCTTAGGCATGAAAGCCAGCTAGGTGACTTTGGCCCAATCACCAGGAGACGGTGAATTCTAGTCCTGCCTTAGTCATGAATGGCAGCTGAGTGACTTTGGCCCAATCACCAGGAGACGGTGAATTCTAGTCCTGCCTGATCCATGAAAGCCAGCCGGGTTCTCTAATCTCATTTTTCACAATCTCAGGTGGTGTCTACCTATCTATGCAGGTTGCCATTCGCCCTAATTTTGATCATGTGAATGATCACAGGAATACTTGCGATGGTGCAAGGACGCATCATGGAACACCTTTTTGCACAGTTGCTAAGCAACTCGTTGTTAAGTCAAGGACTCCCTGTACGGGGTCCATTTCCTTACCTCTGAGGCATCGTGGTGGGGTTTCGCTCTTGGCCTCGAGCCCAGCTCTACCCAGATACCTCTGATCATCGTGTGGCCATCGTCTCTCTTCCGCGGGCACAACCCTCGGTGCGTTCTCCTTCTGCACCGCCTCCACCTCCAGCTCAAGTCTACATTTCACCTTTTCCAACCTGTTTTCCAACAGCTGCTCGTTTCCGAAGGTCACTTCCAGGGTATCCAGAGGTGGCTGGCTCTGCATCTGCATCAGCAAGGGAGACGGGTGCTGAACGTCGTAGGATTTGTTGAGTTCCGTGGCCCCACTGCCCTTGACTTTGTCCGATGGGCTTTCGGTCTGGGCTGGGTTCTGGGTCAACCGGGCACCGCTCCCATCCTGCAGCTGCCAGGGGCTGAGATCTGCAAGGCAGCTGCTCGACGCCGCTCCATTTTCTAACGTCAACTCTCCTACGGTGGGATGGGCCAGGGAGTTTCCGCCTTCTCGCTGATGCGCCGGAAGTGGAGACGCTTCATTGCGTTTCCCCACGACAAGCTCGTTGAAGGTATTGGAAGAGCTCTTGTCAAACGCCTGAGCTTTGCGGGGAGACGCAGGGACGAGATCTGCAGAGAGGTTTGGCACAGGAGCGGAGGTCTCCTGAGCGATCAAGTCCGCAGCTCTTCCCTTGGCTTTGGGACTCAACTCGTAGGCGTTCACGGGGTTGGTGATGACGATGTGCCCTACGGAAGAGGGCCTGGGCCGTCTCCGGTGCATCTTGGGGCTCAGGCTTGGCTCCGGACTGGGAAGTTTTGAGTAAGACCCTGTGAAGGTCCGGAGCAGGCTGTCCTTCCCAAAGAGAGAGGGGTTTTTGAAGTCTTCATCCGAATCCGAGTCCAAAATGGGAGGCGTTCCGGACCTCATTGGGATATCGACTTTAGAAAAACTGGGTGAGGTCATTCCACCGGAATGATTTTTAGCGGTTAAGGAAGGTTGAGGAGCACCGGGCTTGATAAGGCCGGGTTTTTCCGGGGTTGCAACTGGAGTATTCCTGCCTGTCAATTTTCCTCTCTCTTTCCCCAGCTCGTTCATTTTCACCGCACTGTTTTCTTTATCTGGGTGGCTTCCGGGGTTGTTTCTCTTGGAACTGTTTCGCAGGCTCCGTCGCGTCTGTTCTCTCTGAATGTACTCCCTGGATTTTTTTAAGAGGTTCTGAAGGCTCATGACGTATGGGTCGGTACCTTCCCCAGCACCGAGGCCAGGCTCAGCGGAATCTTTCTTGGCAATCTCTTTGGAAGGAGGTGGGCTTGGAAGACTGGAAAACGGACCTCCTGAGCCAACACTCTTTTCTAAAGAACTACTGGAAGTTTCTGTGGGATTAGGAGGGATAAATTGTTCCGTTCCTTCAAAAGCGTTCCTGATTGCTGCGCCCTGGGTCTCCATTGGCTTAACATCTGGGGCCTTTTGGGGTTCTAGATGTTCACCCAAAGCAGTAGAATCCAGCAAAAGGCTGCAGGGTTCTGTTGCAGAGCCGCTCAACACTTCTGATTCTAAATCCAAATGAATATTCTCTTTCTCAGACTGATCTAAATCGCTTTGGCTGGACATCTTTTTCATCTGTCAGTTTTAAAAAAAATAATATTTAAAGTAGCGGGTTAAAAAGATCAGTAGGTTGTTCTAAAAGGAGTCCAAAATAATCGTAAAAGGCATACTGGATAGGATCCAAGTAATTGAAATGGTCCAATTGTTTACCCACTGAAGCCTTTACTGGTTCCATCCCATTCCAGCAAACCGGTGGGGTTTTAATGGCTTTTTAAGATTGATTTTTATTGTACAGCGCTCAGAATTTTTACAGAGCTGGGCGGACTAATAAATGTATGTAATGCACAGCAAATAACTTTTAGAACTAAAAGAAAAAATCAAAACCAGTTTTGATAGAGAGATCAAAGAGGAAAAAAAATCAAAGGGATGACAAACAGGATTTTAACTGTTCCTGAAATAGAAAGCAACGGATCGTTTGGCAGATGTAGCAACCTAACCCTAATCCCTACAGTTTTAATGTTTATTCATCAGATTTTTATCCCATCTTTATGACTTTATAAGTAACTGAAGGCAGTGAACATACCTAATGCTCTTTCCTTCTTCTATTTCCTTCACAAAACCCCTGTGAGATGGGTTGGGCTGAGAGAAAATGACTGCCCCAAGGTTGCTAAGCGAGATTTCATGCCTAAGGCAGAACTAGAACTCGCAATCTCTTGGTTTTTAGGCCACTACCTTAACCACTACACCAAACTGGCTCTCAGTTTGATCTGTCACAATTTTTAAATTTTATTTTATTTTTGAAGCAGAAAGAGCATCAAGTTAATAAGCCAACTGCTCTGTAGTCTATGGGCATGGTTAAAAATACACACTGTGTAGAAGAAATGTAAGTGGTTATTATTGTATTCTCAGTGCACTCTTGCCACATCTTCTGAATCCCGGGCTGGGTAATGGTTGCCAAGCGTACACTAGTAAACAGAGTAAGAAATTGAATAGTGTGTGTTTGGGCTCCTGTTATCACTCCATAAACAAGCTGAGCTAACAAATGAGCTACTTTAAAGCAACAAAGCTGCATTGTTGGCTGAAATACCCTTGCATTGTGCCCATCAAGCACCAGGACAATCTCATTCACCACTTCCAGTTACCACCATGATCTCTTTAATTCAATAGTAACGGTGTCAACACTCTAATGGGCCAACTCTAGAAAGAAAAATACACAGAAATTTATGAAAGGGAAGGGCAGACTCCTGTGCCTATTTACATTGGTTAGTTACAGCAAATATAATAAAGAGGAAATGTCAACACTTAAAAAAAAAACTACCAGATTTTTTCTAGATCAAAAGTGCCCAAATTCTGCATTTAGCAGAAGTAAATTGAGATTACCTAAAGGTGTGTTCCAATAAATCCGCTAGAGATGTTTAAGTGCTTCCAAATTCTTTATCACATTAAGATATATGAAAGAATGAATCACAGACCAAACATACACGCATGAAAAGACACACACACACAAACTAGCACTGATGATGCTAGCTAGTTGGGTAATAAAACATCTGCAAGCTCAGAGAGCACCAATGACCCCTTATTTCAACCTTGAACTACAAAAATTCTCCTTTATTAGTAACACACACATATGTATATACACATACATGTGTGTGTGTGTGTAATATACACACACACACACACACACACATTCATATATATCAATGTCTATATCTTAAATGTCAAACTTTAATTACATCTTAGGAACATTAGATGCAGTACATCCATTGAACAGAAGCTGTCATTTTATTCATTCATTCTTCATGTCCATCTTGCATTTATATTCCGCTTTTTATCTGGGAGTTTCTCCCAACATTGTCACTATAAAACAAAATCCCTACAAAAACAACCCTAAGAAGTAGGCTGGCTTGAAAAGACACCTAAGTATACTCTGTAGCTAGGAGGGAACTTCAACTTATCCAAATCAAGTACCTTGTTTCCAGTCTGGGATATGCTCAGGATTCAGTATAATCAGCCTATCCTTGACTGAGCTTAGTTAGAACGCCTTGCCCAATTGCCATCCTGAAATCTTACTTCAATCTCAACAGGATTATTTAACGCAATTTAATGATGTTATTTAATGTAAAACAGAGATTTTGCTCCTAGAGAGCATAAGAACACCTATTCCCTTCCAAATTTGTTGCAGATAAAATGGCTCCCACATCATAAAAAATAAGTCTTTCAAACTCACCTGCACATTGGCCATTATTTCCTCAACCCGGGTCAGCAAAAGCCTCTGCTTGGAATTCTGTCGCCAGCATTCTAGGTCCAGAGCCTTCTGCCTGTCCTGCTGAAGCTCTTTCTTCTTCTCCAGAGTCAGCTGTCAAAGCAAGGGAGACAAATTATTATTGCCATCTATTATTAGTCCTGGGCTCATATTGGTGGAGATTCTCAAAATAACTGAAGAAACTTTCTTGGATGAGAAGCAAAATGTTTTCAGAAACATCAAAAAAAGTCCAGTTGCCTTTTGGAAAGGAAAAAAAAAAAAAAGTACCTTTGAGACAATCGTGAGCTTGCACTTTTATTAAACTTCATTGATTTAGAGTCGCAAAAAAAGGAGGCTTTTTTTAAATTACTGATTTCCAGTCAGTGCCCCCAGAAACTTCTGACCGGTACATTGGGAGGAAATGTTACAACGAATAAGATTGTAAAGCTTCAGCAAAAAGATCCACACGCACAAGGGAAGACACCACGCACTGAAGCAAATTTTCTCAATGCAATTCAGATTTTGAGAAATTTGGAATGAAAAGACACAAAGTAAAAAGTAAACAGTTTGGGCCCCGCCCTCACAAAAAGCAAGAAAAGGGCATATGAGCTCTGATAAAAGGATCATTAAAGATTTTTCCAGTGGACATCCTTAATGATTCTTTTATCATTTTAATGGAAGAGGGGGAAAAGTATTTGCTCTAAAAATAAGAAAAAGCAGAGCAGAAGATTCACAACGTACACACAGCAAAGTGCCCAACATAATTCAAGTTTAGTCATTAACTTTTTACCATGGACATGATTCAGCCAACTTACCAGAGGAGAAAGCACGGGGACCCCATTAAATCGAATAAGGGATACATATCTAGGCTGAACAATGGGAGACATTCCATTCTCCATAAACTCTCCTTGTATCCTAGCCAGGTGCTTCTTGCAGAATTTCTCATATTCCTCCATCGTTAATGCAGTTGGGCTGCAGAATGACACAGTGAGAGAAGAGTTGGAAAAAAAACACACCCCTTCTTTTGCAAATAACAACTCGGCATATACGCAACAATAACTGTCACTCTACCTACAATTCCCTGGTTAATCTGTCTCTGTTGTTGTTATTACTGGCCTGGAAAATTGCACCGCCAACTAAAGAGACTCTGCAACAGGACCTAAAAATTGTTATCGAAATCAAGACGAAAAACAACACCTCTGCAACTGAAATCAAAGGACAGCAATTATTATATTTGTACCAAGCAAAACCACACAACTCACAACTCTTCCAGGCAGCTATGGAGTTAAAATCTGATCTGACTGGACATGTTTCTGATTTTAAAATGGGTTCTAATATGATTACTTACTAAAAAGGCCAACTTAAAAATAAATGTGCTGTCATCCAAGTTGATGGCACTGTTCCCTGTTATACAATAAGTACAAAATTTAGGAGATTCCCCTAGCACCTGTCTTATCCCCAGTTGTCCCAAACCCACTGGTTTTATTCCTAAATTTGAATCTAGTCTCTTCCCATCGATCTTTAAAGATCCATGATGGGGTGCAACCTCTTCCTCTCAAGAAGCTTCCCAGTGATCCTTCTTATTAAAGGTTTTGGTTCTTGTTGTTATGAAGGTCTCTTAGGCTGACAAGCCAGATATTTATCCCAAGCATAAACCCTTCCTTAAAACACAAACACACATATCCACACACACACATCCACATCTACTACATCTTTAAATCAGGGCTGGGTTGTTGTTTTTTCCAGAATAGCTTGGATGAAGATGGCAGATGCTGAATAAACGGGGTCCCTCCCAGTTTCGAGCATCTGTTTGAGGGGTGAGGGAGATCACTTCAACGAAAGCCAAATGAAGCTTAAGTAAAAAATAAAAGGTAAAATTTAAACAGCGTTTAGGATTAGCTTAACGTTAAGGACAGCTCAAAATGGACAGCTTCGCATATCAATCAAAGCTTTTAAAATGACAGGTTCATATTAACTGAAGCTGTAAGACAAAGCACCACTTCTCGTTAATCAAAGCATGAACATGTATTTTCAGTTTTGATTTAAGTCCTTCATTTTTATTTTTATTATTTATTAAATAAAAATGAAGGACCTAAATCAAAGCTGAAAATACATGTTCACGATGATCGAAGGGGCAGCTTCCCATGAACCCCAAACTGAACATTAAGGACATTTTTTTTTCCACACGAATCAAAGCTTAAAAATTAAAGACAACTTCACATTAATAGTTAAGGATGCTCAACAGTTAAAGATGACTTCACAGGAACCAAAGCCTGTAAAAAGTCAACGCTGCTTAATGACATTTAAGTGGGCAGCTCAATATATTAAGGGCAGCCTCCCATGAAGCAAACGATTAAATTATTGAATTAATTTAATAATTTAATAAATTATTGATATTAACCCAAGCATAAAACGATATACATGTCAATATTAAGGACAGCCCTAACCTTTTATATATATATGCAGCTTAAATGACACCCCCTCCCCCTTGTTCTCTGCAGACTTGACCCACCCACCCCCACCGACAATGCCGCCCAACGCAGGCCCGCCGCAGCCCCCCGCGGATGCCCCACCGAGCTTCCCCTCGTCCGCCCCGCTTGCAACGAGCGCAAACTGCGCGCCTTCGCCGCTCCTTCCCACCGAGGCCGGCCCGGCCCTGCCCAGCGCCTGGCAACGCCGGCCGCGGCCCCGCCCCTTCCGGCGTAACGAAGCGGCGGCCGTTACAAGCCTCCCGCGCCGTCTCCAGGCAACCCGACTCTTGCATTCTGGGAGTTGTAGTTTAAAAGGGGGAAGGGTCCTTTCAAGGGAACAGGATTCTTGGATGGAAATATAAGGGTGACCACTTTGTCTTCTTCTGGAGATAGATTAGATTAGATTGAGAGATAGAGTAATAGGATGGATGGATGGATGGATGGATGGATGGATGGATGGATGGATGGATGGATGATGGATGATAGATAGATAGATAGATGATGATAGTAGATAGATAGATAGATAGATAGATAGATAGATAGATAGATAGATAGATAGATAAGATAGATGATAGATAGATAGATAGAGATAGATAGATAGATAGATAGATAGATAGATAGATAGATAGATAGATAGATAGATAGATAGATAGATAGATAGATAGATAAGATAGATCGATAGATAGATAGATACGATAGATCGATCGATAGATAGATAGATAGATAGATAGATAGATAGATAGATAGATAGATAGATAGATAGATAGATAGATAGATAGATAGATAGATAGATAGATAGATAGATAGATAGATGATAGATAGATAGATAGATGTAGATTAGATAGATAGGATAGAATAGAATAGAATAGAATAGAATAGAATAGAATAGAATAGAATAGAATAGAATAGAATAGAATAGAATTCTTTATTGGCCAAGTGTGATTGGACACACAAGGAATTTGTCTTGGTGCAAATGCTCTCAAGGTACATAAAAGAAAAGATAAAAGGAAACAGTCAATATAACAGATAACAGATAATCAGAGTTGGAAGGGACCTTATAGGTCATCTAGTCCGACCCCCTGCCCAAGCGGGAGATCCTACACCATTTCTGACAGATGGCAGTCCAATTTCTTCTTGAAAGTCTCAAGTGATGGCGCTCCCACTACTTCCGAGGGCAACTTCTGTTCCATTGGTTGATTGTTCTCACTGTCAGAAAGTTTCTCCTTACTTCCAGGTTGAAGCTCTCCTTGTTCGGTTTCCATCCATTATTCCTAGTCTGGCCCTCTGGTGCTTTGGAAAATAGCTTGACCCCCTTCCTCCTCTCTGGGGCAGCCCCTCAAATATTGGAAGACTGCTATCATGTGTCCTTCTCTTTACTAGACTCTCCAAGCCCAGTTCCTGTAACCATTCTTCATATGTTTTAGTCTCCAGTCCCTTAATCATCCTGGCTGCTCTTCTCTATAGTTTCTCTAGAGTCTCAACATCTTTTTAATAACGTGGTGAACAAAACTGGATGCAGTAATCTAGGTGTGGCCTTACTAAGGCTTTATAGAGTGGTATTAGGACCTCTATAATCTCTCTCTCTCTCTCTCTCCATCCACACACCCCTCGCTCTCTCCTTCCCTCCATCTCTATCTATCTATCTGTCTGTCTGTCTGTCTGTCTATCTATCTATCTATCTATCTATCTATCTATCTATTCAAATATATATATATTTAACTTGATCATAACAAACTGAATTACAAGCATGTTGGCAACAGAAAAAAAGATTTTCTTTACAAGAATCAGAATCAGAATAGAGGTGGAAAGGACCTCGGAGGTCTCCTAGTCCAACACCCTGCTCAAGCAGGAGACCAATAGCCTAGGCAGATGGACAGACAGACAGACAGACGGAAGGATAGACAGACAGACGGACCAACGGACCGAGGTCTGTCTGTCCATTCATCAGTTTGTCTGTCTGTCGGTCTGTCGGTCCATCCGTCCGTCTGTTTGTCCGTCCATCCGTCCGTCTGTCCGTCCCGTCCGTCTGTCTGTCTGTCCGTCCATCCGTCCATCTGTCCGTCCATCCGTCTGTCTCTCTGTCTGTCCATCTGTCTGTCCGTCCGTCCGTCTGTCTCGTCCGTCCATCCGTCCATCTGTCCGTCCGTGCGTCCGTCCTGTCCGTCCATCTGTCCGTCCGTCTGTCCGTCCGTCCGTCTGTCTGTCCATCCGTCTGTCCCTCCGTCCATCTATCTGTCCGTCTGTCTGTCTGTCTGTCCGTCCGTCCGCCCCTCCGTCCGTCTCCGCTGTCCGTCTGTCCATCCGTCTGTCCGTCCGTCTGTCTGTCCGTCAGTCTGTCTGTCTGTCCGTCCCTCCGTCCGTCTGTCCGTCTGTCCATCCGTCTGTCCGTCCGTCCGTCCGTCTGTCCATCCGTCCGTCCGTCCGCCCGCCTGTCCATCCGCCCGTCCGTCTGTCTGTCCGTATGTATGTCCGTATGTCCGTATGTCTGTCCATCCATCTGTCCGTCCATCTGTCTGTCCGTCCGTCCAATTCATTTAACAACTGTGGCAAGGAAGGTCATAAATAGGGGCAAAATTTACTTACCAAATCTCCCAGTTAGCAACATAAATTTTGGGCTCAGTTGTTGTATTTCTACATCTATACCTATAACTACATTTGTATATATATCTACCCCACATCTACATCTGTTTATTCCTTTATTCAGACCCAATATTTTGAAGAAATGCCAACTGTCCTGATTATCTTAAAAGTAACTCCACACATGACAGCAAGACGGCACCATATGTAGTACAAATACAAAATGTGTTTGTGTAAAATAGCACATCTGTCCTAAAGCCATAAAAATTAAAATAAATAAATAAATGCAAGGAGAGAAACATTACAACATAATCAAATGTGTGGAAAGAGTGTGTGTGTGTGTGTATGTATGTGTGTGTATATATACGGGTACTTACATGTATGGCATTCAGCTTTGTTCGGGTATTTTCCCACATCATTGTAGTTGTGCTTTTAAAGTTGTAGCAACATTTCGGCAGAATCTCATCTGCCATCATCAGGCTTCTGTATTGTGTTCATCTGTGAGTCTGTAAAAGTCTGACTCACAGACAAACACAATACAGAAGCCTGATGAAGGCAGATGAGATTCTGCCGAAACGTTGCTACAACTTTAAAAGCACAACTATAATGATGTGGGAAAATACCCGAACAAAGCTGAATACCATATATATATATATATATTGTAGTTTGTTGACTAAGGCAAAATAAATGGATTCATTCACGCCTAAATTTTAAGCCGTAAACTGGTTGACAAAGGAAAGTGTATTGTTCATATACTGGGGTGATCAATCAAGCAACCCCCATCCCCCTTGAGGATTTTGGATATTGTCTGGAGCAGCCCTGAGAAGCCAACTGGAGCTTGAATCCCTGAGAAATAAGCATACATTCAAAGAAATTTGCAAACCCTTTTCCAAACCAGGTTTATTGACCTAAACCATGGTATTTCCTTCTAATATAATGCAGTACTTTTCATGGGACCCCTTGGTTCACTCTACCTGCCCAAACCATGCCCAATTCAATGGGGAAAAAATCACACTCCACCCTACCCCCCCCCTTTTTTTAAACCTGGTCTACGTGTTGTACAACTCAACCGAACATCCTCTCTAATAACAGTGTCTGAATATTAATCTCTGCCCATTCTCCAGCCTGATCAGAACTGGTCTCTTGGGAGTGAAAAGGCTAGCCCAAACCTTCTCGGGGCGGGAGGAGCCCTGCTCCTCTGAAATCTACCTTGCTGACCCCCCCCCCAAGGGTTGGACAACCTCACATCCACGAGGTGAGCTCATCCTTTCTTTCCCTACCATCCACCCCAAAAGCAAGCAGACAAACGGCCAAAATGCAGTCCAGGTCCGAGCTGGTTTTTTTCTCTTGCTGGTTTTCTTTGTTTTACATCTGCCTGATGGGTTTGTTGGACCTTCTTCCCCGTGTCCCTTTGTTTGCCTGGTTCCCCTTCCCTTCCCTGTGTTCCCTTGGGCCGTGGGGGAGGGGGCTTACCCAGCATCTCCCCTCTGAGTTTGCGCACTGCATTCCTGTCATCTCTCTCTCTCTCTCTCTCTCTCCCCCCTCCTAGGGTACCAACACAAGGGAAAGATGCAGTGAGCTCAGCTGCTCTTGCCAATCTGGTAGCAGCAGGAATTAAAGAAGAAGAAGACACACACACACACACACACACACAACACACAATACAACAACCCACAACAACCACCCGAAGACCAGATCGAGCGACCCTTCCTCCTCCTCCTCCTCCTCTCCCCACCCTGCGTTTCTCTTCTTTCTCTCTTCTCCTCCAGCTAGGATGGACTAAAAGGAAGTGGGTCCCAGGCCAGCCTTGAAGTCTTGAAGAACAAGCGTTGGGCCCAAGGGGGCACCCGACAGCATGGAGTTGAAGCAATCCATCTCCAGCAGTTTAGGAGCCGAGAAACCACTGAGGAGCTACGGGGCGGTGAAAGAGACGGAGTGGAAACCCACCGATGGGCTCGGGAAAAGTAAGTAAAAAGGGCTGGCAGGTTTTCCCCGCACCCCATCCCTCCAGTCATATCAAATAGGATGTTTGTGCATGCAGGGGAAGGGAAGGAAGGAAAGGAAAGAAAGGAAAGAAAGGAAAGGAAGGAAGGAAGGAAGGAAGGAAGGAAGGAAGGAAGGAAGGAAGGAAGGAAGGAAGGAAGGAAGGAAGGAAGGAAGGAAGGAAGGAAGGAAGGAAAGGAAGACTGGCCAGCTGTTTGCCTCAGCACTTTGAAAGGAAAAAGATGGTGAGATTCCCAACCCATTATCACTCTTCCTCCCGTCTTGTCCTATTGGTTTCCTAGGAACAAAAGGAAAGGAGGGGAGAGGGGGTTTCTGCCTTCCTGGGTGGCCCAGAAAATCTTGAATTCACCCATTTGTGTTGGGCAGTGGAGATATGCCTCAGCGTCCCTAAGGAGATGATTTAGTCAGAGAAGGTTGATTCAGGTGGTTGGTAATCTTCAAGATTTGGTCTTTGTTTTCCCATCTCCTGTATGCTTAGAAGGACCCTTATTGTCTTGTGACAATCAAACCAAAAGAAATCTGGAGAACATTTGTCATGCTGTGATCCCAGCATCTTGGAAGAGGCAAGGGATACACTAATAGCAGCATCATGTTTTGTTTTGATAAACAGGAGAAGTGGAAGGGAGTGGAGGAGCAAGTTCTAAGGTACGAAAGGTGCTCCCCCCCCCCCCAAAAGGCAAGTGGACTTTCTTGGTTTCCCCCCTCTCCCTTGAAAACCATTCGCTGCTCCTCCAAGAAGCTTCTTCAATTCAGTCGGTAACCTTCATGGTTTGGTCTTTGTTTTCCTGTGCCCTCTATACTTGGAAGATCCCTTACTGTGATCTTGTGACAAGCAAAGCGGGAGACGTGTTCTTTAGAAGAACTGAAGAACAGCCCAAGAAAGTCCACTTGCCTTTTGGAAAAAGCTCATTTGGGACAACTATGACCTGGATGATTGAGAATCTCCATAGACAAGATCTAATGTGCTTTTCCTTATTAGGAAAGGGGTTGGAATGATGGTGGGTTAAAAAAAACACCCTATGTTTTACAGGATCCTTGGCTGATCTTAGAAGCTAAGCTGGGCTAGTGTTGGTTTGTACTTTGATAGAGGGATTGCTTGAGAATTCCAGGGACAGAGGTGGACTTGTAAGTCCAAAATCATCTGGGAAGAAGGTTAGGGCAGATAATTTCCACAAAGTGTTCCAAGAAAAGTCAATGCTTGCAGTTAGCAGAAGTCAAGCTTGCCTTGAGGATGGGGTTGTTTTTATTTTTTAATTTCTAGACATGCTGAATCCAAAGAACCGGTGAATACCAAAAGTTATCCTTTCCCCTCCTCCCTTTCAATGTTTCATACCCCTAAAATGGAAAAGAACGGATCTGAGAAACCTTTGAGTCAAAAGTTCGTTTCTTGGGACAATGAAGGTTGGCACGCCATATCCCTCCGCCATCTTGATAGCTGAAAAAGCTGTCGGTTGTTTTGCCTGTTGGAAGATGCTGGGGGGGGGGGGGAATTGGGCTACCGAAGTTTTGGGTAGCATAGATTTGATGGAAGCAGTGCAGATGCGATTCCTTCCCCTGTAGAGGTAAGACATGTTTAGTTTAATGAAGAGAAGGACTAGAGGATGACATGATAACAGTCTTCCAATATTTGAGGGGCTGCCGTAAAGAAGAAAGGGTCAAGCTATTCTCCAAAGCACCTGAAGGCAGGACAAGAAGCAATGGGTGGGAACTAATCAAGGAGAGAAGCAACTTAGAACTAAGGAGACATTTCCTGACAGTGCAATTAATCAGTGGAATGGCTTACTTCTAGAAGCTGTGGGTGCTCCATCACCGAAGGCTTTTAAGAAGAGATTGGACAGCCATTTGTCTGGAATGGTATAAGGTTTCTTGCTCAAGAAGGAGGTTGGACTAGAACAGGGGTCACCAACCTTTTGGACCTCAGGGACCACCAAACTCATAATATGACTGATGGTGGCTTGCTGATGTTGGTGGTAGAGAGAAAGATCTAACCTCTCTCTCCCTCCCTCCCTGCCTCCCTCCCTCTCTCTCTCTCTCTCTCTCTCATACATACACACACACAAACACACAGAGGCAGGGATGGGATTCGAATTTCTTAACAACCGGTTCTTGGGCATGGCCTAATTTGTGGGTGTGGCTTGGTGGTCATGTGACTGCCTGGCCATGGCTTGTATGTAAATATTATAAATATTTATGTAAATATTCATTTTTTAAATTAAAAAAAAAATAGCAACTTTTACCCCAAATCAGGCAAAGCAGGCAGGCAGATTGAGTTGCTCACAGAATCACAGATTCACTTAGAGATCTCTGTTTCTGCCATCGGCTATCTGAGTCTGCACTGAATAATAGAACCTTCAGTCCTAAGGGAGGTTCAAAGATCTAAAGATTAGCTAGAAAGCCAGAAATCCAACCATTTCCTGCTTTCTAGCTAATCTAAATCTCCCGGCACAGCAGAACAGCTGATGGTTGGGGGGGCAGGGCAGACTTGTGTTCCCACACAGCCTGGGTTAATTGCTTTGGGGGCGGGTGCTCTGGGGGGGTGACATTTCTCTGCGGACCACCAAAATTTTCGCACAGACCACCAGTGGGCCGTGGACCACCGGTTGGTGACCACTGGACTAGATGACCTACAAGGTGCCTTCCAACTCTGTGTTCTCTGTGTTTGTTTTATTTTGCAACTTTTCCAATGCACAGCTTGACCAGTCTCCAAAAATGTTAAGCAGGTGTAGCCATGGTTAGCTCTTAAATGGGAGATGGCTAAGAGAGAGAAGTAAGAAAGTAACAGCAACCCGATTTTATATTGTTGCCAGGAAACTATCACGAATGTGTCCTCAAAAACAAGAGGACTTGCGTTCAACTCAAAGACTTCACTATCTACATGATTTAATATGCTAAAAGCCTAGGATCGTGTCTTTAGCAAAGGCGTGTACAGTTACATCAAAACAATCAAGAAACTATTGAAAAGTAGGGGACAAAGGACAGATATGAAACCTGTAGGGAAAAAAAAGAATAGAACTGAATTATATCAAGAAGCTTGCTTTCCCTCAAAATGGTTTTCAATCAATAAGGGCTTGTAAATGAGAAATTCCATTCTTCCAAGGACTTGCAGGAACTTACAGGGGGACGGAGTGAAAATGGGAGCAACCCTCCAAATATATTCTTTCTCCTCGGATATTTAACTAATGGATGGGCCAGTTGAACCCAAAAGTCAAACACAAGTGGTTATATTGCTGTTCTTCACCTATTTTCATCTTGCTGTGTGTGTGTTGCTGTTTTCTCACATCCCTGGTGAGGGAAATCACATTTAAAAAAATAAATAAATTAGATGCCAGAATAACATAAAGGGGAGCTGACCATTCTTGAATATTCTTTTTTTAAATTATTATTATTCTTTTTTTAAAAAATATTTTATATTTTACAATAATTCCATTTCATTTCAACCAGGTGTCAACTGGGTACATATATCTTGTGCTTACAATTATAATTAATACTTTTCTTACCAATATAACAACAATCACATTTTCTTACAGCTATTATTTAATACATCTATTATTATTTTTTAAACCATCTTAACTTATTGCTCTATATATTCAACTGGTCCATTTGGATTTGTTTTATTTCATTCTTGCATATTCTTGAGAACTGATCATTTGGATAAGATCAAGCAGCCGCTGCCTGAATAATTGATCAGGGTTTGTGGGTTTTGTTTTTTAATCCTGTTTGAAAAGAGCTATCAGTTTTCATGTGGTTTGAATGATTGGCTGGAGTGGGGATTGAGGGTAGGGTGGGGTGCGAGGAGGTGTCATCATTTATTATTCCATTCGATTGATTATACGAATGTCTGGAACCCTCTGAGACCTTCTGTCTCTGCCCAAGTTGTCTGCAATCTTCACGGGAATCTTGCCTTTCACGACAAGCAGGTGGTTAATCTTTTTTTAAATACTTTTTAAGCCTTCAGATAGATTTGCAACCCATGGAGCTGCCTCGGTGTTTTGGAGTTTTGAGACACCAAATTAAAAAAGTTAGCCAGATCATTATTGGCCTCCTGGGGTAAACTAGATAGGGATCATACTACAACATTTCTTTCTTTCTTTCTTTCTTTCTTTCTTTCTTTCTTTCTTTCTTCCTTCCTTCCTTCCTTCCTTCCTTCCTTCCTTCCTTCCTTCCTTCCTTCCTTCCTCCTTCCTTCCTTCCTTCCTTCCTTCCTTCCTTCCTTCCTTCCTTCCTTCCTTCTGATTCCATGTGCTTGCAGAAGTAGAAAAGCCAATTCTGATGATTTCGTGTGAAAACAACATTGGAAAATTTTCCCTTTTCTTTGGACTTCCCATTGTGAATTGTCCACCAATCACTTCCGGTCTCTTTTTTTGGGGAACGGTCTGTCTGCTTCGGACTTCCCCAGCTGGGCAACCTTGAGGTGTTGGGTCTGTCTCAGGCTTCCAGTTGCATTCCAAATTTCCTTCCCAAAATTCCCTTATATTCCAGTGCTTTCCTTCCCCTCTCCCCGTTAACCGGTTGCAAATCAGGCTGCGTAGCAAAAGTCAACCGTGACACTGTTATTTAAAAAAAAAAAAAATTCCCCCAGATCTTTGTGTATTTTGGCAGCGGAAAGATTTAAGAAACGAGTAGGCAGAACTGTATCTTACTGGTCTTGCCAGCTGAACCCCCTGGGGATTTGGCCTTCTGGAAGAACGTGCGTGCACATGGATTTTATGGGGGGGAAGACAATGTGACATCGGATTCGTTTTTGGCAGGCTAGGAATTCAAGAAAAATCCCTTCTTTTCCTTCAACTCTCCAGATGCTTTTTAGATAATAGGGAGTTCAGTTTTGATTTAGGTTTTTTTTTTGTTCCCCCTTGTGATTCGCTAGACCAGTGATCCCCAACCTTTTTATGCCGTACCGCAGCTGAGCCCATCCCCATCAGCTGCCATCTTTTGATGAAAGTGCCCGGTACCGGCATCAGCTGGGTGCGCGCGCCATCTTTTGATGAATGCAGCGGTGAGCTCCCGGAAAAGCTCATCTTTTTGATGAAAAGTGCTTCCGGTGAGCTTTCTACCGGAAAAGCTCACCGGAAGCACTTTCATCAAAAGTGGCGGCCCACACCGAAAAGCTCACGCGCCCGGTAGGACTTGTTCCACGGACCGGTACCGGTCCGCGGACCGGTGGTTGGGGACCTCTGCGCTAGACGACTGTGGCGAAAAAGGTCATAAAATTAGGCACGACTCACTTAGTAACCAGAGTGTCAGGGCTCCGACAATTCACCCCCATTCAAATCATGAGTTTCTAGCCGCATCTTTCAGAGTTTAAAAAAAATCATTTATTAGGAGTGAACATGTCAGTGATACCTGGGTGCAGCCGACTCTGAGACACATCATTCATTTCACCCTTGACCCTAGTCTTCCCCCACCCCCTGGATGTATGTTCTCCAATGGGATACATCCATAGCCAAGAGTCATCAATCATGCTCTCCAGTAATAATCTTGCGCGCCAGAAGTTTCGGCCACCTAGCAATTATCTATGAAAATATTTAAGGGATGCATTACTTCCCCCACTCCCTTTCTGCTGGCAACTCTAAAAGACCAGAGAAATGTTTTTGAGTTGACACATTGCAATGGAAATTTCATTCCCAATTGTGATCATAAGTTAAGGACTACCTGTATTAAAAACAGAGGAAAAACTACTTTTTTTTTACTTCTCAAAAGCAGAGGAATAAGGAGTGCACCAGAATAGACAAAGACAAAATTTATTTCTTAACACTAAAGAGAGGATAGCACTGGGGGACAATTCCCCCAGGTGTATCAATGAACAAACACAAGGGATGACTTTGGCCAAGTTGAAACAAGATCCTTGCTTGTGGAGGCTCATCTGTGGTGTGAATTATTGCTGTCACTACTTCACAGACTTTGCTTGCCGCGCATGGCTGCACAATTCGGCCCAGGAATGAGCCTGCAAAGGCCAGCTACGACAGAGCATCTGTTTCTTTCTTTTTTTCAACTTACAACCAAGGATTAAACCGGGGCTTATGGAAACTCTTGACATACCATTAGATCTATAAACCATTTTCTATAGTTACCAAAGAAACTCATGTGGCTCTGATTGCTCATCAGCTATTCTTCTAGCCTTACTGACTCATTGGATTATGCCAATATTTTGTATTTTTTTAAACTTGACAACTTTAAGAGGCATGGATTTTAATTTCCAGAAATTGAATTGCTGGCTGAGGAATTCTCGGAGTTGTAATCCACACCTCTTAAAGTTGCCAAGTTTTGAAAAATATTGGATGGTGAAGTGTATCCATGGGCTTGAAAGGTCCATATCGAAAACCTGAAAGTCTTCTTGAAATGTCTTCTATGCCAAACAGTTGAGCATTAACGAAACTCAGGGATCAATTTTATTCATTGGGCAGAACTGTCCCTCTCATTAGGGAAACCGAGGCAGTTACTTTGAGTGGCAGATGGTGGGACGTGGCAAGGAAGTGGTGGAAATGCATGTGTGCTACGTGGGGGCCTTGGCACTCTCTGAGCTTGGTGGTTTTCTTGCAGATGTTTCATTAGCCAACTAAATAACATCATCAGTCCTAGAAAGGAATGACGTTTGTGGAGGGAGGGAGGGAGGAGAAGGAGGAGGAGGAAGACTGTTGGGTCCTTGGTGCTCTCTGAGCTTGGAAGTTTTCTTGCAGAAGATTCCTTACCCACCTAGGTAATATCATCCATTCTGTAGTGCTAATATCATCTAGCATTGATGATATTATGTAGTTGGGTTGAGTACCCTAGTTGAGTAATGAAATGCCTTCAAGAAAACAACCAAGCTTAGAGAGCATCAAGGATCCAATGGTTCAACCTTGAGCTACAAATATCCTTCTTTGTTGATTGAAGATGTGCTATGCGCCTTGCCTTATGTTCCTTGGTGAACTTGGTCCCTTCTGGCATGATGGAGAAGTTAAATTTGTCTCCAGCGCTGAAGCGCTCTATACTCTTTATGTTAATGACTGTATTCCCACTCATGCTAGTAATACTATTGCTAAATTTGCAGATGATACAACAGTGGTGGGACTCATCTCCGGGGGGGATGAGTCTGCCTATCGAGATGAGGTAGACCAACGGTTGCTTTTGTGGTGTGGAGACAATAACTTGGTCCTCAACACCAATAAGACCAAGGAGCTTATAATCAATTATAGAAGGAACAGACCAGACATCCGGCCCTTGCTTATCAATGGAGATGGAGTGGAGCAAGTGGTCAGTTTTAAGTTTCTGGGTGTTACCGTAAAAGAGGACCTGACCTGGGGTGCTCACATTGCAGCCCTGGTCAAAAGGGCCCAGCAGAGATTATACTGCCTGAGACTTCTCAGAAAACAACAACTGAATGGAAAACTGCTGGTGATCTTCTACCGCTGCACCATAGAGAGGATCGTAACTTACTGCACCAGTGTATGGTTTGCCAATTGCACAGTGGCAGATAGGACAGCGCTCCAGAGGGTTAATGTCATTGCCCAGAGGATCATGGGTTGCCCTCTCCCCTCTTTGGAAGAGCTTTACAGCTCCCGCTGACTTAAGAAAGTTCAAAACATCCTCAAAGATCCATCTCATCCTGGGCACCCTTTTTTTTTTTTTAACTATTACCATCTGGCTGACGGTACAGGACAATAATAAAAACAAGGATAAATAGGCTGAAAAACAGCTTCTATCCCAGGGCAGTAGCTCTGTTGAATTCTACTGTATAGTGCAGTGTTGGTGTGGTGTTGCAGGTTTTCGGTTCAATGTGTGGCGTGTGAAGGATGTGTGTTTGTGTTTATTTTCATGGACCTGATGTGCACTGAAGGTGGTGTTTGATTTCATTGTACGAGGTGCCATGACAATAAAGTATACTGCTACTACCACTGAAGAAAAGTCTAACTGTTGACTCCGTTGATCATGGTAGAACAAAGTCTCTCCTTCATTTAACATGGGACATGGGATGAGGGGCTATGAGTGGTGCGGTGGCCTAGAGATGGAGCTCTCACCTCACAATCAGGAGGCTGTGAGTTCGATCCTAGGTAGAGGCAGATATTTCTCTCTCTGGGCACATTAAGAATATATTTGTGGGATATAATTCCACATTGGCGACAGGAAGGGCATCCGGCCAGTAAATACTCAGCTCCATTCAGTTGCCCAGATTCCAACCTGCAAGGGATTATGGGGTTAAAAGAAGACAAGGATGGGATGAGAGCTATAAAATCTGTGGATAGTATGTACAGGTCCTAATTTATCTGTAGGGTAACTTCCTCTATACAGACAGTCCTCAACTTGCAACAGTTTATTTAGTGACCATTTGAAGCTACAACGGCACTGAAAAATGAGACTCCTGATCGTTTTGCATACCCACTGCAGCACCTCCAGGGTCAGGTGATCAAAATTCAGACGCCTGGCCACTGACTCATATTTACGACAGTTTGCAGTGTCCCCTCAAAAGTACGAAAAAAAAAAAAAACCCTGCTAGGTGAAGAGTTCTAATGTTTTGAAAAGCCGGGTCAAAACGCCATCAATAGATTAAACTGATGTCGGCGAGTGTGATGCTTTGTTGGGTACCAAAAGTGGAGGGATTTTTTTTTTTTTTCAAAACTCCCATTCGCATCCGCAAAAATACCCTCCGGCAGGTGTTTCAATTGAGCAAAAATGCCTTCATTTGCCTTGGAAGTGCTAAGCACCTGCGGTGAAAAGAAAGCAATTAAATCCTGCATAAAATAAACCTTAAGTAGAGGCAATCAGGTCTGCAATGAAAGCTGCGTGTTTCTTCCTTCATGAAGGAGACGGGGGGGCATTCCCAAGCGCTGCTGGAAAAGGAAATCGCTTCATGGTTCGGGAGATGGGAAATGCCTTTTGGGGAAAGGCGGGGGGGGGGTTGGACTAGGTTGGACTACAAGGTCCCTTCCAACTCTGATGATCTGTTATCTGTTAAGGCAAAGGGGGGCCAAAGAAGACCAATTGAGCACGTCTGGGTAATGGCGAAGGCGGTACCCAGCCAGAGGTGAAATAGGAATAGGTTTTTATTTTACAAAAAAACTAATATACTAAAATACTAGTGTAGCTTTCAAGAGAACTGTTCAATGAAGCAGGAGGTAAATTCAGATGTTCCTAAAGTATCTTGGGTTGTATGTTGGATGGGGAATGCAGCATAATACATGGATTTTTTAAAATAAATCTCTCTCTCTCTCTAACTCTATCATCTATCTATCTATCTATCTATCTATCTATCTATCTATCTATCTATCTATCTATCTATCTATCTATCTAATCTCCATCTATCTCTATCTGTCTCTCTGTCTCTGTCTCTCTGTCTCTCTGTCTCTCTCTCTCTATCAATCTCCATCTATCTCTATCTGTCTATCTTTCTCTCTCTATATATATATCAATATCTCTCTCTCTATCTCTATTATCTATCTACCTGTATCTACCTACCTACCTACCTACCTATCTATCTATCTACCTATGGATCTCTCTCTCTCTCTCTCAATTTAATTTTCTAAGTTGCTCAGGACAACAATATATATATATTAAACTAGGCTCAAATTGTATATATATGAGTGTGTGTGTGTGTGTATATATATATATCCATCCAATTTGAACCTAGTTTTTCTTGATTCAAGATTTAATTCCTTAATTAAATTGGTTCTTGCATTCATTTGGAGAAATACATGCACACACACACACACACACACACACACACACACACTTATTCCCAAGTATTCCAACACCACCCCCTCATCAAAATCAAAATTGCAACCATAAGCAGCAATTAAAAATTAAGCAATAATTAATAAATTATAAAACCCAGTAGGAACAATGCCCCATAATACCTGTCAAAGGTAAAAGAAATGGCAGAGAAGCCATTCATACAGCGATGAGGTCATCTAAAGATGTTGCATTTAAGCTGCTTTTTCAAGGGGGAAAAAACTGAAAAGAGAGCAGGATGGAAGACTATTATTAAGGGACTGCTGCTGAAAAATTCTAATTTTTTGGCTCTCATTCATCAAACCTGCCTTCACCTCTTGTAAAGACAGAGGAGAAACCAGGCAAGATTTAATGATCTGTAGCTAAAGCTGGAAGTTTTCACTCATTTACGGCTTGCATAAATTCCTTTATGCAATCTATTTTTGGAGTCACTAGCTGGGATTATGATCAAGGCTATAAAGAGACATCAATGGCATGGACAATGGATGACAGCCGTGTTAATCTCTGGTGCTGAAAAATCAGAAGTCTGGTGGCACCTTTTCACACTAAAAATATTATTTAAAAGCATCTTTTCATGTGACTGAGAAAAGCTTATGCTGTTTCATAACATTTCCTAATCTGGAATGGCATTTATTTATGTACTTACAGGATTTATATGACCAACCATCTTTAAAAAAAATTATTAAAGTTTATTATAAAATAAAAATACAAAAAGAAACAGAAGTTGGAAAGCTAAGAGAAAGAGAGAGAAGGATGGAAAGAAAAAGAAAAGAAAGAAAGGAAAAAGAGAAAGAAAGAGAAGAAGAAAGAAAGAAATTGGTGACTTTTGACTTCTTTCAGTGCAGCAAAATACATAAAAACCTTTTGCTTCACATTTTTCCACATTTCAAGCCATTTCCACAGCAACAAAATCATTTGTAATGACCCAGAATGTACACAAACATAACAAAATCCAAAATGTAAATAAATGTCCTTTAATGCCTCCAACTTGGCCCCACTGTTCAATAATTCTCAGTTGGAGATAAAACTTATTCAAAAATAGTCTTCAAAAGAAAGCAGCACAGTCCAAACTTAATGAGCAGATAGACGTGAAATAATAAACCAAAACAAACAATGAAGGAAATTCCACAACGGATCAAGATAAGTAATTACCACATTCAAAGAGATAACAAGGCACAGTCTGTTGGAAGGACGCCAACTAAGATAACTTCAGCCCAAAATAAAACACGCTTTGCTTCTGGCAATGCTGCGTTGTAGTCTCTCTTATATACTAGTCTCCCCAGCTGTAACCAATGAGGGGGATCATGGCCGCTTCCTCTCTCATAAGCCAAGTTGTTTCCTTCTCCATTCCTCCCTGCATGTCCTAGGATGCAGAAGGGACAGGCCTGGTTCTTCCTCTGCCCAGCTGCCCTCTGCCCTTCCCCAGCCTCCTCCACAACCTCTGGAGCCACACCTCCACTCCCTGTTGACTGTTCCTCCTTTCCCTCAAAATCCGACTCTTAACAAGGGCACGACACTATCCTTACACCAAAACCTAAAATCAAAGTTTCATTTTTTCCCCTAGTTTTGAACAAAAAATCCAGAAGCCTTTTCCAAAGTAGAATCAAAACTAAATACAGGTAATCCTTGACTTTCAACCACAATTGACAGCAGGGTTTTCCTTGTTAAGCAAGGCAACTGTTAAGTGAGCCACACCCAATTCTAGAACCTTTTCGTTGCCATGGTTTTTAAGCAAAATGTTGCAGCCGTTAAGTAAATTATGCGGTCATTAAGCAGATCCAGCATTTCCATTGACTTTGCTTGCTAGCAACTGGCTGGGAAGGTGATAAAGAGCCATCAAAGGATTCTGCAACCATTGCAAATGCATGCCAGATGCCAAGCAATCAAATGCTGGTCACGCGTCCATGGGGATGCTGCATCGGTTGTATGTGTGAGGACTGGATGTAAGTCACATTTTCCAGTGCCAGTGTAACTTGGAATGGTCACTAAATCAATGTAGGTTGAGGGCTACCTGTAAACTCTTTGATTAAAACAGTCAATTTTGGCAGCTCTGCCAACGATGTCACCTTTACCATCCCTTCTTCCATTGTGGGAGTTAGGGTATTCTTCCATCTTAAACAACATGGCTGACAATTCTAAATAACTCTGGGCCTCTCACCACACCAGTAAAACCAGTAAGAACCATAAAACAGTAACATGCTCAAACACAAACCACCACCACCCGCCTTTTCATTGTGTTACCTGACTTTTGCGTGTGATTAAGACAGGGGTGGGCAACTATGGCCCTTTTATGAATTATGGACTTCAACTCCCAGAATTCCTGAGCAAGCTTGCTCAGGAATTCTGGGAGTTGAAGTCCATAATTCATAAAAGGGCCATAGTTGCCCACCCCTGGATTAAGACTCTTGTTTTCAGGACCATGGACAGCAATTTATCCCTAACAACGTTGGGATGTATCCCTACTTAATAGCATCTTAGTTAGTTAGTTAGTTAGTTAGTTTACTTTATTGTCATTGCATCTCATACAACAAAATTAAATACCATCTTCAGTGTATAGTATGACTATGAAAATAAACACAAGCACACGTCCTTCACATTCTATACATTGAATTGAAAAAACCCTGATGTTGCATTAATATTGCACTATACAGTATAATTCAATAGAGCTACTGCCTTGGGAGAGAAGCTGTTTTTCAGCCTGTTTGTCCTTGTTTTTATTATTCTGTACCACCTGCCAGATGGTAGTAGTTAAAAAAAGGGTTCCCAGGATGAGATGGATTCACTATCTCTGAAGGCAGCAGTCCACTCCCTGATGGTCCTGGCCTCCTCATCTGAGTCCTCGCTCTCTTCAGCCATCCGCACCTGCTGCCAGCTAACCACAACAGATATTTTATTACTCAACTAGCTAACATCATCAGTGTTAGTGAGTGTGGAGTTTGGTCCCTGTTTACATACAATAGCTGATAGATTTAAGGATGGTTCACCATCATATTTTCACATTCTTTGTTTCCCAAGAATCCTTCCAGAAGATCTTTTGAAGATAGATGTGGCAGTGGGAAATCTCATTTTCTCTTTTGGTTTACATCTGAAGGACTTTTGGTTCTCAGGATTAATTCTCTTCTTCAGAAGAGGCATCGGTTATCAGCAGGAAATTTGCCAATGTAAAAATACAGAAAGCAACAACGAATTCTAACCCTTCATTGATTTCTAGTGGTTGTGCATGTTTTCACAGTTGGGCGATGGTAGATTTTTGGTTTATGATATCCCCATCAAGATAAAAAGAGGAATAATAATTTCCCAAGGAAGCCTGAGAGGAAAGATAAATGAAAAAGAGATAAGGCACCATGTGGTGGAATAATTGCAAGCATGTGCCAATTGCATCAGTTAGGAGAATTCCAATCTGTGGGATAAAGTTGCCAGAATATATTAAATACACATGAACCAAATCCCATCATCTTAAGTAGTCAGGGATAAAACTCCTGTGACAGGCGAAGAAGCGAGCAAACAAGCTGCTTTATTGCCTCCCTTTAATAGCTGCCAGCTTAACGTTTCACATTCCTGACCCAGCCGAGAAAATATATCACCACCCAGAGTGAGGGATGCTTTGCCCAGTTACTGCTATGGATTGCAAGACCAAATTATCCAATGCAGCTGGAAAGACAAATTGGCCAAATGCTCACATCCGTTGGAGAACCTGGTTTATGCTTTCTAGGTCGTCCTTGACCACAGCTGGGAGCAGCATTTCCATTGCTAAGCAAGGCAGTTTGTTAAGTGAGTTGTGCTAAAGTGATTTTATGATTTTTTTGGGGGGGTGGGGGTGGTAAAAATTCAAGGATAGTGTTCTGACCCAGCTCCCCAAACATGACAAACCCTCTGAAGTGAACTCAAAAGATTCCTTTATTAGGAGTGCCGGCAGCCGTGGCAAAATGTTTCTCTCTCAACGCAGGCTAACAAGGCTGTCTGGCTGGAAGATGAATAGTTGTTTGTCACATTTATTCATCTCTTCTCCCTGCCTTTTATCTCCAGAGCTAGGGTGGGACTTTGTTAGCAGCGGTGGCTCTTCCGTCCCAAGGACCGGCCCACAGATTTCCACTGCTCTCCTCTCTTCTGCCTTCTACGCATCTGGGTGTCAGGCACAGGACTCAGGTGTTCCTCCTTTTCCTCATCAGCCACCTCCAAACCTGGGGGCTGTTGACTCTCCATCGGACGGATGGACTGGGCTCTGCCTCTGTCTCTCTCTTTCTGACAGCTCCACTCCCCCCTTTTTCCCCCTTGGAGCTCCCAAATCCTCTCCATTCTGCTCGTGAGAAATTCCCTGAGAATGGGCCTCAGAACAAGTCTCAAACTTCAGAAAACTAAACCTCTAATCCCAGTGATTGTCCCAGATTGGATCTTGCAACGTTATTCTGGGAGACATACATTCACCTTCATTCACAGATTCTCTCCTTTTCTCTCTGCCTTACATCTACGCAGATCAACTCGACATCATTTCCATGGCGGAAACAACGATGATGCCGGAGGAGATAGAGATGGAAATGGCAAAGATTCAAAGACTTCGGGAAGTCTTGGTCAGGAGAGAATCAGAACTGAGATTTATGTAAGTTAAGAGTAGCTCTTGTGGGAAATTGGGATTTGAATCGGGGACATGGAATGCTAGAGTTGGAAAAGTCTTGTTGATCTCCCTTGGGGGGAAAAAGATCTGACCAGCTTTAGTTGGTTTTCTCTGGGCCGGTAGAATAGCTTTTAATCCGAGGAATTAATTTTTTTTAACATTCAACCTGAATCTGATTTAATTTAAAGCATTATTTTGCATCTGTATACAAAAACAGGCATAGCCGGAAGTCTAGGAATGATTAGAATGGAATGGAATGGAATGGAATGGAATGGAATGGAATGGAATACAATACAATACAATACAATACAATACAATACAATACAATACAATACAATACAATACAATACAATACAATACAATACAATAGGTTTATTGGCCGTGTGATTGGACACAAGGAATTTGTCTCCAGTGCCTAAGCTCTCAGTATACTTACAAACAACTAAGTAATATAATCATAAGATACCAATAGGAGAAGGTAGTAGAAAAGATTAGAAGGATAATCCAAACTCGATTGCAAAAAATACGACGCTGAAGTCAACCGAGTGGTCAATGCCTGGAACTCACTATCTGACTCTTGTCACATCCTCTAACCCCCACTCCTTTAACCTCAAACTATCCACTATTGACCTCACTCCATTCCTGTAAGGGGGCATGCATAAGTACACCAATGTGCCTACCATCCCTGTCCTACTGTTCCCATTTATCCGTACTCATACATGCTTGATAAATTATATATATATAGTTTATCTTGAAAACTTTCTTAGTGTCCCTTCTTATACCAAACAAATCAAGGTGGGGTTATTTTGAGTTTCTTTCTCACACTATTCTCTTTCTCGGGCGAGTGATCTTTTCATGAAGTCTCTTTCAAGGGCTGAATCATTTCTTCACTATCCTCACCATCAAAACTGCATTCCTTTAGATTAGAACTAGATGGTCAAGGAGTTTGACTTGGGGTGGGGGAGGTAGATTTTGGAAAAAAAAGGTTGGGATATTCCTCGCTCAAATTGAATGTTAAGCTAAAATAGCATAAACAAATTAATGAAATTAATGAATTAATGAAATGAAATTAATGAATTAATGAAATGAAACTAATGAAATGAAATTACAAATTAATGAAATGAAACTAATGAAATGAAATTAATGAATTAACGAAACAAAATGTACAAATTAATGAAATGAAAGTAACAAATCAATGAAATGAAAGTAACAATTAATGAAATGACTTGGGACAGTGTTGTGCTCTCCTTCATTGCACCTCCTGAAGAAAAACACAAACTGGACAACTGTCAACCTGGTGTACTTTAATCTGTACTGAGCCTAGGCCTGGACCGGATGATCTCAATTCTACGATCCTACCTAAAGCAGCCTCTTCTTTTCCCATTTCTTAGGATGGACGACATCCAGTTGTGCAAAGACATCATGGCTCTTAAGAAAGAGCTGCAGAATTTAGTAGCCACCCCAGGTAATTGCTTTGTGGGTATGACTCCAATGTGTGCAGGAACAAGTGGAATCCCAACGCGATTGAAGAGTTCCAGATTGTAGTTTGTCTAAGAAAAGTCCCACTAGCGATTTGTGAGCATGAAATCTCCATTTCCATCTCCATCCATCCATCCATCCACCCACCCACCCACCCACCCTATCTATCTTTCTATCTTTCTATCTATTTATCTATTCATCCATCCATCCATCCATCCATCCATCCATCCATCCATCCACCCTATCTACAGTATCTATCTATCTATCTATCTATCTATCTATCTATCTATCTATCTATCTATCTATCTATCTATCATCTATCTATTTATCCCTATTTATCTATCTATCTCTATCTATCTATCTATCTATCTGTCTGTCTGTCTGTCTGTCTGTCTGTCTGTCTGTCTGTGTCTGTCTGTCTGTCCATCCATCCATCCATCCATCCATCCATCCATCCACCCTATCTACAGTCTCTATCTATCTATCTATCTATCTATCTATCTATCTATCTATCTATCTATCTATCTATCCACCCACCCTATCTACAGTATCTATCTATCTATCTATCTATCTATCTATCTATCTATCTATCTATCTATCTATCTATCATCTATCTATCTATCTATCTATCTATCTATCTATCTATCTATCTATCTATCTATCTATTTGTCTATCTATCTATCCATCCATCCACCCTATCTACAGTATCTATCTATCTATCTATCTATCTATCTATCTATCTATCTATCTATCTATCTATCTATCTATCTATCTATCATCTATCTATCTATCCACCCACCCTATCTACAGTATCTATCTATCTATCTATCTATCTATCTATCTATCTATCTATCTATCTATCTATCTATCTATCTATCTATTTGTCTATCTATCTATCCATCCATCCATCCATCCATCCACCCTATCTACAGTATCATCTGTCTGTCTGTCTGTCTGTCTGTCTATCTATCATCTATCTATCTATCTATCTATCTATCTATCTATCTATCTATCTATTTGTCTATCTATCCATCCATCCATCCATCCACCCTATCTACAGTATCTATCTGTCTGTCTGTCTGTCTGTCTGTCTGTCTATCTATCTATCTATCTATCTATCTATCTATCTATCTATCTATCTATCTATCTATCTATCTGTCTCTCCCCCCCTCCCTCTTACAAAGAGTTCCTGGAAACCTTAAAAACACTTTCTCTTCATTTTGTTGTGACCTTGATCCAGGGGTGAGATTCTACCGGTTCCGACCAGTTCAGCTGAACCAGATGTTAAAGTTACATCTGGTTCATTGAACCGGTATTTGAACCGACTGGCTGGCCCCGCCAATCCCCCCCCCCTCCTAGGAGTCCCCACATAGCCCATTTTCGATGAAGGTAAGTGCAGGATCTGCGCAGAGGATCTGGGAGGGGAAAAAAATGGGCCTTCTGGAAGTCCAGAAACGGGCCTGTTTCCAGCTTCCGGTGGGCCTCCAGAACCTGGGGGAGGTTGTTTTCACCACCCCAGAGCCCGGGAGGAGCCTCTGGACCCCTGGGAGGGCAAAAATGGCCTCCCCCGGGCTCTGGAGGCCCACCGGAAGCTGGAAACAGGAAGTTCTGGTAGGCCATGCCCATCATGGCCATGCTCACCCAGCAACCAGGCAGCGAACCGGTTGCTTTGATTTTTGAATCCCATCCCTGCCTTGATCTGCAAAACACAACTCTTTATTGATTCTGCAGTGAGTGAAGTGCCGGCTTTTGCACAGCTAGTAGATATGTCACCTTCCTGTACTTGCTTTATGCAACAGAAGCAGTTTGGAGAAGCATTGAGTTTGTTGTAACATGGCCAACACATGGAAGAAATGACATAGCATACATAGTCTTCCTGGGGACGACCAGATCTGGGTGAATGAGAACCTCCTTAGCTCTTCTCTGTCTCTCTTGAACAGAAAAAGACAAGACTAAGCTGCAGAATCAAAGAGAAGATGAGCTGATCCAGAAAATCCACAAATTAGTGCAGAAAAGAGACTTTCTTGTTGACGATGCAGAAGTGGAGAGATTGAGGTAAGAGAACTTCAAATGAAGAACCTTCAAGATGACCTCAATTCTTGATGACTTCCTGGTCTTATTCATGTAGCTTTCCTGGCCAAACGGTTATTACTTTCTTCTGAGACTTGTTACAAAACATCCTATTCCAGTCAATCCAAGTACTAAACCAGTCCAAACCTAATTAACATTTTTCAAGGTCATTTAAATGGCTGCCCCAGCTTTTCCTAACTGGACTCCACACACATGGATATTATTAAATTGAGTTGCACAACCCATGAACTTGTGGGAAAGGAATTGGAAAATTCTAGCCAACATCAAGAAAATTCTATCAAGAAAAGATAGACATTGATAAAAATTGAAATTGAATTTTCTTGATGTTGGCTAGAATTTTCCAATCCCTTTCCCACAAGTTCATGGGTTGTGCAATTCAATTTAAAAATAAACCAATAAAGCAGAACAAAATCTAACTTCTAATAGTATGTTATTTTGCTTTGAAACAGAGAGAAGGAAGAAGACAAGGAGATAGCTGATTTCCTACGGCTTAAGTTGAAACCTTTGGACAATGTTGTACAATCTCCAACCAGTAAGTTTGCATGCCTTTCCCCCCCAAATTATTCAAAACCAAGGTTTCTTTCATATAGAAAAATAAACCAAAATGTGGTTTTCTTACGATGACTTTTTACATTGTGGAAAGCCAAGCAATAAGGCTTATAGTATAAACCCTGGTTTGCGGCCAATTGTAGTTATTTCCATAAGCCACAGAAGCAAACCATGGCTTACCATGTTATGGGATCGTATAATTCAAGTAGTTTCAATCCCAGCCCTTAAGTGCTACTACTGATCCGGATCTCAGTGCCATTTACTTACACCACTGTGATGACTCCTACTGCTTCTCCCAAAGTAGAGCTTATGCATTGAACACTAACGTTCTTAAGATGAATATCTAAACGACCCAGCTATGTTGGCTAATTTTATTTGGGTGACTTAAGAGTGGTGTGGTGGCCTAGTGATGAAGAACTCACCTTCCACTCGGAAGGTTGAGAGTTCAATTCTAGGTAGCTGCAGATGTTTCTCTCCTAGGACTCAAAGAAAAAAAAAATCTGCTATGAACTTCACATAGGCGCCCAGAGGGGGATCCAGCCAGTAAATGCTCAGCTCCCTCCAATGACTCTACCCCCAATAGGGACTATAAGATCATTAAAAAGGAATTTTTTTTAAAAAAATGTGTGAGTTAAAGTCCGTTTATTTGCATCAAGAGCCCTGGTGGCGCAGTGGTTAGAATGCAATATTGCAGGCAAACTTTGCCCACCACCTGGAGTTTTATCCTAATGGGATTCAAAGGTTGACTCCTTCCGTCCTTCCACGGTCAGTAAAATGAAGACCCAGATTGTTGGAAGCAATGTGCTGACATTGTGAGTACTGCAGTGGCCTAGAGGTGGAGCTCTCGCCTCAGGAGGCTGTGAGTTTTTACACAAGGAGTAAATACCAGCTGCGAACTCTGCATTGGTGACAGGAAAGGCATCGGGCCAGTAAACGCTCAGCTCCATTCAGTTGGCCCGACTCCACCCCAAAGCGAAGGATGATGTCTTTTAATGGTCTCTTGCGTTGGGATGGAGTTGGGGAAACCGAATAGAGCTGAGCGTTTATTGGCCGGATGCCCTTCCTGTCACCAATGCAGAGTTCGCAGCTGCATTGTATATATTGTAAAACCTCCTAGAGCAGTGATCCCCAACCTTTTTTATGCCGCGGCCCGGTACCGGCATCAGCTGGGCGCCACGGCCTGGTACCGGCATCAGCTGGGCGCCGCCATCTTTTTGATGAAAAAGTGCTTCCGGTGACCTCACTGAAGCTTTCTCAAAAAGCCTGGTAAAATGGCTTTCACCGGAAAAGCTCACGAGCGCTGCGCCATCTTTTTGATGAAAAAGTGCTTCCGGTGAGCTTTCTACCGGAAAAGCTCACCGGAAGCTGCCCCCATCTTTTTATGAAAAGATGCTTCCGGTGAGCTTTCTACCTGGAAAAGCTCACGAACCAGCCGCCATCTTTGATGAAAGTGCTTCCGGTGAGCTTTCTAGGAAAAGCTCACGTTCAAAAATGGCGGTGCCAGTCCACGCGTAGGACTTGTTCCACGGACGGTGGTTGGGGACCCTGTCCTAGAGAGTACTGTAAACCTCTATGGGGTACTATAAGTCCTGTTGCTAGTGCTATGGCCAGTCATTGTTTATGCAAGACAACAGCTGGATTCCCCCACTGATCTATGATGGTTTTCTTGGGTTAGTGTTAGGGTTCAGAAACCTGAATCTGGCAACGAATGATGCTCTCCGTTTCTGACCTTGGCAGGGGTACCTACAGAGAAGAAACCTGAGCCGCCACCACCGACATCCCTTCCTCCCAACAAGCCCACCATTGCTAAAACCAGCGCTGCTCTCATTAAGGATTGCTGTGGGATGACCCAGTGCGCCATCATGTAGCTCTAAGCATCTCTCTCTCTCGGGCAACACCTTCTGCTCGACCCACTTGCCCCGTTGGTCTTAAAAAAAAAAAGCCAACAACAACTGGCGGGCGAAGGAACCAGGACATCAAGCATCCAGATATTCTTGATCGTTGACTCTCCTGTTGTAATTTCTTACAGTAACTTGTGTGCCGAAATGTGCTATTCTTGGTGACTCTTTTGATGTTGCATAGACCTCAGCGAGCATGCCCTAGGTTAAGATGAGGAGACCTTAACTATAACCAGAACACAGAGAAGAAGCGTGAGGTGTAGACATAGACGGGGGGAATGGCTCGTGGGTAACCTCAGGGGACATCCGTTATGTCTAGAGGGCGTCCTCCCCTGGCTTGACTCCACATTTTCTTGATTTAGCACAGGATGCTAAGTCGTCTCCGTGAGGTAGGAAGAACAGCCAAGATGAATGCTATGCTTAGCATGCTGTGTGAATGTACCTGCTATCTTGATCTGGCGTGAACAAGTCTTGAATCCAGCCGATAGGTAGATTCTGCATAGGAGCGGAATCGGTTCTTAGCCTGACGCCAGCTCTGAGGTAGAAATAACACGTAGCCGTTTTAATGATCTCTCGAGCACTGGATACACCCCACCCCCTTCTTCCTTTTTAACAGGCGGTATTTGATCGGTGGGCGAAAAGGAGGCAAAACACCTTCTGGGTGGCTGGGTTGGGTCCTTTTCACGATGACGTATGTGTTGAATAAAAACGCTAAATAGAATAGCTAATAGCCTACCGGAAGCTGACAATCTGTTCTATTGTGGTTTGCAGTGTCTGTTTATCGGACTCACAGGATCGCTGTTCTGACCCGGCTCCCCAAACATGACAAAACCTTTGAAAGTTAACTCAAAAGATTCCTTGATTAAGAGTGCCAGGAGCCCCGACAATAAGTGTCTCTCTCAATGCAGGTTAACAAGTCAGTCCATCTGGCCGGAAGATAAATAGTTGTCTGCCACGTTTATTCATCTCCACCCCCTGCCTTTTATCCCCAGAGCTAGGGTTGGGCTTTGCTAGCAGCGGTGGCTCTTCCGTCCCAAGGACCGGCCCATAGATTTCCACTGCTCTCCTCTCCTCTGCCTTCTGTGCATCCAAGCAAATGGCACTGGACCCATCTGTTCCTCCTCTTCCTCATCAGCCACCTCCAGACCTGGGCACTGTTGACTCTCCATCTGAGGACGGCCCAGATTCCGCCTCTCTCTCTCTCTCTCTGGCAGATCCATTCCTTCTTCCCCCTCAGAGCTCTCAGGTTGCCCTGATGCTGATCCTGCCTCCCGTGCGGCCTCCTCCTCCGATTCGGCTGCTGGAGGGACCAGTGGCCAAAAGGCCACAACAATTGCTCTTGTGAGAGTAACATTTATAAGTTGTGTTAAGCTCACAAAAGGGAATCACATGATCTGGGGATGCTACTGTCACAAATATGAACCAGCTGCCAAGCATTCAAATCTTGGTCACGTGACGCAGGTTCCAATGGTCTTAAGTGTGAAAAATGGTCATAAGTCACTTTTCCCCCCAATGACATCGCTAAATGAACTGTTGTAAGTTGAGGACTACCTGTAAGGTATATTTACTGGGGTGGGGGTGGGTGGGTGGGAGAAAGAGACATGAGAAGGTCATTTGCTTGCTTGAAATTTTTATTGACAACTGCTTGGTCCCAAACACACAAAATACCACTTGACCCACAAAAGTGCCCGAACAAATTAAGACAAGTTTATTTGCTGTATTGTTCATCTTCCACCCACCCAGAGTGCATAGTTGCCTTGATCTGTTTTGTTTCAGAACAGTAAAGAAATCAAAATGTCCAAAGTGTCAGTTAAAGAATTTCATCACCTTAATTCATGTTCCAATCAGTCAAGTTACATTATTTTTTCCAAGCCTTTTTCTTTTAAAAAAACCCTTCATTAAATAATCTTGTGCTACGGGAGAAACAAAAAAAAACAAAACACCCTCAAATTTATCTGAAAACAGCACCGTGTAACTTTCAAACAGCGATTTAATTCCAAATGCCACATGGATTCATGCACGATGGGATTATTCTCTATGGATCACCTGGCCACATCTGTATTTCAAATAAAGAACACTACTGGACTTTTGATTTCTTTATTTTTTTTTCCACCCCCCAAAAAACTTGGGTCTCACTTTTTTTTTTTTTTAAAGATGACTTGCTCAGAACTGCAACCGGTTCTGTTAAGCACGACCCACAATCGAGTGACGAGGCCTTTGTTTTATGCAGGTTATAGATAAACAGACAGATGGTCTCACAAATACTCGGAACCACTAGAGAGAAAGGAAAAAAAATATATATCGAACAATCTGTTCCTATAAACTCTAGATCTCTCTAGAGGAATTGTAAAGCTATCCAACAGTGCCGTAATCTCAATCTCAATACAAAAAACTTCCAGTGTTTCTTTGCGTTCGTAATGGCTATATAATTCAGAAAGGTTCAATGTGTGGCTTTGTTTAAAAATCCTCTTTTAAACAAAATCCATTATTTTTCTTTTTAAAAGTACCTATAGCCATCTGGTGGTATTTTTCCCCCGTTTAGTTGCTGGCTATGAAATCCCAAGCCTTTTTAATCCCCCAACCTTGTCCATTATAAAATATAATAGTTACAAAATATATATTTTCCGCGTTCGGTCAGTGGAAACCTCGTAATAGGTTCTTCTCCTTTTGACAAGCAGTAAAAAAATTTCCACTCCTGGCAAATACAACCCATTGTAAGTGCCAAGTTTACCCGGGCAGGGGTATAATAAACCTTTGGAAGACGTTTTTAAGGTCTTTCTTTCTCTCTCTAAAAAAGAAGGCAAAAGGATCCCACTGACTCAATCTCTTCTTTGAAGGCTTGCCCATCTAAAAGCCAACAACTACAACAATCACAACCGCACACACACACAAAAAAATACCCCAATAAGAACTGGAAGCACAAAAAAAAAAGAAAAAAAAAGACCACGACACACAAGAGCAGCTTTTCAGCACTTAGGAGGAATAACAACCAGACAAGAGTTTTAAAAAAATCACTTTCTCGATTCATACTAAGCTTCCCGTTTATTAGACGTTTAAAAAGTTTCGCAAACAAGGTTAGGCCCCTAACCTTGGCCATTCTACCTCCTGCTCCCATCTCGGCACTGCGGAAGCATCATCGCCTTTTCCGTCTTAAAAACTTCCCGTCGCCTCGCCGCGACCCATGATTTATGCATCTGGATGCATATTTTACTTTCTTGAAATCTCAACGGTCCCCGTCCGTCCCTCGTCCCCTTCGAGGGAGCGGCTGCAACCCGAGGCTTCTCACGGTGCCTTCAAAACGCACGGCACCGAAATGGTTTCCCGCCCCCTCACCCCACCCTCACACTTCATCTCAAATCGGCATCCACCGGCAGCGCTTATAAAAAAGGAAGCTTAAAAACCATTTCCTGCAAGTTTCTTCGACGGAACTGAACTATCACAGAAGAAGGCCTTTTTAAAAAAAGAAGGGTGTTTTTTTTTTTTTTGGTACCAAATCGACCGACTTCTCGGAGTTTGTTGGGTTTTTTTTTAGTTAATTTACAAGTCATCGGGAAAAAAAAAAAAGAAAACGAAACCCAGTTCCCAAGTTTTGCCCTGACGAAGCTAAAGACCCCCACCGCCTATTCCCACCTAAGTGACTGTTTTAAAATTCCTCTCGGGAGGCACATTTTGCACAACAAATTATGCACTGCGTTGTTATTTCCCCGATAACAAACAATCGCAAAAGTAGAAAGCCCCGAGAGATTTAGGCGTGATGTGTAGGTATGACATCTTGTTTGGGTATCGGGTGACTTTTAAAAAAATCCGTTCTCTGCCAAGGGTGCTTGCATTTGCTTTTGTCGACATGGGACAGAATAAAAAAAAGGGTAAAATGTTAGATCGCTCTTAACAAATATTTTGAGATTCTAGTAATAGTAATAAAAAGGAAACTGCCCCGCTTAACTTCGGTTAAGGGTGTGCAACGTACTTGCACAGAAGGCAGTCAGAGTGACAAAAGAAAACAGGTCGGTGGCTACACTCCCTCCAGACAGTGATTAAAAGTAATAAAAAAAAAAAATATATAGCCGACTTTATTTCCTGTGCAGTCTTAACGATACGAGGCTTTTTCACACCGGGTACGAGATTTAAAGCTTGGTTACGGGTGCAAAGGAGAAGTTGGCTGCCAATTTCACGCGGCTCTTCGGCTGCTTTCGAGCTGGACTGTCCATGGCTTTTCGGCATGCCGGCTGTTCAGATGAGGAACAGGGAAGTGCCGAGTTGTTTTGGGTCGCTTTAGATGCTTCGGAAAAGTGACCGATTTCTTTGTTAGCTTCTGAAGGACCAGCAGCCTTCTCCTCTTCAGGACCCATCGCCATCTCTGGAAAAAAAAAAAAAAAAGGGGGTGGGGACTGTTTAGCTTTGAAAATGTAAGGTGAAGGTATAGTTAGTGATGGCGAACCTTTCTTTGGTGGTGTGCCGAAAGCGTGCGCGCAGGGACTCACAATGCAATGCGCCCCCCCATGCACGCGCAACACCCCCCCATCCCTTTACCTGCACCGAGGATGCGTGCACCTCCTAGCTGATTCTCGGCCCGTTTGAGGCTGTTTTCGCCCTCCCGGAGGCTCGAGGGAAGCCTTTGGAGCCTCAGGAGGCCGAAAAACGGGCCCGTTTAGGAACTTCCGGTATTTCCGGAAGGCCTGTTTTTCGGCTTCCCGAGGCTGCAGAGGTTTCCCTTGAGCCTCCGGGAGGGCAAAAATGGCCTCAAACGGGCCAAAAATCAGCTGGGAGGCGCGCGCACGCACAGTGCAGGTAAGTTTGGCTGGGGCTCGCATGCCCGCACAAATGGCTGTGTGCCATCTGTGGCACGTGTGCCATAGGTCCGCCATCACGGGTATAGTCGTAGGAGCGTTACTCATCTCTGTTTCAAGGCCATTGAGCCAGCGCTGTCCGAAGATATTTCCGTGGTCATGTGGCCAACATGACATCACGGAGCACTGTTACCTTCCCACCAAAGTGGTACCTATTTATCTACTTGCATTTGCTTGCTTTTGAACTGCTAGGTTGGCAGAAGCTGGAGGGAGGACGGCAGCTCACTCCATCATATTGCGCTCAGGTCTCAAACCTGCGCTGCTAGCTTTTCATCAAGCCGTTTACTGATTCTTCAGACATCTCTTACGACTTTAAGGGTAAACACAACACATTCCCATTTCATAATCCCTTGGACTACAAAGAGATCAGATTAGATCTGAGTCGGTCTCCAGAACCAGAACTTAAGTCTTCCAAGTTTTCAGATTTGTGCTTGGGAGACTAAACCTCTGGTTCCGGTGACCGACCCAGACTGGATCCTGCAATATTATACTGAAACATGTATATTTGCCTTCATTTGTGAGATCAGATCTATCAACCCAAAAGGAAATCAACTGTAACAGTCCTTTGGAAGGACAGATAACTGAAGCCGAAGCTCAAAGACTTTGGCCACCTAATGAGAAGAGAGGACTCGTTGGAGAAGACGCTGATGTTGGGAAAGATGGAAGGCAAAAGGAGAAGCGGAAAGCGGAGGATGAGATGGTTAGATCATGTCATCAAGGCAATGAACATGAGTTTGGGCAAACGCGGGGGAATTGCAGAGGACAGAGGAAGGATCTGGCATGCTGTGGTCCATGAGGTCGCGAAGAGTCAGACATGACTTAGCAATTGGACAACAAAAGTTTGTCATGCAGGAAGGGAGCACAACACAACCTATGCCAATCGTTAGAGCTGCTGAAAACCTGGATAGAAATGTAAGCAGATAGGATTTTACTGCTTGGGTTGCCTTTTATTCAGAATTTATGAAATAGGAAGAAGGGGAAATGAGAGAGAAAATGAAAGCTACTGGACGGACCAAATTACATGGGAAGAACCAAGGGACCATTTCATGTTCCAAACAATTCAGTTTTGTAAAGGTAGAAATCAGGTTTGGCTTTTTTTTCTGGATGAAGAAGAAGAAGAAGAAGAAAAGGAAAAGGTCTGGACAGATTTGTTCAGCTTTAATAAACGGTAATCTTTCATGAATGCCAACGTGTCCAAAAGAAAAAAGAAAGTTAATGAACTTGACTCTGAATATGGCAAAGTAAAAGAGGCTGCCTTCAGTTGAATTGTTACTATTTCCACCGAAGAAATGCAGCCTGTCGGATGAGGTGGTGTTAAAAATGTTCACATATAAAAGAAAAATGAAACTCGGAACTCTTAAGAAATGCTCAGCTTATGCTGGAAAGAAAAGTTGTTCACTCGATTTCTTTAAGGTATAAACCGGGTAGACCAATCCCAGAATTTGGAGCCAATTGGAATTCTGGGAGATGCAGTTTTCTGATATATCTGTAAGGTCAATTTGCTAAGGAAGGGCTCCTAAAAGTAGCACTTTTTGCTTCTATTGAGTGGAGCCAGATTTTCAAAGGCGACGTTAACCTTTACCAGAAGGGATTGGTGAATGCTCTTCGAAACGGATGAGATCGGTTGATTCAAGAACCACTGGATCTGGTCTCAGCTGCGGGGAGGGAAGGCAGGAAGGGACCGGCTCGCATAAAAGATCGACGGGGGATACCTTGGGGAGGCACAGCAGCTCTTCCTCGGTTTGATGGGAGACTGCAAGAGAGGGAAGAAAAGGAAGACGACAACTCCTTAGAAACTGACAAGGGCAGTGGACCTCAGGACTCGCATTTAAACGCAAGCTTGCAAATTCACGCTTGGTTCTTGTAGTAGGGTCTAGCGGTGAAGACATCCTGCTAGTAAGTGGGAGGCCTGAGTTCTAGTGCTAGTCCCATCTTAGCCATGGAAGCCAATTGGGTGGTCTTAGGCCAGTCAGTCCCTCTCTTTCTCAGCCCAACCCATCTCACGGGGTTGTCGCTGTGGGGAAAACAGGAGGAGGAAGAAGGCAATTGGATATGTTTGCCACCTTGAGTTATTTGCCAAAAAATAAATAAAAAAAAAGGCAAGTCACAAATAAATAAAAAGAATTGGGCTGGGAATTAAAAGAAAGGAAAAGAACAGCCCTAATTCTATCCATGCTCCATGGCTGATCTACTCTTTATTCTCTTTTCTTAGAACATAATTATTACCTAATAAATGTTATTAGACCATACTATTATCTTTTGGCTTATCCATTCAAGGCCTACAAGTCTCGGCATTGCTAGGTGCAAAAGAGTGGCCAGTCAATCAATCCATTTACCAAGGTTGGGTGCCTCCAGGATTAAATCTAAGGATTTGTCCGCTCCTGCTGCCTTTGTGGATTGTCCATCTCCATCGGCAAGTTCATTCTCGTAACTTTCGTCAGCCAGGGGAAGACTGGGAGAGCTAAAACGAGCTAACAGAAGGGAGGAGATTAGCAAGCATTCCCTTTCGACAGACAATCTTATAGGGAAAGATATTTGAGCTATATTTCCCACCCACCCACAAAAAAAAAAGAAGAAGAAAAGTTAACTCCCAGTGGGGATGACTTACTTTTCATGTCGTTCTTCAGAACAACAATCTTCTTATGGCCGTGGCCTTTTATCCATACTACCTAATTAAAGGCAAGAAAAGACCACAGGTGAGATGGAAGTTAAGATGAACCTACAGTAGGTAGGCTTCTTGCTGCCTTAAAGGTCCCCTTATACTCAGCATTCTTGCAATCTTCCCTCTTTGGTTAATTGCACTCACACTTTAACTGGATGAGTCCCATGAAAACGTTGCAAAATTAGCCCAAATCACGATTTCATTGTAAAGTTAAGACGGCAGTTGCTGCTATGCCCCATTCGATGCAGGCAGTCTCTGCTAGCAACATAAATTATGGGCTCATTGATGGTCGTTAAGTTGAGGGCTAACTTGTACAGATTTGCGAAGGAAGGGATGAATAAATAAATCTATTGTCAACTCACAAAATATTTCTGTGGTTTTTTTTTTAGAGTTGCCAATAGAAACGGAGGAGGGAACAGTGCAGCAGCTTGCAAACTGAAAGTGCATTCCATAAATGTTTTCAAAGATAGTAACTAGGTGACTGAAGTTTCTGCCGCGCAAAATTCTAACTGGAGAGCATAATTGATGACTCCTGGCTATGGATGTGTCCCATTGGAGAATATGAATTACGATACACCCAGGGGGTGGGGGGAAAACCAGGGTCAAGGGTGACAATGAATGATGTGTCTCAGAGTCAGCTACACCCAGGCAGTGCCGGCATGTTAACTCCCAATAAATCCTTTCGAAGTTTTGGAAGTTTGGCTCGAGACTCATGATTTAATTGCGGGGTAACTGCCGGAATCCTGACATCTATTCTTTTCTGGAAAAAATGGATTTGACATTCCACAAAAGTATTTTAAACAAAACACCCCTGAAGCAATACAGCTGCCAGACGCCATGAGTTGCCTTCCCGAGAGAATTTTATTCACAGATTTCTGAACGGCTAGCCACGTTTACTTTAGTTGTTATGAATTTTACAGGTCAGCTAAAGATATAAAATGGACATTTTCAAGTGAGAAGGTCGAGAACGTTAACAGCAGGATGGGCCCAGTTACGATATCGTAGGAAAGTAACTCCTTTTAGTTCTAAGGGAACAATAGGGGAGCCAGGGTCTGAGGGCCCATCCGGTTATGACGACTACGGAAAGCTACGATTTGGAGCAGGGGTCGCCAACCTTTTGGACCTCAGGGACCACCAAACTCATAATTTTAAATCCCACGGACAAGAGACCCTGGGAAAATCCCCAAAAAAGACTGCAGGAAAATCCCCCATCCCGTTTTCCTATTGATCGATCGTTCTTTATTTGGGATTGAAGGATACCATCTCCAGCTCCGTTCTCAGGGGGAGAGAGAGAGACTTTTGGCTTCATGCAAGGAAAGCAGCAGAAGCCGCAGAAGTCTTTCTTTCTCTCCCCCAAACTCTGCCAGAAAGGAGTCTTTTGTGCCGGCACAGCCTCTTGGAGCAGGGATGCCTTGCAGGGTCCCAAAGACTCATTTCTGGCAGAGTTTGGGGGAGAGAAAGAAAGACTTCTGCTGCTTCCCTTGTGTGCAGCCAAAAGCAGAAGAAGAAAGAAGTGGAAAGAAGCAGCCCCGTGGCCAGGCTAGGCATGTGGGGCGAGTGGGGCAAGTTCCCCCCCTCCGTCCTTTCCCCCCTCCCCCCCACTACCTCGTGTTGTTTGCAATGCAAGCGACACAAGCCTTGTGTTGCCACGGACCATGTGGGCGGCGCAGCCTTGTGTTCCCGCGCAGCCTGGATTAATTGTTTTGGGGGTAACATTTCTCTGCGGACCACCACAATTTTCTCATGGACCACCGGTGGTCCCTGGCCCACTGGTTGGCGACCACTGATTTGGACAGTTAAGAATCCTGCCCATTTTAAGAGAAAAGAGAAAACCAGGAGTCGCTACAAACCGATGGAATTGCCCCCAGAAGCTCCTCAAGGTTATTGAAGCCGTAGGTATCGGGTTGAAGGGCTTCTCCTGTGTATTTGCTATAGGCTGATGGGAACTCGTGGAGGAAGATCTGCTGGTAATGGTAGGTATGAAGCAGCAACCTCACTTTCTTGGCAAAAATATACAGGTCTGTAAGCTTCACATATTCTGCATCACCATCAATAAAAACCTGTAGGCGATATCAAGAAAGGACTTCCATGTTAACTAGTCCTCATGGCTTTCACAAAGGAAGGAATATTCTTGAGTATGAACTACACAAAGTCCTCGGCTTGCAAAAGTTGATTTAGCGACTGTTCGAAGGCACTGGGAAAAGTGACTTTTCACACTTACGACCATTTCAGCATCCCTGTGGTCACGCGATCGAAATTCTGAAGCTTGGCCACGGGCTCATATTTATGACGGGTTGCAGCATCCTGGGAGGCTCACGGGAATCCCCTTTTGCGACCTTCTGACAAGCCAAGCTGGATTCACTTCACAACCGTGTTGTCAACTCATAAAATATTTCTACGGTCTTTTTAGAGTTGCCAACAGAAAGGGAGGGGGAGAGCAGTGCAGCAGCTTGCAAACCGAAACTGCATTCCTTAAATGTTTTCAAAGATAGTAACTAGGTGACTGAAGTTTCTGCCACGCAAAATTCTAACTGGAAAGCCTGATTGATGACTCCTGGCTATGGATGTGTCCCATTGGAGAATATGAATTATGATACACCCAGGGGGTGGAGGGGAAAACCAGGGTCAAGGGTGACAATGAATGATGTGTCTCAGAGTCGGCTACACCTAGGCAGTGCTGGCATGTTTACTCCTAATAAATCCTTTTGAAGTTTTGGAAGTTTGGCTCGAGACTCATGATTTAAATGGGGATAACTGCCGGAGCCCTGACATGTGTCACTAACTTAACAACTGCAGTGATTCTCTTAACAATGGTGGCAAGAAAGGTCATAAAATGGGGGCAAGGTTCACTTGATTGTCTCACTTAACAACAGAAACTTTGGGCTAAAACTGGGGTTGTAAGCCGAGGACTAGCTATAGAAGATGCAATGTATTTGGAAACCAAAAGATCCCATCCTTGGCATGGGCATTTTACACCCTCCAGATGTGGCTGGTGGTCAGCTGGATTGTGGGGTCCTTAAGTGTTCTCTGAGCTTTCTTCCAGATGTTTCCATTACTCAACTAGGTGACGTCATGATGATGCTACCTAGCTGGGTGACGAAATGTCTGCGAGAAAACCGCCAAGCTCAGGGTGCATCCAGGACTCCACCGTTCAACCCTGAACCACAAATATTCTCTTCCATCACCCCCTGGATCCCACAACTTGTGGGTTATGACCCATGTTGAGGCCACATTACTTCTGGGAAGGTTGGAACCATCCGTACCAACCCTCAAAAGACTTCCAAGGAGATCAGAAGAGTTCACCTCAAATGGAATGGAATGTTTGACTTTGTAAAGTTTTGCACAGCTCCAGTCTAAAATTAAAAACCCCACCCCGTGGCATTTCAATTCCAACCCATTTGCTAGGTTGGAGAATGGCTAAATCTATACTATAGAGGAACATGGAATAATTAACTATTAGGGCCTGCAGACCCAGAGGGACCTTTCCTCTCCACGGCCTCTGTGTTAGGAGCCCAGCTGTCCTCCTCACCTCGATAAAATAAGGCACGCTCATCAAAAGCTCGATAAAGGTCATGAAGCCGTATTCACATGGGTTCAGGACAGTCCCCTGGACAACCTCGTAACGCCTTTTAAGCTCCTTCACAGAAACCACGGTGGCTTCGTCCAGCGTCATGAGGAGCACCAGAAGGTGTGAAGTCAGAGTCCGGAGGGGTTTTTTATTGATCAGCTGTAGCTGTTTCCCAGAGTCTGTATTGACCACCTGGAGGAATTGAAAGAAGACACCAGATCAACCTTCCATCCTATTGACGACAAGTCCCAATCACTGGCAGAGTTACAGGAGGCGGGAATTCTGGGAGGAGGACACGAGATTGGGGAAGAGACTGTCCCCGTCGTTCAGAACTCTAGAAGGAAGATTTCACAAGGGGTTTTGAGTTGCTGGCGTTTCCATGTGGTTTGGATTGCTCAGCTCAAGGCTAATTTTTCCTCACGTGGCATCTGTTCTGAACAAGGCTTCCTGAGACCGTAATTAAGCACACAGTTCTGACCAAGGCTTCTTCCCAAGACCGTAATTAAGCACACACTTACTCTTGTTTTATTTCAATGCTGGGAATTATGTTTATTCCCAGCTGGTAATGAGTCTCAAACAGTCCCTCGAGATAAGCACCCACCTTTCTCTCCTTTGAATTGCTGCCAACAACTAAAGTGCCAAAGTAACTATAAAAAAACCAACCGAAGTACAAAGTCCACACAAAGCTTCAAGGATTAATCCGAACAGAGCAAACGACTTTGCTTCCTGCAAAGGTTTCTCTACCTTTGCACTTCCTTTATACCTTATGGGAAGGGCAATCACCTCCCAGCCTTACTCCCAAATTGCCCCTTTTGTCTCAGCTGCTCTTGCCTTCTAGCAGCTCTGTGCACATGCACACTAGGAACAGGCTCCCTTTGTTCCTCTGCCTCGCTGCTGCCAGGCTCCGAAGGCTCCCGAGTCAGCACCCCACTCCCAGATGGTCCTGGCCCCATCTCTGTATTGGATGCAGGACCCTTGTCCGAGTCCTCCCCAGACTCCCGGACTGGTCCCTATTCTTCCCCACTGTCCAATTCCACTGCCATCTGTACAGGCTGCCAGCGAACCACAAGAGCACCTGGAAACCTACCTTGATGACATGGCAAAGTTTCTGCATCAAAGCTGGAACGGAGCCAACATCGTAGTCCTGGAGACGCAATGGGTAGCCAAACGTTTTAGCGTATTCGGCAAGGACGTCTGCCATCAGGAGGCATTTATCCTTCTGGGAACGGAGCAGCTTCACAAACTGGGCAGCTAAAGCTTTGACTTGTTCTGTCTCGGTTAGTGTCAGGATTTTCTCCTCGCCGCATTCCAGGACCTGGAGATGAATGTCAGCTTGGGTTATTCAAGGGCGCCCGGAGAAGGCAATGCTAGAATACTGAGAGCAACTGTAGGATCCAAAGCTCAATAGCTTTTTCTTTCAAAAGCCATGAAAGGCAAAGATAGCAGGTAAATATCTCTCTTGGGTTAAGCTGGATTTCCAGCGAGCTCATGAACGTACAGGTAGTCCTCATTTAGCAACCATAATCCTAATCCCAGAACAAGCAGATTAGGAAGAGTAACCTAGAATGTTATCATCATGTACATTTTGGACACGTTGACTACCTCTGCATTTGATTATGTAAACACCGTGTTATCACCCAGTCCACATGTATTTCAATAATGTGAAATATAGTTCTTTTGTGACTACGGAAGGATCCTAGGCGGATTCCCCCTTTTACTCCACCTCCAGGATCCACCATTTTTTCTCTTACAATTGCCTACCTGTAAGACGTCAGGTATGGCTTCAAAAAGTTCAAGGAGTTTGGTAAATCCATAATGAGCCAGTTTGCACTGGCGCCCAAAGTGATGGTGGTAGGAAGGGATGAATTTGTTGAATGGCATGCGGAAATAGGGCTGGTGGCGCAGCAGATCGATCACCTCTTTGCAGAACTGCTTTGTCCTTTCAATTTCTTCCTTGGTACGTTCTGAAGATGGAAAAGGAGCACATTTAGCAATGTTTCTTTAAAGTGTGGCCTGAGGAGCCCTCCTCCAAGCTGCTCTTGGGGCCCCGTAAAAATCAAATTTATTTGTACCCTACTTTCATTATTTTTGTAAATAACTCAAGAGGATGAATATATGGAATACTCCGTCCTCCTTCTCCTCCCCCCACAACAACTGTCAGGTGGGTTAGAGGGGAGAAAGTGACTGGTCCAAAGTCACCCAAAGTCATGCCTAAAGTGGGACTAGAACTCACAATCCCCTGGTGACTGGCCCAAAGTCACCCAGCCTATGCTGGGACTAGAACTCACAATTGCCTGGTGATTGTCCAAAGTCACCCAGCCGACTTTCATTCCCAAGACAGGACTAGAACTCACTGTCTTCTTCTTTCTGGACCAATACCTTAATCACTACAACAAACTGGCTCTCACCATCAAAGTTATTTGTCAGATATTGAGGATATTTTCAAAGATTTAAAATGGTGTCATTCTTCCCAGCATTATCTTTAATTTGCTAAAATATAAGGCTTTTCCATGAAAAATATCTAAGGGGTGTTTAACATTGCTGTTTTGCACAACCCAATCAATAAATATTCTACAACGGCGATATTTTAAGTTTTTCAATACGATAAACATCAATAAATATAACCCATACAGACAAAAGCTCTTTTAGGGTCCTCCATCATTTTTAAAACTGGAAAGGGGATCCCCAAAAAATAAAATAAAATTAAGGAGCACTGATATAGTGTGAATATTTGGGAATGAAGTCAGGATAAATCCGGCTTTTCGTTCTCTGTCATCAAACCAATTGAATTCTGGTCTACACAAAGCACTGACATCTGCAGCATTTTCTGAATTTCCAGGATTATATTTGTGCCTTCTGCCTTTTTTTTTTTTTTTAAAAAAAACATTTCATGGGTTTTGTTCATTTTCCAGGCTTGACACCCTGCCTTTCCTTCAGGAATTGAAGAGAGAATCTTAAAACCGTCAGCCTCGCGGGCATCTGTCTAAATTCAGTGTCTTTGACAAGCGTGGTTTTTATTGACTCTCTTTGGAAAGATTTATGGAGCTTAAAAAAAGGGGGGAGTATTGGAGGTAAGGAGTGGAGATCGCAAGATTTCCCGCAACTGAAATCTTTTCTCTCTAAAAGACGATCTGTTTCAAAGTCCATTAGGGTGGAAATAGCTTTTATCTTCTCACTAGCTACAGTCCTAGTCAATCGAAACAATAAATAAACCTCACCAATCAATAAGTAACAGCCTGCCTGGCAAAATGGGCTATTTTTTTTATTCCTTAACTCAGCTGGGGATTTACACGCTTGTCTCCTGGATCTTCACCGCTCTTTGAGAATAACACCTCCTCCTCCTGATATTTTGTCATAATACAGGTAGTCCTTGCTTAGTCCTATTGCTAAGCAGGACTGCTCTTGAGTGAGTTTTGCCGCATCTTACGACCTTTCTTGCCATGGTTGTTAAAGAGAATCACATAATTCATTTAGTAACACGGTTGTTAAGTGAATCTGGCTTCCCCATGGACTTTGCTTGTCAGAAGGTCGCAAAAAGAGGAGCCCATGACCCCGGGACACTGCAACCGTCATAAATATGAGTCTGTTGCCAAGCAGCTGAATTCTGATCATGGTGGATGCTGTAATGGTTGTAAGTCACTTTCTTCACTGCTGTTGTAACTTCGAACGGTCGCTAAACAAAACTGTTTTAAGTTGTGCACTGCCTGTATCCACCTTGTTTGACAAGCAATGTTGAGAGAGAGACACACACAAGAATTTTACTGAAGTTTTCAACAGATGGTGTCATGCCCATCAGAGTCTGAATCCGAGGAGGAAGACGAATAGCTGACAGGGAGTGGGAGTGTGGCTTTGTTGGCTATGGAGAAAACTGGGGAAGGGCAAAGTCCAGCTGGGCAGAGCAGGGGAGTGGTAGAACAAGGGAGTGGTAGAACAAGGGAGAGGGAGTTCAGAGGAAGACCCAGGCCCACCCCCTCTTCCTCCTAGGGCACGCAGGGAGGAACGGAGAAGGGAGCAACGTGAGTTGCATGGCTTATGGGGGAGGAAAGGGCCGATTCCCTTCACTAGCCACAGCTGGGAATGAAAGTTTAAAAGAACTGAATGCTGCATGTGCCTTCACGTCTGGAATTCTTGCTCCTGGCCCTGCCAAACTAATTAATTCATTTTGGCTTGATTGGACTTATTGTTAGTTTGTGTTGACCATGTTTTGGACTTGACTCTCTGCAGCCAAAGGCTGTTCCTGGGAGAGTTTTTCTCCAGCCAGAAGATAACCTGGACATTGGGGGCAAAGTTGCAGCTAATAAAGGGACTCTTAATGATTATCTGACTAGGTTGCCTTTGTGCAATGCCCCAGGTCATCACAGACAGCAACATACCTCTCTTCGGGATACAAATGACCATTTCATTATCTTGCTGAGACAAAGAAATGGTTGTGTTGGGAATTTCGGATATCAGATCCACCAATTCACACACTCCGTATTCTGTGACGTCCCAGTCTTTCGAGAAACACCTACGAGATTAATAATTCAGGCAAAACACTTAAGGGAAAAATTCTGCATTAAGATCAGGCTGTAGAACTAGCTAAGCAAGCATAAAATTGAAGCTTTCTACTTGCTCATGGTAAGCCTCTTATTGGGAAACCAAAAGAAAAGCAGGACATTTTTCTGAGGTTTAAAACCCAGCACAGAGGAAAAAAAAATTTTTTTTTTAAAAAAATGTAACAATCGTTTGTCAAGCTATGTATTTACTGGAGCGCTGTAAGGTATTTCTGTAAATCTTCATTTTAGGATATATGCGATTTACTGCCCACAGGTTAAAGATTCCAAAGTGATAATGGTAATTTGATGGAAATAATAATAAAAAAAAACCCAGATATATTTGGGAAGAGACCCTCCCTCACAAATCGGCCCATTTCCGGTATTTTTAAAACCAACTTTAAAATCAATCGATTTTAAAATCAACTCATTTCAATTCCTTCCATTCTGTAAACTTCTAAACCTCGAGGATTTTACTTTTTTCAGGTAATTTTAATTCAGAGAGAAGAAATCAGTATCTCCTTTTCCGTGAAAAAAAATAAAAATGGCTCGCTTGAAACCCCAATTTAAAATTTAAATTTAAAAACAAACAAACCAAGAAGGTAGTATTTTTTACATTTGCGGTTGGAAATGCAAAAAGATACCTGCCACAGCTATGCATACCTACCAGTGATAAGCATGTAAGAATTCTTTGACTACAACTTGCTTACTGGCCTGGGACTTCACAAGCTTCAGTAAGTCTTGAGTGAATCGCTTGACTTGAGCCCTGTGCGTTAAGGTTAACAAACGCCTGGTTCCTATCCCGAGAATCTGAGAAGGGGGAAAAAAAAAACATTTGTAGGGAGATCTATGGTGAAGCTTGAGCGCTCATAAATCAAGTTATATTTCTTGTGGTTCGCCGGCAGCCTGTGCAAATGGCAGCGGAATCAGACAGTGGGGAAGAACGGGGATCCGTCCGGGAGTCTGGAGAGGACTCAGACGAGGGTCCTGTGTCTGATGCGGAGATGGGGTCCGGACCATCTAGGAGTGGGGTGGTGACTCCGGACTCTCCGGAATCTGGTAGCAGCGAGGCAGAGGAGCAAGGGGAGCCTGTTCCCAGTGCGTGTGTGCACATAGCTGCTAGAAGGCGAGAGCAGCTGAAACAAAAGGGGCAACTCGGGAGTAAGGCTGGGAGATGATTGCCCATCCCCTAAGGGATAAAGGACAGACCAAGATGACAAAACCTTTGCAGGAAGCAAAGTCATTCGTTCGGTTCAGATTCATTCTTGAAGCTCTTTGTACTTCGGTTGGTTTTTTTCTCTCGTTCATTTGATACTTCTGTTATTGGCAGCACTTCACAGGAAAGAAAGGTGGGTGCTTATCTCGAGGGACTGTTTGGGACTCATTAGGGGCTGGGAATGAAAATAATTCCCAGCGTTGCAATAAAACAAGACTTGTTTTTAAAATAAACATGTGCGTAATTACTGTCTCGGAAGCCTTGGTCAGAACAATATTTCTCTCAATTAGCGTGAAGGACTGGGACCAAAATCTGAATTCAAAACTCCACAGATCTGGACAAGACCAAGCCAATAGGATGTCAACCCTGAAGTGAGCCTGGCCGAAGCCATCTGGTTGCCATACAGCAGTGGGAGGTGGGGAAATAGCTAGATGGGATTTTGTAGCCAAAACAATGACATTTTCCCATGGGAACCAAGGTCATTTTCACAGGTGGCTGGCCAGAGGAGGGGCCGGTAACCCAGCAATCAGCCAGCACCTGGACTGGACAGCATGACCAGTGACTTTGGGGGCAGGGAGGGGAAAACTTTTACTTTTAATTAGGTGAAAGCTGCGAGAAACCTCAGTCAGCTTTCATCAGACTGTGCCAAAATGATGTCATACAGGTAAGAGATAACAGATAATCAGAGTTGGAAGGGACCTTGTAGGTCATCTAGTCCAACCCTCCTGCCCAAGTGGGAGACCCTACACCATTTCTGACAAATGGCAGTCCAATCTCTTCTTGAAAGTCTCAAGTGATGGCGCTCCCACAACTTCCGAGGGCAACTTCTGTTCCATGGGTGGATTGTGCTCAGTCAGAAAAAATGTCTCCTTATTTCCAGGTTGAATCTCTCCTTGATCAGTTTCCATCCATTATTCCTTGCCTGGCCTTTGGAAAATAGCCTGACCCCCTTCCTCCTCTCTGTGGCAGCCCCTCAGATATTGCAGCACTGCTATCATGTCTCCCCTGGTCCTTCTCTTCCCTAGTCTAGACAGACCCAGTTCCTGCAACCGTTCTTCGTATGTTTTAGCCTCCAATCCCCTAATCATCCGGGTTGCTGTTCTCTGTATTCGTTCTAAAGTCTCAACATCTTTTTTATAGTGTGGTGACCAAAACTGGATGCAGTACTCTAGGTGTGGCCTTACTAAGGTTTTATAGAGTGGTATTAGGACCTCCCTTGATCTTGATTGTATCCCTCTGTAACTGAAACTTAGGACTGCATTAGCTTTTTTGGCTGCTGCTGCACACTTACTGCAGTATCCAAGAAATGGTTCTTTGAGAAAGTTGAGTGCCCCTGAGTTTGTTTTCTATGAGTGCATTCCTCAGAACGCTGACATAGGAATTGTGAGGACTCCTCAATTTTACGACAATTCGGAGCAGCGTTTCTGATGCAAAGCAAGATGGTAAGTGAGTCGTAAGCCGCCTAGAGCCACTTCTTTCCTCTTCGCATGATGCCAGCTCCCCCTTTCAAAGCCAGCCCTTTGGAGGCCAACCTCTCTGGCAAGGAGCAGAACACCTGGACTCACCTGCAGGACGTGAGGCACGGATTCCAGCAGCTCTATCAACTTGGAATACCCATAATCAGACACGCGGCATTGCTTGGCAAAATGGTGATGGTACATGGGGATGAACTTGCTGACGGACATAATACAGGAGGGCTGGTTTTTAAGGAGATCAATCACATCTCTACTGAACTGGATGAGTTGTGGGTTGCCCACGGGGCTCTTTGAACGGAGCAGCCAAGGCTCTGGAACAGAGGAAAGAAGACCAAGGAGGCATCTTTACTTGCAGGAGAAGGCAACAAACCTCATAGTCAAAGAGCAGAAATTGGAGGAAGTACCCCATTTAGAATAGAATAGAATAATGGAGTTGGAAAGGACCTTGGAGGTCTTCTAGTCCAACCCCCTGCCTAGGCAGGAAACCCTACACTACTTCAAACAAATGGTTGTCCAATCTCTTCTTAAAAACTTCCAGTGTTGGAGCATTCACAACTTCTGGAGGCAAGTGGTTCCACTGATTAATTGTTCTCACTGTCAGGAAATTCATCCTTAGTTCTAGGTTGCTTCTCTCCTTGATTAGTTGCCATCCAATGCTTCTTGTCCTAATTTCAGGTGCTTTGGAGAATAGCTTGACTCCATCTCCTTTGGGGCAGCCCCTAAGATATCGGAAGGCTGCTCTCCTGTCTCTCCTGGTCCTTCTCTTCACTAGACTAGCCAGGCCCAGTTCCTGCAACTGTTCTTCATATGTTTTAACCTCCAGTCCCCTAATCATCTTCGCTGCCCTCTCTGTACTCTTTCTAGAGTCTCAACATCTTTTTTACATTGTACATTTGTAAGACTAACTGCCTGAGGGAGGAGTCAAAAGAGGAATAAGCCTGGAGTCTTTATGTTCCCATCAGTGGTCTACGTCCAACCCCATTTTGAATTTTGTTCACTTTCATCTAGTGCCAGTTTAGGGATGACCGTCAGTTGGCTAGTTTCTTGTGTGTAGGCATGAGCAACATATCATCTTAACTGAAACTTAACGTGTGGTCCCAATTCTTTGAGAAACTAACCCCGTTTACTGGAAATGAGAAAAGGAAAAAAGTATAATCTGACGCTGTTCTTTTCAAACGTTTCAAAGGACAACTCCCCTAACACCATGAATTTAGGCTATCTGGCATGGATGGACCTGAACAGAGGTGGGCTTCAAGAAAAATTGTTTAAAAATTTTTAGCAACGGGTTCTCTGCCTGGTTGCTGGGTGGGCGTGGCCTAGTTGGCCTCCTGCACCATGGTGGGGAGGCTCTCGGGAAGCCAGAAAAGGGCCCATTTCTGGCCTTCCCAAATTTCTGAGAGGCCAGTTGGGGGACCGGAGTGGGATTTTGGGGGTTCTCCAAACTGCATAGAACCTTAGCTAGGGGCTCTCCCGAAACCCTGCAAACCCCCACCAGCCCACCCATGGACCTGAAGTCCCCAACTCCAAGAGAACGTTGGGCTGTCTGAAAGCAAGCTTACATTAAGTAAAAAGTGGTTAAGGCACCGGGCTTGAAAGCGGGAGAGGGTGAATTCAAGTCCCTCCTTAGCCATGGAGGTTGACTGGGGGCAGGGGTGGGATTCAAATTTTTAAACACCCGGTTCTGTGGGCGTGGCTTAGTTGGTGGGCGTGGCTTGGTGGTCATGTTATTGGCTGGGTGTGGCCAACTCAATATCACTCATATCGAGGCATGTGTCTCCTCCTCCTAAGCGTGAAAAATGTCACATAAGTCACATTTTTTCAGTGCCATTGTAACTTTGAATGGTCACTCCACACAAACAAAGTACCAACAAAAGAGGGGAAAAGAAACTCCAGAGACGTTCCTGAGACAGGAAGTCTAGTCCTGCCAAGAATGTAATAAGGGTTAACGGAGAGGCAGTTTCTGTAAGCAACACCAGAATGTTTCCTTCCTGCCTTCCTTACAGGATTAGGCCTGTAATTTCTTCTAACAACTGGTTCTCCGAACTGCTTAGAATGTTAACAACCCGGTTCTAGCGAATAGGTGCGAACTGGTAGAATCCCACCCCTGGCTGGGTGACCTTGTGCCAGTCCCTCTCTTTTAGCCCAACCCACCTCACAGGGTTGCTGTTGTTGTGGGGAAAAATAGGAAGAGGAAGATCTGTTGGGTATGTTCATTGCCTTGAGTTATTTATAAAAATAATAAAGGCGGGATACAAATGAGTACAAACAAACACACAAAATGTGAGTCCAAAAAGTTCATGGTTGCCAGTGGGCAATCTCCCCCCCCACCCAATATACATCCATTTTGTGTGTGAACAGAGTTAGTTCTGGGTATCATTCATATTAATCAAGTTCACCACAACAATATTAGTAACCTCTATCACATTGTTCACATTTAAGTAATCCTCATTATAGTGTTTAAACATACATCAACTAAAAAACAGCTAACCCCTCATCTCCGTCTCTATTTTCATCTATTTCTTTCTTGTTCAATCTAAACATTTCTTTATTATAAACAAAATTAATATTAGGTATCGTTCATATTGATCCAATTCACGCTAAGAATATTAGTAATCTCTATCCCCCTTATCCAATTTAAATTATTCTCATTATATCATTTGAAAAATACATAAAAGAAAATGCCTAACATCTGTAAACTTCTGGTCTTTCTATCTACGATTTTTATTCATCCTATTAAAAATTATATTCTAATATTGCCAGCGAGCCATCTTGGTAGGCTGGGAAGAGAAGAGTTCTACCAAATCTCACATCGTTGGGATTGTCTCCCGCTTCACGGGTTGTCTTTGCAAATTCAGACCATGGGGGGAGAAATGGGACGAGTGGTCAAGTTTAGGTAGCCAGCTAAGACAGCGACCAAGAAGGAGGAACATAAAATACCTGTGGTGGGAGGTGGCGGTTTATTATGTATCCATTTTACCACTTTGATGCCGTTTTGTGCCGTAGCAATATTAACACCAGGAACGCAGGAGATAAGGTGCTCCAGAGGGACGCCTCCGTGGCCTTCTGGAACCATTTCTAGACTGTTGAATTCTGAAGCATAACAGTCTTGGAAGCTATAAAAAAAAGGGAGGGGGGAAAGAAAATTAGCTCAATGCTTGTAAGGTAAAAGTTCCCCTTGCACGTACGTGCTAGCTGTTTCCGGCTCTAGGAGGCGGTGCTCCTCTCCGTTACAAAGCCGAAGAGCCAGCGCTGTCCGAAGACGTCTCCATGGTCATGTGGCCGGCATGACTAAACACCGAAGGCACACGGAGCGCTGTTCCCTTCCCACCAAAGGTGGTCCCTATTGTTCTATTTGCATTTTTACATGCTTTTGAACTGCTAGGTTGGCAGAAGCTGGGACGAGTAACCGGAGCTCACTCCATTACGCGGCGCTAGGGATTCGAACCGCCAACCTTTCTGATCGACAAGCTCAGCGTTTTCGCCACTGAGCCACCGCACCCCTTCTAGGATGCGGTGGCTTATAGGGCTATTTATATTCCTCTGCTTGTGAACAATCTTCGGGTAACTACTGGAGATCAGAAAACAAAAAACAGCACCCTATCTAATCAAAATAAGCAGTGGTACACTTCGGATTGGATCATAACTGCAGCGATAACGGATTAGTAAAAAACCAGAAAACCCAGCAAGGATCCTGAACGTGGGCATTGCAGACTCACATCGGTTCTGAATATTAATTTGAAGAGTTGGATGCATCTCTACCCGTTCTTTAAGGAGCGTAAGATATAACCCACAATGCTCTGTTGCCAGGTTTATCCACATAAAATGGGTTCGGCTGAAAGTGAGTGAGGAGCCAGGAATCTTCCAGGATGTAAGAATGGACTGAAAACCACACTCAGACTTTCCACCTACACCACACTACCTTTAGATGTATGAGTCATTTTATAAGCAGAAGATGGTTTTATTCTATTCATAATCCACAATTAATAATTTGAGAAGTAGCAATAAAGGGGAGTATTTGTAGCTCAGGGTCAAAATGAGGTTCCTTGGGGCACTCTGAGCTTGTTTTCTTGCAGGTTTCATTACCCAACTAGGTAATATCATCGGTGCACTCAACACTGTTCAACTATTACAAAGTCTGCACTACTATTACTGTTAATCTTCTCATCACTCCTTATCACCCATCCCCTCCCACTTTTGACTGTATGACTGTAACTTTGTCACTTGTATCCTTAGGATTTTATATGGACTGTTTCCTAGTGTGATTTGATTGCTTATTGTACCCTATGATTATCATTAAGTGTTGTACCTGATGATTCTTGACTCTTGACGAATGAATCTTTTCTTTTATGGACACCGAGAGCATTTGCACCAAGACAAATTTTCCTTGTGTGTCCAGTCACCTTGGCCAATAAAGAATTCAATTCAATTCAATTCAATTCAATTCAATTCAATTCAATTCTAATCTAATCTAATCTAATCTAATTCTATTCTTATTGTACCTTAGGACTATCATTAAGCGTTGTACCTTATGATTCTTGACTCTTGAGACAAATGTATGATTTCTTTTATGGACACTGAGAGCATTTGCACTAAGACAAATTCCTTGTGCGTCCAATCACACTTGGCCAATAAATAATTCTATTCTATTCTATTCTATTCTATTCTATTCTATTCTATTCTATTCTAATTCTATTCTATTCTAATTCCTATTTCATTCTATTCTATGATGTTACCTAGTTTGGGTAATAAAATGCCTGCAAGAAAATAAATGTATGGAGGTTCTCAGTCCTTCAGGTCCTGGTTGTCCCAAAGGTCCTTTTTCAAGAGGCAACTGGACTTCCTTGGGTTTTTCTTCGAAGACGTTTCGCTTCTCGTCCAAGACGCTTCTTCAGCTCCAGAGCCTCTTGAAACAGGACTTCTGCAAGAAAACAACCAAGCTCAAAGAGCACCAAGGTAACCTCCATTTGAGGGGTTTATGTGGTTTCATAGCTTTCTGATGTTTATTGGCAAGAAATTGGCAATCCTTTCTTTTCTATTCAGCAAATCAGACCTTCAGATTGAAGCTACGCATGGCTGCGTTGCGTGGTTGGGTTTGATTTCACAAAAATTTGGCACCATGTCAAGCAACTGTTGGCAAGAGATGCAAAAAGGCACCAATGACTGAGACTAGGAGCTAGCTTCTTAAAGGGCACCAAGATCAAATGACATACAGGAAATACATATGGATGTTGATAAATATAGAGCAACCGTTTGTAAGCTGTTTTAACAGCCAACCTCTCTGCGCAACCATTCTATTACAGATTGAGGATTTACAATTTCAGCACAGGAGAATGACAGAGGAAAGGGGGTGAAATAGAAAATTAAAACGCCAGGAGAAAAAAAAAAGGATTCTTTCTCAAACACTGTCTAATTGCAACCCGGGGGGGGGACGGGTGGGGGGGAAAGAAGGAAGGAAGGAAAGAGAGAGGGAGAGAAAAAGGACAGAAGCATATGGAATAAGGACATCAATTAACCTGCAATCCAGGCAAGAGGAAAACAGCAACAGAGCCGATCAGAAAATGCAAATTAAGAGTGGGGTTAAGTGAAGTGCAATTCTCTGTGGTTTCTGATTTGCCCTAATGTTCAAAGTGTTCTGTGCAAAACAGGATGTAATTTCAGCACTTCTTTGAAGTGTGTGTGTGTGTGTGTGTGTGTGTCTGGTACACATCCATTTGGCTGCAGAAATGCAGTTCCTGGCATGCCTCTCCAATGCTAACTGTCCTTTTATGGCACAGAACCAGCTCCGTTATGGAAGAGAGAGAGAGTGAGTGAGTCAGGGATGGATGGGAACAATTTTTAATATACATTTTGCTGAAGCTTTGGGTGTTCGAGCAATGTTTTTTTTTTTTACCTGAGTAGTGGTACTGTCCCCTCATGGGTCTGTAACAAGCTATGGACTTGAGGAGCAAATGCCTTCAGAGAATGAATCACAAAGGGGATTTTGTAGGAGTCGGGATCAAAGTCGTGTTCGCTTAAAAAAAAAAAAAACACCAACAACCAAGTTCAGTTTTATAGGAAGCTGAGCAAAGAAAATATGCCTATATAACTATCCCATAGTTTAAATGTTTAAATATAACTATCCCACAGTTTAAATGCTTATGCTTGAAAGTTTATCTTCCCAACTTATGGAATAACTAAAAGCAATAGCAAGAGCACTTAGACTTATATACCGCTTCACAGTGCTTTTACAGCCCTCTCTAAGCGGCTTACAGAGTCAGCCTCTTGCCCCCAACAATCTGGGTCCTCATTTTACCCACCTCGGAAGGACGGAAGGCTGAGTCAACCTTGAGCCAGTTAGGACTGAACTCCTGGCAGTGGGCAGACTTAGTCTGCAATGCTGCATTCTACCCACTACACACCATGGATGGATGGATGGATGGATGGATGGATGGATGGATGGATGGATGGAAGGAAGGAAGGAAGGAAGGAAGGAAGGAAGGAAGGAAGGAAGGAAGGAAGGAAGGAAGGAAGGAAGGACGGGCAATAGCAAGAGCTCTTAGGCTTACATACCACTTCACAGTGCTTTTATAGCCCTCTCTAAGCAGTTTACAGAGTCAGCAAATTGCCCCCAACAATTTTGGGTCCTGAGGTGGGTCCATTTGACCCACCTCAGAAGGCTGAGTCAACCTTGAGCCTGGTGAGATTCGAACTGCCAAACTGCAGGCAGCCGGCAGTCAGCAGAAGTAACCTGCAGTACCGCACTCTCACCACTGCGCCACCACGTGGCTCCAGGAGTCCAAATTAGGCTGATTGCAGAGAAGGAAGGGGGAAGGGGGGGGGAGGCAAATTCACCTGAAGTCTTTGTTCACGCAGTGCCGTTTGCAGACAGGCTCGTGATACTCCAGCTCCTCAAAGATGACGGGGCTGCAGTTCGCGGACGAGCCCTCGTGAGACTGCGAGGACCCCAACGGGCTCTGCCTCGCTTGGCTGCTGGGTAAGAGGCAAACCTGCCAACCGTTGCCTTGATCGCGGATCGCTAGGATGTCCGTTAACTTGTGCAAGTCCGATGCATTCAGCTTGTGTCCGAACCTAGAGGCCCGGAAACAAGAAACTGCTCCGTGAAATGAAAACAAACAAAAAAGCAACAGAAGAAATCTGCAGCTATTACAGACCTCCTGGAATATAAGATCGTCCTCGACTGATGACCACAACAGAGCCCCAAAATTGCTGTTGTGTAAGCAAGACATTTTTAAGTGAGTTTGGCCCCACTTTACAATTTTTCTTGCCGTGGTGGTTAAGGGAATCACTGCGTCAACTAAAAAGATATTCCTTTCATCTTTTTAGCTTCCAGAAAAAGGGAGTGGGGGAAAACAGCGCATTCCTTAAGTGCCTAGATAATCGCCCTGGCAGCCCAAAGTTGTTGGAGCACAAGAATATTACTGGAGAGCATGATGGATGATTCTTGGCTATGGATGTGTCCCATTGGAGAATATACATCCAAGGGGTGGGGTGGGGAGAAGGCCAGGGTCAAGGGGGAAATGAATGATGTATTTTAGTATCGGCTGCATCCAGCCAACGCTAACATAGCCACTTCTAATAAATCAATATTCTTTTCTCTGAAAGATGCGGCTAGAGACTTATGATTTGAACGGGGGTAGATTTGTTGGGAGTCCTGAGAGCCTGCAGTTGATAAGTTAGTCACCTGGTTGTTAAGCGAACCTGGCTTCCCCGTTGATTTTTGCTCGTCAGAAGGTCGCAAAAGGGGATCACGTGACCCCCGGGGACACGGCAAAGAGTCATAAATATGAGTCAGCTGCCAAGCAACACGATTTTGTTCACATGACCACGGGGATGCTGCAATGGCCGTGAGTGTGAAAAATGGCCGTTAAGTCACTTTTTTCAGTGCCGTTTTAGCTTTGAATGGTCACTAAATGAACTGTTCTGTTGTTAAGTCGAAGACTGCCTGCAGCAGGGATTAAATTCTGGATCAAAAATGACCGCACGAGTTCCTCAAACCCAGCAGAGCACTGGGTGCAAAGTTTCCCACTTACTTTTTCTCGTAAATTTCAGTGAATTTGGAAAGGGGGAGGCAGCAGGCTGGGGCGTCCTGAAGAATCGATATTGCTTCTGAACTGTAAAAAGACAAAGAGCTCATTAAGGAACAGCTTTGGGCACCCCTGTTATTCTTTTCTTTCTTTGCAGAACTGAAAGCAACTAGGCTGGCAAGTAGCAAAGGTTCTATGGGCAGACTAACTTTAGAAATCAAAGAGAAGGGTGAGACAGAGTATTATGAAGCCTGGAGTAAAATGTATCAATGGCCAGAGTCAAGGAAAAAGAAAGGAGGGGTTGATGCTTTATAGGAATGAAAAGTTAAAGTTTTGTAAACCAAAGAGAATGGAATATAATGGACAAATATGAGATGATACAAATGCATGAAAGATGGTGGTGAATATGTATATAATTGTATATAAATGTAAACAGAAATAATATGCAGCTAGCACTATACTAATAACATAAGGGAAAAAGGAAATTAACTGTTATGTGTATCTTTATACTATAGCTTGTATGGCCAAAATGATGGCCAAGAAAGTCGCACTGTGTTCAATTGTTTTTAATGTTTATTCAATAAAATTTATTAATTAAAAAAAAAGTAGCAAAGGTTCTACTTTGAGGACCCCTGCTCTAATCCACAGAATGTTTTCAGTTCAGAGACGGGAAGCGTTAAGGGAAGATATTACAGTAGCTGTCGTTTTACCTAATCAGTGGCAGACATTTGCTGGCCGCTCCTGTGGCTAAGGAGACCTGGATCCTCTTGTTACCAATTTTGTATCTGTGCAAACTGTTGACAGCAGTGATGGCCTCTTGAAGGTTCTCCATCTGAACAACAGCCTTCAACTGATAGTCAGTGTGAGGACTAAGTTCTACATTCTTTACCTGGTTAAAAAAAAAAAAAAGACAAAAATCATATCAAAAGGTTGACTCAGCCTTCCATCCTTCCGAGGTGGGTAAAATGAGGACCCAGATTGTCGGGGGGGCAAGAGGCTGACTGTCAACTCATAAAATATTTCTGTGGTCTCTTAGAGTTGCCAACAGAAAGGGAGGAGGGGGGGCAGTGGGCAGTTTGCATTCCATAAACGTTTTCAAAGATAGTTTCTAGGTGACCAAGGTTTCTGCTGAGCAAAAATCTAATTGGAGAACATGATTGATGACTCTTGGCTATGGATGTGTCCCGTTGGAGAATATAAATTACGATACACCCAGGGGGTGGGAGGAAAACCAGGATCAAGGGTGACAATGAATTAGGTGTCTCAGAGTCGGCTACACCCAGGCAGTGCCACATCTTCTGACTCCCAATAAATCTTGTCGGATTTTGGCTAGAGACTCATGATTTAAATGGGGTGGTCAGAATCCTGACAATGAGGGCTTAGAGAGGGCTTAAAGGCACTGCAAAGCGGTATATAAATCTAAGTGCTACTGCTAATGTTAAAAGAAAGCAAAACTGGAGGCTAGCACGATCTTCAAAATGGAATCACAGCAATTTGTACTGACGTACTTATGGAACCACTAAAACGGTCAGGTTCTAAAATGGAACCACTAAAACGGCCAGGTTCTAAACTGCGAAAGCAATTGAAACAATTTAAAAGACATTTAGACAATTTAAAAAACACACACACTGTAAAGCAGCCTCGATGTTTACCTCGCCATGCTTAGTGAAGGTATCCTGCAAAGTTTGTTGCAGCTCTTTTCGGGAAAGTCGGTAATCCAGATTGCTAATCTGAATGTCTACTCCATTTGCAAATGGATCTGGGCAGTCTGTACGGCTGGAAGAGCTTGTGGCGTTCAAAGTGAGCGGAGAAGACCTGTTCGAAACGTTTGGAGACACGCTCCTGAGGCCGAGGAAAGGAAAGGAAGAGAATCAAGAATCGTGTATATATATATATATATATATATATATGCTTTCCTAGGGAGCTATGTGGTCAGGCTTAGTTTTGGGGGAGGAAAATAAGGGGGAAAAAAAATTCTGCCTCTGCCTACCAGCATCCATTGGTATTCATCTGGCTAGCGTCCTGTCAAGTGTGTGAGAGTTGAGGGCTGTTTGGAAACTGAAACAGTACTTGCTGTGTGAGCAAGGAGACAGCAAGGAGCTTGAGCTCCAACTTTTTACTTTGACATTATTAGTTTAAACTAGCTATTTCTATCGAATCCGTAACACCCAAAATTGAAAGTTTCTCTCCCCCCCCTCAAGCACCAAGTCCAGAAACGGTTTCCGGGTAGAAATAAAAGTGTTTGCAGGTGTTTTTTTTTTGCCTCCTTTGATCTAAGCAGTCCACTTAGCCACCTCTGCTAATCCCTGTCAATATTTGCACAGCTTTTGTCCTGGCGCACGCTTTGGATGAAAGCCAAAATGTGGCTTTTCCACTCTTAAAAACAAACAGCGCCCGGACTCATGGTGCGACGACGCTTACCTGGATGACCAACAACTCTGAAAGATCAGAATGGGACTGTGCTGCCTGGAGGCCGTCAGCAGGTTGAAAGCTGAAGGGAGGCTGACTTGGAAGGCGTTCTCCTTCTCCTTCTTGTCCACTGGGGAACCGTTCCTGCTTCTGGCTGCCATCGTCTCTTTCCTGGGTGAAGAAGAAAGGCGTAATTAAGGCGTTCAAACGGACAGAGAGCCTTCAACGAAAACCTGCCTTGTAGGTTCTCAACGTACTTTTGGTTGTTTTTATTGTGAGCGGGTTCTCCCGCTCCTGCCTTCTTGGCGGCTTGGGGAGGTATGGAGCTTGCTGTGGCAGAAGTGCTGTGCGATGGAGGAGCTCCCTCTTTTAGCTGGTCCTGGCGACGTTCAGAGCTTCTTCCCGTTTTGGATTCGAGGCGACACAGTTCCTTGGAAAGGGAAGAAAAGAAAAGAAAGAAAGGAACAAGGAAGGAAGAGAAACGACGAAGGAAAACAAGGAAGGAAGTAGGAAAGAGAAAGAAACAAGGAAGCAAGGGTTGACCCTTATGATTCTTGACAAATGAATCTTTTCTTTGATGTATACTGAGAGGACTTGCACCAAGACAAATTCCTTGTGTGTCCAATCACACTTGGCCAATAAAGTATTCTATTCTATTCTATTCTATTCTATTCTATTCTATTCTATTCTATTCTACTCTACTCTACTCTACTCTACTCTACTCTACTCTACTCTTACTGTACCCTAGGACTATCATTAAGCGTTATACCTGATGATTCTTGACTCTTGACGAATGTATCTTTTCTTTTATGTACACTGAGCGCATTTGCACCAAGACAAATTCCTTGTGTGTCCAATCACACTTGGCCAATAAACTATTCTATTCTATTCTATTCTATTCTATTCTATTCTATTCTATTCTATTCTAATTCTATGATTTGATTGCTTATTGTACCCTATGACTATTATTAAGTGTTGCACCCGATGACTCTTGACAAATGAATCGTTTATGTACCCTGAGAGCATTTGCACCAAAGACAAATTCCTTGTGTGTCCAACCACACTTGGCCAGTAAAGAATTCTATTCTATTTCTATTTCTTCTATTTCTATTCAAAAGAGGTGTAAGCCTGGAAAAGCATCCTACCTGTAAGCTTTTAACAGCAGTGTTTTTGGGAACGGGCCCGTGTCCTTGAGGGCCTTTTGAGCCCGCCGCCTTGGTGGTGGAAGACGTGTCATTGGCTGTTCTGCTCATGAGGCACAGCTTCGCGTTTCGGTTGGCTTTCTTGGGAGACTTGGCTTTCTCCGCCATGAAAGAGCCTGCGTTCTTGGTTTCTGCCAGTTCTCGGTTTTTGGGGGTGAAGGAGACGGTGATCCTGTTGCCGAAGACATCTTCGTTCTCCATCCGCTTCTGGGCTCGCTCGGCGCTGTCTTGGCTGAGGAAACGGAGGGTCGCACTGCTGCCAGAGACTGTCAGGACTTTCCCGCCACAATTGTCCGACAGACGCCGAAGCCTCAGGCAGATGCTTTTGCTATCTCGGTTGGTGGGCAGGTTGTAAACATATAACAGAGTATGACACACCTGTTTCAGAGAATGAGAATAATAATAAGTTAATAATGAATAATAATGAATAAATAATAATGAAGTTGAGCAACTTTGGAAAAAGAAACCGTGTGTTATCCCAATTGTATTTGGAGCCCTTGGAGCAATACCTAAAGGGCTGCCTCGCTATTTGGAAATCCTGAATTTATCAGACTTGAACACCCTGATTTTACAAGAAACCACCCTAATTGGAACAGCTTATATCCTCCGACACTACCTGAGCAGTCCCTAGGTCCTTGGTTAGGACCCAAGCTGTTGAGCTACCAACCAGCCCCAAAGGCTGTGAATCTCACTAAAGATTAAATAATAATAATAACAACAACAACAACAAAGTCTGGATAGGGGATGTGGAAGTGCCTGGAGACAGCAGAATAGAAGAGAAAGAACTGGAGTGTCAGGCCAAAGTCATCCGCGGGCTGCCTTTCGGGGGGCGGGCCGGCCGTGGACATTGCTATGAAGCCCTGTGACTCTCGATCATTTAGTTGCTGCAAGCCTGCAGGTGAAACTCGAGAAGAAGAGCTGAGAAGGAAATCGCATAGGACCGACAGCTGGGGGCGAGCTCTTCTCGGGAAGACTAACTGAGCTTGTGCCTGCTGGTCAAATAGAGTCAAATAAGCAAGAAGTGCCCCTTTTGTACCTCCAACTTTGCCCCCAATGTCCAGGTTACCTTCGGCTGGAGAAAAAAAAAATCTCCCAAAACCAGTCTTTAAGTGGAGGAAATTTAGTCCAAAAACAAAGTACATACAAACTGTAAATAAAAATCCACACAAATCACTGCTGCGGTAATTAACTCAACAGGGCAGGAGAAGGAATTCCAGACTTGAAAGCCCAGCAAAACACACAACAGTTGGGAAGACACCAGGAACCCACATAAGCCTCGACAATACCACATAATTTACGATTTGCTCTCAACAACTTTCTGCGGCTTCCCTTTTTAAACAGTGTTCCCAGGTGCAGCTAATGAAGGGAATCGGGGCCCTTTCCTCCCCCGTAAGCCACACAACTCATGTTGCTCCCTTCTCCATTCCTGTGCCCTAGGATGAAGAGGGGGTGGGCCTGGATCTTCCTCCGAATTCCCTCTCCCTTGCTCTACCTCTCCCCTGCTCTGCCCAGCTGGCCTTGCCTTTCTTCCACAGACAACAGAGCCACACTCCTACTCCCTGTCAGCTGCTCAGCCTCCCCCTCCAAATCAGATTCCGACAGGGGCATGACACTGTACTTGTTTACTCGCCTTTCCAACTTTATTTCCACATCAACAAGTGCAATCAATAGGTGAAGCAGGTGGGATCTGTGTGACTGATTTAACGCGAATGCCTGTTCTGCCCCTCGTGACGTTTCAAAGCCTTACCATTAAATGGTCACTTACTGTTTTCTTTAAGGGTAATCTTGGAGGCAAATCTGAAATAAATTCTTCAAATCGGATGAGCTCGTGGGCGTGGTGCAAGAGTGCTTCGGAAGCTTTGTTTTTATGAACCAGGATGATGTGGAAACCATGGCGATGCCTCAAGTCGCTGAGTTCCAGTGCAAAATTGACATCAGCTGAAAAAGAGAGCGGCCAAAGCAAAGCCAGTGATTTTTTGGGAGGTTCTGATGCGGGATGCAGAGCAGTGCATTTTTCACAAGCATCTGCAGGGCAACTTCGGATGGCAAAATGCTGCGTTCAAACTTTTGCTCCTTGCTGTATTGCTTACTTCAAACAAAACCCGCCAAAATTCATTATAGAAAAGCAACTATTAAAACTCGGGATCATTTCAAAGTGATAGGAGAAAAGAAAGAAAAAATCACCTGGTTAGTTATTTCTCAAGATTGAGATAGATAGATAGATAGATAGATAGATAGATAGATAGATAGATAGATGGATGGATAGATAGATAGATAGATAGATAGATAGATAGATAGATAGATGATGATAGATAGATAGATAGATAGATAGATAGATAGATAGATAATAGATAGATTGATAAAGATAGATAGATAGAGGGGGAAAGAAGAAGAAAGAAAAAAGAATTCTTTATTGGCCAAGTGTGATTGGACACACAAAGAATTTGTCTTGGTGCAAATGCTCTCAGTATACATATCTCAAGAATCATAAGGTACAACACTTAATAATAGTCATAGGGTACAATAAGCAATCAAATCATAGCACAATAGCACTTAGCCTTATCTACCGCTTCCCAGCGCTTTACGGCCCTCTCTAAATTCTAAATGGTTTACAGAGTCAGCCTCTTGCAAACCCCAGCAATCTGGGTCCTCATTTTACCCACCTAGGAGGGATGGAAGGCTGAGTCAACCTGGAGCCTGCCAAACTGCAGGCAGCTGGCAGTCAGCAGAAGTAGCCTGCAGTACTGCACTCTAACCACTGCACCACCACAGCTCTTATATGCCACAATGCCAACCACAAATAACACTGCAATGAGTAGATTTTCATCCTGCCTTTATTATTTTATTAGAAAGGCTGTGAAAGTATGTATTTCCCCTTCCTCCTCTTATTTTCCCCACAACAACCCTGAGGTGGGTTGGGCTAAGAATGAGGGACTAGCCCAGTCACCCAGCTGGCTTTCATATCTAAGACGAGGCTTCTACTCCCAGGTGATTGGTCCAAAGTCACCCGGACAGCCTTCCTGTTTAAGGCGGGACTAGAACTCCCTGTCTCCTAGCGATCGGTCCAAAGTCACCTGGACAGCCTTCCTGCTTGAGGCAGGACTACAACTTCCAGTCTCCTAGCGATTGGTCCAAAGTTATCCAGCCGTCTTTCAATTCTAAGGCAGGACTAGAACTCACTGTCTCCTGGTTACTAGCCTGGAGTTTTTTAAACCAATAAACCAAACTGGCTGTCTTAACTGTTCAACGGCAAAGCTTCCGTATTTAGGACGGAGCAGATGATGGATTTCGAATCCGAGCACGGATGAAAAGGACCCCCTCCCAAACGAGGCACCGTTGATACGTACTTGAGACAAGCACCACGGTGGCTGGTGCAGCATGGGTATCTGCAAATCTCCTAAGGCTTTGCCGGAGTTTGTCGTCTGCAGCATTCTTGGCTGTGGCATTGATGTGCACCACGGTCACCTAAGACGGGGAGGGAAGAAAAAAAAAATTACATTTCAAGAAAAGATTAAACACAGCCAGTCCAGAGTTGATGATTCCTCTGCCCCCCACGGATCTTTTGAGTGCTCACCTGGCAATTGTTCAGCTCTTCAATCACTTCCTTGTTTTCCTTGCTAATGTCACACACGCAGATGAACTCGGCCTCTCGGTGGCCTTTAAAAAACTTTTCCCGGATGCGCTGGACCACCGTCACGGCGGAACGACCAGACGGCACGGAACAATTCTCGATATCCCAGAAGACCCCAATGGGAGGCAGGTTTTCCAGTAACTGGTTCGAAATGGCAATTTCTGGAGAGCCTGGGTTGTCCAGGAGGAGAAAGATCCAACACTTTCAACCACCACACTTCTCTGATTAACTCCCAACTTTAGAGGAGGATGGTCTGGTTTTTCTTTGAAGACGTTTCGCTTCTCATCTGAGAAGCGAAACGTCTTCAAAGGAAAAAACAAGGAAGCTCACTTGCTTCTTGGGGGAAAAAAAAAAAAGCACCTTTGGGACAACCATGACCTGGAGGACTGAGAATCTCCACGGACATTTAAGGTGGATGGACTTCTAGTCCCAGAATTCCCCAAGCTGGCTAAGGAATTCTGGGAATTAAAGTCCACCCATCTTAATGAATGAATTTGTCAGCTTTGGAAGCCATATTGAGACCAGACGCTTCCACACTGCCACATTTTGAGCCTGGGAAAATGGGAGGGGGGAATTTCCTGGAGTGTTTGTAGTTAGACATAACATTTTTTTTCTAATTCAAGGTCATGTTATTTCTGCACCTGGGTAAGGGGAAGTCTTAAGTTGGGATGAATGGTAATTGGGGCATTTGATGCAATGATGGGTGCAGGGGGCGGATTTGTAATTTTTACTTATTGCAAGGAAGCCCGGAACTTTCAGATTCAGGATTCCCCAGATGTGCCAGTTTACTATCCAAATAAAAACAGAACTTTTGAGAAGATGTCTGCCTTGGAGTTATTGGTTGGAGTGGACGTTTTCTGGAACGCTGACATTATTCTTTATTGGCCAAGTGTGATTAGACCCACAAGGAATTTGTCTTGGTATATGCCCTTGTGGTGTGACCGGAACAATCTGGAACTGAACACACCCAAAACCATAGAAATGATGGTAGACTTTAGGAGAAACCCTCCCATACTAGACAATACTTACAATACTAGACAACCCAGTATCAACAGCAGAGACCTTCAAATTTCTAGGTTCTATCATATCTCAAGACCTAAAATGGATTCCTAACATCAAAAACGTCACAGAAAAAGAACAATAAAGAATGTTCTTTCTGCGCCAATTCAGAAAGCTCAAACTGCCCAAGGAGCTGCCAATCCAGTTCTACAGAGGAATTGTTGAGTCTGTCATCTGCACCTCTATAACTGTCTGGTTTGGCTCTGCAACCCAACAGGACAGACACAGACTTCAGAGAGGAATTAGGACTGCTACCAACCTGCCTTCCATCGAGGACCTGTATTTTAAACTTAAAAGTTGCCCCGATTGAGAAACTATGGATTAGCTGGAGAGTTAAAAGCTACGGTAACTTTAAAAGGATCAAGCCAAAGGATATTTACCGTGTTTCGGGGTCAGCTGGCCAAAGCTGCTGGCCAAGAGGCGGCTCTTCTCTTTCCTTGTTCCTTTGGTTCCACAGCCGTTACACAGTGGGAGAGAAAGGGGCGCCACCTGGGCGTTTGGAGGAGGAATATCCGGCCACATTTTGGCTGCTTCTACTAAATTTTCTTGGGATGACTGCGGAGGAAAAACACAGAATTGCCTTCACACACAGCCTACTGCATAGAAACCAACCTCTGCCAGCCGTTCTATTTACTTTGGCTCCCACAGAGGTATTCTTTGAAAAGAAGCTTCTCCATTTGCCGACAGGGGAATGGCTAGTTCTTTGACAGGCAAAGGGAACTCCTCGACTTACAAACATCCCATTGAGCGATCGAAGTCAATGGCACTGGGGGAAAAAAGTAACTTGCAACCGTTTTTCGTACTAACTGGCCAGATTCACTTCACAACTGTGTTTTCCTAACTTAAAACAACTGCGTTGATCCAGTTAACAATGGTTGGCAAAACTCATTTGGCCACTGTCTTGCTTTGTAACAGAAAATTGGCCCTCCGTTGTGGTCGTTAAGTCGAGGACTACTTGTCTCGCCCCACCCACGGCAGCCATTTTGAAAAGCCCGTATACCTGGATGTGCTCAGAGGAGGGGAACCGTCTGATGGGACGGCACAACTAGCCACAGCCAACTCACTGTGGCCAACTCGCCGCTGGACAACTCATCACAGCCAACTTGCTGAGGGACAATTTAACAACTCTATTTAATTATTTAAAATAAAATAAAAAATAGTTTAATTTTTGCCAGTTTCCTATTTCATTCTGTCCCTCCTTTTGCATCCTTTTAACAATTCTATTCCACCTTTTCCTTGGTATTAGTGTAACTCTTCTCCCGCAGGGAGTTGTCCTGTGGCAAGTTGGCTGTGTGTTGTGGCCCCTCTTGCAGAGGGTCAGCATCAGGGCAACCTCGGAGCTCCGAGGGGGAAGAGGGAATGGAGCTGCCAGAGAGAAATAGAGAGGATCTAGGCCTAGGCTGTCCGCCAGCCCTCGGATGGAGAGTCAACAACCCCCAGGTCTGGAGGTGGTTGATGAGGAAGAGGAGGAACAGCTGGGTCCAGTGCCTGACGTGTGGATGCGCTGAAGGCAGAGGAGAGGAGAGCGGTGGAAATCTATGGGCCGGTCCTTGGGACAGAAGAGCCACCGCTGCTACCTTTGGGTATAAAAGGCAGGGGACAGAAACGAATAGATGTGGCAGACAACTATCCATCTTCCGGCCAGACGGACTTCTTAGCCTGAGGTAAGAGAGAAACTTTTTTTGCCGGGTCTGCCGGCGCTACTAATAAAGGTATCTTTTGAGTTCACTTCAGAGGGTCGGTCATATTTGGGGGAGCTGGATCAGAGCACCGTGGTTGAGATGGCCGTCGCAAATTGCCGCAGACCCACCCTCCTGCCTGGCACAGAAACTGATAAAAAAAAAAACACCTTCCCCCATATCGCAAGATAGGATTAAACAGGGAGTACAAACCTTGCTCAGACACTCCGCGCAGTGGTGAGAGCCCTTCAAGCAAAGGGGAGGTGAAACCTTTAGGTGCAGCGAGTTGGTGCAAACGCAAGGCATGCGCTCCGACTGGGCCAGGTGCTCCTCCGAGAGTCCCGCCGCCCCACTGAATTCAGGACAGGAGAAATAGCCCGGAGTCGTGCAGCCCGGATGCGGGGGAAACGGATGCAGTTTGTGCAGGTTACCGTGACAGGCTTGGAAGTGGAGTTTCCCGCAGCAGGCAAAGTGAGGGCAGGAAGGGACGGGGTTCTCCCGGCACACGCCGGCCATGGTGCTCCTCGCCGGGCCGTTCTTGAGCGGAGAAGAGGACGGACAAGCCAACTCTGACCCTATCTTCCAGGGGATCGTCCCAGTGCCGGGAGCGTTTAAGACCGCCCCCGGGTGAATCAAGCCGCCACCGCCGCCGCCGTTGCCGCCACCACCGAGGTTGCCGCTGCCGCCACCACCAAAGTGCAACTGAGGGACCCGAGGGGAGGAATCAGAGCCATGAGAACAGCAGCTTACTTTAGGGTTGGGTGGGAGTTGGATTTGCTTTGGCTGGAGAGAGTGGACGTCGGGGAGGGGCACGGCTGCAAAGGGCTGCAGAGGAGGGTGGTGAGCTGGGGGGGCCTCCTTCAACTCTACAGGAGCTTTCTGGCTCTCCATGGACTTGTTCTGGAGAGAGAGAGAGAGGAGGGAGGGAGAAGAGGGAGAGAGAGGGAGGGGAGGGAAGAGAGCGAGAGAGAGAGAGGGAGGGAGAGAGAAGAGGACGAGAGAGAGAGATGAGGAAGAAAGGAGGGAGAGGAGAGAGAGAGAGAGAAGAGGGAGGGAGAGAGAGAGAGAGAAGAGGGTGAGAGAGAGAGAGAGAGGAAGAGAGGAGGGAGAGAGAGAGAGGAGGGAGGGTGAGAGAGAAGAGGAAGAGAGGAGGGAGGGAGGAGGAGGCGAGAGAGAGAGAGAAGAGGAGGGAGAGAGAAGAGGACGGAGAGAGAGATGAGGAAGAAAGGAGGAGAGGAGAGAGAGAGAGAGAGAAGAGGGAGGGAGAGAGAGGAGAGAGAAGAGGGTGAGAGAGAGAGAGAGAGAGAAGAGAGGAGGGAGAGAGAAGGGAGGGAGGGTGAGAGAGAAGAGGAAGAGAGGAGGAGAGAGGAGGGAGAGAGAGAGAGAGAGAGAGAGAGGGAGGGAGGGAGAGAGAGAGAGGAAGAGAGGAGGGTGAGAGAAGAGGGTGAGAGAGAGAAGGAGGGAGGGGAGAGAGAGAAGGAGGAGAGAGAGAGAGAGAGGAGGGAGGGAGAGAGAGAGAAGAGAAAGAGAAGAGGGCGAGAGAGAGAAGGAGGGAGGGTGAGAGAGAGAGAAGAGGAAGAGAGGAGGGAGGGGAGAGGAGGGCGAGAGAGAGAGAGAGAAGAGGGAGGGAGGGAGGAGAGAAGAGGAAGAGAGGAGGGTGAGAGAAGAGGGTGAGAGAGAGAAGGAGGGAGGGAGAGAGAAGAGAGAGAGAGAGAGAGGGAGGGAGGGAGAGAGAGAGAGAAAGAGAAGAGGGCGAGAGAGAGAAGGAGGGAGGGTGAGAGAGAGAAAGAGGAAGAGAGGAGGGAGGGGAGAGGAGGCGAGAGAGAGAGAGAGAAGGGAGGGAGGGAGAGAGAGAAGAGGAAGAGAGGAGGGTGAGAGAAGAGGGTGAGAGAGAGAGGAGGAGGGGAGAGAGAGAGGAGGAGAAAGAGAGAGAGAGAGAGAGAGAGAGAGAGAGAGAGAGAAAGAGAAGAGGGCGAGAGAGAAGGAGGGAGGTGAGAGAGAGAGGAGGAGAGAGAGGGAGGGAAAGAGAAGAGGGTGAGAGAGAGGAGAGAGGGAGAGGAGGGAGAGAGAAGAGGGCGAGAGGGAGGAGAGTGAGAAAAGAGGGTGGGAGAGAGATTAGAGGGAGAGAGAGGGAGAGAGAGAGGAGGGTGAGAGAGAGATAAGAGGGAGGGAGGAGGGAGTGCGAGAAAGAGAGAGAAGAGGGAGAGAGAAAAGAACGACAGAGGGCAGATTAGATTGCTGAAGATTTGCAAACAGGATTTCAGACAGGAAAACTCCAAGTTCACTGGAAGTACAGGTAGTCTTTGACTTATGACCAGCTATTTAGTGACCATTTGAAGTTACGCCACCCAAAAAAGGTACTTATGACCTGCATTCATAGTTCTGAGGGCTAGGCCCTTCCTGCGGTCATGTGATCATATGGCCACAGCTGTTTGCAACATCCCAGTCACATGACCACAATCCTTTTTTTGGTGGGGGGGGGGGGGAAGAGTTCCAGTTTCTGGCAAAACACAATGATTGTAGACAATGGGTTTGCTTAAATACCATGGATTTCGCTAAACCACCACAGTGATTTGTTGAACCACCATAAAAGTATCACGCAATCAGACTGTCAAGGTGATGACTTGCTTAACAATCAGCACAATTTATGACTGTAATTCCAGGCTCAATTAGTCAACTGGACTTTCTTGGGGCAGTGGCCTAGAGCAGGAGCTCTCGCCTCCCAATCAGGAGGCTGCGAGTTCGATCCTAGCTAGAGGCAGATATTTCTCCCTCTGGGCACACTGAGAATACATCGGCTGTATATAACTCCGCACTGGGGACAGGGAGGGCATCCAGCCAGTAAACACTCCAACTGCATTCAGTTCCCCAGGCTCCACCCTGCAAGGGATTATGGGGTTGTTAAAAAGAAGCATGAACTGGACTTTCTGGTTTTTCTTTGAAGATGTTTCACTTCTCATCCAAGAAGCTTCTTCCGAACTCCTTCCAGGTCTATGGAGATTCTCAGTCATCCAGATCATGGTTGTCCCAAAGGTGTTTTTTTCAAGAGACAACTGGACTTACCAGAAAGTCCAGCTGCCTCTTGAAAAAAAAAGGCATCCTTGGGACTATAGAAAGTAGGTGTATGATTGGTGAGGGAACTGGGGAGAAGGGGCTGGGAAGCAGGGATGAAGGAGGGATGAAGGAACAGATAGACAGACAGAGGGGCCAGGGTGAAATTTATTATTACCTTTATTGTCAGGAGTACAACATGCGTACAATGAGTTTGGCTGAGCCTCCCTTCGTGCACCCCTTTCCACCAACATTGCTCAAATGTGATTCATGTGGGGGGATGCTGCAACGGCTTTCAACTTCAAAACCAGCTCATAAAGTAGCTTATGTCGTAAGTCGAGGACTACTAGCATATCGATTTAGCACGTCACTTAATACCCATTAAGGTCCATACTCTTACCGTTCTTGCAGCTAGGGGAAAATTCTGTTCAGGAGTTGAAAAGCAGTTAGAAAATTTCCAGAGCCAAGGCTTCGCATCGTTATCTTGCCGCTGAAGCCATCCGAGTGATCTAGGACAGACGTTCTGTGCTATATTTCCTTCCATTATACGTCCAGACAGAAGTCAACATTCTCCTCTCTTCCCTTCTAACTGTGAAAAAAATGTGCATATATTTTACAAGGTCAGATTATGTGCCATCAAGACAAGCCCATTTATTCAACAGGCCCGACGCATTTAATACCAGCTTCTTGAGCTGCTGAGCCAAAAGGCAGGATATAATTCTAAACAAAAAAAAACAACAACACCCAAATATTGATCTTCAAAAGTCAGGCAGACATACAGAACCTACTGGATGTTACCAAATTACAAGTCCAAAGTCCTTTGCCACTGGCTGAGCTGAGCATGCTCACTGAAAATTTGCAGTTCTTGCAGCTTTGGGCTTCCTTACCCAACAGAGGATATGAGCTCTGTTACAATCTGGAGTTAAGTCATTATGGCTGTGCTTCCAAACTGCTTATTAAAAGTACCTTGATTATAGCTACCTTCTCAAGGAACTCATTGCTGATGCCCTGAAGTAGCAATTAAAGCAATTCAAGCCAATTAGGTACTATCTTAATCCTTAATACCGAAGACCTGTTGCAAAAGTTTGTGTGCGTGGGTCACAAACAGACCTGAAAGACAGCCAGCTTCTATGACAGGTCATAGGTGGAATAAAATTCCATTGTTGTTATTAGGAAGTTAGCACCCACCCCTCTCCTAGGAAAATGAAATACTTTAGGATGTATTTAAAAAGGCAGAATATTTCCCCTAAAAGAGAAGTAGAAACTCAGAAGCAAAAGCTCACCCCATCTTTGTTAATGGGTGGGCCATTAAGACCAGAGTATTCTACATAACAGGGGCCTCTACCCACCTGGCCTGGAAAGATTGCATCAGCCAGCACTCAGGTGAAGCCATGTGGTCCAGCTCAGCCCCCCACTCCCCACCCCTGGGAGTTTGACAGCCAATGGGATACATTTCTTACACAGGAACAGGAAACACTAAGGTGGAGCCCAACGGAGGGTCTATAACTAAGGGTCTCTCAGCATCTTGCTCCTTCTTTTCCTTCACCCAACTTCTTGAAGCATGTGGTCGTCCTTTTCACTTTGGAGCTCCAAGGCATGTGGTCCTGTCCACCATTAAACCATCTTCCCAAACAGCCTCCGTGTTTCCAGTGTCTTTTCCCCCCCACTTGGAACTGAACCCAGAAGGAAATTTCTTCCAGCAAGACGCTCCAAACAAAGCAACTGCTGTTGCTTTTGGAAACAGAAATCCTAGTGAATTTAAAGATTTATGTTCCAAAGGCATAGATATATCAATGAGTAGCACAACAGGTAGTCCTTGACTCACAACAGTTCATTTAGTGACCGTTCAAAGTTACAACGGCACTGGGGGGAAAAAAACTGATGACCATTTTTCACACTTACGACCGTTGCAACATCCTCGTGGTCACGTGACCAAAATTCAGATGCTTGGGAATTTGACTCACATTTATGACCGCTGCAGTGTCCAGAAGTCAATGTGGTCCCCTTTTGCAACCTTCTGACAATCAATGAGGAAGCCAGATTCGCTCCACAACTGTGTTAATAAATGAACAACTGCAGCGATTCACTAAACAACCGCAACAAGAAAGGTCGTAAAATGGGACAACATTCACTTAAAAACTGTGTTCACTCAGCAGCAAAAATTTTGGGCTGAATTGTGGTTGTAAGTCAAGGACTCTGTATATGCAAGCTTCCTGGCTATTTGCAGTAATCTCCTAAGCGTTTCTGGGACAATGATATTTTACTCTTCTTGCTGTTGATTCAAATCTTTTCTTGTCAAAAGCAACCAAGGAAGCTCACTCTGAATGAGTTTCCATCAGTTAACCTTTATTGTTTGAAAACTAACTTTGTTTAGGCCACAGATACAAGCTGATTTGTGAGCACATTCAGAGGGCTCTCTTTTTAAAAACCCTGAAAATCAGAAACAGTTAAATGTTTCTTAAAATACCACTTTGCTTGTCTTTTTTTCTGCATTCACACATGATGGGGCTCACTGTGTACAGTCGGAAGATATTTCTCAGGTTATCCAGAAAACAATTATGCCATTTATTATCAGGCTCCTTGGGGTTCAAGATCTAACCACTACCTCTCAACTTTCAAACCGACACAAAAAGGATTTATTGTTGTTAAAATGTCAAAGCAATTTGAGAATTTTGGCATAGTTTGCAAGAAAACCATAAAGGAATTTAACAAAATTAAAGAGGGCTTCATTACAAATCAGTTTGATGGGTGCTCTCTTTAGACCTGGAATATTTTGAAATTAAGAAAAGTAGAGCACAATACTTTATATTCTTAAGGTAAAGGTTCCCCTCGCACATCCGTGCTAGTCGTTTCCAGCTCTAGGGGGCAGTGCTGTTACACAGCCAAAGAGTCAGCGCTGTCCGAAGACGTCTCCGTGGTCATGTGGCCGGCATGAATAAACGCCAAAGGCGCACAGAGGAACCCTGTTCCCTTCCACCAAAGTGGTCCCTATTTTCCTACTTGCATTTTTAACATGCTTTTGAACTGCTGGGACAAGTAACCTGAGCTCACTCCCTTATGAGGCGCTAGGGATTTGAACCGCCAAACTGATCTTTCTGATCAACAAGCTCAGCGTCTTAGCCACTGAGCCACCAATTTATGGATTACATATGAAGCGATGAGAACAACAGCAGAAAACAAAGGAATTACCAGGGCCTAGTAATTATCACACAGATATTTAAATCCAATGCATCAAATAGGAAGAATGGAACCTATCTTATCTCCTTCTTCCCCTTGCTACCAGTCACAAAAAACACAGAGCGTTTAGATAGGAAACATATTCCCGACAATGCTTTCTAGAGGCAACAGACCATTCCAGCATCCAATCTAGGTAATTACCCCAGATTTATCAGTCTAGAATTTCTGAGCAACAACTATCCAACTATCCAACAACATTATCAGGAGAACCATGAGTTGGGAGAGATAAAACACAACTGTATATTTGGTGCACATGTGCAGGCAAGAGAAAAACCAGGAGCGGGAGGTAAGATTCATTGAGCATGTCTGACTGATAGAACAAGAGGAAAATAGGCTTAAACAGGAGTGCCTTTGGCCTATAAGCAATTTTGTTGAGTGCTGCCTTTTGGGGTGCCGGTTGGCTTTCTAAAATTTTATTACAGCACCCTTAATTTGCCTTCAATGTATTTTGGACCATTTTATAATGCTCCTGATTTTCATTTGCTCGCTGAAGTAAATGTCTTGTGACCCTTTCAATTTCACAATAATTGGGGCTATTACTATCATCTGGTTCAGGTGCCTTCCTTTCCTGCAAAGGTGGACCACAAACTGAATCAGCTGATATCCAAGGTGATCAGATCAGGGGAGAGTAGTTGTCATATTGCTTCTTCTCCACTTTCTGCCACCAGCACCCGCTTCTAAACCTACAGGTGTCTTTCCAGGGAGAATCCTATAGATTCAGACATTACCTTAACAGCTCTTAAGGTTCTGAGTTAAGACTTGAACCGTTGAAGTTTTTATCAAATCCCAGATGGTGAATCATCAAATCTATATCTATAAAAGCAAAATGCCACTCAGGCATCATCACAAAATCTCCAGAACCATAAAGCCTACAAACTTGAAATTTGGCAAACTTGAAATTTGGTTTCTAGGTGCTCACTAAGAAAGGGTTTTTTGAAATGACCATCAGAGCATTAGTATTTCCTATATTATTATTATTAACATGCTCTGATGCTAAGGAGTTGTACTCCTGCTCCCCACCTGAAAAGAATTCTCTTCCAAATGCAAAACACAAGCAGAGGAGTGGAGTTTCAGTTTCAGAGCAGCAAGCAGCTTTAATACAGAACAATTGAGCTAAGCCACACCCAGGCTCCTTACTGTCTCCTTGCTCACACAGCAAATATTGCTTCAGTTTCCAAACAGCCCTCAACTCTCTCACAAACTGACAGGACGCTAGCCAGATAAATACCGATGGATGCTGGGAGGCAGAGGCAGAATCCCCCCCCCCATTTTCCTCCCCAAAAATTAAGCCCGACCACATAGTTTCATAGCGAAGCATGGGTATCCAGCTAGTTGAAGATGAAATCTTATATAGCAATGATGATGATGACAATGATGGATAATGATAATAATAAGAGCCTTAGATAGTTGATACTAGGATGCTGGCATAAACCCGTATCCACCATCAGCACCAGTCAATGATATTTGTGATACATTTTAAAATGCTCAGTTGACTCAGTTTCACGCTTAATATTATTATTAATAATAAAATAATATAATAATAATTTGAGCTGTTGAGCTATCAACCAGCCCCAAAGGCTGTGAATCTCACTAAAGTAGTAATAGTAGTAGCAGTAATAATAACAAAATAATAGTAATAATAAAAATAGTAATAGTAATAATAGTAATAGTAGTAGTAATAATAGTAGTAGTAATAATAGTAATAGTAATAGTAGTAGTAATAATAGTAATAGTAGTAATAGTAGTAATAGTAATAGTAATAGTAATAATAGTAATAATAGTAATAATAGTAATAATAATAATAGTAATAATAATAATAATAATAATAATAATAATAATAATAATAATAATAATAATAATAATAATAGCAATAACAATAATAAATAAAACACCACGAGCCTTTCTCCCCCCGGCCCCCGGTTTACCCTCAGGGCAGCAGAGCCACAACTGCTTCCAAGCCCCTGACAGGGACGCCCATAACACCCTCGGGACCCGCCTAAGGAGCCGACTATTTACCCAGCCCGAGGCCTCCCCTCGCCGCAGCCGGAGCTGCAAGGCGGGCGGAGGCGTCCCCAAGAGCGAACGCCCCCCCCACCCACCCCACCCCCCGCTTGCCTTCGCGGCCGCCTCCCCTCCTCGAGCGAGGGCTCGCCTGCCCGGGTCGCGGCTCCAGCCCCAGCCCAGGAGGGGCGACCCCTCTGTGTGGGCAAGCCCGCCCCCCACTCCCACACCTCCATAGGGACTCTCCCCCACCTCCCGGACCCTGGCCCGGCCTGCTGCTGCAACCCCGGAGGCTGGGCCGGGCCCCCGTGGGTGGGTGGGTGGGTGAAGGCGCGGCAAGGAGCCACTCACCACCGTCCGTCCCTCCGTCGCATCCCAGCTCCCTCCGCCGCCGCCTCTTCTTTATTTCTCTCCCGCTGCGCCCTCCCCTTCCACCCCCTCACGAGCGCTTCCGCTTCCGCCTCCCCAAGCAGCGCTTCCGGCCGCCGAGAGGAAAGAGGCGCCGTCGTAAAAGCGTCGCGAAAGCCGCACCCACCCACCCCGGTCTAGCCGCTGCGCTCTCGATGGTCCTTGGAAGGTCGTCTCTGTTCTTTTCCCCGGTTTAAGGGGGAAAGAGGCGGGGCTGCCTTTCCACGCCTGGAGTGGTTTGGGACTCCAGGTCCCAGCGTTCCCAGCCAATATGGGGCGGGGGGGGGAGGGGTTGGGGGGGGGTTGGACTCCCGAAGATGAGGTTCTAAGCGATGATGTGGAATGCTTCCTCTGATTTTATTATTATTATTATTAAAATTAATTAATTAAAATTATTAAAATTTTAATCTTGCTTTTACATACATGCATATACTGTACATACACATACAGATGTACAAATGCAAATATATATATGCATATGTAGTATTGATGTATAATTCATATAAATACTATCATATACTACCGTATTATAAATATGTGTGTATGTATGAAACTGAAACAGTATTTACTGTGTGCATGAGACAGCAAGGAGCCTGGGCGTGGCTTAGCTCAACTGTACTAAAGCTGGTTGCTGCTGTGAAACGAAAACTGAAACTCCTCTGCTTGTGTCTTGCATTTGGAACAGATTTCTTTTCAGGTGGGGAGGGGGAGTAGAACTCCTTAGCACCAGAGCGTGTTAATAATAATAATATAGGAAATACTACTGCTCTGATGGTCGTTTTGAAAAATCCTTTCTTCGTGAGCACCTAGTAGCCAAGAGGAACATACATAATGAATTTCAAGTTTGTAGGCTTTACGGTTCTGGAGATTTTGTGATAATGTGTGAGTGGTATTTCGCTTTTATATATATAGATTATTTATCATTACATCATTTTAGCCATTGTCTATCTGCTGAAGGATGAAAGCCTCTTCTGCATGTTTCCAATCTATGTGGTCCTACATTATAATATTAAGTAAAACAGGCGTACAAAATACATAAGCAATAAAACAACTGCAACCATTTCACATTTTAATTCTGCTTTTTATTTAACTATTTCACTTTTGGTCCTAAAGTCCTACAGCGGGTCAGAAATTCCTCAGCGATTTTTCCCCCAGGGCATCTTTCTTTGTGTATGTTCTGTGTGTGTGTGTGTGTGTGTGTGTGTGTGTGTGTGTGTGTGTGTGTGGTAGGGAGGTGTTAAAAGTTTCCAGAAGAGTAGGGTTTTATATCATCTGAAAATGGGGAGTTACCAAAGAACAAGCTGTTGCGGACAGTTCATTCCAGATGTTCAAATGGTCTCAAATGGTGAACACATCAGTGGTGGATTCAATTTTTTTTTATTACTGGTTCTGTGGGTGTGGCTTGGTGGGCGTGGCAGGGGAAGGTTACTGCAAAATCCCATTCCCTCCCCACCCCACTAACCTGCTTTCCAGCTCCGTTCTCCTATGCAGGGCAACCAAACAAGACCTAGACGATCAGCTGGGATTCAATGGGGTGCAGAGAATAGATGGGGTCAGGGCCAGTCAGAGGTAGGATTTGCTGGTTCTCCAAACTACTCAAAATTTCCGCTACCGGTTCTCCAGAACTGGTCAGAACCTGCTGAATACCCACTTCTGTTGAACATAACTGAAACCTTATTTGATTATTAGGAGCAGCAGGGGAAAAAAAAATCCAGTACAAATCTTCTCCAAAATTATTCTAAACTGATGGCTACACGGAGATCTAATTTTAACATTCTGCAACTCTTTGCCGAGAAGACTTTGCCAGATACTTTTCAAGCGGTATCTTCTTTAACATAGCAAACACAAGGAGAAGCCATTTTGAGGACTTTTTCCAGATGGTCCAACAGTTGGTGGTTACTGCAACAGTCAAAGCTAATCTTAACAGCTCCTCCAGTCGTTTCATTAAGCCAACACGGGACAATTTTGTAAGACGAAGCTTATGATCTTGTTAGAGTTGAGCTTGGGCTGGTGGGGGATTTAAGTAGGAAGATCCTCCCTCTATTGCAAGCATAGCTTCAAGCAACCAGCTTCTTCTCAGCCTCACTTTGCCGTCTCTAAAATGAAACAAAATTGTCATTATTTAGTTATTCATTTGATTTATGTAGCCACCCGCGTCAGTTTTACATGACTCTAGGCAGCTTACAGTACAGAGAGTCCCCACAGTTATGATTACAACTGTGACTAGAATTTCCATCGCTAAGCAAGGCAGTTATTAAGTGAATCGCGACTGATTTTATGACTGTTTTTGCCTGTGTGGTTAAGCAAATCTGGTTTCCCCCATTGACTTTGCTGTTTGGAAGCCAGTTGTAAATGTTGATCACGTGACCCCATGATACTGCCATGGTTGTAAATAGATGCGGCTTGCCAAGTGCCCATATTTGGCCCATGTATCCATGGGGATGTTGCAACAGTCGGAAGTTCGAGGACCAGCTGTAAATTGCTCAACGAATGGTTGTAAACGTGTAATGATTGTAATGTGACATATTTGAGTGGCGAGGTATGACAGTTCTACATCAACAGTTCTAAAGCCTGTAATTTATTTGGTGGTGTGTTGGAGGTGGGAGGTGGAACATCTTACCACACTGAAGGGGCATCTCTATTGGGATGAAATTCCGATTGCACAGATGCCTGAAAGCTGCAGCTAAGTTACAGGCTGCTTTGATGCTCTGCTGTTCACACAAGTCAGTTTTGCACCAGTGGTAGAATGGTTCAGGATTCACCTATTAAGAAAAAGAAGAGAAAAATGTCCAGATGTTTATTGGGTAAATATAGCAGTCTCCTTTAGTCTGGCTCTAATGAAGAACATCTGTTTGAATGTGCTCATAAAATGCAGACCAAACAAATATGATAGAAAAGTACAAGTATTTTTTTTAGCAGGAAAAGAATCCATAAAGATGTTGTGAAAGAAAGAAAGAAAGAAAGAAAGAAAGAAAGAAAGAAAGAAAGAAAGAAAGAAAGAAAGAAAGAAAGAAAGAAAAGAAAGAAAGAAGGGAGGGAGGGAGGGAGGAAGGAGGAGGGAGGAAGGAAGGAAGGAAGGAAGGAAGGAAGGAAGGAAGGAAGGAAAGGAAGGAAAGGAAGGAAGAAAGGGAAGGAAGGAAAGAAAAAAGAAAAGAGAAGGAAGAAAGAAAGAAAAGAGAAGGAAGGAAAGGAAGGAAAGGAAAGAAAGAAAGAAAAGAGAAGGAAGGAAGGAAGGGAAGGAAGGAAGAGAAAGAAAGAAAAGTCACAGGTGCAAAAGACAGAAAAGAACTTTTAAAAAATAGCTTCCCTTTTTTTATAGCAGTGAGAATCACAGCTATAAACGTACCTCTTACTCTGAGGTTACAACACAGAATCAGCTGGATGGGACCTTGGAGGTCTTCCAATGCAACCCCCTGCCAATGGCAAAATCTATTTTTTTCTTATCATCCAATCCCTAAACCATTATACAGTACATCATTAGCATTATATATTCTTACAACTCCAAAACAGTTCCTAAAAGGTGAGGCGGGATCCTGGAAAAAGATCTGGCAGATTGTAGCGCTCTGCTCATTGACGCAAGATTTGCCATCTCTCTTGACTTCACTGCAACGGCCGTTCACCTTGGAGGAGAAAAATCAAACACACCCCTGTCAGTGTAAACAATTCAGAGCTTGCGTTGCATAGCTTATGTCCGCCTTGAAGGACAAGGTTATTTACCCAAAACGAATGGCTGTGCATTCAGCAAATATCACATCTTTAAAGAGACCAGCTATTCATACATAACTTATGAGTTCCACCATCAGCATTCACGGAGGAACAAATCTTGACATTTGCTTTGTCGCTACTTTCAACTGTTTCTTGACTATTTCTTTACAGTACAGGTAGTCCTTATCACCACAATGGACCCCCAAATTTCCCATGATCATGAAGCCAGCATGGCTGTATGCCAAAGGCACATGGAACACTGTTGCCTTCTCACTGAAGTGGTACCTGTTTATCTACTTGCATGCTTTTGGACTGGTAGGTGGGCAGGAGCTGGAGCAAATAACGGGAATTCACTCACCCTATCAGGCGGCACTTGGGTCTGGAACCCAGATGGTTAGCTTTTCAACGTCTTTAACTGTTGACCAATTGTACTCCTAGCCCTATCTGATTGCAGCTTTCCTTTTGTGTTCAATATTTCCTCTGCCAAATACCTGCCATGCTTGTATGAATTCTGGCAAGCTCTTAGCCAGGGAATGGTCAGGAAGCATCCATTCGTTTCCAGCTTCATTGTCGTTGGTACCAAAAAGACCAGCAGACACACCTAGAAAGAATAGGAAAAAGAAAAATGAATCCCTGTGTCAGAGTATATTCATGAACTGGAATTGAGTATGGGAACAAGGTTAGCCAGCTAACTGTTTGTAAAATCTACTTATTATCTACTTATTATGTTTATAAAGATGTTAAATGAAGCACCAGCATCTGTGTTTATTTTTCTGGAGCTGAATTAACACTGCAAAACTCTGAATACCCTGCAGATGACAAAGGCAGCTTTGACAGAATCCGAGAATGCCCACTACTTCTATCTTATTTTAATGCTCCATTAAAGAACATTCATTCATTCTTAAAGTGAATACTTTGGTCACATCTGAATGCTTTGTACAAACCATGATGCCATCCATCCAAGGTAAAAGTACAGAAATCGTAACGAAGGTCGCAAAAAACCAAGGCTCCATCGGCTGCAGTCATTTCAACCTGGTTTGTATCCACCTGGACTGTGGTGCTATTTTCTTGGAGGGGGACGTCAAAACTCCCGCAGTCCTTCAACAGCGAAGTGTTGTATTGCTTGTAGATCTATTTGAAAACAAGTGTTTTTTGTTTTTTTTTAAAAAAATCCAGCTTGGGAAGATTGCTTACAGGAGGGTAAACGCAAGCCAGAAGAAATATGTGGATGATTTAGGTTACTCTTAAATCAGAGCTGAGTATGTAGCCAGAGTCTCTTTCCTAACCTAAATTGAACTCAACCTAGGGTTGATTTAGGTGATCCAACCTAGAACTAAGGAGAAATTGGGAGAACAATTAATCAACAGATTAATGGGATGCCTTGCCTATAGAAGCTGTGGGTGCTCCATTACTGGGAGGTTTCCAAGAACAGATTGGATAGCCAATTGTTCAAAATGGAGTCTCCTGCTCAAACGGGGTTGGACTAGAAGACTTCCAAGGTCCCTTCCAACCAGAGGTGGTATTCAGCAGGTTCTGACCAGTTTTGGAGAACCAGTAGCGGAAATTTTGAGTAGTTCGGAGAACCGGCAAATCCCACCTCTGACTGGCCCTGCCTCCCAAGTCCCAGATGATTGGCTGGGTCTTCTTTGGTTGCCCTGCACAGGAGAACGGAGCTAGAAAGCAGGTTAGTGGGTTGGGGAGGGAATGGGGATTTTGCAGTATCCTTCCCATGCCACGCCCACCAAGCCACACCCACAGAACAGGTAGTAAAATTTTTTTTGAATCCCACCACTGCTTCCAACCCTATTGTTCTACATTCTATGGACCCAAATTCTTGGTTTAGTGCCTTGGGATTTGTTGTTATGCTATTATCCAAAATGGGGAAGGACGGATAGTTGACATACCTATCACCTGATTGTAAATAGCAAAAAAAATTGGGGTGGGGGGAGCTTGAATGCACCGTTAATTAACCTTAGCATCTCCCTCTATACATTTTGCTTTTGTCTGGATTGATAACACCTAAAACTTTAACTGAAATTCCAATTTTTACCTTCAGTGCGGGGTAAATGATGACAACTCTTTTCTTCATGTTGACGTACAGAGACCTGTCTGCACCACTGCTCTGGTTTAGGATGACAGTAAAGGCATCCTGGGAAAAATCTTTGGCCAGCAGCAAACTGCAGTTGGAGGTCACGCTGTACACTTTCCCATCAAAGGTCCATAGGTGCTTGGTACCCATCAACAAGGCTTGATCTGGGTGGAGTCCAAACATAACGTGATGCAGTTACTGCAGGCGTGTCCAATCTTGGCCATTTTAAGACCTGTGGACTTCAACTCCCAGAATTCTCCAGTCAGCATGGCTGTTTTGTCAGAAAAAGTTCAGACTTTGGGCCATCCCAACTGAACCCTAATATTATTCTGGAATATGGCATTGAAATAAGATTCTACCCAAACAGTCTTTCAGACAAGTCTTCATTGTCTAGAAGCCATCTAGCTGCCCTCATCCCTCAACTATGGAATGGAAGAGTTTGTAATTTAGAGCAGGGGTGTCCAATCTTGGCCATTTTAAGACCTGTGGACCTCAACTCCCAGAATAGGAAGTCTATAGGCCTTAAAGTAGCCAAGGTTGGACACCCCTGAATTACTTATTGGTCTTGTAGGGCCCATTGTGGGGAGGAAGACCTCTTCATTGGGGGGAAACACACAACCACTATATTACAAACAAACAAGCAAGCAAGCAAGCAAACAAACAAACTGTCAGCTTGGAAGCCATTATTCTTGGAGACTTCTGGGCTGCCACATTCAATGCCTGGGAATTTGGGACGGGGACTTCAAGGAGTGGTGGAAAATTAGCCACAACAACATTCCTTTCTCAGAGAGTCAAGGACATGTTGCTCTGCACTTGGAGGGGAGTGACTAGGGATAGTCTCCAGTTGGTATGAGATGATGATCGGACCATATGATGGACTATTGGGAGCAGGGGCTGGATTTTGGATTCTCTTTGGGCTGAGGAAAAACCCCAGAAATCTCAGATTTGGGATTTCCTCAGATATGCCAATAAGCCATCTCTAATACAATGGATCTTTGAGAAGATGACAGTCTTCGGGAGTCTTTTAATTTGGAGGTTGTTACTTGGAACGCTGACACAAACTAACCAACCAACGCTAGATCCCTCCTCCTCATCTTTCAAGAGCTGTAAAAGAAGCGGAGGGATCAAAATGAAAAGTGCCTCCAAGAACTTACGTTCAAAAGGGCTCTCCATGATGGCTCGCTTGAATCTGTAGTATTCTGCAGCCAGATTGATGTGATAGAGGCCCCGAAGGGGCTTCACGACTTTCTCTTCAATGATGTGGTTTGTAAGGTGGATCATATCTAATGCGGCTCCTCCTTTGGGCACGACAGGCAAACTCAATGCCACAGAACAGTTCCTGCAAGGCATCGACATGGACGACTTATTGATTTAAAGCAGCTTTGGAAATGCATCCATAAAACTCAAGATCTTGCAAAAACTCATGATAGGTAGTCCTTGACTTACAACCACAACGGAGGCCATAATTCTGTGGCTAAGCGAGGCAGTTCTTAAGTGAGCTTGGCTCCATTTTACGACCTTTCTTGCCACAGTTGTTAAGTGACTCACCACAGTTGTTAAATTAGTAACACGATTGTCAAGTTAATCCGGATTCCCCCTTGTTTTCGCATGTCAGAAGGTCGCAAACAGTGATCCCATGATCACTGTGCAACCGTCATAAATAGGAGCCAATTGCCAAGCTTCCAAATTCCAATGGCATGATCGTGCATCCATAAAACTCAAGAACCTGCAGAACTCAACTTAGAACCACAGTAAAGGTAAAGAGTTCCCCTCGCACATCTGTGCTAGTAGTTTCCGTATCTAGGGGGAGGTGCTTGTCTCCCTTACAAAGCCAAAGAGCCAGCGCTGTCCGAAGACGTCTCCGTGGTCATGTGGCCTGCAGAACTAAATGCCTTCGAAGGCACACGGAACACACTGTTCCCTTCCCACCAAAGGGGTCCCTATTTTTCTACTTGCATTTTTTACCTGCTTTCGAACTGCGCGGTTGGCAGAAGCTGGGACAAGTCACGGGAGCTCACTCCGTCACACGGTGCTGGGGATTCGAACCGCTGAACTGCCGACCTTTTCTGATCGACAAGCTCAGCATCTTAGCCACCGCAATTGAACCCTTAATTCTGTTACTAAGCAAGACAGTTGTTAAGTGAATTTCCCCCCATTTTTGCCCTTTCTTGCTGCAGTTTTAAGTCAATCCCTGCAGTTGTCAAATCAGTAACGCGGTTTTTAAAGTAAATCCGGCTTCCCCATTGGCTTTAATCGTCAGAAGGTTGCCAAAGGGGATCACATGAGCCAGTTGCCAAGGGTCTGAATTTTGATCACGTGACTGTGGGGATGCGGCAATGGCCGTAAGCATGAAAAACGACCATAAGTCCCCTTTTTTTCAGTACTGTTGTAACTTCGAACGGTTGCTAAATAAATGGTTGAACAGTAAGTTGAGGACTATCTCTTAGAGTAAAGTGAAGGTAGTCCTAGACATACAACCACAGTTGAGACACAACTGGAGGAAGAAATAAAGGAGGAGACAGCCATGTAACAAGAAGTCATAAAAGAGAACAAGAAGTGTATGCTACCTGGGTGAGAATCTGTACAGATTCGATATAGATTTTTGGAGCCTGCTGAATATTCGGGATAATTTGGCTTCTGCCCAGTTTAGTATCTGTTGGGTTGCCTGTTATCACGATGAAATAATAATCAGCTTTAGATTTTATTATTAAAACAGAAGCACTAAATGTCAAATGAACATATACTTATTTACACATTATATTTTTTTAATTCAGCGCAGTAGTGCAACTCTCCATGGTTTACAAGTAAAACAGCTGTCGGGAAACTGGTTTCATTTTATTTGTGGAAAGCCATATATATAACAGGAAGTGGGAGATTTTACTCACAAGATCCTACCAACAAGCACAGGGGAGTATGGACAAGTAGGCTTTAAAGCTCTGTCTAGTTGAAGGCCTCAAATTAACAATATATTAAAGGGTAGTCTGAGCTCATTTTGCAAGCATAGCAAAATGTTTGCAATCTGCCACTTTGCAAAAACACATAATTGCAAGACGATCAGAGCTATTTTGGATCAAGAGTATCTGGGACACTGAGAAAAAAAGGGAACTGAAAGTAGCAGATTGTAAGCGAACTGGCATATATACCTACAAGTGGGTGTTAATTGATGGACAGTATGAGGGAAGCACATCCAGTAAGATTACATACCACTGGGTGGGCTTTAAAAGAAGAAGGGTATAAAAGAAGGGGGTAAATCTCAAATCATGGCCACTGATAGTAGCTGTCCTTTCGGATGTTAGCTACTGCCTCTGGACCTCATTGCAATGGGTTATTGATATAAGTAATGTAATGATGGCTTTTCGTGTTCCAAATTGCCAATGAAATAAACCTCCGATCTTAAAGTAAGATTTATTGCTTGTGGATTGTCTGTGTTCCTCTTTTATTGGACTATTTTTATAACAGCAGCCTCAGTGTTCTCTTTGGGAGAATGAAAGCAACATCCATGCAGCCTGTTAAGAAAAGTCATACCCCTATATGTTGGAAATGTGAAAAAAAAGAGGGAACATATTATCATATGTAGTGGTCCTGCCCAGAGGCTCGAAAATACTGGCTTAAAATCAAAAATTGGCTACAGGAAATTACCAATGAACAATTAGACATAGAACCAGAACTCTTCCTATTGGGGAACTTCAAAAAAAAAAAATACGCAAAGACCACAAAATACTTATTATTACACATATTGACTGCTGCCAGGATCACCTTTGCCCAATGTTGGAAACAGCCATATACACCTGTAGAGGAACTGGTTATACAAAAAGTTATGAATTGTGCTGAAATGGATAAACTAACGCTGAGTTTAAAAGATAAGGAAACTTCAATATTTTATAAGGTATGGGAACAATGGTATAGCTGGGTAGATTGGAGACAGATTAAGGATAGGTAATTATTAAATATAGAATATAGATAGAATAAGAATATAATTATGCACAAATTAATATCTGTAAATATTGCACAAATGATTGTTATATAATAAGCACCACAAATAGCTGTTATTGAGTGATATATTTTTATGTTTTTAATGTAATAAAAATTCAATAAAGTTTATAAAAAAAAAAAAGTCCTACCAGGAACTGTGTACAAGAGAAAATATACAATACCAACCATATCAAAGCCAGTTTTGAGAGCTCTCAATGCAACCTGGATAGGTTCCATCAGCCACACGTCTTTCACAACTGTCGGCACCAGTGCCTGAAGTTTCTTTAGATACGCATCGGTCTTCTGTTGCCAAACTTCGTCCAAAGGTTTCAAAGTCACATCATAGTAGGCATCTTTTAGGGTGGTTAGTGGCTCTTGAGTAAGATGTTTTAAAAACAACATAGTAAGAACAAAAATATTAAAAAGGGTCTATCATGAAGCTCTACCATAAAGTCCTATCATCTTGAAAGGAGTTTTATTAGGCCAGTGGCCCCCAACCTTTGGGACATCAGGGACCAGTTCTGCGATGACCCAGGGTGTGGCACAAAGACAACACAGCCAGAGAACAAGCATGAGTCCCTTTATTTGCTCCAACTTTGCCTCCAACATTCCATTTACTCTCCGGCCTGGAGAAAAACTCTCCCACGAACCTGCAACAGCCTCTGGCTGCAGATACTCCAGTCCAAATGCTATAAGCAGAATGACTGCAATCAATCACTCCAGCAGGGCAAGATAATGAGTCCAATAATTCCAGCAAGGCAAGATAAGCACACAGAAGCACGGTAATAATTCACACAGGCAGGAAGAATGCTAGGAATGCAGGCTAAAACTCACAACACTAGATGAATTCAGCATTTGTTCCCAACAAACACTCCTCCCAGCTGCCTCTCCTTTAAACTCTATCCTCAGATGTGCTTTGTGAAGGGAATCAGGGCCCTTTCCTTCCTCGTAAGCCGTGCAACCCACGTTGCTCTCTTCTGCATTCTTCCCTGTGTGCCAAGGGGTGGGCTTTGGTCTTCCTCTGAACCCCCTCTCCCTTGTTCTACCTCTTCCCTGCTCTGCCCAGCCCTTCCCCAGTTTCCTCCACAGCCAATGGAGCCACTCTCCCGCTCTTTGACAGCTGTTCGTCTTCCCCCTCAGATTCAGGTTCCAACAGGGGCATGACACTTCCGTGGAGAGAGGTTATTTCGTGGACCAAACGGGGCATGGTTTTGTGTGCTACCTGTATCCGCGAATGGGGTTTTGCTTGTTTGTGTGACCCAGTTTCTGGCAGCTGCATCCCGGTGCCAATCCATGGACTGGGAGTTGGGATTAGGCAGTTGCCAAGAATTCAACGACCAGAGTCCTTCACATCTGCTAAAAATCCAAGTAATTCTTTCCCAGGACAATCCCCACGGTATTTTCTTTAGCAAGATTTATTGACACGAACGAGATGAGAATAGAAGAATTCCAGCAATTAAATTATTCTGAGTTTAAATTATATCCCTATTTATACTTCCATAGGGATGTCCTGATTTTCTAACAGCCTTCCTATAAACCAGCAAGTAGACAATTTCCAGCATTGATAATAGAAACCTTTTCAGATGGCTGTTGACATAATGGATCTTTATTCAGTTTTTACATCAACACATTTTTTTCACTTTTTGAAAATCTAGGCTGTCCTTAGCATCTCTCCCACCAAGAATTCAAGTCTGGGAGGAACATATAGTGGCATGTTGGACAGATTATTCATCAATGTATTCTGTTTTCGCTTGGCGTGTCTCACCATTTGTCAGCTCTTAAAGGTAGACCAGACTTGAAATCCAATTTATCAAGTCAAGGCTACTTTTACTGTAAAGCTTTAGGAACAGAGGTACAGCCAGTTTGATGTAGTGGTTAAAGTGCTGGCTTGGAAACCAGGAGACTGTGAGTTGTAGTCTCGCCTTAGTCATCAAGCTGGCTCGGTGACTTTGGACCAGCCTTTCTCAATCCAATTCAATTCATGGAGTTGTAGTTGTGGGGAAAATAGGTGGAAAGAGCATTATTTATAGCAACAACAATAGCACTTAGACTTATATCCCGCTTTACAGTGCTTTACAGCCCTTTCGAAGCTGTTTACATAGCATCTTTCCCCCAACAATTTGGGTCCTCATTTTACCGACCTTGGAAGGCTGGAAGGTTGATTGAACTCCTGGCAGTGGGCAGACTTAGTCTGCAATGCTGCATTCTACCCACTGCACACCATGGATGGATGGATGGATGGATGGATGGAAGGAAGGAAGGAAGGAAGGAAGGAAGGAAGGAAGGAAGGAAGGAAGGAAGGAAGGAAGAGCAACAGCAAGAGCACTTAGACTTATATACCGCTTCACAGTGCTTTACAGCCCTCTCTAAGTGGTTTACACAGTCAGCCTATTGCCCTCAACAATCTGGGTCCTCGTTTTACGAACTGCCAAATTGCAGGCAGCCGGCAGTCGGCAGAAGTAGCCTGCAAGTACTGCACTCTAACCACAGCACCACTGTGGCTCATTTATATTTATTGCCATGAGTTACCTATAAAGTAATAAAGGTGGGACAACAATTTAATAAATAATAATACATAAATAGATTTCCTGCCAATCTGCCTATGTTTCTCTCCCCCTCCCTATTTATCTTTGTATCAAATAGGGAGGAAGCCTCTTTTATCTGATCATTGCCTTCTTCCTGTCCTTCAAGGCTGCTGTTCCCTCTGTAGTTTACACCTTTCTTTTACCCATCTGGGCTTACTTTGCAGCTCCAGCTGGATTTGTTGTAGGATGCTTTGAAGCCTCCTCAGGTACATGGGGAGGTGATCCCGTAGGAGTCGCTTAAATCCACTTTGCTCCCACATCTGAGCAGCGTTGCTCGTCCCACGGTGGAGGAGTCGTAGCATTTCTTGGGAGACTTCCAACGACCAGCCGACAGCATCATACAGAAATCCAATGTGCCGGATCTATAGTACAAACCATATTGAGGGGAAAAAAATGGTAATTGGATCTCGCAGTGTTCCAATATCTCAGGGGCTGCCCCAGAGAAGAGGGAGTCAAGCTATTTATTCTCCAAAGTACCTGAAATCAGGACAAGAAGCAACGGGTGGAAACTCGTCAAGGAGAGAAGCAATTTAGAACTAAGGAGGAATTTCCTGACAGGGAGAACAATGAATCAGTGGAACAACTGGCCTCCAGAAGTTCTGACTTGCTCCAACACTGAAAGTTTTTAAAAGATGTGGGATAACCATTTGTCTGAAGTGGTGTAGGGTTTCCTGCCTAGGCAGGGGGTTGGACTAGACGACCTCCAAGGTCCCTTCCAACTCTGTTATTTTATTCTATTCTCTGGCTTTCTGTGTCTCTCTCGCACTCAGAACAGTCAAACATGCCTGTGAATTTGAGTGTGTTCCCAAATCCATTCTTTCATGTTCACTAGGTTATCGGCATCCCTGAATTTAAAAATGGTCAAGGATCCTTTTACAGGTGGTCCTTGATTTACAAGCACTTGTTTAGTGACCATTCCAGATTACAATGGCACTGGAAAAAAACTGACGTATGACCAGTCCTCACATTTAATGACTATGGCAACTAACATAGTCATTAGAACTACCTCAAATTATTATCATTATTTTAAAAAGAAGTAGATATCTGAAATTGATAGACATCAGGGAGCAGCATAATTTTTCTTTCCAAGAAAATAAGTCTCATGGCCACTTGATTAAAAAAAAAAATCAGGCTTTTGGCAACTGGGATGTATTTACCTCAGTTGTGGCGGCCCAGGATGAGATCATCCCTCTGGAATATCATCCTGAATTAGACTGCAATGCCCCCCGCAAAAAAACACACTCTTTCAGAAGGCCCTGAAGATGTGGCTCTCTCTGGGCACAATGAGAATATATCTACTGAATAAAATTCCGCATTGGTGACAGGAAGGGCATCCGGCCAGTAAACACTCAGCTCCATTCAGTTGCCCAAACTCCACATCCCGCAAGAGATTATGAGGTCATTAAAAGGAGATGATATTGTTTTTTTTTATTTCCTGTAAGCCTCCTTGAGTTACCTGTGAGCAAGTAGATTGCTGTGTAAAATTTCCAAATCAATCAGTCAGTCAGTCAATCAGTCAATCAATCAATCAATCAATCACCGTTTGTGACATTCCCAGCTGGCTTCTGACAATCAAAGTCAATGGGGAAAGTTGGATTTGCATAACAACCATGCAATTCATTTAACAACTATAATGATTTGCTTAATGGCAAAGAGGTCATAAAATTGAGTTTGATTCATTTAACTCCTGGCTTGCTTAGCAACAGAAACCCCGATTCCAATTGTGGCCATAATTTGAGGATTACCTCAAATTATTAGTATTTTTTTAAAAAAGAAGTAGATATCTGAAATTGACAGACATCAGGGAGCAGCATAATTTTTCTTTCCAAGAAAATAAATCTCAATTTGATCCAGGATTCAAAGTGTTGTTAGAAAATCAGAATGGAATCCAGAGATTTCTTTGGAAATAAGCTTATCTCTTTGAACGAAACATTAAACTACAAAGTTTGGTGCTGAAAAATGAGATTCACACACACACACACAATCCCTACTAATACCTTACCGATTTTCTGAAATCCTGAATATGTTCCTCCAATTTTTTTATTTTTTCCACCAGTCTGCGCCGGAGATCAGACGTAATCTCACCCAGTTTTGACTGTAAGAACCGGAAAGACGCTTAGGGTGGTTAATATAGTTTATTAGCTGAAGAAGCAGAGCAGAACACATATCTCTGGAGTCAAATTGAGGCAACAGGTTGATCTGATTTGGAATAAACATTGATCAGGACATTTCAATGACAATAAATATCATGGTAGTTAATGGTCATTCCGGTGCTAAAGCTAAAAACTGAAACAGTTGGACACCGAGAAAGAAAGAATTTAAATGTCTTAAAATTATAGATTTGTCTTGGACTGCAAGAAGAAGTAATTAATTAGTCCTGAACAAATAAAGGTTGACTTATGAGATAAAGACCGGTAAGCAGACATTGATATATTTTGAGCATGCAAAGCAGATGGATTAAAAAAATAACTATCCTTGGCAAAGTTGAAGGAACTGGAGGAATGAGAAGACACTGAATAAAATTAAGGAGATATCTGGAATGTTCGTCAAAAGATTATGAGTTACAACTAAAGATTCATCAAAGTGACAAAAAATGGATATACTGTACAGTCACCAAGAGTCAAATTCAATTTAATTGTATCTAACTACCACAATTAAAGATTAATTTGCTTGAGAGAGGCCTTCATCCAGGGATTTTCCTAAATCGGAGCTCCAGCACAATTATAGCGTTAGCCCAAATGGTTAACCAGGTCAGTTTACCAACCTAATACTGTAGTTGCATCTCTACAACTTCTTATGTTTATTTATTTTTTTAAACTAAGTTTGTTTGTTGGTTTGGTGTTTATGAATTTGAATGAGAGAGAGAGAGAAAGAGAGAGAGAAAGAGAGAGAGAGAGAGAGACCAACTCCTTGTGTGCTAAATGGCATCCCACCTCAGTCTTCATGACAAGATCCCAACAGCCATGGGCCTTCAGATTCAGACTTTGGTTAGACGCTTGCATGGTGAGATGCCCCATTTCCTCACGTCTGTTTACAACCAGGCGGGCATTGAGTGCAGTATGCTTTTGACCTTTCATACAAGCTGAAAATTCTAGTGCGTCCTCGGAATTTCCTATGAGAAAGAGAGGAAGGCAGTAAGGTGAAAGAAGAAGGAGGGAGGGAGGGAGGGAGGGAGGGAGGAAGGAAGGAAGGAAGGAAGGAAGGAAGGAAGGAAGGAAGGAAGGAAGGAAGGAAGGAAGAAAGGAAGGAAGGAAGGAAGAAGAGGCAGGGAGGCAGGAAGTAAAAGGCAAGCAAGGAAGGAAGGAGATAGACAAAAGGAGGCAGGAAGAAAAAGCAAGAGGAAGGAAGGAAGGAAGGAAGGAAGGAAGGAAGGAAGGAAGGAAGGAAGGAAGGAAGGAAGGAAGGAAGGAAAATTTCTGTAGTAACTCCTTTCAGAAGAGGCAAATTTTGAAAATCCAAGAAGAGGGTAGACTCCTGCATTGTCGAATCTACCTTTCAAGTATCCCATGTAATACCGAAGACACTCTTTTCCTCTGATGGCTTTTATTTTCACTTTCTCGTTTGGGTGATCCATCTTTCCCTCGACAAGGACTTGGCTTTGATCAGCCGAAGAGGTCACACAGGCCTTCACATCCATCCAAGTAGCCTCGGGTCCTTTCAGCTGGGCGAGGGAGACAAATCACAAGAATAGACACAGAGCAAAAGAGTTATGATGAAAGAGCATTTCATTTCAAGTTCCAGAACATCTTACCACTTCTCTACTTTCTCGAAAGCTTTGAGAGAAGTTTGGGAACATGACTTGGGCAGAAAGCATTGTGGTCATCCTGATTTCCCATTCCTGCTTTCAGGATAACTTTGACTTTACAAAAATCAAGAGCTCATGATGGATCTCATAACAAGAGTATCTGTGATGCCCCGGACCATGGCACAAAGGCAACACAGTCAGATAATCAATAGGAGTCCCTTTATCAGCTCCAACTTTGCCCCCAATGTCCTGGCTACTTTCTGGCTGGAGAAAATCTCTCCCAGGAACAGCCTTTGGCTGCAGAGAATTAAGTCCAAAATGTGGTCAACAAAAACTGTAACTATAAGTCAAATCAAGGCAAAATGAGGTAATTAGTCCGGCAGGCAAGGAGCAAGAATTCCTGATGTGAAGGCACAGCAATAACTCAACATGGTTGGGAAGATGCCAGGAACACAGATAACCAAAGTGAACCCAAGATAAATTCACGTTTGCTCCCAGCAGCTGCTGCACTCAGCATGCATCTCTTTTAAATTCTCTTCCCAGGTGTGGCTAATGAAGGGAATCAGGGCCCTTTCCTTCCCCGTCAAACCACGCCATCCATGTTGCTCTCTCCTCCATTCCTCCCTGTGTGCCCTAGGATGAAGAGGCGGTGGGCCTGGGTCTTCCTCTGAACTCCCTCTCCCTTGTTCTACCACTTCCCTGCTCTGCCCAGCTGGACTTTGCCCTTCCCCAGTTTCCTCCACAGCCAATGGAGCCACACGCCCACTCCCTACCAGCTGTTCATCTTTCTTCTCAGATTCAGACTCCGACAGGGACATGACAGTATCGTGGCTCAAATGGATTGTAGATTCTCCTCCAGGGGTGGGATTCAATTTTTTTTTACTAGCGGTTCTGTGGGCGTGGCTTGGTGGGCGTGGCAGGGGAAGGATACTGTAAAATCTCCAGTCAGAGCTGGTATTTGCCGATTCTCCGAACTACTCAAAATTTCCACTAACGGTTCTCCAGAACTGATCCGAACCTGCTGAATACCACCTCTGTTCTCCTCTTAATGTAAGTATGTGACTATTTCGATCAGGAGATGGCAGCATATACTCACTCACAAGTTGAAAATAAGAACAGTGGAGCACAATTTAGGTATGGTAAAAAGATGTTTCAGGTAGATATAAGTCAAGCTCCTGACAGCTGTATTTCTCTTGGGAGAGAATCTTTTGCAGTAAAAAATTGTTTGGAACAAGCTGCATTAATATACCTTCACTTCTTTTCTCTGAAACTTAAGAGATCTCCTATTAAAATGTCACTCTGCTATATTCCTGCTAGGTTTCCCGACTGTAGGTAGTCCTCAACTTACAACCAGCATTTCTGTTGCTAAGTGAGACCTTTATGGAGTTTTGCCCCCATTTACGGCCTTTCTGTGCCAACTCAGAAAGCTCAAACTGCCCAAGCAGCTGCTGATACAGTTCTACAGAGGAATCATTGAATCTGTCATCTGCACCTCTATAACTGTCTGGTTTGGCTCTGCAACCCAACAGGACAGACACAGACTTCAGAGGATAATTAGGACTGCTGAAAAAACAATTGCTACCAACCTGCCTTCCATTGAGGACCTGTATACTGCACGGGTCAAAAAGAGGGCTGGGAAAATATTTACAGACCCCTCACATCCTGGACATGAATTGTTTCAACTCCTCCCCTCAAAACGACGCTATAGAGCCCTGCACACCAGAACAACTAGACACAAGGACAGTTTTTTTCCTGAACGCCATCACTCTGCTAAACAAATAAATTCCTCAACGCTGTCCAACTATTTATAAAGTCTGCACTACTATTACTGTTAATCTTCTCATCACTCCTTATCACCCGTACCCTCCCACTTGTGACTGTATGACTGTAACTTTGTCGCTTGTATCCTTACGATTTATATGGACTGTCTCCTAGTATGATTTGATTGCTTATTGTACCCTATGACTATTATTAAGTGTTGTACCTGATGATTCTTGACTCTTGACGAATGTATCTTTTCTTTTATGTCCACTGAGAGGACTTGCACCAAAGACAAATTCCTTGTGTGTCCAACCACACTTGGCCAATAAAGAATTCTATTCTATTCTATTCTATTCTATTCTATTCTATTCTATTCTATTCTATTCTATTCTATTCTATTCTTTCTCGCTACAATGGTTAAGGGAATCACTGCAGCTGTTAAGTTAGTAATACGGTTGTTAAATGAACCTGGCTTCCCCATTGACTTTGCCCATCAGAAGTTTGCAAAAATGACCCCGAGAGACACTACAACTGTCATAAATATGAGTCAGTTGCCAAGGGTCAGAAATTTTGATCATGTAGCCTTGGGGATGCTGCAAAAGCCTTAAGTCTGAAAAACGGTCATGAGTCACTTTTTCCCCTGCTGTTGTAACGTCAAATGGTCACCAAATAGGTAAAGTTGAAGCCGACCTGAATTCTACCTAATGGTACAATGGAATCAAACAGGACCAGCCATATTTGTTCTGACCCAAATCAAACTTAATGAAACACAAACTTATCTTCATCAAACTTAATGAAACACAAACTTATTTTAAAAGTAAAACATTTTAATGCGACGCTGGGAATTACTTGCATTCCCAGCCAAAACTCATTATACACAGTTCCTCCAGATAAGAGCATGCTTTTCAGTGCTGTAGAATGCTGCAAAAAAACCAGAAGTCCAATTAATTTTAACGTAAACTAACCCAACAACCCAGAAAAAAAAAATGACCAGTTTACAGAACTTCAAGAAGGATTCAGAAATTACTGAACTGCTTTGCTTCCTGCAAAGCTTTTCGTCATTGAGGTCTGACTTTTATCCCTTAAGAGAGGGGCAATCACCTCCCAGCCTTACTCCTGAGTTGCCCCTTCAGCTGCTCTCGCCTTCCAGCAGCTCTGCACATACATGCACTGGAAACAGGCTCCCCTTGTTCCTCTGCCTCGCTGCTGCCAGACTCTGGAGGCTCCGGAGGCATCACCCCACTCCCAGATGGTCCTGGCCCCGTCTCAACATCGGATGCAGGACCCTCATCTGAGTCCTCTCCAGACTCCCTGACTGGTCCCCTTTCTTCCTCACTATCCAAATCTGCTACCGTCCGCAGCGGCAACTGGTGAACCACAACAATACCGTATTATGCCACCTCCTTTCTTCCTCTAGTCACTTTCTGGGATAATCCAAGACAAGAAGACAGTATTGATGTCTTTTTATGAGTTGAGAGAGAGAGAGAGAGAGAGAGAGAGAGGGAGAGAGGGAGGGAGGGAGAGGGAGAGAGAGAAGTCAGAAAGATGCAGTATTTCCCCTTATTAGTTATCACCAGCTCACTGAAAATTCCGCCGAATAGTTCCTCGTTTCCAGCTTGCTGTTGTTCTGTAAAGCCACCGTAATCGTCCCTTCATTGTTTCCAAGGCTGATTTTCCCTTCAGATCGTAAGACGGTGTCCCCCTGGTTTAGCTGGAGTTTGCCAGAGAGAGCAATTGCCTAGAAGAGAGGAAGCAAATAGGGTCAGTTTTCAGGAAAAAAAATGGAGAACAGGAAAGCTCCCGTTGGAACAAGAAAGCTCCAACAGGAAGTTGGAACCCAGAATACACTCAGAAGTACCCCAAAAGGACAATATTTGTAGCTCAGAGTTGAAATGGGGTGGGGGCTCTCTGAGCTTGATTGTTTTCTTGCAGACGTTTCATTACCCAACTAGGGAACATCATCAATGCTAGAAGAGAATGGGAGTTGGCAGAGAGGAGGAGGAGGAGGAGGAGGAGGGAGGAGGAGGAGGAGGAGGAGGAGGAGGAGAATGACTGTAGGGTCCTTGGTGCTCTCTGAGCTTGATTGTTTTCTTGCAGACGTTTCATTACCCAACTAGGGAACATCATCAATGCTAGAAGAGAATGGGAGTTTGCAGAGAGGAGGAGGAGGAGGAGGAGGAGGAGGAGGAGGAGGAGGAGGAGGAGGAGGAGGAGGAGGAGGAGGAACAGGAGGAGAATGACTGTAGGGTCCTTGGTGTTCTCTGAGCTTGATTGTTTTCTTGCAGACGTTTCATTACCAAACTAGGTAACATCATCAGAGTTGGTAAGGGATTAGGGGGGTTACTCGTAATGAGATGTCTCCAAGAAAACAACCAAGCTTAGGGAGCACTAAGGATCCCACACATTCAGAAGTTACTAAAAATAGTTTCTGTTTGAAAGCCTTCCAAATCCTCCCTCACATTTGGAAGGTCGCACATCCAGAGTCTCATGTTGTAATTCAGCCAAGCTGCATAATCTGTTTCAGCTTCTCCCAGAATACGCTGATGGGAACATGAGGCCAAGAGATTCTTTAAAGTAGCTTCTACCAGTATTTTGTCCCGCTGCAACACTCGGCTTTTCTGCATTAAAAGATAAGGAGGAGGCAGAAATATAATTGTGGCACATACTGAGAAAACAAAAAGGACCTACATTGTTATGTGTGTGCACTTTTTTTCTTTCCAGAAATGTTTAATACAATAATTAAAATTATCGGAATGGCGGCCCAGAATCACATCCTAGCAGAATTCACATACATTGTGAATACGTTTGTTCTGTTTCACTCCGTTATTGTTCCTCTGTCCTTTAAAATTCAAAGCATTGAACCTGGAAAGTCTATGTTTCTTTCTTCATTGTACTTAACTACAATAACTTAGTAAATCTGAGTTAAGACTTATCTGGAAGAGTCCCAAAGACACACAACGAGCTCCATGTTTGAATGGGAACTTAATTGAATTAATTATCTCAGAGAAACATTAGGTAGAGAGATAATCTCTCCTGGCACACTTGTGAAAACATTGTAATCCAATCTTAATTTCACATAATAAAAAAGCCCAGCTGTTAGGTTGCCAGTGTCTTGGGTGAAGGTGCCTTGTCTGGCGTTGGCAAGTTGGAAGCCGCAGGTCCCATGATATGCACTCCTCAAATCTATACAAGTCAGCAAAACATGGCATGAAAAACACACCAAGATTCAAATTTGGGATTCAAATTTTTTTTACTACTGGTTCTGTGGGCATGGCTTGGTGGGGGTGGCAGGGAAATGATACTGTAAAATCTCCAGTCAGAGGTGGTATTTGCTGGTGCCCTGAACTACTCAAAATTTCCGCTACCGGTTCTCCAGAACTGCAACCCTAACCCTAACCATGGTATGGAGTCTCTTGCTGGAGCGGAGAGTTGGACTAGAGCAGTGGCCCCCAACCTTTTTTGAACCAGGGACCGGTTTCACGATTATTTTTTCTTCCACGGACCGGTACCTGAGTAACGCGAGACTCCACCGCCATCGGGACGGCTCTTCATTCGAAGCCGTTCCCCCCACTCTTCGACGAAACTAAGGCGCGAGCACCCAAACACCGCTTTCCAACCGAAAACCCGGAAGCAACCGAAAACCTGGAAGCGCCGTCAAAACAAGATGGCGGTGCCCAAGCTTTGCGGCCCGGTAAAAAATGATCCACAGACCGGTACTGGTCCGGGGACCGGTGGTTGGGGACCCCTGGACTAGAGGACATCCAAGATCTCTTCCAACTCTATCATTCTGTTATTCCATCTTCTTGATTTGAGATTTTTACAGAAATCTTGCAAATTTTGAGTGGAGTTCTGGGGATTTGAGGGTGCACTAATATACCTATACAATATACATCAAGATTGTATAATGACTGTAGTTAGAGGCAATATGGATTCCTGATCTCTGTTTTATATCTGAAGCTTCTTGGCAGCTGCCTCAAACTGGAGGTGATTCTTTTCCAAGCATTATTATGCCAGTTTTCTTTAGCAAGATTTGTTGAGATGAAAAGAACGATGTAACATGAATCCTACCAAGCGAACTTTTTTCCACTTAAGACCAATATATCCTGATGTATATTTGCTAATTTAACAGAATGACAGAGTTGGAAGGGGATTTGGGGGTTTTCTAGTCTAACCCCCTGATCAAGCAGGAAATCCTATACTATTTCAGACAAATGGTTGTCCAATTTCTTCTGGAGAACATACAACTTCTGAAGGCAAGCTGTTCCACTGGTTTTCTCCTGAGTTCTTGGTTGCTTCTCTCCTTGATTAATTTCCATCAATTGCTTCTTATCCTGTCTTCAAGTGTTTTGGAGAATAAGTTGATCCCCTCTTCTTTGTGGCAGCTTCTCAAACATTGGAACACTGCTATCATGTCACCCCTAGTTTTTCTTTTCACTAGACTAGAATCTCAGAGGTCTCCAAACTTGGCAACTTTAAGACGCGTGGACTTCAACTCCCAGAATTCTCCAGCCAGCTATGCTGGCTGGAGAATTCTGGGAGTTGAAGTCCACGCGTCTTAAAGTTGCCAAGTTTGGGGACCTCTGGACTAGATTATTCAGTGAACTTTTCCTAATTGTCTTTTTACAGCTGCCTATTTACATCTCTGAATCTTGGTCAGAGACCTACCATCAAACATTTTGTGTTCAGAGAAGTGCAAAATCCTGCTCTTTTGTCATTTGTTTGATGACAAAAGCCGCTTCCCTTTACCTCATAGGTCAGATGTTGTACAACGGTCTTGTCGTCCCATGTCAGATCTAGGTGCTGATTCAACAGAGCTGCTGTCTGCTTAAGGGAGCCACAGGCCCGAAGACTTGCAATTGTTAGGATGTTTTTAAGCTGTAAAAAAAAAAAAAAAAAAAGGAATATAAAACATTATTTACTCTGAGAACTGCAGTTCCAAAGGTTGGAGACCACCCCTTGGCTCACTGGCACTGGAGAAAAATGGAACCAATTCTTTTTGGCATGAAAGAATTCTATTTCTCAAGAGTTCTTCTTCTACCTCCTAGGAGTTCCAGGAGAAAAGGACCATTCTTGAGGTCCACCATAAAGTGAAACCAATTTAAAACCCTTCTCCATCCTGATGGTATACTCTTTGAATTATGTCCTCTAATTTTAAGATATCGAACTTAAAGATGTGGGCCATAGTGGCACAGTAGTTATAATGCAGGCTGATTCTGGCCACTGCCAGGAGTTTCACCCTGACTGATTCAAGGTTGATTCAGCCTTCTATCCTTCCGAAGTCAGCAAAATGAGGACCCAGATGATTGGGGGCAAAAGGCTGATTCTGTAAACCATTTAGAGAGAGCTGTAAAGCACTGTATAGCGGTATATAAGTCTAAGTGCTGTTGATCTTCCTTCCTTCCTTCCTTCCTTCCTTCCTTCCTTCCTTCTCCTTCCTTCCTTCCTTCCTTCCTTCCTTCCTTCCTTCCTTCCTTCCTTCCTTCCTTCTTTTCCTCCTCCCTCCCTCCCTCCCTCCCTCCCTCCCTCCCTCCTTCCATGGTGCACAGTGGTTAGAATGCAGTGTTGCAGGCTAACTCTGCCGACTGCCAGCAGTTCGATCCTGACTGGCTCAAAGTTGACTCAGCCTTCCACCCTTCCAAGTCGGAAAAATAAGGACCCCAGATTGTTGAGGGCAAGAGGCTGACTCTGTAAACCGGTGAGAGAGGGCTGTAAAGTTTATGTCTGTTATTGTTAGTGCTATCAAATTCAAAGATATGCTTAATGCCACATCTGGTTTGGCTCCAAAAATTACATTACTTTCCCCCCACTGTTTATATCTTTTTGTGTCTGTGGTGAAGACGAATAGCCCGCTCAACTGCCCAACCCTGAAATCCTTTCTTGCTGAAAACCAACATTCATACCTGTCCAGAAGAAGCTGTGATACAAGCATCCCAACATGTGTTCCTCACTCTGGACTTGTCTCCAAAAGTGAAGTTCATCCAGGCTGGCTGGCCATGGTTCCAAGCAAGCTGCATCTAAAACCCAAAAGAGATATTTCTCCTGAAAGCTCAAGGTGACAACAATGTCCCCACAATTGGGCTGCAAGAGAGGGATGCTCCAAAGTCATCTGAGACAAACTTCACAACTTATGCATAGACTTCAACCTGTTAAGGTCTTGGGATTTAAGAGCTGACCAGCAGTGAAGCTGATGCAATATTAGGCTGATGCAATGAAGATGAATCAGCACTGCTCCTTTAAGACTGGGGATGGGTTCTATCACTTTAAGAGGTGTTTATAAAAAGGCAGCCATTAGAGGGAATGTTTTCTCTCCTTGTGTCCGGTATTCATTGCAGAGTTCTCCATGTAGAGTTAAGAAGACAGATTGCTTGTAAGGTATTTTGCCTACCATGTATATTTCTGTATATAACTACTGTATATAAACCACTGTTAAATGTCTAAGTCTCTCTGTGCTGTGTTTTGCTCCTGGGTTGTCTCATAATGGTAGTCACACTGCAAACACTCTGACAGATGTCTCTCTGGTCCCAACTCAAAGTCTACCATGACATCGTGTTGGTTGTTGAGCACTGGATATCATGGAACCTTGTTTCCTGATACAGGTGCCCCTCAGCTGATGACCACAATTGAGCCCAAAAGTTCTGTTGTTAAGTGAGACATTTATGAATTGGGCTTTGCCCCATTTTACGATCTTTCTTGCCTCAGTTGTTAAGTGAATCACTGCAGCTGATAAGTTAGTCACCTGGTTGTTAAGTGAATCCGGCCTTCTCGTTGACTTTGCTTGTTCAGAAAGTCACAAAGAAGCGATCCCATGACCTTTGGACCCAGCAACGGTCATAAGTATGAACCAGTTGCCCAGCATCTGAATTTTGATCACGGGACCATGAGGATGCTGCAAAGGTCGTAAGTGTGAAAAACGGTCATAACAAGTCACTTTTTTTCAGCACCATTGTAACTTTGAACAGCCACTAAATGAACTGTTGTAAGTCAAGGACTTCCTGTACTGCTCGAGAAAGGCCATCAGCTCCTGTTACTGCATTTCTCAAATCAACCACATTTGGAAGCATTTTCACCCTTATTTACGGAGCGTTCACTCCATTCCGGACCAAATACCGTATTTATCGGCGTATAACACGCACAGGCGTATAACACGCATCTTCATTTTAAGAGGGAAATTTCAGGAAAAAAAATTAAATTTCTAAATAAAAACTTTGAAGCAAAATAAGGGTAGCTCAGAACTTTTTTTTTATTAATATTATTACCACTTATAAGGTAAATCAGTGGTCCCCAACCTTTTTTGTACCAGGGACCGGTTTCAAGCAGAAAATTTTTGCAAGGACCGGGGGGGGTGAGAGAAGAGAAGGAGGCTTCGCTCTCTCGCTGCTCCACCATCCAAGGAAGAAACTGCTTCAAAGAAGCGGGGGCTTTTCCTGTCGCCGCAGCTATTCCGAAGCGCCCGTTTCACCCCACTCCCACCCGCGCGCGCTTCAATCCACAGTGTCCCATTCTGCCTGCCTGCCTGCCTGCCTTAGTTTCTGGTTGTTTGGGAGCAGCTTCGGCTGAGAATAATAACTATTCGCCTCTTTTACTCAGCCGAAGCTGTTCCGATTCAACCATTAACGAAGGCAGGCAGGCAGGCAGGCAGAACGGAGCACTGCGGGCGGGCGGGCGGGCGGACGGGGTGGGGGTGGGGGAGAAACGGGCGCTTCAGGGAAGCTGCGGCGACAGGAAAAGCCCCCCCGCTTCTTTGAAGCAGTTTCTTCCTGTGCTGGTGGAGGAGCGAGAGAGCGACTGAGAGAGCTGACCCAGAGAGAAGGACAGGCTTCGGTTGCTTCCTCCCTCCCCTTCTTTCATTTGTGTCCTTGATCCCCGATCCCAGCAGCATTCACCAAGACTTCTTAACATTATATCGGCGTATAACACGCATACATCATTTGCCCCCTATTTTCAGGGGGAAAAAAGTGCGTGTTATACGCCGATAAATACGGTAATTATCTGGTCCAATTTAAGTGGATCAAGGTTTATAATATTTCATTCCTTGGAAGTAGGAATGGTTCAACTTAATAGGATACATTAATTTTTGGACAAACGAACGCACCGTAGAACACTCGGGAGGTAAGTCTCTGTAATTACCTGTTGTGCATGTGCTCCTTTGCGGCTTTGGGTCAGGGAGCTGAACTCCACATGTTTCATCGCAAAGTTAAAAGGCTGTGCGACAGTGGCAGAATAAGCCACGCCGGCTCTCCTACGCTTGAGAGAAGAAGACGCCAAAACCTGTTGTTATCAGCAGAAAGAGACGTCATAAAACGGAGTAATGGAACCTTCACTCTTGGCAAACAGGCTAGGAAAGGATTTTGTCCTTTTCATAAAATTTTTTTACTACCGGTTCTGTGGGCGTGGCTTGGTGGGTGTGGTGTGGCTTGGTGGGTGTGGCTTGGTGGGTGTGGCTTGGTGGGCGTGGCAGGGGAATGACTGTAAAATCCCCATTCCCTCCCCACTCCTGGGGGAAGGATAATGCAAAATTGCCATTTCCTCCCCACCCCACTAACCTGCTTTCCAGCTCCGTTCTCCTGTGCAGGGCAACCAAAGGAGACCCAGCCGATCAGCTGGGACTCGATGGGAGGCAGAGAAGAGATGGGGGCGGGGCCAGTCAGAGGTGGTATTTGCCGGTTCTCCAAACTACTCAAAATTTCTGCTACCGGTTCTCCAGAACCGGTCAGAACCCGCTGAACAACCACCTCTGGCTGAACCGGCTGAACAACCACCTTTTCATGCAGGGTTGGATAACAACAGCTGGATTTTTACCAGAAATGTAAGTTTGGGGGAAACAAGAGTTACTCAAAAGACTAACCTTTATTTTAGATTAAAAGATGAAGGTTGGGAAGTTTTGCTTTTTTTTTTTTTTTACAGAGAAGTCATCATCTTTCCCACAGTTTTACAAGAATGGAACCACCATGACAAGAACACAATCTTGGTTTTCCTAGCATAAGTTGGGAGGTTTTTTTTGGTTTGATTCTTCATAAGAACTCTACAATTCATCTAAGGAACAATTAGGCCATTGGTCATCAGATTATCTTTGACATCTGAGTAACCAACCACGCTCCTGCTTAAAAGAAGCCTGTTTACGCCAATGTCTAATCTAGTGGAAAGAAGGCTTAGGGGAGACATGATGGCAGTGTTCCAATATTCGAGGGGCTGCCACAAAGGAGAGGGGGGCCAATTTATTCTCCAAAGCAGCAGAAGGCAAAAGAAATAATGGATGGAAACTAATCAAAGAGAGAAGCATCTTAGAACTAAGGAGAAATTTCCTAACGGTGAGGACAAATAACCAGTGGAATGGCTTTGCCTCTGGAAGTTGTGGGCGCTCCATCACTGGAGGTTTTAAAAAGAGACTGGACAGCCATTTTGTCTGAAGTGGTATAGAGTCTCCTGCTCAAGCAGGGTTGGACTAGAAGACCTCCAAGGTCCCTTCCAACTCTGTTATTCTGTGTTTCTGTGTTTAGTTCTTTGGAAAATGTTATTTTAATGTACTTTTTTCCCCCCTAACCCTTGGGGTTCACCTGCGATGGAGTCTGCCGAGTCATGCAAACTGAAACCTAGATCAAAGAAAGTGTGTTTTACCTGCTGGCCATCCACCTTGAACTGAAGCAGCCTTTCACAAAAGGTACGACTCTTTTCTGAAATTAAATCCACTTCTGCCCTTGCAGGAATGCCAGAGTTAATGGCCCCTTTGATGTGTTGTTCCAGGAGCGCATGAAATTCTCGCCTAGTCTGCAGGAAGGAGGATCAAAGTAAATCAAGAGTGCCAGGGAACAGAAACTGGACTTACACCAGTTTACTTAGTGACCTCTTGAAGTTACAGTGGCAGTGAAAAAAGAGACTTAGGACTGTTTTTCACACCCTTGTAACTTCGAACAGTCACTAAATGAATGATCATAAGATGACGACTACCTTTTTTGGGGGGTCTTTTAATGACCCTGTAATCCCTTCCATCGGAGTGGAGTCAGAGCAACAGAATGGAGCTGTTTACTGGCCAGATGCCCTTCCTGTCACCAATGCAGAGTTCGCAGCAAATATTTTCATATTGTGCCCAGAGAAATATCGGCCTCTACCTAGGATCGAACTCATAGCCTCCTGATTGTGAGGAGAGAACTCCACTTCTAGGCCACTGCACCACTCAAGGTGAGGATTACCTACAGCGGTGGTAGCTAACCTTTTTGGGCTTCTGTGGCAAAAATTGTGCATGCGCTGGCACTCACGGTCTCACATGCCAGCACCCAGAAGGGAATGCCCCCCACACCCCCTGCACATGCTCGCGCAATCCCCCCCCACGCCACCCCCTTACCTGCACTGTGCCTCACAGCTGATTTTCGGCCGGTTTGAGGCCTTTTTTGGCCTCCCAGAGGCTTGAAAAAAAGCCTCTGCAGGCTTTTTAGGCTGAATAATAGGCCTGTTTCGTCACTTCCGATTACAGGAAGTGATGAAACGGGCCTATTATTCGTCCTAAAAAGCCTGCAGAGGTTTTTTTCAAGCCTGTGGAGGGGCAAAAATCAGTTGTGAGGCGCGTGCATGCGCAGTGAGGTAAGTTTGCTTGCGGCTCACATGCCAGCACAAATAGCTCTGCGTGCCACCATAGGTTTGTCATCACGGACCTACAGTATAGCAGAGCTGAAAAGATTTATCTGGAGAAATCGATCTGTGGTGAAAGGCTGGGGAGAAAAATTAGATGTTTTTCCTTTCATCTTTTATTGAGAATAGGGTCGCTCATTAGGTTACAGATTATTGTTGTTGTTAATCATCGCACAGTCAGCCAGATGTTCATGCTGGATTTGGCATTTTTGTCTACCTCTCAAGTCCTTTCCAAAGACTAAGGATAGGCAGATCTGGATTATTATATCTCTGTTGTTTTGCATTTACACTGAGTGCTTCTATACCAAGGACAAATTCCTTGGGTGTCTAACTTCCTTGGTCAAATAAAATATATATATTAGCATGTTAGCATTACATTAGGCTATCCAGCTCATTGAAAGCCTTGATTTTCTCTAGCAAATAAAAAGTGACAATTGAAACAAGCAACCCTAACTAGGCTAAGCAATAGCCCAACACTCTGTGTTCAAAAGTCATTCAGTGTGGCCAATTACTTACAGCCGTGCCTTTTAAAAGGAGGAATGCAGAGGCCGTGTTTTCACCAACAGCAAGCACCACTTGAGAATCAAGGTTGATCTTATCTTTTAACACATGCCCCGATCCATTCATTTTTGTTGGAATTCCAAGATCCTGAAATTAAAATGAAATATTCAACACGGCAGCACCTAAGCGTGGCTATTATTTAACAGTAGCTAAATGTGCTCCCACGAATGAAGACGAATATAGGTGTCCCCGGATAATGCTGCAGAGTCAAATCTGGGCCGGTCACCGGTCCCAGAAGTTTTGTCTTCCGAGCTTTTGGACTCGTGCTGGAGCCCATTTTCAGGAAACTAAGGCTACTAAGATTGTTGGACGAGTGGGCACAAAAACAGCCAGGGAAGCAAAGGTGGTATTCAGCAGGTTCGGACCAGTTCTGGAGAACCGGTAGCAGAAATTTTGAGTAGTTTGGAGAACTGGCCAAGACCACCTCTGACTGGCCCCGCCAACCCCATCTATTCTCTGCCTCCCAAATCCCAGCTGATTGGCTGGGTCTTCTTTGGTTGCTCTGCACAGGAGAAGGGAGCTGGAAATCAGGTTAGTGGGGTGGGGAGGGAATGGGGATTTTGCAGTATCCTTCCCCTGCCACGGCCACTAAGCCATGCCCACCAAGTCACACCATGCTCACCAAGCCATGCCCACAGAACCATTAGTAAAAAGTTTTTGAATCCCACCACTGATTTACATGCTTTCGAACTGCTAGATTGGCAGGAGCTGGGGCAAGAATGGGGGTTCACCCTGTCACACTGTATTTGGGTCTTGAATTGCCAACCTTCTGGTCAACAAACCCAGCCTCTTAACCACTAGGCCACTGTGCCCCCTTTAAAAAAAGGAGACATCAAAGTAGATGTTTGACACCAAGTCCTTTCCCATGGGGGGATGTCTGCTCCATGTAAGAGACCAGGATGATTAAAGTTGTTGTTTGCCCCTTTTGCCTCGACTACACCACCTGTATCACTCTGTCAAGGTCACCTTCCTTGCTCTGTACGCTGGCCAGGTTTATACCTGTATCATTTTGCAAGAGTTCTCCATCGCTGCTTGCCACTGGCATCGGTTTCCTGCTTCCATCTCCAAGTTGGCTTGAAGTTGGCAAAGGCCAGATTTCACTTCCAAGTTTATAGCACGCTCGAGTCGTTTCCCACAATGGACAATCAGCCTATTTTCTTGGGGGATCCTGTTGAAGAATGAAAACCCATGCCTCAACTCCATTTCTAAAATAAACTTTGGCTGGCACTTAGTGCTTACTGTGAAGGAGGCCTCTTGATCTTCCACCTGGAGGCTATTAAAGAATTCTAGTTGACCACCATCCTTCAGAAGGGATCCATTTAATTGTGCATGATTTGGGAAGCCTCGATCCTACCATGAGACACAAAACATAAATAAGTATGAAGGCAATCCATTTCTAAACTTGGTGCTGGATGAGATAGAATACAGAATAACAGAGTTGGAAGGGATCTTGGAGGTCTTCTAGTCCAACCCCCTGCCTAGGCAGGAAACCCTACACCACTTCAGACAATTTGTTGTCCAACATTAAAAACTTCCAGTGTTGGAGCAATCACAACTTCTGGAGGCAAGCAGTTCCACTGGTTAATTGTTCTAATAGTCAGGAAATTTCTCCTTAGTTCTAGGTTGGTTCTCTCTTGATTAGTTTCCATTGATTGCTTCTTGTCCTGCCTTCAGGTGCTTTGGAGAATAGCCTGATTCCTTCTTCTTTGGGGCAGCCCCTGAGATATTGGAACACTCTTATCATATCATCCATTCTCCTTCTTTTCAATAGACTAGACAAACCCAATTCTTTGGCCTGAACTGCATCCTCAAGTCATAACTAAATCCCCACCCTCAAATTTCTTATAGACTTCTGCCAAGCAGCTATGGTGAGACCCGATCACTGATAGCCAGGAATTCTAGAATCTGTGACTCCAGCACATCTAGAACGTACAAAGCTGGGGAAGACTAATTTCAAGAATTAAGGAGGAAGAAGCAAAAATTACCTGCAAAGCTTTACAGGCCACCTCCATCTCCAGAGTCCATTCCATTTTGGCTTTGGGTTGGGTTTCTCCTTGTATCTCCAGCTTGCAACCATCCACGTGGAGCACCAGAAGTCCTTCCACACCAGCATGATCCGTCACGATGAGGAGAATCACGTTTTTGCGAGGCAGCCCCAGATCTTGGAGATAGGGCAGGGAGTGGTCCAGAATCCCTCGCACAACATGCTTGTCTATTTCCAATTTCATATCAGCTGTTGTGCCATTCCATTGGAAGAACATTGTTAAATTTGCTTGGTGAGTCTTGCTGAAAAAGGATCCTCCAGAAACAAAATTCTGGGGTAATGCTGGGTTCTAGTAGACCCAAGAGGGAAAAAAAAAGATATTTTCTTTTTAGTGAATCATTACTTCATATGATTTTATGAATATATTCATAAAAGCCCATCACCAGCCTTTTCCAGTCTAACACATGCCAAATAAGTTGCAGTCTTAATATTAAGAATTTATCTATAAGTGTTGTAATATTGCAAGGTTGTGTTGGTGATGCTGGCTTTTAGCTCATTGCTTTTACCATTGACATGGTTGTAATTCTTACTGATGATATTTTATAGTATGGGTTGAGATAGTGTGATTGGCCCCAAGTCACCCAGCTGTCTTGCATGCCTAAGGTGGGACTAGAACTCCTGCTTGGATGGGGGGTTTGACTAGATGACCTACAAGATCCCTTCCAACTCTGATTATCTGTAATCTGAACTCACCATCTCCTGACGATTGGCCCCAAGTCACCCAGCTGTCTTGCATGCCTAAGGTGGGACTAGAACTCCTGCTTGGATGGGGGGTTTGACTAGATGACCTACAAGATCCCTTCCAACTCTGATTATCTGTAATCTGAACTCACCATCTCCTGACGATTGGCCCCAAGTCACCCAGCTGTCTTGCATGGCTAAGGCGGGAGTAGAACTCATGACCAAAATGACTACAATTATAATTTATTAATAAATACCCAATTTATACTATTAGATTTGCTACCATATCGCTTTTTCACGGACTGTGTGAGACCTCTCTCATCTAGCCTCCTGAGTTTGAGAAACTCTTAGAAGAAACTCTTGCACAATCACCTCCAAAGCGCCAGGTTTTTTCAGAAAAGTCACCCTCCATTCTGCAGCTGTCCCTCCAGCCTCATCACTCAGTTCCCCGTGGCCCGTCCACTTGCCATTTCCCAGGGAGATTTCTAGAAAGACTCTGTGTGGATCACCTCTCGTGATGGCCATTTTCACCCTATTCTCTTGGGCGAGGCCCAGAGACGTAAGATAAGGGCAAGCATGACTGAAGCTGGTTTCCAGAACGTACTCCAAGTTGCATGCTGTGCGGATACCCGGTGGAGCAAAACTGCTATTCGAAAAGATTTCCCTTATTGCACCAGGTGCAGAGTTGTTAGCCACATCTGGTCCACAGAGCAATGTTCTAAGTGATGCCTACGAGAGAAAAAGATCAAAATGTCACATTCGTTTTTTTCCAGTCTAAACAAATACAAAAATTGCATGTGGGAGCCAGTCAGTCTATTATCTATCTCTGAGCCTAAGTGAGACTATTTTTATGATCAGTAATGTTCTGTATTAGCATACTCCAAACCCTGAAACCTGATTAGCCCACACGGGCCGCAACCTGATTGGATAACTAAACGGCCATGATTGGCGCGCTTAGAATCAACCGCGATTGGCCGAGCCGATCACGGGAGATTCAAAGCGCTGTCATTGGCCGCTGCGCCGCGGACAGCTCCTATATGAAGGGCTGCCTCGAAGCGCAGGTCTTGTACAGAACTGTATACTCAATAAAGAGCTAAATGTTCACTTTGGTCTCGCTTCTCTATGGGGACTGATCTACCCGATCAAACAAGTAAGTAACCCTCCATTCATACGGTCGTTGTCCAAACTTGGAGAAATAAATCTTGTACCGCTAAAGAATGATTTGCCAACTGGGTTTGAAGGGCTTCTGGATGCAACTTCTCAACTCCAAATAGGGCACTAATCTTCTGGTTGCCCCCTTGAAGATTCACAGTTACTCCCTGGTAAGTATCGTTGTGACCATATATGGTCTTGAGGCTACTTTCTGTGGGAAGTCCTAAAGAAGACAACGGAAAAGGAGACAGTTTAGTGGAGAGCTCAGCTTCCTGGCAGGAAGGTTTTTCTGAACCAACACACAAAAAAAGGTCAAGCATCCTTGTGGATAAGAACGGAGCAAAAAGTCCAATCCTGATGGATTAATCTTTAAATTCTAGGTAGTATGAATTCGAGTGACTTTCCCAAAGATTCTAAAACAAAGAAGCAAACCATTCAATTTTCCTTACCTATTGCATAGAAGTTGCTGAGGTTGTGTGTGAGGGTGCCTGTGAATCCAACCTTGCTGTGAAGGAAAATGTTTGCAAGGTCAACCCAAGGACTTCTTGCGTTCTTCAGGGCCTGGGCTTCATCCCTTTGGATTATTCGTTTTAGTTCCAGGGAGCCTTTCAGTTTTCCCTGAGCTAAGAAGATTTCACTGCCATCCTGGGCCACGGCCACCATCATGCTATAGAAGCTTTTATTCCCACATAGACATTCGCTTCGGACGTGAATGGAAAAAACAGATCCGTTCACCGCAACCGTCACAAGGCCTGTTAGACAGAAGTAAGGAAATCAGGGCTGATTGTGTGAACCAAGATTAGAGCCCTGCCAAAGTGGCCAGAGAAATTATAACTCTTTGCCGATACTCCTTGGATTACAACCATTCATTTAGCAAACGTATAAAGAACAGTTGCTGGAATTCAGTATGTCTAAGTTTGATGAAAAGAAAGACTACGGAGTGTCACGATAGCCGTGTTCCAATATCTCAGGGGCTGCCACAAAGAAGACAGGATCAATCTATTCTCCAAAGCACCTGAAGGCAGGACAAGAAGCAATGGGTGGAAACTAACCAAGAAGAGAAGCAACCTAGAACTAAGGAGAAATTTACTGATAGTGAGAACAGTTAACCAGTGGAACTGCTTGCCTCCAGAAGCTGTGAATGCTCCAACGCTGGAAGTTTTTAAGAAGATGTTGGACAACAAATTGTCTGAAGTGGTGTAGGGTTTCCTGCCTAGGCAGGCGGTTGGACTAGAAGACCTCCAAGGTCCCTTCCAACTCTATTCTATTCTATTCTATTCTATTCTATTCTATTCTATTCTATTCTATTCTATTCTATTCTATTCTATTCTATTCTATATTCTATTCTATTCTATTCTATTCTATATTCTATTCTGTTCCTTATTCTATTCTGTTCTGTTCTGTTCCATTCCATTCTATATTTTATTTTATATATTCCTTGTTCTGTTCAATTCTATATTCTATATTATAAAATAGTATACTATATTGTTTTCTATTCTATATATTTCTATTCTATTCCTATTCCTATTCCTATTCAAATCCTACTCTACTCTACTCTACTCATTCAAAATTACGACCACACTGAAAAAAGTGACCTACTATTGGTCCTTGTACTTACAACTGTAGCAGCATCCGCATGGTCACGTGACCAGAATTTGGGCATTTGGTAAGCGGCATATATTTAGGATGGATGCAGCATTCTAGGGTCATGTGGCCACCATTTACAACCTAATTACAGTGAGGCTTTGTTATGAAGATGTCAACATTTGTTTTCTCCAAAGCAGCAGAAGCTGAAAAGTCCCAGATCTACCTGGCAGCAATAAAATATGGCCCCGATGGTCTGATTGTCCAAAAGAACGGAGATGGATGTACCTTCCTTAAAATTGATTCGGTGCTTCAGAGAAATATTCAGGGAAAGATCCTGAGGTTTCAAGGTTTCAAGGTTGTGTTGCACGTGGACACGGAGGGTCACCACACCAGCTTTCTGTTCCTTGGATCCTGAAATGCCCACCTGGAAGGAATGCTGGTTCAATTTTACTGAGGATGTCAACAACAACCTGTTGTAAGAAAGAAACAAGTGAAAATCAACATTAACAGATTTCTGAAAAGGCTAAGCAAAGCAGCCAGTACAATTTGATAGTAAAGGAGCTTTCTATAATGTTTGCAATTTTGCGGGACTGCAGAAAAATCACCAAGAGATGCAAAAATGCTTCAGCAGGTGAAAAAAATTGGGCAATTGTTTCTGGTCTTTGAAGCTAAATAGAGTCAAACTAGGTTACTACTTCAGTGGAAGGCTACCAGAAACAACAGAGCTATAGGCTATGCTGGAAGTCAACAAGCAACTCAGAAGAAGACAGTGGAAGAAAGTCCATGGATTGTGTCCATGAAATCATCAAAAGTTGAGCTGGAAGTAAAGGAGACCTGACCTTATCTTTCAATGTATTCTTGTTGTCATTTAGAAAACAAACCGGCCAATTTAAGACCAATACAATCCTCATACTTTATTTGTTCCTGGTATTTCCTTCCCCAATATAATAACATAGCTTTCTGTGGTTGATGATTATTGTTTTCTACTTCTTTTATTGTTTTAGTATGAGGAAATAAAATAGAATAGAATAGAATAGAATAGAATAGAATAGAATAGAATAGAATAGAATAGAATAGAATAGAATATGGAATAGAATAGAAGGTGGAATAGAATAGAACAGAATAGAACAGAACAGAACAAAACAGAATAGAATAAAGAATAGAATAGAATAGAATAGAATAGAATAGACTATAGAATAGAAAACAGAACAGAACAGAACAGAATAGAATAGAATAGAATAGAATAGAATTGAATTCTTTATTGTCCAAGTGTGATTGGACATACAAGGAATTTGTCTTAGTGCAAATGCTCTCAGTGTACATAAAAGAAAAGATACATTTGTCAAGAGTCAAGAATCATAAGTTACAACATTTAACAATAGTCATAGGGTACAATAAGGAATCAAATTATACTAGGAAACAGTCAATAAAAATTGTTAGGATAGAAGCAAAAAGATTACAATCATACAGTCATAAGCGGGAGGAGATGGGTGAAAGGAAGGATGGGAGGATTAATAGTAATAGTAATGCAGACTTAGTAAATAGTTTGACAGTGTTGAGTGAATTATTTGTTTAGCAGAGTAATAGTGTTCAGGGAAAAACTGTCCTTGTGTTTAGTTGTTCTGGTGTGCAGCGCTCTGTAGCGTCATTTTGAGGGTAGAAGTTGAAGCAGTTTATGTCCAGGATGTGACACAAAGAGGCAGTACTCTAGTCCTGCCCACATACACAAACTCACAAATCCGTTGGGCTAACAGAAATGAATCAAACCACAAGAATTGGTGAAATGACCGCAAAGCGATTTACACCACGCAGAAACAAGCAACCCTATTTGCCATTTCAATAAGTGAAGATGTTCTGCTTTTATCTTTCCTCAGATTACAGGTAACAGTAAAAAGTTTCTTTAAAGCCAACTTTGGATTATCACTTACCCCACACTTTATTTACCTTGATGGCGTCTCCTTACTCAGGAACTGCAGCTCCACATGTTTAAACTGATCTAGAATGTCTTGCTTTAGGGCAGCGCTCACACGAAAGGCTCGGGTGTTCCTTTTCAACTCATTGTCAAAATTGGCCTCCAGGAACATTAGATTCCGTGTACTGGTGTGGAGATCAAAAGATCCATTGAGGCCATTTTGGCCATGATAGTTTAGACTGGCCTGGGCCTAAAGCATCAGGAAAACAGAGTCAAAAGATCACGCTCAAGTCCTTGGTTGGCCAACAATCCAAAATCAATGGCCCCCAATGTCAAAAGAAGAAGGAGGAGAATGGGAGGAGAAAGTATATAAAGGCACTACTCTCAAACGATGGGTGCATTTTGTAAATCACTGATCCTGCCAATAGAAGAAGAATGTTTGTAACTCAGGGTTGAATTGTGGGATCCTTGGTGCTCACTGAGCTTGGGTGGTTTTCTTGCAGATGTTTCATTACCCAATTAGGTAACACCATCAGTGCTATAAAGGAGTGGGGCTTGCAGACAGGAGAAGAGGAGGAGGATGGGGGTTGGACTAGATGATCTAAAAGGTCCCTTCCAACTCTGTTAATCTGTGTAATCTTGGAGGAGGAGGAGGAGGAGGAGGAGGAGGAGGAGGAGGAGGAGGAGGAGGAGAGGAGGAGGAGGGAGGAGGAGGAGGAGGAGGAGGAGGAGGAGGAGGAGGAGGAGGAAGGAGGAAGTAAGGAAACGGTGGGGTCCTTGCTGCTTTCTGAGCTTGGTTGTTTTCTTGTAGATGTTTTATTACCCAACAATTTAACATCATCAGTGTAACTAGCAACGATGAGCACAAAGTCAGCTGCTTGACTCTTTTTTTGACTGCACTATGGTGCTGATTCAGTGTTTTGGTTTAGTGTATTGATAGAATTGGGGAACACAAATGAAGAAGAGTCAACATAAATGATTACAGATGATGGTAGAAAATATATTTTCCAGTACCTGAATAGTTTGTGGAAAATGTGACCAATTCTGTTGAAGAAATTGAGGATAGAGTTCAAATCCAGAGTCTGGTCCATTAAGCCAAATGTTGAACTGCTGGATTACCTGTTTTTAAAAAAGGAGTTAAAAGAAGCTTAACTCTGGTTTATGGCACAGATCAGCTATTCCCAAACCCTCTGGAGATATTGGATTCCTACACCTAGTTTGGCATTTATTTTCCTTGATGCTGACATACTTCCAAACCCGGCTTCTTTTTCCCCCCCCTTTGGGATTGATTCAGTTTTAATTCTAAATTGTTAATATGGATATATGTACCTGGAATGAAGGGGTGAAATCCAGCTGTATCAGATGGTGGGATTGGCCCATGCTAGATTTATTGTGGTATTTTCCCAGGATGCTTAGTACTTCTTCTTGACTGATTTTCAGTTTCACTTCAAGCTCCTGATTAGCCTGTAGGGTTTGATAGTTTCATGGTTTCAAACTGCTGGGTCAACAAAGAAACAGCTAAATTTGGAATCTCAGAGACTATGTGAAACTTAAGTATTAATAAGGTCAGTGTCACGATAAGGAAAACTAGTGCTAAGACTTCATGGGTCTAGGAGTGAGCCCTGTTGAGCCCAAGCTCATGGTCTTCTAGTTGGCTAGGGTCTAGGACTGAGCCCTGTTGAGCCCAAGCTCATGGTCTTCTAGTTGGCGAGGGTCTAGGACAGAGCCCTGTTGAGCCCAAGCTCATGGTCTTCTAGTTGGCGAGGGTCTAGGACAGAGCCCTGTTGAGCCCAAGCTCATGGTCTTCTAGTTGGCTAGGGTCTAGGACAGAGCCCTGTTGAGCCCAAGCTCATGGTCTTCTAGTTGGCTAGGGTCTAGGACTGAGCCCTGTTGAGCCCAAGCTCATGGTCTTCTAGTTGGCTAGGGTCTAGGACAGAGCCCTGTTGAGCCCAAGCTCATGGTCTTCTAGTTGGCTAGGGTCTAGGACTGAGCCCTGTTGAGCCCAAGCTCATGGTCTTCTAGTTGGCTAGGGTCTAGGACAGAGCCCTGTTGAGCCCAAGCTCATGGTCTTCTAGTTGGCTAGGGTCTAGGACTGAGCCCTGTTGAGCCCAAGCTCATGGTCTTCTAGTTGGCTAGGGTCTAGGACAGAGCCCTGTTGAGCCCAAGCTCATGGTCTTCTAGTTGGCTAGGGTCTAGGACTGAGCCCTGTTGAGCCCAAGCTCATGGTCTTCTAGTTGGCTAGGGTCTAGGACAGAGCCCTGTTGAGCCCAAGCTCATGGTCTTCTAGTTGGCTTCAGATCTCCTAGTAAAACCTTCTAGCTCTTTGACCACATGTTTACTAGTGCTGCACATTCACTTACCATTTCCGACTATGGAAACAAGGACAGAGAACTTGTGGACCTCTCTTGTAGACCTATACCTTGCACAACACCCCTCTTTTTGGGGTCTGCTGGCTAGTGTTATTGAGGACTTGAATTCGACAACCCCTGCAGGGTTCCAGAGAAAGAAAGCAATGCAAAACCCAGGGATGACATTGTGAGGAGGGCCATTTGCCCCAGATCCTTCTAGAACCTGAATTATTATTATTATGGGTAAGAAAATACAAGTTGAGGATCTTCATTAGAAGAACTCCAACAAGCACACAGTCCATAATTTGGAGGTCATTTGGCTAAGGTTCTTCTAGAATCTGAACTAGAATTGTGAGTAGGAAAATACAAGCTTGGGACCATTTCTAGAAGGACTCCAATAAGCACGCAGGCCATAATTTGGAGGTCATTCGGCCAAGATTCTTCTAGAATCAGAACTATTGTTGTGGTAAGAAACCTCAAGCTTAGGGCCATCACTAGAATAACTCCAACAGGCAAACAGTCCATAATTTGGAGATCATTTGGCCAATATTCCTCTAGAATCTGAACTAATATTGTGGCAAAGAAAACACAAGCTGTTTTCTTTTTCATTAGGAGAACTCCAACAGACACACGGTCCATAATTTGGAGGTCATTTGGCCAAGATTCCTCTAGAATCTGAATTATTATTGTGGGTAAGAAAATAAGCTTGGGGCCATCGACTGGAAGAACTCCAACAGGCACAGAGCTCATACTTTACATCTGGCAAAATTGTTCCCTTCTTTTCTGCCTCCAACTTACCTGAGTGAGATTCCTCACCCTGATGCACATTTCTGTATTTTGAAGGAAAATGCCACTGTTATATGGATGAGTCAATCTTGCACATACCTAGAGATGGAAGGAAGATAATCCCATAGCTCTTGCGAATGGCAAGGGTGACTCTTTCCCCCGCTTTCTGTCCACGCTCATCACTTACGTATGGATTTTTAGTGGGATAGCCCAAGGTAAGGGCTAGAATGGAGTCTTCCTGCTCGTCAATCACCAGTCTGGTTTCCAAAGAGTAGTGCTTCTCCTTCTTGTTCACCGTGAACGTTTCCTGGAGAAGGAGACTTCGTGGAATGGGGAGACTTAGCGGATGCCTAGGATGCAAAGGAAGAGATGCAGGGGATGGAGATAGGGGCTGCTGAGGGAGGGGTCTTCTTAGGAGAGGGAGAAGACTTGGAGCAGGACTGCCGCCACCCTTGGCAGGATGACTAACAGTTTTAGGAGTTAAAAATGAATAAAAAAATAAAGATAGCAGAACCACTGTCTGGTCCAGGAAGGTAAGGAAGGAGATGGAAGAGGGAAGTACTTGAGGAAATGTCATCAGCTTCATTTAAGGAAAGGTATGTTCATTGTTCCTTATTATATTCAATAGAATAGAATAGGATAGGATAGGATAGGGTAGGGTAGGGTAGGATAGGATAGGATAACAGAATTGGAGGGGAACTTGGAGGTCTTCTAGTCCAACCCCCTGCCTAGGCAGGAAACCCTATACCATTTCAGACAAATGGCTATCCAATCTCTTCTTAAAAACGTCCAGTGTTGGAGCATTTACAACTTGTGGAGGCAAATTGTTCCAGTGAATAATTGTTCTTTTTTTAAAAAATACTTTTCCTTAGGTTTTTTGACTTTTCATTAGGTTTTTTGACCTTTAACAACAAACCATATGTACAATTTTTGCAGTAAGTTGTGGCACATTTACATTTATTGATTAATTGTTCTGTCAGGAAATTTCTCCTTAGTTCTAAGTTGCTTCTCTCCTTGATCAGTTTCCACCCATTGCTTCTTTACCTGCCCTCAGGTGCTTTGGAGAATAGCTTGACTCCCTCTTCTTTGGGGCAGCCCCTGAGATATCGGAACACTGCTATCGTGTCATCCCTAGTCCTTCTTTTCATCAAACTAGACATACCCAGTTTCAGCAACCGTTGTTTATATGTTTTAGCCTCCAGTCCCCTAATAATCTTTGTTGCTCCTCTCTGCATTCTTTCTAGAGTCTCAACATCTTTTTTACATTGTGGCAACCAACACCAGGTGCAGTATTGAAATTTTCAATTAAATCAGAACCTTTTGGTCTGAATTAGGCAATGATTCAAGTCCCTGCAGACTTCTTGGCATTTCTTTTTTTCCATTGCTTCCTTCCTAGAGCTGAGAGAAAGTGACCGGCTCAAGATCACCTAGCTGGCTTTGTGCCTAACGATGGAATCAGAACCCCTCTTCTGATGCTTTAACCACTCCACCTAACTGGCTCACTCAGGTAGCCTATCCCTGCTATAAATTCTAATGGATACGAGAAGGGAACCAAGATACCTGAGGAGAAGAGTTCCACGTTTCTGATAAAGCGTTTTTTCTTTCTTCACTTCTTCTAGCTCTGCCTCGAACTGTAGGACAAGAGGTGGGTTCTTGTGGTCTATCCACACAACAGACGTAGAAATGTTTGATTTTCTAGGCTGAAAACAAGAAGCCATCAATAAGCTATCTAAGAAAAAAAAATCATTATACAATGAAAAGCAAACGATCCTAATTCATGAACACAAAGCTGAAAGGCTAGAGCAGGGCTCTCCAAACTTGGCAACTTGGAGACTTCTGGACATCAACTCAGGGGTGGAATTCTACTGGTTCAGACCGGTTCACGTGAACCGGTTGTTAAATTTGCATCTGGTTTGCCGAACTGGTATTTGAACCGACCGGCTGGCCCTGCCCATTCTTCCCCTCCCTTCCACTCCCAGGAGTCTCCACACAGCCCATTTTCTATGCAGGTAAGTGCAGGGTCCATGTGGAGACTCTTGGAGGGGGGAAAAATGGCCGTCCCGGAAGTACCGGAAATGGGCCTGCTTCTGGCTTCCACCATTTTCGCCCTCCGAGAGGCCTGAGGGAAGCCTCTGAACCCTTGGGAAGGTGAAAAACGGCCTTCCCGGAAGTTCTGGTAGGCCAAGCCCACCATGGCCACAGCCACCCAGCAACTGGGCAGCGAACCGGTTGCTGGGATTTTTGAATCCCACCCCTGCTTCAACTCCCAGAATTCCCCAGCCAGCATGTGCCTGTTCATAGTTCCCATCCCTCCTGTTCTTTGCCAAAAAAGGGAGATATCATTTTACCGCTTCCAAGTGGCAATAAGATGCTGTCAGATTAAATTCCTTCTTTGCAGATGTCAGTCTAAAATGAAGAAATTTGGTGTGTTGATTGTTTTCCAGGAGGATTTCATGCTTTATTAGTTGGCTCCACAATGACATTATTTCATTCTGGCTGTGCAGGAAACCTTCCGTAAAATGATTGATTGTGGATGCCTAATAAGTCAAAAGAAGATATTCTCAATTCTGTCATTTTTGGAAATAAAGAGAATTCTAGAAGCGATGCCTTTTCTTTGTAACACATTGCCTCCCTATTATTTAATCCTGACGCATCTGTTCATAACTTAATAACTTCATGTGGTTGAGCTTGTTAACTAGTAACTTAATTTGCTCATTTTCTAAGTTCTGTAATAGAGTGTAACCTTTGTTTAATGGATCCTCATTTACTGGACTCTGAATACAACAGGCTAAATTTCTGCCTGGTCGCCCTCCAGAAATAACAGACAAGTCCATTTAATCTGAAGTAGTCCACAACTTGAATGTGTGAAACTATCTTGAGACTGACAGAAGAGAAAAGAGAGGGAGTTATCTTTAGTAGATTGCAGAGGTTATTCCTGGCTTTTTGGAGGAATGGGTTCATTGCCCATGATGCTAGTGTCAACTGGTAAAACATTCCTGGCCTACTCCCAAGTTGCCATAGGTGGGGGTGGGGGGAAACTGACGGAGCAACATGGTAGCCACAACCAGAAGCACATGCCATGCGTACCTTCTTCAGGGATGGTATCCCAGGCTACCAGGACCAACTGAAGAGGTGTGATCCCTACAGTCCATGAAAGTGCTCCGTTGGAGAATGTGATTTATGACACACCTTGGGGGGAGGGCGGAAACAGGGTCATAGGTGGGCCGTAAATTACGTGAGGCAGAGCTGACTTCATTTGGGTATGGTGCCGAACATGTTGTTCCTAATAAATAACTGGATTTCTTTTGAAACTTGGCTCTAGGCTCATGGTTTAATTAGGGCATCCGTCGGAATCCTGACAGCTAGCCCTTTGAGAGACTAGATTCAATCCCTTCAAGGAGATCCCGTCTTCATGAGCTGTTTGCTACAAATGGGCTAGAAGTTTGCTAACTCCGTTCTCAAGGTTTGTTACTCTATGCTTCCTTCTTGGTACTAAAACTAACTAAAGGAAATCCATATGAACCTGGCTTCTAGGAGGAGAAATGGCAACTGCCGCAGAATGAAGAAACATCGAGTAGACAGGCTCTTCCAAATTCTTCTCTGGACTAGGAGATGACTTGAGATCATCCCCAAATGCTCCAGACAGCTGTTCCTTGCAAGGAAACTACAATATAGCAGTCTTCAGTAGGTTTACAGTTCTGGGAGAGGAAGGAATAACCACCTTGCTCAAACTGTGACTGGCATCTTTGAAATGGCACTAAGTTCAAATGCTTTCTTCCTAATCGTTTTTGGAAATGGCTCACTAATTGCTCTGCAATTAAAGCATTTCACCCAATATTTTTATATTCAGAATATTGTCACAGTGGATACTTGGCAACGCTCCAGTCTACAATTGCAATGGAAAGAGAGGGAATCAACCAAGAGGAAGAAACTAACTCTCAGATAGGTAGTTGTCGATGTGCGGAGCTCAATTCTGCCTTCCTTCTCAACATCGTGGTCTTTACAATAGAGCTCCAGGATTAAGCCCTTGACAACAAAAGCTTTACCGACGGTTAATTCAACAGTGGTGAAAAAAGCCGACTGCTGGAACTGGTGGAATTTGTGAGTGACATACAGATACAGCCAGGGTGTGTCCATGTTGAATGTACCTGTAAAGAAGAAAACACTTTGTTTCTAAAAGCTGCCCTTTAGGTTTATTTATTTTCTAATAATTCCAGTTGGTTCTTTATATGCGTCATTTAATTTTTCCCATGCAAAGGGAACCACAATGCACAATCTTTCACATTCTTGTGAAAATAAGGAGTTTGAAAGGTCTTTTAAAAATAAATGTGCTTTAACTCTTTTAGATTTTTTTTCTCTCTCTCTCTCCTTCTCTCTCTCCCCCCTCTCTTTCTCTCTCTCTCTCTCTCTCATCTATCATTCTCTCTCTCTTTCCATCCATCCATCCATCCATCCATCCATCCATCCATCCATCCATTTTATTCAATTTCTATAGCCGCCCATCTGAAATACGTGTTTTTGTAAAGTTTTTTCTTGGTTTAATTCTCAAATGTATGTCGGTACAGCAAAATTACATAAATATAAACAATTTATGATGTTTTCTTTTTCTTGACCAACCTCTGAGGCTGATCCTTTATTATATTTTTCCAGTAAAATATCACCACCACCAGGACGAGACTTTCAGTCCATGCGTGTGATCGGAATCTTACCTTCCCACTTCTTCAGCAAACGGCCAGAAACATTTTTCCACTGCAGGTCAGCTATAAAAAGGATGCGGTTGTTATAATGCACCTTGAAGCTGGTGCTGCTTTCTAGAGAAGGGTGGAAAGAAGTGGAATGCTGCAGCCGAGTCCTGTAATCCAGATTCTTTTCGGGCACTTGGATCATGAACTAGAAGGAAAAATCAGTTGTGCCCAAGTTATAGGAAAAGGAAGTCTTTGGATGCAAAGGATCAGTGGCTACAGGTAGCCCTTGATTTACGACCAAAATCAGAGCCAGAGTTTCCATTGCTAACCAAGGTGAGTCATGCCTGAGTTTACAACCAGCTTTGCCACAGTTATGTAGCAAAGCCCTTCAGCTGTTAAATGAATCATATGTGTCAACTCATAAAATAATTCTATGGTCTTTGTAGAGTTGCCAACAGAAAGGGAGGGGGGAGCAGTGCAGTAGCTTGCAAAACTGAAACTGCATTCCATGTGCAGGGCAACCAAAGAAAACCCAGCCGATCAGCTGGGACTCAATGGGAGGCGGAGAAGAGATGGGGTTGGTGGGGCCATTCAGAGGTGGTATTTGCCGGTTCTCCGAACTACTCAATATTTCTGCTACCGGTTCTCCAGAACTGATCAGAACCTGCTGAATACCACCTCTGGAACACATGACCCAGGATGCTGCAATCATCATTGCAGGAAGCTCAAAACAAATGGTGTTTGATAGGACTTTTGTGAAGAAGGCTGGATTGATACAGCAGCTGCCCCAAAGCCTTCGCTATGGGGGGTCTCTTCTCACTTTATCATCACCATGACTTTGCAAAGTAGGTTGGTGGCTGACAGTCAAATGGAGATTTGACTGTCTAACTCGCCTACTCGCCTTCCAACACCAAACAAACCCAGTCAAAAATGTGACACATTTAGTCCTGCTAAGTCCGGAGCCGCAGGTGGCTCTTTCGTCCCGCTGCTGTGGCTCCCTGTCACCAGTCGGCTCCCCAATTGATAGGGCTTTTGGTTAGGACAGGTAGAGGAAAAAGGAGGCCATGCCAGGTGGAGACTCTAATGCAGGGGTGAGTTTCTACCGGTTCTGTCCAACTCTGTAGAACCGGTAGCTCTGAAGAGCAGCAGACATAGAACCGGTTCTATGTCTGCTGATGTTTTTGCCCACCCGCCCACCTGGGCTCTTACCTGATCTTTATTTCCTGATTTTTTTCAACTTCAGCTGCTGAACGAGGCACAGCTGCAGTTAAAAAAAGCAGGAAAAACAGGGCTGTTTCAAAGGCTGCGTCTCTGCACACAGCCTGCTGATGAGGATTTACAGGCGTGTGGCTCACAGCATGCAGGGAAGCTCGTAAATCCCGAACTGGTAGTTAACCCTGTCGTATCCCACCCCTGCTCTAATGGTAGCGGAAATGGACTTCCGGTCGGCAGAGGAAAAAGGACGCCACACTAGGAGGTGGCTCTATGGTGGGGGGAACTGGATTTCCGATTGGCTCCAGAATTGAACAAGGGACCTCCGGTTAGGACCTTTGTGGCTCTTTGTGTTTAAGGTTGCCAACCCCTGTGCTAAGCCTACCTCCATGAAGTAGCTCCTCAGAGTGGCCTGCGAATGATTTTTGAACATCTGGCTGATGATCAGCTTCCTCATATTGTTGGCTTCATCCCAGTGTTTCCCGTAGTTAGCCTCCAAGCGGGAGTGCAGCTGAGTTGCAGTGTCTTCATGCTGCAAATGGACCTGGAGAAAGGTTACAGGTTTCGAGCGTTTAGCATCTTCCTTCCTAGCAACTGCTCTTCCAAGGAGAAACATTTGGGAGACAGTCCTGGATTGTGGAATTTGGGCCAGGTCCTAGTCACCCGTTGTAGAGAATAACTACATGAACCATGGTGGCGCAGTGGTGAGAGTGCAGTACTGCAGGCTGCTTCTGCTGGCTGCTGGCTGCCTGCAATTTGGCAGTTCGAATCTCACCAGGTTCAAGGTTCGTCCTTCCGAAGTGGGTAAAATGAGGACCCAGATTGTTGGGGGCTGACTCTGTAAAGTGCTTAGACAGGGCTGTAAAAGCACTGTAAAGCAGTATATAAGTCCAAGAGTGCTATTGCTATTGCCCTTCCTTCCTTCCTTCCTTCCTTCCTTCCTTCCTCCCTCCCTCCCTCCCTCCCTCCCTCCCTCCCTCCCTCCCTCCCTCCCTTCCTTCCATGGTGCACAGTGGGTAGAATACAGTGTTGTAGACTGTGTCTGCCCACTGCCATCAGTTCGATCCTAACTGGCTCAAAGTTGACTCAGCCTTCCGTCCTTTCGAGGTGGGTAAAAAACGAGGACCCAGATTGTTGGGGGCTGACTCTGTAAAGCGCTTAGAGAGGGCTGTAAAAGCACTATAAAGCGGTATATAAGTCTAAGTACTCTTGCTATAACGAAGATGACTTAGATGGAGATATGCAAGATCTCCGTGTTACCAAAGCAATGGAGAATGAAGCAAATCTGAAATCCACAAAATACGCAGAAGAAACTTCACTCACATACATATAAGAAGGGGAGTAGTATAGCACAGCCAGATGTCAATATTTCTCTGGTCTTTTTAGAGTTGCCATCAGCTTTGCAAGAGCCTGTTATTGCAACCACTCTCAATAAAAGTACTTTCCTGGTCTCATCTACCTGTAAGGGCTGACACTCATCCAGGTAGTTTCTTTCCATCGCTTCGTCCCACCGTTGCCTGCCTTCACGCCCAACTTCTATCCAATCCCCTCGCATCCAATCAGAATACAGCTGGAAGGGACTTTGGAGGTCTTCTAGTCCAACCCCCTGCTGAAGCAGGAGACCCTATACCATTTCTGATATTCCTTCCTGGGGTTTGCCCCTTTTTGGAACCAATGCACCTCTTTACCTTGTGATTGTAAGTTAGACTCCGAGTACAGTGAAATTTGTGCTCCAGATCCAATCTGTAAACATCTGGCCAGCTGTTCTCCAGCTTTAACTTCTGAGTCATGTTGCATTCATGCTGGAGCTTCTTGGCATCTCCTTCTCCGATGAAGCACGCATGTAGGGGTGGAGAAATGTTTTCATTACAAATTGGAATGTTTTTTGACAGCCTTCTCTGTCTTTCCTGATCAGGTGTTTCCCCAAGATTTAGATCAATTCCCAACATCACTAACGATCATGGAACCTGATCCCATAGATCTAAGCTTTCATGCTATTGACTAATATTCTACTCAGATTTGGAATGGGGTAGCCTGATCAAATTTTCCATAAATCCTTTTAAGCATGTATATCGATTTTCCCATTTTTCTTAAGAAAATGCATTAACTGGGCCAACCACCTGACTTGACTCGATTTTAAAACCATTTAATGCTGTTGTTAATGAATCACTACAGTTGTGAATCCAATGACAGGATCATTAAGTCAACTACATGGCCATTAAGTGAATCCATTCTCCAGAATGGCTGTTTTTTTAAAAAAATACCACCCATAGAGATGAGAAGGGAATTTATCTATATATATATATATAAAAGCGAAATACAACTCATGCATCATCACAAAATCTCCAGAACCATAAAGCCTACAAACTTGACATTTGGCACCTATGTTCCTCTTGGCTTCTAGGGGCTCACTAAGAAAGGATTTTCAAAATGACCATCAGAGCATTAGTATTTCCTATATTATTATTATTAACATGCTCTGATGCTAAGTAGTTCTACTCCCCCTCCCCACCTGAAAAGAAATCTGTTCCAAATGCAAAACACAAGTGAAAAAGTTTCAGTTTCACAGCAGCAAGCAGCTTTAGTACAGGACAGTTGAGCTAAGCCACACCCAGGCTCCTTGCTGTCTCCTTCTTGCTCATACAGCAAATACTGTTTCAGTTTCCAAACAGCCCTCAACTCTCTCACACACTGACAGGAATACCGATGGATGCTGGTAGGCAGAGACAGAATTTTCCCCCCTTATTTTTCTCCCCCAAAACTAAGCCTGACCACATAGTTTCAAAACACTAGTACAGTACCAAACAATCCATATTTAATTCTCAGGATATCGGACCAGACTTGTCCTCGTTTTTGCAGAAGGAAAATGATGTGAGATCCAAAAACGCCGGGAATGTGGGTTTCTCCTTCCAGGGAATAGTGCCTTAGCTCATTATTTGCCTTTTTCTCAAAGCACACTAAGAAACAAACACAAAGGCTATCAAAATCAGAAATGCATGACTTATGAACAGGAATACAGGTCGTTCACAACTTACGACGGTTCGTTTGGTCAAATTCGGACACTTGGCAACTGGCATGGACTTAGCACTGTTGTAGTATTCCCGGGGTCATGTGGCCCCCTTTTGCAACCTTCTGACAAGCTAAGTCAATGTGGAGAAAAGCCAGATTCTCTTAATGACTGGTGTTACTGACTTCACCTCTGCAGCCATGCACTTAACGACAGTGGCAGGAAAGGTGGCAAAACTGAGCTAAACTCACTTAATAACTGTCTTGCTTAACAGTAGAAGTTGTGGGCTCAATGGTAAGTCGAGGGCTACCCATATAAACAATCACGCGGGCAGTGCTGAAGGCGGCATTTATTTTATTTATTTTTTATTTGCAAAAAGAGCATAACGAAACCCACAATTTCAGAGTTCTTTAGGGTGGCATTCACTCTTTAGAGCTGGTCTTCAGCCGGTTCTGACCAGTTCTGGAGAACCAGTAGCGGAAATTTTGAGTAGAACCGGAAAATCCCGCCTCTGACTGGCCCCGCCAACCCCATCTATTCTCTGCTTTCCCATGGAGTCCCAGTGGATCGGCTGGGTCTCCTTTGGTTGCCCTGCACAGGAGGACGGAGCTGGAAAGCAGGTTAGTGGGGTGGGGAGGGAATGGAGATTTTACAGTATCCTTCCCCTGCCATGCCCACCATGCCACACCCAGCAAACCACACCCACCGAGCCACGCCCACAGAACCAGTAGTAAAAATTTTTTGAATCCCACCAGTGTGTGTGTGTGTGAAAATGGCTTTCAGCAATCCTACATTAGTATTGGCTTTGTTTCTGCTCCTTTGTCCATTTTTATGAAGATTTAGCATCCACAGGCCATGAATTTTGTGATCAAAATTCCAAATCGTAAGTGGTAGACTACCTGAATAATACTTTTCCAGATTAGGTATTCCTTTTGTTTGTTTGTTTGTTTCTTTCTTTCTTTTTAATCCACATAGCTTTAGCAGAAGATTTATTTAGGCAAGGAGGAAGGCTTTAGGTCTGTCTCCAGTTTTACCCAGGTTGTCTCTCTGAGGCTGCAGTGTCCTTACCTGCAAAGGATGCAGCATCCTTCAACAGGTTAATCAAGGATACTGAAAATGCCACCTTCTGGCCTGCCAGTCTCGTGAGATTTCCTGCAAGAACAACAGGACTTCCATGTCTTAGCAATTTGGCTTCCAGACGGATTGCAAAGCTCGGTTCTCCAGCCACGGATTGCAAATTGGTCCTGCCCTACAGAAATCAGACGTATCTCATTGGTTTTGGTGGATTAAAACATCTGGTCGGAGACCCACAAGCGCCACTTCCTCAGTAGAAGATACATTGACTGGGTCTTTGGTTCCAAACAGGTGAGATACCTACCTTGATGTAATAAATGGTGTTATCATTGACTATCAGTTCCAAATGCCCAACACGAGAGTATTTTGAGATTTCAATTTGGCCTGGTAAAGGCAGAAAAAAAAAAGAATAAGTTAATTCCCGCTTCTGTTTTCCCACGGATAGACAGCCTAATTGCAAATGGAAGGCAACTTTTAGACAGGTAGACTTCAACTCCCAGAATTCCTCAGCCAGCCAAATCTTCAGTTCACAAGATCTTCTCACAAAAGATCCTTTTTCTAACCCCTTCTTAGCTTTCCTCCAGTTGCCTAATTTAGGGATTGAAATTTGTTATTTTTTTAAATAAATAATTGTGAATTGCCCATTCTTTTGTCAATCTCTCAAAGCTTCTTCCAGAGATCTTCAGCTGACTTCTCTCTCTTTTTTGGTTTCCAGTTCTTGGAGACTTGAGGGTTTAAAACTACTTCTTTGCCATGGAATTCTGGGCAGCTTTGATCATATAATTCAAGAGTTTTTAAATCTCATGTTTTCAAATTTTGCAGGAGATGATGATGACATGATGATGATGGGAAAGAGAAAGAAGGTGAAAGAGGAGAAGGAGGAGGAGGAGAAAGAGGAGGAGGAGAAAGAGGAGGAGGAGGAGGAGGAGGAGGAGGAGGAGGAGGAGGAGGAGGAGGAGAAGAAGAAGAAGAAGAAGAAGAAGAAGAAGAAGAAGAAGAAGAAGAAGAAGAAGAAGAAGAAGAAGAAGAAGAAGAAGAAGAAGAAGAAGAAGAAGAAGAAGAAGAAGACAACTAAATAAATATGCTACATGGTGTTCAAGAAGAAATTTTGGAAGCTCTACTGTTATATGCTTCCTGTATGATGATGACTTAGATCTCCCAACGGATGGACACCAAGAAGTTCCAACTGGTCCTCAGTTCTCACCATTCAGTAACATTTTTGCCTTTGGCTCAGTGTATTCAATTCTGATTTTTCTCTGAGGGATGTTCCAGTGGAAGTCAAAAGCCACATTTCTCTTCAGCTCTGATTCCAGACTCCCCATAAAGAAATGGAGCCTGGCTTCATTTGGAATCCAAGAACCTTTCTGGAGAAGAAGAAAGATACATCGTAAGACCAAGTAAAATCTCAAAGTGTGAATTTCAAAACCGACTATACATTACAAAATATAGAAGTGGTCCTTGACTTACAACCATTTGCTTAGCAAACATTTGACATTACAATGGCACTACATAAGTGACTAAAAACCAGCCTTCACATTTACGACTGTTGTACAATCCTCATGGTCACATGATCAAAATTTGGCCACTTGACATATGTTTAAAATGGTTGCAGCATCCTGAGGTCATCTGATCCCCATTTGCAACCTTGCCAACTGCCTTCTGACAAGCACAGTCAATGGGGGAAGCCAGATTTACTTAATGACCGCATGATTCACTTAATAGCTGAAGTGATTTGCTTAACGATCATGTCCAAAAGTTGCAAAATCCGGTGGCGATACCCTTAACAACCGCCTGGCTTAGCAACTGAAATTTTGATTCCAATTATGGTTGCAAGTCAAGGTCCACAAAAATGAATCTTAGCCTTATAGGTGTCATTTCTGTCTATCTGTCTGTCTGTATACCAGACAGAAGTTAAGAACTAGACCATCCTATTATCCTATGTGGTGGACATGTCCAAAGGCAAAAAAAAAAAAAAAAATGGACAAAAATACACACATGGTTAGAGAAAAAGTGAAAGCAACATATAGATTTAAAGCCAGAAATATTTTTGTTAGGTATACTACCAGGAAAAAATATGAGAAAGGGAATATATATTTAATATTGCATGTCTTGACAGCAGCGAGAATTGTATTTTCACAACACTGGAAGAACGAGGAAATTCCTACAGATGAAAATATTATTAAAAGAATATTAGAATGTGCAGAAATGGATAGGTTAAGACTAAAGATGAAAGACAAAGAAAATACAGAATATTTTTTAACATGGGATTTGCTCTATCAATGGTTAGATAATAGAGGCAGAAGTTAGAAGTTGAAAGATTATTAATATGTATAAATAAACAATATTACTATTACTATGTATAAAGTAAATTGACCCAGACAATATACTGTTTACCAAGCACTAACGTATGCTAAAGAAAAACGGATAAATAAAATTGTCAGTTTTGGAAGCCATATTGAGACCAGATGCTCCCACGCTGCCACATTTTGAGCCTGGGAAAGTGGGAGGGGGGAATTTCTCAGAGTATATGTAGTTAGACATAATAACATTCTTTTTCTGATTCAAGGTCATGTTGTTTTGTGCATAAGTGAGAGAAAGTCTCAAGTTGGGACGGATGGTGATTGGGCCATGTGATGTGATGATGGATTTGTAGTTTTTACTTATTGTAAGGAAGCCCGGAACTTTCAGATTTGGGATTCCCCAGATGTGCCAGTTATTATCCAAATAAAAAGGAACCTTTGAGAAGATGTCTGTCTTGGAGTTATTGGGCGGAATGGAGGGTTGCTGGAATACTGACAAAAATATATATAAAAAGGAGAAGTTAAGAATCAGACCTGAGCAACATAATTATATGCTGCTTTTATTAAATACTGCTGTAGGTTTCTGTCCTGTTTTCTTAGCATAACGGTGACTTTCGCTGGTCCAGGGAACGGAAGAAGGAAGCTACTAGTCTTGTCATCAGGGAGAAAAACCTCTGAACACAGCTGCCAGCCAAATGTTTTCGATACTGCAGTTAAAACCAAAAAGGAGAAAACCATTTTTAAAAGTGAAGGTGTCATTCTTTGGTGTCACTCGTCCAGGGAAATATTCTTAGTATCTATCAGCCATATCTTGTTCTAAGATGGACATGCATCATGCAAAATGCTTTGTGATGAGCCCATTTCTTCTAGATTACGTGGAGTTTCTACCTGCGGCTTTATGTTTCAAATGACTTTAAAATAGGGAGCGGTTTAAAAGGATCTGTTACCTTCCTCACTGGTGCACAGGTCAGTTTGGCCTGGAAAACTGTCAATGGTTTTCATTTTCTCCCTTGCAGTAATGTAGAGTTTAGAGCTATAAAAGAAAGAGAGAATCAGAATTCCTATAATGCCTTATAGGAATTCTGCTCACTGAGCAGTTTTGATACACAGGAATCACAAAAACTGTTTCGTGTGGCTATTTGGCACATAATTATCCTACATAAATTAATTAATGTTCTAATCATCATCTACAAATAAGGGAGCAGCAGGATGCTTCATGACTACCCTGTCAAGCACAGCTTCTTTCAGTTGTTGGATGGATCGGCTTTGATGTTATTAATCCAGCGTCTTGTTTGCTTGCTCCTTCTTCTTGTTCCACTAACCATTCTTAGCATCATTGACTTTACCTCTAGGTTAGATGAAATTAGGAGATCTATAGTAAGCTCATCCCATTAGTTCCAATTCCACATTCCAATTATAGAGGATGAGCTTGGCCTACATTTAATTGTTGACTCATAAGTGATTTCCGAGGAGCCTCAAGGAACAGACTCTTGTACAGGGGTTATCTGTAGGATATGGTCAAAAACTGATACACAAAAAAATAGTTCCAATTGAAGATATCTTAGCTCAGGGTTGAGCTGTGGAGTCCTTGGTGCTCTCTGAGCTTGGTGAAAGTCTATGGAGAGTCTCGATCATCCAGGTCCTGGTTGTCCCAAAGGTGCTTTTTCAGGAGGCAACTGGACTTTCTCGTTTTTCTTTGAAGATGTTTCACTTCTCATCCAAGAAAAGCAGCTCTGACTGGTTGGTGGGGAATTCAGAGCATTAGGTTCTTCTCCAGTGAGAAGAACCCTAACCCTAACCCTCAAACTCAAACTCAAACTCAAACTCACACTCACACTCACACTGACCCTTAACTCTAACCCTAACCCTCAAACTCAAATTGAAACTCACACTCACACTCACACTCACACTCAAATTCACACTCACACTCACACTCACACTGACCCTTAACTCTAACCCTGACCCTAACCCTTGTCCTAATCCTATCCTTAACCCTAACTATCCAACCCCAACCCCAACCCCAACCATAACCATCCCCATAATTCTAACCCTAACCCTAACCCTCAAACTCAAATTGAAACTCACACTCACACTCACACTCACACTCAAACTCACACCCACATTCACACTCGCACTCACATTCACACTGACCCTTAACTCTAACCCTGACCCTAACCCTAACCCTAACCCTAACCCTAACCCTTGTCCTAATCCTATCCTTAACCCTAACTATCCAACCCCAATCCCAACCCCAACCATAACCATCCCCATAATTCTAACCCTAACTCAAACTCAAATTGAAACTCACACTCACACTCACACTGACCCTTAACTCTAACCCTGACCCTAACCCTAACCCTAACCCTTGTCCTAATCCTATCCTTAACCCTATCCAACCCCAACCATAACCATCCCCATAATTCTAACCCTAACTCAAACTCAAATTGAAACTCACACCCACACCCACACCCACACCCACACTCACACTCACACTCACACTCACATTCACACTGACCCTTAACTCTAACTCTGACCCTAACCCTAACCCTAACCCTTGTCCTAATCCTATCCTTAACCCTATCCAACCCCAACCCCAACCCCAACCATAACCATCCCCATAATTCTAACCCTAACTCAAACTCAAATTGAAACTCACACCCACACCCACACCCACACCCACACTCACACTCACACACACTCAAACTCACACTCACACTCACACTCACATTCACACTGACCCTTAACTCTAACCCTGACCCTAACCCTTGTCCTAATCCTATCCTTAACCCTAACTATCCTTAACCCCAACCCCAACCCCAACCATCCCCATAATTCTAACCCTAACCCTAACCCTAACCCTAACCCTTACCCCAACCCTAACCCTAACCCTCAAACTCAAATTGAAACTCACACTCACACTCACCCTCACCCTCACACTTATACTCACACTCACACTGACCCTTAACTCTAACCCTGACCTTGTCCTAATCCTATCCTTAACCCTAACTATCCTTAACCCCAATCCCAACCCCAACCATAACCATCCCCATAATTCTAACCCTAACCCTAACCCTAACCCTTACCCTAACCCTCAAACTCAAATTGAAACTCACACTCACACTCACACACACTCACACTGACCCTTAACTCTAACCCTAATAGTTCCACCCTTGTCCTAATCCTATCCTTAACCCTAACTATCCTTAACCCTAGCCCAAACCCCAACCCCAACCCCAACCCCAACCTGAACCCCAACCCCAACCATAACCATCCCCAAACTCACACTGACCCTAACCCTAACCCTAACCCTAACCCTCAATACTGTTCAATTGTTTACAAAGTCTGCACTACTATTATACTATTAATCTTCTCATCACTCTTCTTCTCATCTCATCCCCTCCCACTGGTGTATGACTGTAACTTTGTCGCATGTATTGACTGTTTCCTAGTATGATTTGATTGTACCCTATGACTATTATTAAGCGTTGTATCTAATGATTCTTGACTCCTGACAAATGTATCTTTTCTTTTAGGTACCCTGAGAGCATTTGCACCAAGACAAATTCCTTGTGTGTCCAATCACACTTGGCCAATAAAGAATTCTATTCTATTCTATTCTATTCTATTCTGTTCTGTTCTGTTCTATTCTATTCTATTCTATTCTTTTTTTCCAATATCCTATTTGTTTCCTAGTTTGATTTGATTTGATTGCTTATTGTACCCTATGACTATTATTAAATATTGTACCTTATGATTCTTGACTCTTGACAAATGTATGTTTTCTTTTCTGAGAGCATTTGCACCAAGACAAATTCCTTGTGTGTCCAATCACACTTGGCCAATAAAAAATTCTAACTCTAGCAAAGTGTCTCATCACTCTTGATCATTATTTCAGTTTCTGTTGATGCAGTTCATTTTATGCAATGCGTGGATCGATTCCTGGAAAGCTGAATGTTTTATTTTAACCACAACTCCCATCACTGCAAAACTCCCTGCATTGGCTGGGGACGAGCTGAGGTTCCAGAAACATTTTACTGACCCCCCAGTTCTGTGTATTTTGTGTTTGTTTTACCTGAAATGTAGAAGTTCCATAGTGTCTTCGGGAGTGTTCCAAAAGAATTTAAATTCTTTCCCTTTTTTCACCTGGATTCCTCCATCAAGGTTGGCCGAGGATCTCAAGATGGTTGACCATTTCAAGCCAGTGTTCCCAAGAACTCCTAGAGTTCCCATCTGGGCAGAAATCTGTAGGATAACACTGCCAAAATATATAGAGAAGAAGAGATTGCATTGTAAGAACATTGTTTTAACGTCTTTTTTTTTAAAAAAAATTTTTTTACATGGCTGATGGAATCTCAAGTCTTTGAGATAATATCTCTTCCAACCCTTCTGCAGGTAGTCCTCAACCTATGACAAACAACTGAACCCAAATTTTCTGTTGCTAAGTGAGACCGTTGTTAAGTGAGTTTTGCCCTGTTATTTGTTTGTTAAGTGAATGACTGCAGCTGTTAAGTTAGTAACGTGGTTGCAAATGAAGCTGGCTTCCATATTAACTTTGCTTGTCAGAAGGTTGCAAAAGGTGATGTGATGCCCCGGGGCGTGGCACAAAGGCAACTCAGTCAGATAATCAGTAGGAGTCTCTTTATTAGCTCCAACTTTGCCCCCAATATTCTGGCTACCTTCTGGCTGGAGAAAAACTCTTCCAGTTTTTCGCTGCAGAGAATCAGGTCCAAAATGTGGTCAGAAAAAACTGTAACTATAAGCCCAATCAAGACAAAATGAAGTAATTAGTCCGGCAGGCCAAGAGCAAGAATTCCAGACATGAAGGCACAGCAATAACTCAACACGGTTGGGAGGACGCCAGGAACACAGATAAGCAAAGTCAACACAAGATAAACTCATGTTTGCTCCCAGCAGCATGCATTACTTTTAAGCTCTCTTCCCAGCTGTGGCTAATGAAGGGAATCAGGGCCCTTTCCTCCCCTGTAAGCCAAGCAACCCATGTTGCTCTCTTCTCCATTCCTCCCTGTGTGCCCTAGGATGAGGAGGGGGTGGGCCTGGGTCTTCCTCTGAACTCCCTCTCCCTTGTTCTACCACTTCCCTGCTCTGCCCAGCCGGCCTTTGCCCTTCCCCAGTTTCCTCCACAAGCCAATGGAGCCACACTCCCACTCCCTGTCAGCTGTTCATCTTCCTCCTTGGATTCAGTCTCTGACAGGGGCATGACAGGTGACAACAGGACCTTGGAATACTGCAATCAAATAAATAAACATGAACCAATTGCTAAGTATTTATGGAGATTCTCAGTCATCATGGTTGTCCCAAAGGTGCTTTTTTCATGAGGCAACTGAACTTTCTGGATTTTCTTTGAAAACGTTTCGCTTCTCATCCAAGAAGCTTCGTCAACTCTGACTGGATGGTGGGGAATGGAAGGATTGATACTCCTTGCAGACAGCTGGCCATTTGCAGTTGCATCATGTGACTGTGAGAATGCTGCAACGGTGTGAAAAACAACCCTAAGTCGCTTTTTTCAGTGCTGTTGTGACTTCAAACAATCACTTACAAATGAATGATTGTTGAAGACTACCTGTATTGGGTCGGAAATAATGCAAAGAATGAAGAAAACTAGTATCTGGAAGCTCACTACCTTGGCTTGAGGTAGCCATTGATGAAAAAATGGTTGTGTTTCTTGAAGTTTGTGTCTCCTCTGGCAGTCAGGTTGACGGATATCGAAGCATTAAAACCCAGGAAGGCAGGAAACCCTGAGATGGTTGGAAACAACACTTCTTCTGTTGCCAGGCTCAATCTTTTATTCCATTGGACTTCTTGGCCCTGTTGGGAAGTTAGTAAAAATGATGATAAGTCAACTGACCTGTGGGAGCAATAAAATACCAATTTTTAACACGACTCTGAGCTATTTTTTCTACTACAAACAGGTACGGATGCTGGACGTGGGGAAGCAGAGTGGAAGGAACCGTCTCAAGAAGTTTGGTGGTTGTCCTACTTGAAATTGCTGAAATGGCCCAGAGATCGCCATTTGGAAATGATTGCACTGATCACAGTTTCTCTTACCTTCAACACCTTCATCGTTAGCTCTGCCAGGTTCAAATAGTAATGTTTTGCTTGGTTTCTGAAATCGCCACAGTCAAGAATCGTCAGCTCATTTCCAAAGATTTTGAGATTAACTTTGCATTTGGGCTTCTTCTTTTTCCCCATTTTTGGGGTGAACTGAAGCATAAGCAGAAAGAAAAGAAAAGAAAAGAAAAGAAAAGAAAAGAAAAGAAAAGAAAAGAAAAGAAAAGAAAAGAAAGAAAGAAAGAAAGAAAGAAAGAAAGAAAGAGGGAGGGAGGGAGGGAGGGAGGGAGGGAGAGAGAGGGAGAGGGAGAGGAAGAGGGGGAGAGAGAGAGAGATGACTACATCCAACACAGTTGCAAACAAAATTCTGAAATGAAGTCCAACACTTTGATGCCATCGGGGTTTCAAACTAAGACTACAGTATATCAAGAGCCAGCCAGAGGCAGCTATTAGAGAGCTGGTAATTGATTGCTATCAAGGCTCGGTGGAGACATGATAGCAGTCTTCCAATCCTTGAAGGGCTGTCATAGGAAAAAGGGCACCAATTTATTCTCTATAGCACCTGAGACAGAGGTGGACTCAGGGGTGGGATTCTACCGGTTCTGTCCATCTCTGTAGAACCGGTTGCTCTGAAGAGCAGCAGACATAGAACTGGTTCTATGTCTGCTGTTGTTGTGGCTCACCCGCCCACCCGGGCTCTTACCTGACCTTTATTTCCTGCTTTTTCAACTGTAGCTGCTTTGCGCGACACAGTTGCGGTTGAAAAAGCAGGAAAAAAGGGCTTTTCCAATCGCTGAGCACTTGCACGCAGTGCTGCTCAGCTGTCCAGGCAGCTCAGCGGGTCGTAAATTGCCCTCACGCGATTCGCATAAGGATTGTCTTGGAAGGGTCCCCATGTTGGAGTAGCTCCTAGATTAGATTATTTCACATCAATTGAACCAGTGAGCTTCTGCATGAAAATTGTGCGCTTTCTGCAAAGATACGGGCCTTCTATGAAAAAAATTATTTAATCAAAACCATGCTGGATCAGACCAAGGATGGACAGCCAAATACTATGGTCAAGATAGCTGTAGATTTCTTTTTGTTGCTTTCCGGCTTCAGTCATTCTATCTGTTAGTAGTCCTATCTGACATCTTGAATTTTTCCTGCTTTGATGTGAAATAATCTAATCTAGGAGCTACGCCAAGACAATCCTTGTGCAGGTGTAAGTGATCCTGAATCGAACAAGCGAATACCTATGGATAACACATTCATGTACCTTTTTCACAAAATCATTAACCTTATGGTATTGTCCATGTGGACAATCGCTTTCTGTTCTCAGTGTGGTTTTATTTCCTTTAGGTAGGTGACTTTTCAAATTGAATTGCTTGGATGATGGCTTATTTTGAGGAATCTTGTTCACCATCTCCATGGGAGATTCTGGCTTAACATGCCTTCCTTGGGTGTCTTGAAAGTCAAAAAATGTCCGGACAACATCTTCCATATTCTCCAATCTGACTCCAACCTAAAAAACAGAACAGAATAGAATTCTTTATTGGTCAAGTGTCATTGGACAGACAAGGAATTTGCCTTCGGTGCATAAGCTCTCAGTGTACATAAAGATGCATAAATGATAATAAATCATGATCATCGTCATCATAATACATTCATCATGAATCATAAAATACAACACTTAGTGATAGTCATGGGATTATATTTAGAAGGCCACAAGCTCAGACATTCTGCTGCCTTAACTGAAGGACCATGTTGGCTCCCATCTTAAAACCCTGAATGCTTGGTAGACTAATTTACCTGTTTGCTTGCTTCCATATTTTGCCACTGAGGTTCTATAACCTTTCCTCGCTGATCCCATCCAATGAGAAGGACCATCAATGGAAGGGTTTATTCAATAGTTATGTGACATTGGTTGAATGCTTTTCTTTCAGCACTAAAGGAGGATCTTTTTTATTTTCTCAGGCATTTTAGGAAACCTTTAGAATGATTGAAAAACAATTTCGGAAGCTTTTATAGTTAATCTGATTTTATGCTTCGTGTCCATTATTATCATCAGTACACATTTACTATAATCTCATTTGTCTTTTGGTGCTATGATTATCACTTTATATTGGCTAGTATGATCTTTTATATGAAAGTGTTGACTGATAATGGTTCAGAAGACAGCTGCATAAATAAACACTTGCCATAACCCATTATTGACAAGAAGAACTCTCTCTTTCCCTGATCACAGAAGAGCTGTGAACAATAAATTAGGAAAAATTCTGCCTTATGTATAAATCAGTGCCAGCGGGAAGAAGTTTAGTTGCTGAAATTCTTGCAAACTATCAATTCATCTTGTTAGGAAGTCTCTGTTATGAGTCTAGCCTAGAGAAAAAAAATTACTCTTGACCTGAATTCACGGACTTTATTTAGTTATGAAAATTTATATTTCTGCTCACTTACTCTCCGTAACTCTGGGTGGCTTACAATATATTTTCAATGCATCCATATGTAGTCAGAAACTAATTTTCCAGCTTTTGGAAATCAGCAACAAAGCACAACATAGATTCAAACTGAAATGGTGAATTCTAATTCCACGTATGTAAGATGGATCTGGTTGATGGAAACTTGCTTTCAATATTGAAAATAAGGCAGACTTTTTTACGCTCTCTGAAGAAAGGAAGGTAGCTACGATTGTGGAGGACAAAGCTTTTGATGTCTGCAGGGTAGGAGCCAATTGATTGCTGTTGATTCCTACTTATCTAGAGGGACATCAGCCTGGGGATTCTGGTCATGGTTGGATCAATCATGACCTGACTTGGGAGGAAGAAGTTTCATCTGTTCCTAAGAATACAAATCTGGATTCCTGCACGTGACAAATTTATGCAGCATTATGCCTAATAATTGGTTCATGTGTCTTTCAGGTCACTTGCCTCTAAGAGGTTGATAGCCCGTCCCAGCAGATGGAGGGTGAAATTGGTCAGGATCGAACGTGGGATAAAAGAAGCAGGTGAGAAGATGACCTGAGCCTCAGCATTTCCACTGGCCATCGCTGGAATGGAAAGAGTCCCCAAAAATACTTCAGTTAGAAGAAAAACTTGTCTTGTTGAAGTGTCCAGTTGTGTATACAACACAGCTATATATATACCTGCCTTTAGTGTCCTGATCAGTGCAAGACACATGACAGACCAGGACATCATGGCAGTGAGACAGAACACAATTAATGTTGCTAATTTCTGGGCAACATTTGTTTAATTTGCACATATTTTAACCTTTATTTTATATTTTAAATTTGATGTTGCACAGTATGCCCTATTTTAATTGTGATGCTTCTGGCACAAATGAACAAACTGTGCATCTTGATTATACAGGCTCACATTTCAGATATGTGATTGTTAAGTGACTGTATTTTTTACACAGGTAGAAAATACCTGTATTTAAAAAGGCTCTAAACAAGAAGAATTAACATTCAGATTCTATAGACATTTTTTTTAATAAACTGAAAAAAACTCTACAGAAAATTTCGGATGTCTGAAGAAATGTAATTCAAGGCAGAGCTCAAACAGCCAATTATTGATCATTGTTTGACCAATGATCATTGCCCAAAGTTTAAGACTTAATGCATAAAAACACAAGGACTTAATATTCATTCATTTGTTCGTTCGTTCATTCATTCTTTCATTCATTCATTCATTCATTCATTCATTCATAATGCATTCAGCTACCTGAGTGGAAGGTAACATCTGTGTAGGAAGAAAATTTCCATGTTTCCCAATCATATTCCTTGAGAAGGATGTCTTCAGGAAGAGAGTTCCTAAGATGCTGTTTTAGTGGGTCTTCTGTTCTTAAGAGCTCAGAAAGATGACTCCAGACAAAAGAGCCCACTCAAAAAATATATACAGACACACACACACAAACAACAACAAAACAGTTCAATTATTGGAAAACAGAAGCTAAACCTAATGCGGAATACAGCAAAATTGCTTCTAACTTGATGACTTCAGAGATGCTGGATTACTACGGTTACTTTCATCCTGCAAAAACCTAAAATGTTATGACAAGATTTTTACATTATGTACTTTGATTATCTGAGGCTGAATATTTGGGGCAAACTTAGGCACTATTCTTTATCAATCATAGTGTTCTAATTAAAGCCAACAAATTGCAGATTATTCAATCAACTGTTTAATCAAGATGAGTTTTAACAAAGATAGGTGAACATGCCTATAACCTCTCTGCAGATGTTTTGTACATTATAGTTCTTTCTAAGCGTGTCTTTCTAGAAGTAATGTCTCATTGAGTTCAGTCGCATTTTTCCCCAATTAAATATGGATATGTTTGCAGCTTAACTAATGCAATCATGTATTTATTCATAAATAAGTCCCTTACAATTCAGTGAAACTTGTAACCAAATTCTTGCACTTAGGATAATAGCCAAGTCTTCCAGAGATGGGGAATATCTAGGGAAATAGATATTCTCCTCTTACCTTGGCTGGATCGCTCCTCCTGCAAAGTCCATTTAATGTGATTAAATAAATCTTTGCTAGGACATTTCATGGCCATAAGATACGAAGCAATTCTGATCTCAACATTCTCATCGTAGGTTTGAAACAGCTGGACCAATACAGCACGCTAACATGAAAGAATATAGGGTAAAGAAACAGTTTATCAAATGTTGGCCACATCTATTCATATCTCATTTCAATGTCCCAAGAACCTCATTAACAATAGATTAGCCTTAGTACAAGATTTTGCTAAGGTTTAATGTTCATATGTGAACAGTTCTTATTTTCTGCAGAAGAAACTAACTACTAGGTGTTGGGCAAGCAGCCATTGTGAACTCCTTATTTCACAACATGCATACAGGTTATGTTAACTATTGTCTGAAAAATCAATCGTGCCTTTGTAAGAGATTTGGGGAAGGAGGGAAATCCTAGGTTTTAAATTATGGCTTGCAAATTTAAAATTTCAAGTAAAGTATTTAAAGTAAAGTAGGAAAATGATGGTAAGGTAAGGTAAAGTAAGGCAAGGCAATATGAGAGAGAAGAAAGAAGAGGAGAAGAGGAGTTAACCAATATATATATAGTGCAATTACACTTAGAATATTGCACTCAGTTCTGCTCACATCAAAACAGTGTTATAGAATTGGAAAAGATTAAGAGAGGATTATACTAATGCAAAGCTAGATTCCACTTTCTCTCTGAGGAAAGTTTATAATAACTTGGTTTACCTAACAGCTAAGCTCTAAGGATTTGGGCTTTCATTGTGGAAACCCAAACACTGGGGTCTGAAAATCATGGCTTATGTCTATGCCCAATTTGAGTCTTTATTATCTAACAATCAAACCATGAATGGCTTCTTAAAGAACCGTGATTAAGATAGCCATTGTTACCAATGTAGCATTTTAGCTCAGATCAAAAACTAGTGAAGAAAATACAACAATACAGTAGGAACTCGCTTTAGTAATACTAATACTAGATCCCAGGATCATCCAATGAATAGGAAGAGAGTTGGATCTTGTGGCTATATATTCAGATCCAGCAATCATGTCTTTAACACCTAATTTGCTCCTTTTTTCTCTACCAGACTGATGGTATATTTTATTTAAAATGGGATGGGGAATCAACTCTACATCACCTACGTTGGCTGCACAAGGGATGCGCCGGAAAGCTTCAATGGCTGCCAGCCGGATTTCAGTAGGGTTGGTTTTCAGCACCGCACAGGAACTCAGGAGTGTTGTCAAAGACGTTGCAGCCAGCCCCGCATTTCCAATCGCATTTAAGATCAGTTCCATCTGAGAAGCCCAAGTGAAGTTGAGTGAAACATCCCACAAATAAATCTGGAAGGACAACAACCCTCAAAACAAAAGGAGACTCGGTTTTCTTCACCTTTAACCAAACAGAAGACTCTACCTGAGCAGTTCCCTTCGATCTGGACCCAGTGCATTTCCTCCCTAGGCGTCTTCCCAGAATTTTCATAATTCTCAATACTGCTGGTACTTGGTCACAGTTGGTTCTTGTGGAGCAGAAGTGATGCAGCAAAGACGTTAATGCTAAGAACGCTATTTGCCGTTCTTTGGGTAACTCCAACAGAGGCTGACCAAGAGAGATAGAAAAATAAGTACATTACATTATATTATATAATTGGGGGATCAAGTTAGATTAAGATAGATCTGGAGATAAATGTAATGAAGAACCTCAAAAGAGAATCTGGACAGCATGGCAGAAGATCAAATACTGGGTTGTATTGGGCCAATGATGGGACCTAAAGGAAGGCATTTGATGCCAGACTTAATCAATTATAAAGATTTGGGGCAACCCAGGAGCTGAACTGTAGTGTCTCTATTTTTTTTACCTCCTTTCCTTAAGTTTGAGCACTTTTGACATACGAGCTAAAATTCTGATTCTCAAATTGATTCTCTCTTTATATATTTATTTTTCAAATGTACACCTGCACACTCCTGACAAAGCTAGCTGGTAGTGGTTCACAACATTAGACAACCAGGAAACAACATTAAAGCAACAAACCTATCAATAATCAGTCAGAAAACCAATCATATCACAGTTAAAAATAGCCATGTGTTCAAATATGTGAGTTTTATGCAGGAAATGAATGCCAACTTATAAACACAAGTGTACGATGATAAAAATTGACATCCAAAAAAACTACAGGACATTGTATTGCTTGTTCCTTATATGAATAATCATACATTCTATACTGTACCCATGATTAGGTTTTCAGATAAAGTTAAACCATATGTCCTGTTTAAGATACACAATGTACCAGGTAAATCATTCAGCATACCCCAACCAAGAGACCAGCTGGCCAGCCAGCCAACCAACTAATCAACTGATTGACTGACCGTCCAATCATCCATCCATCCAACCAACTAACCAACCAACTAATCAACTGACCAACCAACTTTATTGTGGATTTAAATGGTCATCTGGTTCATGCAACAACCTCTAATTTTCCTGATGATTCTGATTTACCCATTTTGGTTTCTAGACCCTGTTTTTTTAGATTAGCCTTTTATGTGAATACAGCTGATACATCTAGACAAGCAGCCACAATCAAGCCATCTGTTATCCTGCTTACAGCTAAAGCATCGATCATGCCTGCAGTGGGCTCTGGAATGAAGGTGAGGGACCTCAGGAAATGGTCAATGCGGTCCTCTTCTACTTCTTGCAAAATAATCAGCTTTTTCATCAGGATGACGCAGGGTTCAGTTGCACAAACGGGAAGAGCATCCAAGAGAGGCCGCCTGAAAGAAATGCAAGAATGGTAACAAAATTGAGATATGTAAAGAATGGACAGTTTGCTAGGTTGCTTGTTTGATGGAGACCGATAGATTGATAGGGCTATCCAGTTGACACTGATAAACTCATACATTGAGACTGATAAACTCATATATTGAGATTCATAAGATGGTTGATATAGGTTGAGATTAGTTGAGACCAATAAACTGATACATTGAGATTTATAAGGTGATTGATAGGTTAAGATTCACAGAGCTGGAATGTTTTTGTTGTAAATTGCCCAGAGTCACTTAGGTGAGATGGACGGTATAGAAATTTAATAAATAAAAATAAAAAATAGGAATAACCTCAGCCCTAAGATAGGCAGACGGCTAATCTAGACAGGTTAGCCTTGTAAGAAGGCAAAGGGTATTTTTTTCCCAACCATGAATTCTACATTGTTGATTAGCCCCAGCTGGATTCTTACAACTAAGAAAACTCAATTCCCACAGGGGCTCATTTTAATAAATCATTTTAATAAATAAATTTTAATAAATAAATCGAATGATTTATTAAAAGGAAAATGGTGTAACAGAAACTGGAAACTGAATATGTATATACAGGTTATATTGGCCACCATCTATCATGATGTAAAGTTTGAGCTTCTCTGATACTCCTGAACCTCTTTTTGACTCTTTCTTGACTTCAAGAAGAATCACAGCTACTCATTTAGAAAAGATAAATCCATAGCAATCTTTTGCAAGCATCCTGTTTTGTTTTCAGAAATCCATCCCACCGAGGCTGAAAGATTTGATATAACAGAAATAATTCAGCTATCTTCTCCTTGGACTTAGGAGGTTTGTTTTTTTCATGAAATTCCACTAAATAGATCTCTCAGTAAGACACAATCAAATTCCTCTGGGGATCAACACAACCATCTACTGCTTAGGAGGAAAACTAGCTCTGAGCACTAGGCTTGGCATAAAGAGCTCAAAAGGACCTGTCTAAGTCTCTCAGTCTATGTCTCTGAACATATCTGGATGTGTTCTTGACATGGAATTAGTTGAATCTCTTCTGCATCTTACTCAAAGGTAGAGTACCTATTGCTGTAAGTGTAAACTCCCATCTATGTGGAGGAGAGTGAGAGATCTTGGGATTGTCTGATAAATCTTAATTAAATGTTCCACATTGCCTTCTGAGCTACTTCTGGGACCATTTTTTGCCACCTTACCAGTTATCTTGACATTTGGAAGAAGGACTCTGCCACAGATCCATCAAGACATCAGCGGAGACCTGTCGAAGTGCAAACACCAAATTCAGGAATAGATCTGTAGGCTGAGGAGAAAAAGAAGATCTGGATCAGTGTTTATACATTTAAAAATCAATAGTGTGGAAAATGTCTCCCAGTATCAAATTGGATGAAATGCAAAGCATCATAACCATGTGTTGGAAAGGATGTATTCTCAAGGGACTGGAAAAACTGCTGGAAAGAAAAATGAAGTCTTCAAAGCGGACTTAATTTCTGGTAACTCCATCTCATTGCAGTTTTCTTGATAGCGATGATGGTATGTGAGAAAGACCTTGAGAGAAGGAGCAAAAAAATGTGGTCTAGGGAATGGTCAGAAAAGAGAAAGCATAGCCTGCAACTGAATAATGGGCCAGGTAAGAAGCTCAGGAGGGACCTCCTTAGTTTCTCAGACTGTAAAAATGATGATGGTAGATCTGTACTTTCAGACTTGCAAGATTGATGTCAAGTACTGTAGATTAGACAGAAAATACAAACAGATGAGCTAATTCTATTTTATTTTAAAACTACATGAACAGAATCTTCCAAAACCTAACTGTCTTGAAATTTATAACATTGGGAAAGGTAGAAGGGAAGAGAAGGGAATGAGTAGAAACAAGGTGAATGGATTCCATTATAATGTTGATGGTACACTGGTAGAACATCAAAAGAACCAGGCTGGGGACATTCCATTCTGGAGAAGAGAAGAGTAGTTGGTTTCAGTCAACAATGACTTGATGTGAGCACACAAGATTACGTCCACATGTGAAGGCTCAATTAAACTGATTTATTTATAAAAACCTGTGCGCATGAACCTTCTCCACTAATCGTTGGCACCTGCTTAGAGTTAAGTAAGGGTCAGCAGCATTCAAGGGAAGCGGGCGTGGGATTTAGTTCATTTGTGGCTATGTAGGGATTCTAGGCAGATCCCTCTTTTAACCCCGACCCAGTGGTGGGATTCAATTTTTTTTACTACCAGTTCTGTGGGTGTGGCTTGGTGGGCATGGCATGGTTTGGTGGGCATGGCTTGGTGGGTTAGGGAATACCACCTCTGTCCCACTCTGTCAGGTGCAAGAAATAGGGAATTGGGGTTAGATCCAAAATGAGAACATATTTATTCCATGCTTCCTTTAAACAAGAATGGGAACTGCTTAGGGTCAAAGCGAATTGGTGGTAGATAAGAGTCAACAGAATCCAAGCTAGGCTGGACTTATATCTCTTGTGGACATGGCATGCTTGACTCCTCCTTTGGGCTCAGCTTGGTCATCTCCTTCATGCCTCCACGTTTTGCCACTCTTCTCCCACATTGGATGCAGAGGTAGTAACCAGCAGGTTCTGACCAGTTCTGGAGAACCGGTAGTGGAAATTTTGAGTAGTTTGGAGAACTGGCAAATCCCACCTCGGACTGGCCCTGCCAACCCCATCTATTCTTTGCCTCCCATTGAGTCCCAGTTGATAGGCTGGGTCTCCTTTGGTTGCCCTGCACAGGAGAACGGAGCTGGAAAGCAGGTTAGTGGGGTGGGGAGGGAATGGGGATTTTGCAGTATATCCTTCCCCTGCCATGCCCACCAAGCCCTGCCACACCCACCAACCATATCCACAGAACCATAGTAAAAAAATTTGAATCCCACCACTGACTTTATGATATATAATCAGCCCATTAAAAGGTTACTTAAGAGGGCACCAGGGAACAGAGGCAAGCTTTATGGATCCTTGTCTTCAAGCTATGTGCCACGGATGCTTCTCTAAGCATCAGCAATTAAAAAAGAAGAAGAAATGAACCCAAAATCTTGTCCCCTAACCCACAGGGAGTTCCCATCCCCCAAGCCAACTCTTTCTTCCCTATCTCCCTTTCTATAGCTTCCTCTTTCTCCCTGTCTGGCTCCAGGCCTTTGGCTCAATTCACAGCCCATTATTTAATCGGCATTTGCATTCCATCTGATGCCACAATGGGTGGGCAGCTCCTCTATAGAGGCTCCCCTGTGAGTGACAAGCATTTCCTCCGCTGCTTTCAATGGGGAACGAGGGAGATTCCTCCCCACGCTTCTTTCATTCTTGTTTTGCTTGCCTGAATGGCGTGTATAATCTCACCCCATTTGGAAGCGAATAATAATAATAATAGCAGGGAGCAAGAGAGGCTATGCCTGGCTGGTAAAGACGGGGTTTCCAAGGCAATCTTGTGGACAATTCCCATAAGCAGACAATTCCTACACAAGAGGGTGTTTTTTTTTTAAAAGATGCAGATTTGGAGATTAGGAGAGTCAATTGGAGCAGAGAATATAACACAAGATGGCTAGGCCTACAAGATGTGGTCAACACAGGACAGAGGGAAAGTAGAGGTAGTCCTGAACTTACAAGAGTTTGCTTAGAGGCCATTCAAAGTTACAACAGCGCCGAAAAAAGACGATTTTTCACACTTACAACCCTAGCCACATTCCTGTGATCACCTAATCAAAATGGAGATGCTTGGCAACTGACGCGGGCTGTCCCAGGAGGGCATGGGATCCCTGGACTTCTGACACAAAGCAATGGGAAGCCAGTTTCACTTAACAACTGGGTCACCATCAACCCAGTGATTGACAAGGTGGCAAAAGTCTAAAAGGGGCCGTGGAGGAACAAATAGGCTGATCTTCAGATCAACAAGACATCATCAGAGCTTCAAGACACCGGAGCTCCTGGAAACCTAGGTGACAAACCCGTTGCTGCAAAAGCAGCTGTTGGAAGGCCAAGAGACCTTTAAGACTATCAAACAAGAATATCTGCCTATCCCAAGTCCTTGGAAAGGACTCGTTAGGCAGATAAAAGTGCCAGATCTAGTCTAAACATCTTAACAGAGTTGGAAGGGGCCTTGTAGGTCATCTAGTTTGGATCCATTTTTCTTCCAGGCTCAGATAACTTTCACACTTCAAACATCATGAGATCTTGCATATGGATGAATTTTTTTGTAAGAGTTTGGCATTCTTGGCAAAGATCTGGTGATCTGAGATGGCCTACTAAATTGTGGACATATCATGCAGTGGAGAGGACTTCTACCCAACCTATTTTATTTGGAACAGAATGAAGGCAATCTTGAAGGTGTGACAAGTGCTCTAGAGTTGCTCTGTGTGGCCAGTCATGATAATTCAATAAGCTACCTCAGTCTCCATGGAAGATTTCATGCAGAGCTTCTGAAGAACCTTAGCTACTTCTTTCATTTCCTCCTCTTTGGACAGTGGTGCCATTTTCTCTTTTTCATAGAGCAGGCTGCTTTCATAGATGTCACTAGTGGGCACTAGAGAAATGAAACCAGCGTTATATTGGAAATACACAGAAAGCATCGTTCAAAGATGTTTGTTCCCCAACATGGAACAATAAGTTCCATTCTTCTTCCTTGGCGAATGGAAGTACTGAACCTATTTTGTTTTGGGATCCAAGGAGAAGCAACCTCTGTTAATCGCTGTCCAGAAACAGTGAATTAAAGCAGTAACAAATCGCTTTTCTTTGGCTCTACCCAACCGTAGGGTTGGCCATGCAACAGTCATCCTATTAATTCGTTCTTGCTTGGAGGCATTAACCAACCTTTTTCCTGGGATAAACTATGAGTTTCAGTTCGGAAGAGCTTCAGGTCTGTCCGAGTTTGCATCTTCACTCCACTGCCCTTCCTTGCAGGAGGTGTAACAAGATGGGACTCCATACATTTGATTTCTGCAAGGATTCCTTTCTCCTCAAATCTCTGGACACATTCAAGTTTGGAAGACACAAGCTGCTCCTGGGAGTGAACAGACGCACGTGATCTAGTACAGTGGTCGCCAACCAGTAGGCTGGGGACCACTGATGGTCTGTGAGAAAATTTTGTTGATCCGCAGAGAAATGTCACCCCAAGAGCACCCCCAAGGCAATTAATTCAGGCTGTGCGGGAACACAAGGCCCGCAGGAACACAAGGCTGCACCGCTTGCATTGCGAGCAACACGAGGTAGTGAGGGGAGGGGGGAAAGGGCGGAGGGGGGAACTTGCCCCATGTGCCCCATGCACCTTGCCTGGCCACTGGGCTGCTTCTTTCCGCTTCTTTCGTCTTCTGCTTTTGGCTGCATGCAAGGAAAGCAGCCAAAGTCTTTCTTTCTCTCCCCCAAACTCCGTCAGAAATGAGTTTTTGGGACCCTGAAAGGCCTCCTGCTCCAAGAGGCTGCGCCGGCAAAGGCTCGTTTCTAGCAGAGTTTGGGGGAGAGAAAGAAAGACTTCTGCTGCTTCTGCTGCTTTCTTTGCATGAAGCCAAAGGTCTCTCTCTCTCTCTCCCTGAGAACGGAGCTGGAGACAATATCCTATGATCCCAAATAAAGAATGATCGATCAGTAGGAAAACAGGGTGGGAAATTTTCCTGCAGACTTTTAGGGGATTTTTCCAGGGTCTCTGGTCCATGGGATTAAAATTATTATTTTGTATTTATCTATTTGTCTGTCTATCTATCTATCTATCTATCTATCTATCTATCTATCTATCTATCTATCTATTTATTTGTCAATTGCTTACAAGATAATAGGTATAAGTAAAAAACATAGTTATAAATACATGGATACATATAAGAAAAATAAAAAAAATAAAAGAAATAATAGGACAGGGACGGTAGGCACATTGGTGTGCTTATGAGTTTGGTGGTCCCTGAGGTCCAAATGGTTGGCAACCTCTGATCTAGTGGATGAGTCATGAACATCTAATCAATGCCATTTTAGTCACAATAAAATGGAGGCCAATTATTTTTCATTTAAATTATTATTATTTTATTTAAATGCTATTTCTAACTGGCATCGTAATTGCTAAAAACCACCCCAAAGCAGGACACTGTTAAAGAAAAAAATAAATTACAAGTTACCGATGCATTCGGAAGAGCCACCGATCTCAGAGACGTAAATCCAGAAAAATGGTGAGAACACAAGTTGAAATCTTTCATCTTCAGAAGGACCGTACCTTTCTGCTGGTACCGAGTGAGACATTTCCCTGAAATATCCACCTGAATTAACAGTAGGTAAGAATAAAAAGAATAGAATAGAGCTGTAAGGGACCTTGGAGGTCATCTAGTCCACCCCCCTGCTCAAGCAGAAGTCCCTATATCATTTCAGACAAGCGACTGTCCAATATTGTTTTCTTTTGCAAGGAAAACAAAGTCGGGATTACCGTCCTTAGTTACCCAAAATTCTAACCCATAGCTTAACAGAAATAAAGGAGATAGGTGAGAAATGGCACTAAAAATGGTAGGTCAGGAATGAGACGCTTGTGGGCCATGGACCTCATCCAGTTTGTTAGGCTGACTAATCTGAGTTATCTTTCACTGTCCTGGCTGTCTCCCATCAGACTTATATGTGTCACACTTGCTGACATTTGAATTGGGATTTTGCATTGATTGGTTCTCTCGGTGCCCTCCCCTTTCTAAATTTTTTTAGCAGCTGAGATATAAACAGTGACAACAATGGGACATAGGAGTATGGGGGTTACCAAACTCACAATGCACAGCCTTATGAATGGGCTAAACTCAGCATTGTGATCTAAAGAGCTTCACCTCTTCCACACTGTTGTTGGGAGCCACAGATGATGTCTGCAGAGTGCTCAAGATACCCCGTTTGATGTTTAGGGCCCAAGTGGACTCATTCTTCTGGGGAAAGATCTTCAGAACTTTCCCATTATGAAAACAAAACCAGAGTGGGTATTGCTCCAAAATTTCCCTAGAAGACAATAAGAAGGAGATTTTGTGAGCTCAGGAAATGTGGGTATACTGAAAAAACGTGAAGACCTAACCCCCTGGAGAAGTCTACAATGCCGGAGAAGGAAAGAGAAGAAAAGGATGACCAACAACAAGGGGATGGACTCAATTACAGTGTGAAGAACCAGTTCAGAGGCAGATGGTCATGGAGAAAATCTATCCACGTGGCCTTTAAGAGTTGACATTAATTTGATAGCACATAATCAATCAATCAATCAGTACAAAGGTGTAGTTTTCTGCAGAAGGCTGAAATACTGAGAAAGGAGGAAAGAAAGAGAAGAAGAGGTCAATTAACAGAAAGATGGGTGGATTTAATTATAATGGTGATGGGGAAACCGCAGGAAAGTTGGACCTAGAGTTGTTTTACCTTAAACTGTCATTTTCATTCATCAACTTCACCTCGGATTCAAAGATGGTTTTGATCTGTACTCCTTGCAACTAGGAACAAGAGCAGATGTCAACACAATATAGTTTTCAAATGGCTGAAAATGGATGGATGGAAGAGAGAGAAGAGAGAGATAAAGACAACTTAGGATGAAGGAATGGATGGATGGATCGGTGGGTCGGTGGTAGATAGACAAATAGACAGATAGACAGACTGAACATGAGGAAAACAGTCCATAGATAATTTCTGAGTCAAACTTGAATCCAAAGAAGATCTGCACTTATTGTATGATGATTTTAGGGTTTTTAATATACACATGCACTTGCCCTGTCTCCATTGCTTATATATCCAGGGAGGAAAACTAATGCACCCTTGAATGATCCAACCCACTAGAATGCCCTACTCACTTTTAAAATTTGATGACAATTTGCCAATACATCAATCACGACTTTACTTTCTAAGGTGATGCCACTTCTTTGGTAGGCCCTTCGTTGAAGGAATGTAGTGGTAGATGTTGAGTAGCTATAGCTGAACCTGGATCCCACGGGAACAGCTGGTGTGCTAAAACCTGTGAAAGCAAAGAAAGGTTCTGAGACAGTGCCTTGATGGTACCCAGTTGTTTAAAGCAGCTTTGGAGGAAATCCTTTAGGTGGATGCAATAAATTAGTCCAAAATGGAATTCATTGTTGGAATCAGTGGTGGGATTCAAAATGTTTTTACTACCGGTTCTGTGGGCATGGCTTGGTGGGTGTGGCAGGGGAAGGATACTATAAAATCTCCAGTCAGAGGTGGTATTGGCCGGTTCTCTGAACTACTCAAAATTTCCACTACCGGTTCTCCAGAACTGGTCAGAACCTACTGAATACCACCTCTGATTAGAATGCATTTCTATGCAACAACTACAGTAGTATTCAGCCAGTAGATGGCAGTGTTTACAAATTTAGATCTATAATATATACTCCATGCTCTTTTGTTCTAATTCCTGTTTCCTGTTACAGTAAAACAGTTAAGCAGTAAAGCACATGCTGACTGTTCTCTTTGTTTGCTCTGTAGTGCTATATATAAACAGAATTTATAACACTATGTGATCAGGCATTAGAGAATATTAGATAGAGAGCTTTTGGAACTTTTCCTAAGTGTTCCCAGATTATGGTCAAAACAGTGAAGATGACAGCTATGAAAATGCAGTCAAAGCTCAATCCACTTTTGTTGTACTGCTAATGTCTAAATATTTCAATAATAACTTTTAAAATGGGGCACTAGAGTGGACTGCCTTGGGAGTGCAAACACCAGTAGAAATATGATGGTCTCATCATTTGGAGACAGAGGAGGCATCCTACATTCCTGGGATCTCATTTTATGAAGTCCAGCTCAGAAGAAGAAAACAGACAGGGTGCCCACCAAAGGTTTGCATTGGTCCCATCCATTTCTTTCTTCAAACCAACCCATCATGGTTAAAACCCATCATCCTTCAAAGTGTCAATATGTCTAATGCTTCTACATTTCAATTAAAGGTTTAGTTCTTAAACAGACAGCCCAAATTCAGATGGCGGATATTTGGATTAACCAGTGAATAGACATGGAAAGGGGTAACCAGTGAATAGGCATGGAATGGGGTAATATCCCTTATATTTGGGCGTTTTCTTACTAAGAATTCATTTCATCATCTTACCTGCACACTGAGACAAACAAGAGTATTTGTGCCTGAAATTTTCTGGGTCTCCTGCAATGACAAACCAACAGCCACTGCTGGCAAAGCATTTGCAAGAAAGCCAGGGGGGTTCTGACGTGACTGTTTATTTCTCGTAGATCTAGGAAAACATTCAAGGAACAACATAACATTTGCAGAAAGTCATGTCGGTCGTCTTGGAAACCACCATGTTTACGCAAGGATGGGATGAATGGATTTAGCAGCGGGCGAAACAGCTCAGTTTGGAGAACAAGTGTCTGTTGTAGCAGAACTGGCTCCCAGCTCCGAGGCCAGAAGGATTAAGGCATCAACCACTTGTCTGATTAACTTTGGATGAGATCCAAGGCCTCACCTCCACTCTAAATATATCATCAGCTGGAGGGCTTCACATCAGGAAACTACAGTCTATGCCAGTGGTGGTTAACCTTTTCAGCACTGAGCGCTAAAACGGGAGCACGTGCATGCCAAAAAGGAACCCAGTGCTAAAACACACATGCCGAAAACTGGAAGAGCAGCTCCCAATGCGCACATGTGCACTGGCCACCTGGTCTTTTGTCTTCTAACGTGCATGTGTGCACGAAGACCAACTGGCTGGCTGGTTTCTAACACGCACGTTGGCCAGCTGGTCTTCACGTGTGCATGCATATTAGAAACTGGAAGACCAGCTGGCCTGCGTGCACCGGATCTCTGGAAGAGCAACGGGCGATGGCTGGCATGCCTGGAGAGATGGCTCTGTATGCTATTTCCGGCATCCGTGCCATAGGTTTGCCATCACGGGCCCATGTGAATATTAGGCAGTCCACGTGAACATTGTTGGTGGAACTTGAATGATTATGGAGGCATAGATGTATATGTGAATATGAGGCACTAAACGTGAACACGGTTGGTGGAACTTAAATCATAATGGAGGCATAGATGTCTATGGTTCCCCCATGACTCCGAACCCAATGAATTCAATTTATCCCAAGCTACATTTTTAATCTACTAATCCACCTAAATGCTACTGTTTCCCATTAAGTGTTGAAAACGCAGAAGTAACGTTTGTCCAATAAACATGAATATTTGCTGAATTGGGAGGTGAGGAGAATCACTTTTTATTCAAAACACCAGCCAGTTTTCTCAGCCGATCTAAGAATAAACACCCCTCTGATTTTTTTTAGGGTGTACTTTACGATTAGGTTCCAGAACAAGTGCTTCTAACCACAGCAACTTCAAGGCACGGTGCAATTCTGTTCCCAGAATTCTCCAGCCAACATGCATACATGATGGCTGGGAAATTCTGGGAGTTGAAGTCCCTAACATGCTGTTTGGAGTTGATACAGCTGAGAAACATTACTTATGACTTTTGAAATAAAACTTTAAGAGATCATATCAAATTTCTAAGGAGAAATTTTCTGACAGTGAGAGCAACTAAGCAATGGAACAACCTGCCCCCTGGAGTTGTTTTGTTTCTACCTATTTGGAGAAAAAGATCTCTATGTAACTCAATAAAATAAGAGAACCAGGGTGGATTGTAAAATCATGGCAGAAACCTTCCAACTAAAGACGCAATGGGTGGAAACTAACCAAGGAGAGAAGCAACTTAAAATTAAGGGGAAATTTTCTGACAGTGAGAACAATTAATCAGTGGGACAACTTGGCTCCAGAAGTTGTGGGTGCTCCAAAAACTGGAAGTTTTTAAAAAGATGTTGGAAAACCATTTGTCTGAAGTGGTGTAGGATTTCCTGACTAGGCAGGGAGTTGGACTAGAAGACCTCCAAAGTCCCTTCCAACTCTGTTATTCTATTCTATCTTTTGTTCTGATCCAGATGTTTTCCTGATTCCACTCCATTTCTGCATTCCGACAAGCCTCTTATTACCTAGCCCAAAATATTAAATTCTCTCTGGATGATAAAGGAGGAGTTTCACAAGTGCTGAAAATTGTTTTGTGCAAAATTCAGAGGAAAAAAAAAACCATCATGGGGGGAAGCTAAACCCTACTCTGTGTGTTCCTCCAGGAGACACAATTAAGAGCCTTTTCAACTGCCAGTTTGGGAAAATCCAGTTCTGTGTTGACAAAACAATTTATTCAAGTCAGATTCTCTCATGGTTTTTGTAACTTATTTCCTCAGCTTGATGAATGTATTTTATTTTTTTCTTTATGTACACTGAGAGCATCTGCAACAAAGACAAATCCCTTGTGTGTCCAATCACACTTGGCCAATAAAGAATTCTATTCTATTCTTAAATTCAGCTCGTCCTGTTTGCTGTATCAGATCGAATTTTCCTTTAGTGCTCGGGTGAGACCTTTAAAAGTTTTCCCCTAAAAGTTCATACGGCAATAAGCATGCACGCCCTCTGGCTAATACACATTTCCTTCAATGCTTCTTTGCACACAAATATACAGTGTTTGCACCCTCTTAAATACCCTAAATTTTGAGTGAAACTTCCTAGTACACATGTTTAAGAAAACTCTTTTCTATGCAAATTTTGTACTTCTTTTTGTTTTATATTTTTATTAGACTTTTTGGTTACAATAAACGTAGGCAAAAAAAAAAAGTTAGCGAGAAAAGGAAAAAAAGGAATGAAAAGAAAACACATAGTAATGCCTTTTGCTGTTTTATGGAGTAATTATCATCTCATTTCCCCTCCCATCCGCTTTGGCCCTTTTTAACCCCGAAATTATCAGTTCAGTCTTCTCTTCTTTCATCAAAGAAAGTCCATGTAAGATTTCCAGTTAGTTTTTTTTTTAAGTCTTTGGATTCCCCCCCTTCCCTTGACCAGGTAAGTGGTCTTCGGTTTTGACTGGGGACCACTACCAGAATAGCGAGAGAAACATAAACTGCAAAGCGGGCTATGTGGCATCTTAGGTAAGATTCAGAAAGCATGGAAAATTTACAAAACGGGTATTCAAAGCAAATGAAATCCTCTTTCTTTTTGAGATACCAACCACCTGGCTGGCTTTTGAATCCTTGAAGTTGCCAGGTGTGATTTAACTCAACTTTGGCCAATCTTGGCAGCTTATGGCCAGATCCCTCCCATATTAAATACTGCAAAGTCCCCTGTTAAAATAGCACGGCTGAATAAAATCAGATTAAATCACTGGCCAAAGGCTCTGAGAAGCATGCATGTACACACACACACACACACACACACACACACACACACAGTGAGTTTCCACAGTTCCTTCTACTTACATTTTGAGATGCCAACCACAAACATAGAAAGCAGAGTCACCACTTGCTGTAGCTCCATGATTTTGGAAACCAGCTCATGCCTTAGCAAAACCACATCAGGCCTCTCCTTTCAGAGGCAACTCTGTGGCAGGAGGGCAGTGAAAGCAGATCCCCCTCTTTACAAAGAAGGGCTTGAGTATTCCAGCTTTTTTTTTGCAAGCTGGAGGAGGGGCTGAGAAGGGGTGAGACAGAGAGGGACAGAGAAAGAGAGAGAGAGAGAGAGAGAGAGGGAGAGTTGACAATGAGAAGGCATCTCAACTGCCATGCGCTAGTTGGTTTTTTTGCTTCAATAGATGATTGCCATCAAGGTTAGATCCAGGTGTGTTGGGCACCCATCACCCAGAGCCTCCGTGGGAATATGAGGTGGGGACAATAGCATCTTCTGGAAGGCCGAGATCTATTGAGTTTGCAATGTATACAAAAATATACCAAAAAAGGGATGTTGAGACTCTAGAAAGAGTGAAGAGAAGAGCAACAAAGGTGATTAGGGGGCTAAAGTGTATGATGAATGGTTGCAGGAATTGGAAATGCCTAATCCAAAAGTCTTCAAACCTGGCAAGCTTTAGATTTGTGGACTTCAACTCCCAGAATTCCTGAGCTAACATGACTGGAGGAGGAATTCTCGGAGTTGAAATCCACAAGTCTTAAAAACTGTCGAGTTTGAAGACCCCCTGCCCTAATCTAATGAAAAGAAGGATTAGGAGTGACATGATAGCAGTGTTCCAATATCTCAGAGGCTGCCCCAAAGAAGAGGGAGTCAAGCTATTCTCCAAAGCACCTGAAGGCAGGACAAGAAGCAACGGGTGGAAAGCTAATCAAGGAGAGAAGCAATTGAGAAATTTCCTGACAGTTAGAACCATTAACCAGTGGAATCACTTTCCTCCAGAAGTTGGGGGTGTTCCATCACTGGAGATTTTTAAGAAGACACTGGACTTCCATTTGTCTGGAGTGGTATAGGCTCTCCTGCTCAAGCAGTGGGTTGGACTAGAAGACCTCCAAGGTTCCCTTCCAACTCTGTCATTCTGATGTTCGGATATTTCAACCAGTCTCCAGCAGGATACAAATAATTGGCTTTGCATACCAGTTTAGCACGTACCATTTCTTGCAATTGCGTTGCTTTAAACTGGGGACAAAAGCAGCAGGGGCAGCGAAAGAGATTATGAGTAAATGGGCGACATCTTTGACACGATCACACCAAAATACAGGCCGTTGCAATGCGTCCTGGCAACCATCTGTGCAGTGTTTTCGGCTGGCAGGGACAACATCTGCTCGAGCCAGGTGTGGTGCAGCTCGCAGCACGGATCATGGTTCATGCATGCTGGCTTCGGCGCTGTGGTACAGCAAAGTATCATGCTGAAATTAAGCTGGGGAGATTCGGGCTTCTGTTCTCCATCTGCTCCTCACTTGCGCAGCAAGAGAAAGCATCAGTCGTTTCCCAAGCCAAGCATTGAGCTCTCCCTGCTCACAGCCAGAAAATTAAGCAAAGGTCCTTTTTCAAACAAAGCAGCCAGGCAGTCTGTTTCTTCTTCCAACTCGGTCACCTCACCAGCCCTGAGTCTGCCGCCATTTTGTAGAATAGTCCCTTCTGGACCGTCAGGGCTTCTGGGGTATCGAATTCGGCCACTTGTCCATTTTCCATCACTAAAATTCTGCAAATATTAGAAACAAGCAAGTTTAGTCTACAAGACCAGTGGATGAAAGCTACCGCGGTGACTGTCCTGACCCACGCCCTTTTCCAACAAATCAAACACAATCCAAAGAGAACAGAAACCTTGTAATGCTTCTGCAAAATAATTAGCTGTGGTAAGCACAAGCCTTGCCAAACTGTGCGAGACTTGCCAAAAGATAACAGACAAGAAATAATTTGCAATACAAGAATCTTCAAATACAAACTCAGGATACTGGAACGTCCACGAGGCTGGAGTTTCAAAACGTCTTTGCTTTCTGCAAAATACATTCATTTCACAGCTGGCTTTTATCTTCTTGAAGGAGGGGCCATTACCTTGCAACCTTACTCCCGAGTTGCCTGTGCTGTTGTAACTGCTCTTTCCTCCGAGCAATCCCTCGTGCAGGCGCACTTGGCACAGGCTCCTCGGGAAGCTCCTGCGCTAGGTAGTAATAGATAGAAAGATGAAGGTGTCTATTGATATTGCCTTCTGACTTGAGTTGAGGATGACCTTATATTCTTACTTTCCTCCTTTCTGTACTGCATCTTGCTTTCTATTTTTTGGCCCTTCGACAAATCTATATTCCTCTTTTCCAAAAATAGGTTCCAAAGGTGTCTCCTGCTATTTTTATTTTTCTGCTCCGATTTCAAATAATATCACCACATCTCCTTCTGTTTCATCAGGCCATTTTATCTATTTTTTTCTATTTCTATGTTATGTTAAGGTATTGAAATTTAAGAGCTGACCAGTTGCTGAAAGGCTGATGCAATGTATCATCTCTCTCTGTCTATCTCTATCTGAATCTCTCTGTTTCTCTCCACGTCTCTATCTATATATTTGTGTGTGTGTGTGTGTGTATGTCTCCATATTGCAGCCTATAAAGCACTGATGCAATGTAAGGCTGATGCAATAAGAATGAATCAGCATAGCATGGGTATTGCCCTTTTAAGATGAAGAATGGATCCACAGAAGTTTTACCTCTTTAAGAGGTGTCTATATAAAGGCAGCCATTAGAGGGCGTGTTCCCTCTCCTTGTGTCTGGTATCCATTGCAGAGTTCTCTGTGTAGAGTTAAGAAGATTGATTGCTTGTCAGGTATTTGCCTACCATGTATATTTCTGTATACGTCTTGTATATAAACCACTGTTAAATGTCTAAGCCTCTGTGTGCTGTGTTTTGCTCCTGGGTTGCCTCATAATAGTCATCATGCTGCAAACACAAGTTATCTATTTATTTGTCTTGGAAATCTTCTTCAAAGCCATCTCTTACCGGTCAAATTCCATCATGGCATTTAGTCGATGGGCGATGGTCAGAACTGTGCACCCCTTGAAGTGACTCCTTATGGTAGCCTGAATCTGCAGGTCTGTTTCAAGGTCCACAGCTGCAGTGGCCTCATCCAGAATCAGGATTTTGGCTTTCTGAAGTAAACCCCGAGCCAGGCAGATGAGTTGCCGTTGACCAACACTGGAAGAAGAATGGTGGGACAATTAAAACCTGAGATCGTCCCTATGTGGTGACTTGGGGAGAGGAATCTGTTTGACCCAATACTTCTGTCTATGTTCTGACCCAGGCTTTGTCAAACGTAATTAAACACAAACTTGTTTTAGAAGCAAAAACTATTTTATTGCAACGCTGGGAATTACTTTCATTTCCAGCCAGAATTTATCTTAAACAGTTCCCCAAATAAGCACACACCTGTCAGGGCTGTGGAATGCTGCCAAAAACTGAAGTATCCAATTTAATTATAACAGAAACCCACCGAAGTACCTGAGATCTCCACCTCCTTCAGAGCACTCATAGGCCATCTGACCGGGCAAATCTGAAACAAAGGTCTTGAGTTGGGTCTGCTCCAAAGCAGACCAGATGTCCTCATCTGAGCGTTGATTCAAGGGATCAAGGTTCTCTCTCACAGAACCCCCAAACAAGACTGGGTCCTGAGCACAGAGGGAAAAGAAATGCAAGCTGTGGATGTCTATTTTCCATAGGACAGGAGCTAAGATATCCTTGGGGATCCAATAGATGAAGAAAGGTGAACACACTGATTAAACAAGGTTGCTAAACCTCTCTGGAGATTCTCAGTCATCCAGGTCAGGGGTCGCCAACTTTTTGGACCTCAGGGACCACCAAACTCATAATTTTAAATCCCACAGACCACTTAAGTGAATTTTGACTGGCGGTGGCTTGCTGACGTTGATGGGAAAGTCGGTCCCATATTCCAGAGCTGCAGGAGTCACAGGACTGGCCCTTTGGTCATCCCGGAGCAGCTGCTCCTCCACCCAGGTGCACCGGCCTGCCATGGACAGGAGGAGCTGCTCCGGGATGAGCGAAGGGCCAGTCCTGTGACTACTGCAGCTCTGGAATATGGGAGCGACTTTCCTACGAATGTCAGTAAGCCACCCCGGGGTGGATTTCCCTTCCCTGCTGTTGGTCTTACCTTCCAGTTCCAGCTCACGTGGCTCTACTCAAGGTAAGGTTTGCACTCGGCCAAAGGGTGGGGGACAGTGGGTGGCTGGGCCATGTGGGCGACCCAGCCTTGTGTTCCTGCGTAGCCTGGATTAATTGCTTTGAGGGGGACATTTCTCTGCGGACCACCAAAATTTTCTCGTGGACCACCAGTGGTCCCCAGCCCACCGGTTGGTGACCACTGATCCAGGTCATGGTTGTCCCAAAGGTGCTTTTTCAAGAGGCAACTGGACTCTTTTTGTTTTTGTTTTTGAAGACATTTGTGCTTCCCATAAGAACTGAAGACGGTTCTTGGATGAGAACCGAAACGTCTTCAAAGAAAAACAAAACAAGTCCAGTTGTCTTTTGAAAAAGCACCTTTGGGAGAAGGTTGCTAAAGTATACAGGTATGAGAAGATGCAATCAAAAATGCGTATTTGATATTGACTCTGCGAGGCTTTGAAAGAAAAAGTATTGGAGAACTGATTTAAGAGGAATATGTGCCCCTGTGTAAATATTTAATTGCAATTCTTTTTTTGCCTTCTCACATTGATTTGTGTAGAGAATGAGGAGGCTGAGCCTGAGGGTGGGGTTAAATGTGCCATCAGTTTGGAATTGCTCCACAGCCACAAGAGACCCACCTCCAGTGGTGGGATTCAGCCGGTTCGCAACCGGTTGTTAACTTTCTGAGCAGATTGGTGAACTGATTGTTGGAAGAAATCATTAGGGCCGAGAACCGGTTGTTAAATTATTTGAATCCCACCACTGATCCACATCCACACACCCGCCCCCCCATGAATTCCGTTGACCCTCATCTAGTGCCAATTTGGCTTCACCATTAGTAGACCAGATTCTTATATATGGATAGCCTGTAAATGTAATAAATGTTTTGTGCTTTGAACTCAACTCAAGTTACTTGCGCCTGACAACTTGGTGTCATTGTGGTGTCCCATGTCCACTCAGACAACATCCTACAAGATGATGAGATGGAACGCAAACGACCTTGGGTCCCAACTGAATATCATACTGAAAGGCTGATTGAAACGTCGGTGTCTGTGGAAGATATGGCTCGGGATATCAACATTATTGGGGTGAATAGAACAATAAGTGAAAGACTTCCTACCTGTGGGACAATCGTAATCTTGCTTCTCAGGTTGTGCAGGCCCATTTGGGCAATGTTGATTCCATCGATCACAATCTCTCCATCAGCAGCTTCCACAAGTCTTAGAAGCCCCATGGCAAGGGACGATTTCCCAGCCCCTGTTCTTCCAACAATGCCCACCTACCAGAGAAAAAAAACAGAGGTTGGAGAAGGAAGGACTACCTGATGGGAAATGTGATGACCTGGGGCGTGGCACAAAGGCAATACAGTCAAATAAGTAAGAAGAGTCCCTTTAGTATGTTCAAGTTACCTTCGGCTGGAGGAAAAAACGCCTCCAAGAACAGTCTTTGAGGGGAGGAAATTCAGTCCAAAAACAAAGTACATACAAACTGTAAATAAAAATGCATGCAAACCACGGTGCAGCAATTAACTTGAACAGGGCAGGAGAAGGAATTGCAGACTTGAAAGGCCAGCAAAACACACACAGTTGGGAAGATGCCAGGAACCCAGCTAAGCCTCGACAATACCTGATAACTCATGATTTTCTTCCGACAAGTTGCTGTGCGCAACCTCCCTTTTTAAACACTGTGTTCCCAGCTGCAGCTAATTAAGGGAATCAGGGCCCTTTCCTCCCCATAAACCATGCAACTCACATTGCTCCCTTCTCTGTTCCTCCCTGCGTGCCCTAGGATGAAGAGGGGTGAGCCTGGGTCTTCCTCCAAAATCCCTCTGCCTTGCTCTACCTCTCTCCCCTGCTCTGCCCAGCTGGACTTTGCCCTTCCCCAGTTTCCTCCACAGCCAATGAAGCCACACTCCCATTCCCTGTCAGCTGCTCAGCCTCCCACTCAGAATCAGATTCCAACAGGGGCATGACAGGGAGACAAGGAGAGAGAATTACTCTTCCCTATCCTGCTTTCTCGAATATATAGGAGTCTCTCCTTATTATGTTCTCACCACAACCGTCCCATGAGCTTTGCTTAATAAAATAAAACCGGTTCAAATACACTTGTGGATTCACTGGTCCAGTAAGGACTTCCATCTGTATCTCATGGGTCCAAATCCAAGAGCTTAATCCCTATTGCATGTTGGATGTTTTAAGGGACCAAACTTTCTAGTGCAAGGAAGACAACTTTGGACTAGATCAGGGGTCTCCTAACTCGGTAACTTTAAGTCTGGTGGACTTCAACTCCCAGAACCCTCCCCATGCTGAGGAATTCTGGGAGTTGAAGTCCATAAATCTTAAAATTGCCAAGTTTGGAGACCTCTGGAGATTTTTCACAATGTCTGGGGAATTCTGGGAGTTAAAGTCAAGATCTCTTTGTTGTCCAGGATGACAAACACTGTCCTATTATGTCTGACCTTCTCTTGCGGTTTGATCTTTAGGTTGATATTCTTCAGAGCTAGACTCAATTCTGGCCTGTATCGCAAGCTATAGCCTCTGAATTCAATTGCCCCTTCAGTGGGCCAACTGACACCTTGGAAATGATTCTCCAAACTCCACGGAGCCTGAAAGAGATGCAACAACATTGTGAGCTCATATTAGCAAATCCCAAGAGAAGCTCAAAGAGGCAAAACTACCAAAACAAAAACAAAAAAAAAAACCCACCAATAAGGACTTAAAACTACTTGGGTTGGCTTTTTTCAGGAGTGTCAATGGCAGAACTTGCTTCCAACTCCAAGACTGGGATACATACTACACTGCATTGAACCATAGTATCACCTTTTCATTTTGAGATGATATGATACATGAACGGAATTATTCTGATTTGCCATCTAGGGGGTGTCCAGTCATATGCATGACCTTGAGGGATGAATGGAAAAGATAGCAATAACACTTAGACTTATATACCACTTCCCAGTGCTTTCCAGCCCTTTCTAAGTGGTTTACAGAATCAGCCTCTTGCCCGCAACAATCTGGGTCCTCATTTTACCCACCTTGGAAGGATGGAAGGCTGAGTCCAAACTTGAGCCAGTCAGGATTGAACTGCTAGCAGTCGGCAGAATTTGCCTGCAATACTGTATTCTAACACTGTGCACCATGGAAAGAAGGAAAGGAAAGGAAAGGGAAGGGAAGGGAAGGGAAGGGAAGGGAAGGGAAGGGAAGGGAAGGGAAGGGAAGGGAAGGAAGGAAGGAAGGAAGGAAGGAAGGAAGGAAGGAAGGAAGGAAGGAAGGAAGGAAGGAAGGAAGGAAGGAAAAAGGAAGAGCAATAGCAATAGCACTTAGACTTATACACTGCTTCACAGAGCTTTACAGCCCTCTCTTAGCAATTTACAGAATCAGCCTCTTGCCCCCAACAATCTGGGTCCTCATTTTACCATTCTTGGAAGGATGGAAGGTTGAGTCAACCTCAAGCTCATCAGAATCGAACTCGACTGTGGGCAGAGGTAGCCTGCAATGCTGCATTCTAACCACTGTGCTGCCAGGGCTCATATAAGTTGCTCCATAGGGAATGATCAGATAAAAGGGATAGGAGACCATAACTGCTTAACGGGCAAAGAAAGAAACTTAAGTAAGATCCATCTAATGTTTCAGACTGTTAAAAGTGACAGCGTGAGATTGGCCTTTTTAGATTTGCAAGATTCTGTTAATGCAGCTTTACAATAAAGTAGAATGAGATCATTTAGTGTCGTTCATGCATCATGCCACACCAAAAGGTGATAGATCATTCAAAAAGGAACCGTGGTGATGCAGTAGTTGGCTTGCAGTATTGCAGGCAAACTCTGCCCATTGCCAGCAGTTCGATCCTGACCAGCTCATAGTTGACTCAGCCTTCCATCCTTCTGAGGTTGGTAAAAGGAAGACCCATATTGTTGGGGGCAATATGCTGACTCTGTAAACCACTTAGAGAGGGCTGTAAAGCACTATGAAGTGGTATATAATTCTAAGTGCTATTGTTATTTATTACTAGTTTAGGGCGGACAGAAAGACAGGTAAATAGATAGACAGACAGACAGGAGATTCGGGGTTAACTAAGGAAAGTGAGCTGGGCTATTTTGTGATTGAAGAGAAGAAAGACTTACCTCTTTGGGGGTCTGTGAATAATCTCTCACTCTTTCCACAGACATGATGTGGTTATCAAGTTCCGCTGAGGCACGCACCATCCAATTCAAAACGCCAGTGATCTGGCAAAAGAAGAAGGGCAATCTATGACCCCAGGCCACTGAAAGTTCCCACCATGCCTCAGAAGTTAAATGCATTGCCTAAAGTTCTATTACACTGCATACCCTCTGTCCATTGACCTCAAACTTTATTTTAAAGCTGGATCATCCCTTATTTCACAACTCCTTTCCAACAGGGAGTTGTACAACTTTAAATCACCAATGAAACAGACCAATGCACCCGATAAAACAGGAAGTCAACAGTAAAGGACCAGCTGTGTCCACAAATGTCTTCTACAGTTGGATCACCCTGTCTACGTTGCTGAAAAAGGGATGTACTGGTGGTTGTGCATTATCCTTGCACAGCTATTTTAAAAACTTGGGATTTGGGTGCCCATCAGGCCCTGCCCTGCCAGAATTCTCAGTGGAAAGGATTATGGGAGATGGAATCCAAAACTTCTGGAGAGGATTCAGATGCCTTCCCTCTACCTGGTCTTTTAACTGGAGCTACAGAATGTGGAATTTCTGCAGGCCAAATAAAGATATTTTGCCAGGCTAAAGATAAGCCTCCGATCCTTGCCAAGCCAAATAGGGGGTCTCCAGCCTTGACTTGTGGACTTCAACTCCCAGAATTCCTCATCTAGACATGCTGGCTGAGGAATTCTTGGAGTTGAAGTCCACAACTCTTAAAGATGCCAAGGTTGGAGATCCCTGCAGTAGAAGACACACAGCTCCAATAATTGAGAATCAGGGTGACAGTGAAAAAGGGGGAGGAATTTACAGCTGGTCCTCATCTTATGAGGGACAGGAATTTCCATTGCTGAGCAAAGCAGTTGCTAAATGAATCGAGCCCAATCTTATGATCCTTTTTCCATAGTTAAACAAATCACCGCGGTTGTTAATTGAACTATGTGGTCATTAAAGAAATCTGACTCCCCCCAATTGACGCTGCTTGTTGGAAGCCATCTGGAAAAGTTGCAAATGGTGATCACATGACCCATCACATTTTGAGCTTACCTGAAGAGCCCAGGAGATGGAAAAGCCCACCAGGCCAGGACTGAGATGGGGTTTGTATACCACGGCGAGTAAAGCTGCAAAGAGAACAATGGTGTTCCCCAGAATCTCAATGTTAGTGGCAAGCCATCTGGAATAGGAAAAGGGGGAGGGGAGGAAGGAAGGAAGGGAAGGGAAATGGATGGGGAAGGGAAGGAAGAAAAGGGAGGGGAGGGAAGGAAGGAGGAAGATGGAAAATGGATGGAAGATGGAAGGGAGGGAGGGGGAGGGAGGGAAGGGAAGGGGAAGGAGGAAGATGGAGAATGGATGGGGAAGGGAAGGGAGGTAGGAAGGAGGAAGATGGAGAATGGATGGGGAAGGGAAGGGAGGGAAGGAAGGGAGGGAAGGAGGAAGATGGAGAATGGATGGGAAGGGAAGGGTAAGGGAGGGAAGGGAGGGAGGGAAGGAGGAAGATGGAGAATGGATGGGAAAGGAAGGAAGGAGGGAGGGAAGGAGGAAGGGGGAATGGATGGGAAAGGAAGGGTAGGGAGGGAAGGAGGAGGGAGGGAAGGAGGAAGATGGAAAATGGATGGGGAAGGGAAGGAAGGGAAAGAAGGGAAGGGAGGGAAGGAGGAAGATGGAGAATGGATGGGAAAGGGTGGGGAAGGAAGGGTAGGGAGGGAAGAGAGGGAAGGAGGAAGATGGAGAATGGACAGGGAAGGGAAGGAAAAGAAGGAAGAGAAGGGAGGGAAGGAAGGAAGGGAAGGAAAGGGAAAGAGGAAGGGAAGATGGAGAATCAATGGGGAAGGGAAGAGAAGGGAAGGTGGAGATAAAAGAAGAAGAGAAGGAAAACATCGTTCCAAGTCCAATTAGGCCAAGAGAGCTACCATTGTCACCTTCAAATGAGCTGCCTCTGAACGTGGTGCTTCCTCCCTTCCAGCCACAGAAAAATATTTATACCTGTCAGCGACCACTGAAGGGAAGGACACCTTGTGGTTTTCATCTACATTGACATCATTCTGGACAATAAAGCGCTGCTGGGCTCTGAATGCACGAATGAGGCTGCTCCCCTCAAAGGTTTCCGAGATGTTGGAGTAGATGGGTGAGCGGCTTCCTGCTTCCAAGCGTTTCAGTTGGCAGGAGGTGGTGACAAAAAAGACCTGCCCAGAGAAGGGGAGAAAGAAGAGCCCACGTTTGCTGGACTTCTTGAGTTTGGCTTGGTGGGAGCTCAGGTTTAGCTGGGTGGCCCAAGGGAGGTGGGAGAGCTTGATGCTGTGTGACGCAAGGGCTTCTCCTACGTTTGGGAGAAGACTGGGTACTTCAGCACATTATTTGTAGGGAAAATGCCCTCCAAGGAGAAGGAAGGGGAAAGTGAGGAGGACTGTCTCTTCCTTGCATAAATTTTGCTTTTTGGTTGAAAATGTTTGCATGGTAGGTTCCAAAGCCTCCATCATGGAAACCTACATTCTCTCTCTCTCTCTCTCTCTCTCTCTCTCTCTCCCTCCCTCCCTCCCTCCTCCTCCCTCCTGTGTGGGTGTGTGTGTGTACACCCAAACACACACCCATACACACACACACACACACACACACACACCTAATTTGTCCCAAAGAAATGTCTGTGTGTTTGTATATCTAGATAGATCTATCTCTATCTCTCTGTCTCTCTCTCTCCTTCCTTCCATCCATCCATTCATCTAGCTCTATCTATCTATCTATCTATCTATCTATCTATCTATCTATCTATCTAGATAATAAAATGCTGCTATTTATCTCCTTCCTTCCTTCCTTCCTTCCTTCCTTCCTTCCTTCCTTCCTTCCTTCCTTCCTTCCTTTCTTCCTTCCTTCCTTCCTTCCTTCCTTCCTTCTTTCCTTCCTTCTTTCCATCCATCTATCTATCTATCTATCTGTCTGTCTGTCTGTCTGTCTGTCTCCATCTATCAGTCCATCCATCTAGATTATCTATCTATCCATTCATCCATCTGGATCTAAAATCTATCTGTACACACATACACACACAGAAATCTCTCTGAAAAAATGGGTGCTTTAGAAATAGGAAATATAAATATGCACACATACACACAAACACATAGGAAATTCTTGACTTGTGACTGTCATGGAGCCTGTCCATCATATTCATAAGTCATGACAGTCATAAATCAGGTGAGACATATGGTTCGCTATGGGTGTAATTTTGCTGAAAACAGGAAGTAAATACCATTTTCGGCAAACCATTGTAAATTGTGATCATAGGACCATGGCAGAGGTGGTGTCCAGTAGGTTCTGACCAGTTCTGGAGAACCAGTAGTGGAAATTTTGAGTAGTTCAGAGAACCGGCCAATCCCACCTCTGACTGGCCCCACCAACCCCATCTATTCTCTGCCTCCCATTGAGTCCCAGCTGAGTGGCTGGGTCTTCTTTGGTTACCCTGCACAGGAGAACGGAGCTGGAAAGCAGGTTAGTGGGGTGGGGAGGGAATGGGGATTCTACAGTATCCTTCCTCTGCCACACCCACCAAGCCACGCCCACCAAGCCACGCCCACAGAACCAGTAGTAAAAAAAAATTGAATCCCACCACTGGACCGTTGGATACTGCAAACAGCCTGTAAGCACATGAATGGCTAAAAAGCACCTCCTTTTTCTCATGATTATAATAATTTATTCTGAAGATGCTACACACCTGAAAAGCAACGTATAAAGCTGACAGAGGCAAAATAGCCACTAAAACCATCGGTGTGGCCACCATAATCACAATGTAGATCTCCAGAAGGTTAAACAGGAAGCCCAGCAAAGATTTCAGCTTATCTGGGATGATGGAATCAATTGCGTCCATCTCCTTGGAGAAACGGTTGAGTAGGTTACCGCTGGGAGTCTGCTCGAAGAAGATCATTGGAGACTGGAGGACATCCAACAGGAGGTGCTGGAAGAGCTTACGGGAAGCCACGACCCCAGCCAAAAACACCGCAGCAACCGATCCAAATTTCCCAATGGCTGCAACAGGAGATGAAAGAGTCCAGCTGTTTCAGGCAGTAGGTGTCCTTTTCTTATCAGGATTATCATCCCGTAAAAGTGAGATGGGCAGCTATATACATTGATTGATTCATTGATTGCGTCAGGATGGCTGTGTTTGTGTGTGTATGTTCTGGAATAACTCTGGAATGCCTCAAGCAATTCCAGCCAAACTTGCTACACAAATACTGTGGGGGTAAGACACCCCTAACACCTCTTGGGGTGTGTGTTCTGTTAAAATACAGCCTGTTGTGCCTTCAAATGGCTTCTACCGTACTGCCTTAAAATGGCGTCTACTGTACAGTGCTGTGGGGTTGCCATGGTAATGGCTTCACAGGGGGCTCTCTCTGCTAAGGGGGAAGATCCAACATTAGAAATTATGTTTGTTCTGAGTCACCAAAATCAGGGCTCTTCCTGTCTAATATAGGATTAGGATAAATAAATACTCGGGCAATGCCGGGTTATCGGCTAGTAAATAAATAAATATTTCTTTGTTTACTTGTACATGGGAATGGGCCAAACCTTGCGTGGCTCCTAGGAGAAAAAAGATGCCCACGCGGAGCTGGGTATGAGGTTGTGTCCCATTGGAAACGGGGTCATTGGCCCACAGGCTGAGCCAGTAGCCACGGCAGAATGAGAAAACTTGCTGGCAGGCAAACAGCAGTACAATATAAACCCAGAAGAACGACCCTGCTGTTCTCAGGTAAGTCAGGAATGCTGAAATCTTTACCTAAATCAAGGGAATAAAATAAGAATAAGAATTGGCATTGACAAAAACACTATGAGTCAATTGCAGCTGTACGGGGGAACAGCTTCCATCCTGCAATGATATCCGTAACACCATCAAACCTCCACAACTGGAACTGGGTAGATCTAGTTTGATGAAAAGAAGGATTAGGGGCGACATGATATCAGTATTCCAATATCTCAGGGGGCTGCCCCAAAGAAGAGGGAGTCAAGCTATTCTGCAAAGCACCTGAGGGCAGGACAAGAAGCAACGGGTGGAAACTAATCAAGGAGAGAAGCAATCTGGAACTTGGGAGAACATTTCCTGACAGTGAGAACAATTAATCAGTGGAACAACTTGCCTGCAGAAGTTGTAAATGCTCCAACATTGGAAGTTTTAAAGAAGAGATTGGACAATCATTTGTCTGAAGTGGTGTAGGGTTTCCTGCCTAGGCCGCGGGTTGGACTAGAAGACCTCCAAGGTCCCTTCCAACTCTGCTTTTCCATTCCATTCCATTCCATCCTAATCCAATCCAATCCAATCCAATCCAATCCAATCCAATCCAATCCAATCCAATCCAATTAATCTAATCTAATCTAATCCAATCCAATCCAATCTAATCTAATCTAATCTAATCTAATCTAATCTAATCTAATCTCCAAAGGATAAAAGCCGAAACAGCCTGAAAGCGAAACGGGCCTCCACTGAATAAAATTGTGACGTTCATCCTCACAGCAAGTTCCATAACTTCTAACAAAAAGAGGAGCGACCCTGCGAACTGAATAAGATCTTTAAATTACCTGTCCAGGCTTCTGCTTCTTGTCTTCTGCCATCAGTCTTCCTCCTTCTTCCTGTGTTGGCTTGTAGTTGTCTGTCTTGGCCAAGGGCTCCCTGTTCGAAGAAAAGAAAGATGCATCAGTGGCACACATTTAAGAAAAGAACTCTCACCGTCTTCCAGTTTCTAGCCTGATGCCTTGACCGCTACACCAAATTGGCTCTTTATTGGTCACCTCACTATACCTCACCACGAACTTGAAAGCAAAGAGCAAACTGTATTTCAGAAATTGGAAAAACCTATTTTTGTAGTATCTGTAGCCTTTTTCAACTGCTTCTCTGGGCTTCATTAGAACAACCCCAATTGTTGGAGAGAGGTGAGTTTTTCCAGTTACTACTTAGAATTGTGTGTGTGTGTGTGTGTGTGTGTGTGTGTGTGTGTGTGTGTGTAAAGAGCCATGGGGATATGGGTTCTGCCATGAGAAACCAATTTGGTCTAGTAAAGTGGAAGACTGTGAGTTCAAATCTTGCCTTAGGCATGAAAACTAACTGGGTGACTTTGGGCCAATCACTAGGAGACAGTGAGTTCTAGTCCTGCATTAGGCATGAAAGCTAACTGGGTGACTGTGAGCCAATCATTAGGAGATTGTGAGTTCTAGTCCCAGCCATGAAATCAAGCTGGGTGACTTTAGGTCAATGACTAGGAGACTGTGAGTTCTAGTCCTGCATTAGGCATGAAAGCTAACTGGGTGACTGTGAGCCAATCATTAGGAGATTGTGATTTCTAGTCCCAGCCATGAAATCAAGCTGGGTGACTTTGAGCCAGTCCTTCTCTCTCTCTTCAGCTGACCTCACAGGGTTGTTGTTGTGGAGAAGCAGGAAGAGGAAAGTGTGTTGGATATGTTCTCTGCCTTGATTTATTTGAAAAAGATAATAAAATTGGGATACAAATAAAGAAACAAACCACTTACTTTCCAGGGATTTCAACAGGAGTTATGGAGATCCTCTTCATGTTTTCTTCATCTGTGAAGTCAAGAGAAATCAAAGTCTCAAACGAGACATGATAGAGAAAGAGACAATAGAAGAATAACCCACAGGCGCTGAGAAAAGGCACCGACTTGGGGAGCTGCAAATAGTAAATCATGCAGGATTTCTATGCAGCTTGCAAAGTCATCTGGCTCCAACCTGTCACACAAGACCATCCAATCCAAGAAATATGGAATTGCGATCATACACAGGCAGTCCTTGACTTACAACAGGAGGGTCTTCAAACTTGGCAAGTTTAAGACTTGTGGACATCAACTCCCAGAATTCCTCCTCCAGTCCTCAGGAATTCTGGGAGTTGAAGTCCACAAGTCTTAAACTTGCCAAGTTTGAAGATCCTTGATATAGATAAATGAGAGAGATGGGAGATGGATGGATGGATAGATGGACAAACAGATGGATGGATGCTTTGGTGCTCAGCCTTCCTTACGGTCCAACTTTCACAGTCATACATTGCAACTGGGAAAACCTGTAAGACTAAGGTGGGATTATAGGACTATAAGGTAGTCCTATAAAATAACCCATAGTCCATAAGGTACTAATTTCACAAGATTATCAACATGATGCAGTCATGGCCATCCACAGAAGGGAGAAATTAATATCAAAAAGTGACTCAAATTACACATTATTTGCGCACTGATGTCATTGTGACTTCTTTTCCCTTGTTCATGACCACTTTTAATCGTGTAACTCGGAGGTGGTATTCAGCAGGTTCTGACCAGTTCTGGAGAACCGGTAGCGGAAATTTTGAGTAGTTGAGAGAACCTGCAAATACCACCAATCTGACTGGAGATTTTACAGTATCCTTCCCCTGCCAGGCCCACCAAGTCATGCCCACAGAACTAGTAGTAAATTTTTTTGAATCCCACTACTGGTGTAACTGTATAATTCTACACACCCTACTCACTAAAACCATAGCACCAAGGATGGCTTGCCTTCAGAAGTTGTGGGTGTTCCATCGCTGGAGGCTTTTAAGAAGAGACTGACAGCCACTTGTCCGATATGGTATAGAGTCTCCTGCTTGAGCAGTGGGTTGGACTAGAAGACCTCCAAGGTCCCTTCCAACTCTGTTATTTTGTTCTGTTCTATCCTATCTGGTACTACCTTCTACCAATCTCAGCTTCCAGATGACTTTTGCTATGGATCAACAGCCCTTTGAAGAATACAGGAATAAATTGTGTGAAGGGTTTTTCTCGGAATCCCCCAAGAATGCATGAAGTGGCTCCAATTCTAACGAGTCTATTCATGGATAATAATACTCAAGTATAGATGACCTTTGGGATGACCAGCAGTCATTTGCAAATCCTGCTCTTCTTTTTCTTCAGGGTTCTGGGACCTCAAGAAGTCTGCGAATGCCCCTTGCTTTCGTATCAGTTCTTGCCAAGAGCCCCTCTCGGAGATTTCTCCATTCACCATCACAATGATGTTGTCCACCATGGGTAGAACGTGGACGGTGTTGGTCACCAGGATGCGAGTCTGCAAAGCAAGAGGACAATTCCTGAGGTGTTGACCAATAGCTTTGAGGTGTCCATTAGGAGAAGAGAGCGTATAACACCATACATTGCAGAACTTTTAGTCGTAGATTCCCTCCATTGTCCATGATGCTTAATGCTCCCTTATGGCCATAAGTTGAGGGCTACCTATAATTTCCACTTGACCTAACCCTAACCCTATACTGTGATCAAAATTCAGGGGCTTGGCAACGGACTCCTATTTACGATGGTTGCAGTAGGGGTCACCTGATCCCCTTTTGTGACCTTCTAACAAGTAAAGTCAATGAGGGAAGTCACACTTAACAACCGTGTGACCAATTGAACAACTGCAGTGATTCACATAACGATTGTGATTGCAAGAAAGGTCGTAAAATGGGGTGGGGGGGGAAACTCACATCTGTCTTGCTTAGCAACAGAAAGGTTGGGCTCCATTGTGGTCGTAAGTCGAAGACTATCTGTACAGCATTAGATCCTGTTGTGATAATATATAGGACAGTTTGGAACGCCAAGTACCTTTTCCTTCAACAAGCCGTTGGGTCCAAGAACATGATTGAAAATGTGCCATCCAACTGGAGCGTCCACAGCGGAGAGGGGATCATCCAAGAGGTAAACTGAGGCCTTCATATAAACTGCACGAGCCAGGCTGAGCCTCTGCCTCTGTCCTCCAGAAAGATTGATGCCCTATGGCAGCATGAAAATAGTCCTCAGTCACCTGCCAGTATCCCTCTCGCTACAGATCAAGGGGTCTTCAAAATCTGGCAAGTTAAGACTCATGGACTTCAACTCCCAGAATTCCTGAGTTAACATGACTGGAAGAGGAAGGAATTCTGGGTGTTGAAGTCCACAAGTCTTAAAGATGTCAAGTTTTTGAAGGCCCCTGCTATAGATCATGGTAGCTAAAGTTTCTGGGGACAGAATTAGCAACCTTTGGAGGGTCCCAGGTCCTCTTCCCCAATCTACAATGATTGGGAAGAAATCTCAAAGGTTTATTTAAAATAAACAGCAGTTTTGATTGTCCTGTGAAGAACCTGGAATTCTTTTGAGTGCAAAACAGAAGCTCTATCAGTGACAACTCCACCGTTAGGGGAGTTCCTTTATTTCACTGGGGGGAAGGAGGAGGAGGAGGAGGAGGAGGAGGAGGAGGAGGAGGAGGAGGAGGAAGAGGAGGAGGAGGAGGAGGAGAAGGAGGAGGAGGGAGAGGAGGAGGGAGGAGGAGGGAGGAGGAGGGAGGAGGAGGGAAGAGGAGGAGGAGGAGGAGGAGGGGAGGGAGGAGGAGGGAGGGAGGAGGAGGGAGGAGGAGGAAGAGGAGGAGGAGGAGGAGGAGGAGGAGGAGGAAGAGGAGGGAGGGAGGAGGAGGAGGAGGAGGAGGGAGGAGGAGGAAGAGGAGAGGAGGAGGAGGAAGAGGGAGGAGGAGGGAGGGAAGAGAGGAGGGAGGAGGAGGAGGAAGAGGAGGAAGGAGGAGGGAGGAGGAGGAGGAGGAGGGGAGGAGGAAGAGGAGGAGGAGGGAGGAGAGGAGGAGGAGGGGAGGAGGAGGAGGGGAAGAGGGAGGAGGAGGAGGAAGGGGAGGAGGGGAGGAGAGAGGAGGAGGAGGAGGAAGGAGGGAGGAGGAAGAGGGAGGAGGAGGAGGGAGGAGGAGGAGGAGGAGGAGGAGAAGAGGAGGGAGACGACAACAACCAACACTACCACCATCTACCCAACCAAATGTACATTCCTTATTCCTTTTAGCTAGATAAATAATATAGCAATGATCCAAGAACCTTCTCTCCAATTTCTGTCCGGCTTCCTGCTGGAAAACCGTCGATGTCAGGCTGCAGGGCGCAGGCTTTGACCACCTGGTTGTACCACGTCCTCTCCATTTTTCTCCCAAATACGACATTGTCTTCCACGGAAGCATTTTGTATCCAGGACGTCTGGGGAACGAACGCTGTGGTGCCCTGTGAAAAGAAATGCAGTGAAGCTCACCCAATGGTCACCAGAACCAGAAAGAGGATTTTGGTAAGGAGAGAGAGAGAGAGAGAAAGAGAGATGGAGGTAAACTTCCATCTGCTGAAGCCAAAGCTTCTCCATTTCCCAAAAAGAGGTCCTACCAAGCCATTCTTGAGTTCCAACAGAGATAACAACTTCTTAAGGCCACCCCCAAAAAAGCCCAATTTTTTAAAGTGGTGGATCCCCCAATGGAAAGCCCACCACTGAAGTGACTCAAACTACTAAAACCATGACGTGAAACACTAGAACAGCAGTCGGCAACCTGCGGCTCTGGAGCCGCATGTGGCCCTTTCATCCCTCTGCTCTGTCTCCCTGTCCCCGTTTGGCACCACCATTTTGAGAAGAGCTTCCAGTTAGTGCGGGGGGGGGGAGCACGGCATGCCAGGAGGAGACTCTATGGCAACGGGTGGATTTTCTGGTTGGCTCCACAATTGATAGGGCTTTTGGTCATCCAGGCCCAAAACGGGGGGCCCCCATGTCCTGTTTTGGCCAACAGTGCTGCAGGAGGCGATTCCAGGCCTTGAGCTTTACACCCCTGGTATAGGGGTTGGACTAGAAGACCTCCATGGTCCCTTCCAACTCTGTTATTCTGTTGTTGTTTTTTCCTCAAAAATTACCCTTGTGCTGCAATACTTTGGTTAGGACAGGTAGAGAAAAAAGGATGCTGCACTAGGAGGGGAGACTCTATGGTGGGGGGAACCAGGCTTCCGGTCAGCTCCAGAATTGAACGGGCGGCTTCCAATTAGGACCTTTGTGGCTCTGTGACAGAGGTGGGTATTCAGCAGGTTCTGACCAGTTCTGGAGAACCGGAAGCAGACATTTTGAGGAGTTCAGAGAACCGGCCAATCCCACCACTGACTGGCCCTGCCGACCCCATCTATTCTCTGCCTCCCAAGTCCCAGCTGATTGGCTGGGTCTCCTTTGGTTGCCCTGCACAGGAGAACGGAGCTGGAAAGCAGGTTAGTGGGGTGGGGCAGGGAATGGGGATTTTGCAGTAACCTTCCCCTGCCATGCTCACCAAGCCACACCCACCAAGCTATGCCACACCCACCAAGCCACACCCCCGTCTACTCTCCGCCTGCCAAGTCCCAGCTGATTGGCTGGGTCTTCTTTGGTTGCCCTGCACAGGAGAATGGAGCTGGAAAGCAGGTTAGTGGGGTGGGGAGGGAATGGGGATTTTGCAGTATCCTTCCCCTGCCACGCCCACCAAGCTACACCCACCAAGCCACACCCAAGTCACAGCCACCAAGCTATGCCCACAGAACCGGTAGTAAAAAAATTTGAATCCCACCACTGCTCTATGAGTGTTTAAGGTTGCTGACCCCTGCACTAGAATTACAACACACACACACACACACACACACACACACACACACACACTCAAATAAACGAAACCCTAAAGCGGATTTCCCCCGTCTGGTTGACTTTCCAAAGTGGTCCACAGTTCCCAGAGTTCCCGAGCCAATGAGTCCATTGCTGAGAATTCTGGGAGTTGAAGTCCACCTATTCAGATAGTGCTTGGGTTGGGGAAGGCTGACCACACCTTGAATAAATTCTGTTTTAAAGTGCTTTTTACCTTTATTACTACAGAGCCTTCAATCCTCTGCAGTTCGCCAAGTAATGCTGAGAGCAGGGAGGATTTCCCAGCCCCCACTTGCCCCACCACGGCACACAGACTGCCCTGAGGTACAGTAAGATTCATCCTATAAAGGTAAAACATGTACATCTTAGTTGTTTTCAAGCCATATTGTGGGTGGAAAGATCCTGTCATGCCCTTGGTAGAATTGAACTCGGAGGGAGAGGAGGAACAGCTGACAGGGAGTGGAGGTGTGGCTTCGGAGGTTGTGGAGGAGGCTGGGGAAGGGCAGGTGCCGGCTGGGCAGTCAGAGGGAGAACCAGGCCCATTCCTTCTGCATCCTGGGACATGCAGGAGAAGGAAACAACTTGGCTTATGAGAGAGGAAGCGGCCATGATCCTCCTCATCGGTTGCAGCTGGGGAGACTAGTATATAAGAGAGTCGATTACAAAACAGCCTTGCCAGAAGCAAAGCATGTGTTATTTTGGGCTGAAGTTATCTTGGTTGGCGTCCTTCCAACAGACTATGCCTTGTTATCTCCTTGAAGTTGGTAATTACTTATCCTGGCCCATTATGGAAATTCCTTTATTGTAGTTTGTTTCGGTTTTTTTTTATTTCACCTCTATCTGCTCATTAAGTTTGGACTGTATTGCTTTCTTTTGAAGACTATTTTTTGAATAAGTTTTGTCTCCCACTGAGAATTATTGAACAGTGGGGCCAAGTTGGAGGCATTAAAGGACATTTATTTACATTTTGGATTTTGTTACGTTTGTGTTACACTCCGGGTCACCACAGATCCTAGCAACAGCCAGACTAAATTCAAGATGGAGATCTGGAGGTATAGAAAGCGAATGGAGATTTTTTTTACAGTATATTTCCCCTGCCATGCCCACCAAGCCACACCAACCAAGCCACGTCCACAGAACCGGTAGTTAAAAAAACTTTCAATCCCAATACTTGCTCAGATGGCACCTTCCCTAGTTTTTTCGGCTGTAAAGGACGAGGAGAGAACTGTACTTCCATTGAACACCCAAATTTTACCTATTCAGGCAAGGGCCGCTTTCTCTGCACCAGCTGAAAGTTCCATTCGTGACAATGATGCAATTTGGATCTAACAGGAAAAATGCGTGAATCAGCACATATTTGGGGGTGATGGTTTTTTAACTTTCTACATTCGTCGGAAAAGAACAGGTTTGTTACGGCACAACCAGTGATGAGGCCGCTGCCGTATCCGCGTAGACGTTTTCATACATAATTATGTACATCTGCTTAATTCTCTTTTGTCATGTTCTCATCATATGCTCAGCAATAATAATGTCGGCTCTTGACTTAAGAGCCCTCCTTCCACGAGCGTGCAAAGTTAGGGTGACGCTGAAAAAAGTGACTTGAGCAAATCCTCACACTTAGGACGCCTCCCAGCCGCATGGCCAAAATCTGGCAACCAGCATGTCTTTATGATAGTTGCAATCTCCCAGGATCACATGAAGGTCACAACGGAGAATTGCGTTCATTTAATGACCACACAATTCACTTAACAATCACAACGGTTCACTTAACGACCCTGGCAGAAAAGGTTGCAAAACCAGGCGTGAGTCAAGCTAAATAATGGCATCACTTAGTGCTGGAAGATTTGGTTCCAACTCTGCTTGTAAGTCAAGATCTACATGTATCTGCTTTCCCATTCCTTATTGTTCTGACCCAGCTCCCCAAACACGACAAACCCTCGGAGGTGAACTCAAAAGATTCCTTTATTAAGGAACGCCAGCAGCCCCAGCAAAATATTTATCTCGCAGGCTAACAAGATAAATAGTTGTCTGCCACCCCTGCCTTTTATCTCCAGAGCTAGGGTGGGACCTCGTTAGCAGCAGTGGCTCTTCTTTCCCAAGGACCGGCCCATAGATTTCCACTGCTCTCCTCTCCTCTGCTTTCTGCGCATCTGCACATCAGGCACTGGACCCAGCTGTTCCTTCTCTTCCTCATCAGCTACCTCCAAACCTGCGAGCTGTTGACTCTCCATCTGAGGACTGATGGATGGCCCAGGCTCCGCCTCTGTCTCTCTCTCTCTCTCTCTCTGCCCGCTCCATTCCCTCTTCCCCCCTCAGAGCTCTCAGGTTGCCCTGATGCTGATCCTGACTCCCGTGCGGCCTCCTCCTCATCCTCCTGATTCAGCTGCTGGAGGGGCCGGCGGCCAACAGTCTATAACACTTATTCAGCCTTCTTGCAAGCTCTTACATCTGTTCAGAAAGGTTAGCCTGTTCTGACCCAGACGGGTTCTCAGAGAGCAAACACCGATAAACTTAGTAACTCAAACTTTCATGGCTTTAACCTACAAATAGACCTTTTTCTAGATAACAAATAGCTTGCAGCCAATTAGTCCAATTAGAAAAACCTTGGAAGAAGTCTTCAAATAAACCAGAGTCTTTAATCACAAAGCTGAGTCCTTCGAATGTTTTTGCCTTTTGCAAAGGCAAAAACGGTTTGAAACCAGGCTTATATTCCCTGGAGGGAGGGACCATTACATTGCATCCTTACTCCTGAGTCATCTGTGCAGCTTCAGCTGTTCTCTTCTATGACTCATCCTGCGCTCACGCGCACTTGGCACAGGCTCCTCGGGAACCTCCTCATCACTGCTGCCAGCCCCCACCATCCCCAAAGGCAGCAGTCCACTCCCTGATGGTCCCGGCCCCTCCTCCAAGTCCTCGCTCTCCTCCACTGTCCGCACCTGCTGCCAGCTAACCACAACATAGCCCTTGAAGATTTGCAGTGGCTAATCTGATCCCACCCAATTTGCATGACGTATACACGGGCAGGCTTCAATTCTCAGAACAATCAATCATGTTCACACTTGATTGGAAATTCTAGACCATCCATTGAGAGGATACACAAAGCCAATACTTACTGTGGTCTGAAGACTCAACGCCCACCTGAGCTTGATCTAATTCTTCAAGAGATAGAAAGGTAGCCATACGACGGATGGAAACTTTTGCCTAGAACAAAAGACACGTTGACACCATACAGTTAAGGAAAGGTTTGGAGTGATTCCCCATAGTGATCAATATGGAACCCCCCCAAGGGTCAATGAGACCATCAAAGTGGTCAATAAAAAGCTGGAGGTCAAAAGGGAGCCAGTAAATGTCTAGGAGGTCAGTCGGTGGTCTACACCCGATACAAAGGATAAAAGGTCAACTGGGGTCAATTAAGTTCTTAGGGTTTCTGGAGAGCTCCAACCCAGTCTGTAGACCTGAAGATGAGATCATTAGTGTTGAGATAGTATTATTCAAAGTTGGATGGTCAACTGCCAACAAGAGTGACCTTTGGTTGTCTCTACCAGCCACGTGATGTTACTGGTCTTGGTTATTTATTATGTTACTGCTGTTTGTAGTACTGTCAGTTAAAGTAGTATTTATTAAACTATTTTCAAAATAAATGCTTGGGGAAGAGGTCTATGTACAATTTGAAAGTTCATGAAGGAATCAATGATCTGAAGAATTTGGAGACTTCTGATCTAGAAAAAAAACCAAGGTTCCCTCAAGCTTTTAGATCATTTTTGGATGGTGGTTCTAGATCCTCCTTCCTTTGCCCTGGGATCTCCAGGCCAATCATCGGGAAGAAGAACAAGGAGAAAGAGCAAGATGATTTCTTTGGAGGTGGCAACATGTGTTAGGGTTTGGGGATTAACCCCTAGAAGAGTATTGCAGCAGTAGTCAAGCCAGGCAGGGCCCCAGAGTATGCACACACTGAACACAAACACTGTTTGTAGTTTAAATATTTTTTAATCCAGTTAGATTTTAAGCATTGTCATTCAGTCCATTAAGTCATTCACAGTATTTCCATCCAGTAAGACTCACTAGTATAGTCCAAGTTAAGAGTCCTTGCAATATCTTTATCAGCCGATAAAGATATCTTCTCCTCCTCCGGTTTCACTCTCCAGAGAAACAAACGCTGGATATTCAGCAAACAGTAGCAAACAATAACAGTTCAGTCACAGGCACTCACAGTCAGTAATCACAGTTAGTCGCAGTAAGACACAGTTAGTCGCAGTAGCACACAGTTAGTCGCAGCAGCACACAGTTACAGTAAACTTTCCAGCTTCTAATGCTTCCTTATATTGTAACTTCTAACCGCACCCTTAATCGGCTAATTGCCTGCTGCATTGTGCTTAAAGTGATAAGCACTTAAACCATGATATCTAAGTTTTATATATTTATTCACCCAAACCATATTTGGTATCAATGTTATACCTAACATACTCCCCTTTTGGGTGAAATAAATATATAATACCTTACAATCTAATCCCATATTTTTCACAACTCTCCTGGTGCTTAATGGCACCTTGGGCTTTAGTAAAATTATCAGCTAAATTGTCCTCCGACATACAGTACTCTAGCTGAATCATCTTACTTCTTACAGATTGTCTCACGTTTAGGTATCTTAGATCTGTATGCTTTGCTCCTTGTTTTTACTCCAATATTTGTGGCCATTTGAATTGCTGCCTGATTATCTTCATGTATAATTATAGGATAATCTACAGTTATACCTATATCAATTAACATTTGTTTATACATTATTAATTCTGTACATAACAATGATAAACAGGAGAATTCTGCCTCCATAGTAGACAAACTTATATGCTGTTGTCTTATTGACTTCCAGCCTATTAATGTCTTACCCAGCATTATGGCTGTTCCTGAAGTCGACTTTCTAGTGTCTCTTTCTGATGCAAAGCTAGCATCTGCATAAGCACTCAAAATTAAATCACCCTTTGGTTCTAAATACAATGAATAATTCATTGTCTTTTAAGATATCTTAATATCCTCTTAGCTGCAATCCAGTGTCTTTCACATGGTGCAGAATTGAATCTAGCCAACTGATTCACGCAGTACGATATATCTGGTCTAGACCAATTACTAATATAACTCAAACTACCAATTAAAGATTGATAAATCATCTTATCAAACTCCGGGCTTTGTTCATCAGTGTTGCTAAACTCCTGACTCATTGGAGTCTTAGCTGGCTTACAAAGCTCCATCTTGTAATCTTTTAGCAATTTGCTTATCTTATCTTCCTGAGATATCTTAAAACCTTTCCGTGTTTTCTTTATATTCAAACCGAGATACTTCTTTATCTCCCCTAATTGCTTGATCTTTATTCTCTTTCCTAATGATGCTATTATTTTATTTGCTTCATCATTAGTTTCAGTAATCAATGCAATATCATCTGTGAATAGTAATAATAATGATACTTTCCCATTTGTCTCCTTCTTAAACAGACATGGATCGGCTAAACCAGCTTTAAATCCTATATTGTCTAGTTCCTTTACAATATACTGGTTCCATTCATAGCCTGATTGTTTTAGACCATAGAGGCTTTTCTTTAACAACCAACAATCATTATTATCCTTATTTTCACTTTTAATACCAACAGGTTTTTTCATATAAATAATATGTTTTAATGGGGCAAGTAAGCAGTTTCCACATCTAGATGGTTAACTATATAGTTTTTACTAGCTGCCCACACTAAAGCTGCTCTCAAGGTTGCTGCCTTAAGACTAGGTGCAAACACCTCATCATAGTCATTAGCATTCTGCCTAAAACCTTGGGCTACTAACCTTGCCTTATGGATTAAATTACCATCTTTATCTGTTTTACCTTAAATATCCATTTGCAGCCAATGGATTTCTTACCTACAGGTAATTTGGCATTCTCATACACCTTCATATCTCTTAATGAATTCAGTTCCTTATTCATTGCTGCATACCAACTTTCTTTTTTCCTTAGTAGGATACTTTTAATTTCTTCTACAGAATTAGGAACTTGATTAATCTGGCACACTGTGTTAGCCTGGTACCTATCAGGCGGTCTAGATACTACGTGTAGTTCTTCTGGGAATTACAGGGCTTACAGGAGGACTTTGTTGAACTACTACCTGTTCATCTTCCTCATCCTGTTCAGCTATTGAATCTGTTTCTTCCTTTATGGGCACTATTTCATCCTGTATTTGTCTCTTTACTTTATTTTTAAAATTACAGGGATAACTAATGGGATTTCTATAGGATTCAACAATTACATCTTTATTGGCATCCTGTTCTAATTTCTCCCATCCTTCATGTTCTAGAAATTGGGCACTAGCACTACATAACACTTTAGATGTGCCTTTCTCCCAAAATCTATATGCCCTATGGTTTGCCTGATAACCAACGAAGAAAAATCTTTTAGCTCTATGTTGCCCTTTTTTTCTGATTTGTGCAGGAATATGCACCCATGCTGGTGCACCAAATGTGTGCAGGTAACTTAGGTCAGGTTTCCTGCCATGCCATCTGGTGAATGGTATTTCACCTGTTGTTGTATTAACAACGTTGTTCAATATGTTATTAGCACACATTGTAGCCTCCCCCACAAAGAATCAGGTAACCCAGAATCATTTAACATTGTTCTAACCATTGCCTGTAGTGTTTGGCCTCTTCTTTCAATAAAAGCGTTATGTTCTGGCCTGTATGGAGCAGACTTCTTATGCTCTATTCCAGCTACCTTAAGTCTGTTCTGGAATTTGTTATTAATAAATTCCGTGCCATTATCTGTCACCAGGGTTATCAATTGTCGTTTAGACTTTCTTTCAGCAAACCTAAGCCAATTGAAAAAATGTTGATATGTTTCAGTTTTGCTTTTCATTAAATAGCAAAACCCATATCTAGAATAATGGTCCATAATGCTCAGTATATATCTAGCACCCCCATACTGGGTTTCTTGGACCTATTATGTCTGCAAATACTACTTCTAAAGGTTCTTTTGTTTTGAAACCATTTAGCCTATTTGCAGGCAATACTTTGCTCTTATCTTCACAGCAAACATTACAACGCAAATATTTATCACAAGGTTTTAACCTTATTCCTTCAGATAACTCAACTGTACGTTTTAGCATTTTAAAATTTACATGCCCCAAACGCCTATGCAATAAATGGATACATTCTTCATGAGGCTTTATATTATTAAATACAGTTTGTGCCTCCTTTCTTACTATTATCTAAGACATATAATGTTCCATTTAAAGCTGCAGTTACCCTTTGTTATCTTTTCAATTATGCAATTATTATCTTTAAAAGTAATTACATAACCTAATTTATCTAATACCCTTACTGAAAGCAAATTAAACTTTAGTTGCGGTACATACAACATTTTTATATCCTGGTTTATGTACGGACAACGTGCAAAACCTTGACCTTTCGCTTTCAGGTTCCAGCCGTTAGCAAGAGATATATGTTGAGAACTTGTAGACATTTTTATAAATTTTGTCTTATCTCTTGTGATGCAGTGGGATGCGCCACTGTCAACCACCCATAAATTATTCTTCACATCAGAGTTGCTAAACGTGGCTAGTTCAAATGCTTTCTTTGGCTTTTTTACATTCTGGCTTTTTCTCTTTTTGCAGAATCTTGCCAATGTCCTCTGCCTCCACAATTAAAACACTTTTTAATTGTGTATGCCGTCGAAGATAAATTCTCTTCTTCCAGGTGCTTTACTTTGCTTTGCTGGTTTCTTTCAAGCTTTGAAGATAATTTCTCTTCTTTCTCTTATCTTCTCTCAGCTCGTCACGCTCACGCCTTCTTCTGGCTTCTTCTAATAGCCTGCCTGTAATCTCGGTTAATGAGAGTCTTTCTTTTGGCAATACTTCCAACGAAGTCACATAGTCATCATAGCTTTGATCTAATGAAGATAATATTATGTAGACTTGTTGCAGTTCATTAAATATAAGCTCTTTTTCTTGCAATTCTTGAAAAATGCTCTTCATACAGTTTAAATGAACTAACATATCTCCATTCCTCTGAAGATGCGTTCGAAAAAGCTTCCGTGTAAGATTTATATGTGCTCCTACACTGTCCCGAACATAAATCTTCCTGAGGTTCTCCCAGCAGTTTGCAGCATTTTCTTCTCCACGAATATGGACAAGCTGCTGATCACAGAGAGTCAGTCCTATGATGCATAAAGCCTGCTCATTCTTCAGTTTAAAGTCTTGTAACTTTCGTTATCATCATCATCAGCAGGATCCCAGCTACTCACATCTGGTGGGTTTGCTATAATGTCCCACAAACCTTCTCTGTAGAAGTAAACTACATTTCATTGACCATGAAACATAGTTTGTTCCATCCAGCCTGGATATCATGGACAGTTGTGACAAATTTACTTGTGCCATTACTCTTCAGATATTTTGACTATTTTAAACTAATTAAAACAGTTTGTTTTTACAGTAATGTGCAACTCACACCAACTCTCTCTGCTATATCCTGGTTAGTTAGACTATGCTGCTGGGCCCATAACCAATGTTAGGGTTTGGGGATTAACCCTAGAAGAGTATTGCAGCAGTAGTCAAGCATGGCAGGGCCCCAGAGTATGCACACACACTGAACACAAACACTGTTTGTAGTTTAAATATTTTTAATCCAGTTAGATTTTAAGCATTGTCATTCAGTCCATTAAGTCATTCACAGTATTTCCATCCAGTAAGACTCACTAGTATAGTCCAAGTTAAGAGTCCTTGCAATATCTTTATCAGCCGATAAAGATATCTTCTCCTCCGGTTTCACTCTCCAGAGAAACAAACGCTGGATATTCAGCAAACAGTAGCAAACAATAACAGTTCAGTCACAGGCACTCACAGTCAGTAATCACAGTTAGTCGCAGTAAGACACAGTTAGTCGCAGTAGCACACAGTTAGTCGCAGCAGCACACAGTTACAGTAAACTTTCCAGCTTCTAATGCTTCCTTATATTGTAACTTCTAACCGCACCCTTAATCGGCTAATTGCCTGCTGCATTGTGCTTAAAGTGATAAGCACTTAAACCATGATATCTAAGTTTTATATATTTATTCACCCAAACCATATTTGGTATCAATGTTATACCTAACAACATGCTTGAAGCAACTGCCTAACAGGAAGACCACTTGGAGATGCAGACCTGGAGTGCCTGGAATGATGACCCACCACAGAAACTGATGCCATGTAGCCAAAGCAACTCACCTGGACAACAGCATTAATGGAAAATGGAAGGAAGGAATGGGCAGTATTGAGAATGTTGACCAAGCTAAGAGAAACAAAAGCTTTCTTAGCATCCAAGACATTTGTCTTATCTGACAACGTGTAGACCGCAAAGACGATGAATGAAATCTGTAGAGAAGCAACCAGAGATGAGGTGAAACCCTCTCAAAACCCTATCATAGGCCATTTGGGGAAGGTCAATCTGCACAGCTCACCAGAAAAGTAGATGACTGGAAAGAAGCAAGAGAAGCTGAGAAGAGGAACTGAGACGTCTTGAGAGCTTGAAGTTCTTGAGTTCGGATGCCCAGCACTTTACTTATCAACTTCTTCTCCCAGCCATGAAGTTTGAGGACCTTCATGTCACTGAGGATGGTGCTGGTAAGCCTTGCACGGCTGTCCTTGTACTTTATCTGCGTTTCCTGAAAGATGGAATTCAAGTTTGTAGCTCCAACAGGAGAAATGGAACATGACAATAAGCACAGTAATACGTCTAATCATTCACAACATTACACATAGAAACAAACACACATGGAGCTCTGCTCAGTCCTGGCTCTTTCTGCGTTTCACAAGTTCTGAAGATCAACTTATCCAAACATGGGTTTGACCTTGGTTGGTTAGAAGATCCATCTTAAAGGATTCGTATTTGTCTTATTTTATTCGGTTATATTACTTCTTGCAGATCTTTTTGCTTTGTTTTACATTGTCCCAACAGGCATGACTGAAGTGGTTTACAACATTGTAATATACAGTATATAAGGAAAAAACACAAAACACCGTCAGAGAGTCATAGCTGGACAGAAGTTGTCTACCTGAAACATTGAAATTCCCATTGGGGCACAAATTTGGTCAATTTCAGGCTCAAACTTTTTGTTAGAATCCAAAGCAAAATTCCATATCTACCAACAAATGATATGAAATTAAAGATGTGTGTCCAGCAAAGGAAGAAGCCGGAACTAAAGATTTAACTAAATTGGACTAAGGTAATCATAGAATTAAGTATGCATATATGAATGTATAATTGCTGTCATATTTGTATGTAAAGGTGATGACCCGGAAATATGTTGTCCACTAAAAAGAGATTTTTGTTTTTATGTGAAAAACTGAATAAAATTTGTTTAAAAAGATGTGTGTCCAGCAATTACTTATTTCAGTAGCTTCTGCTTCTCCTCTGTTCACAGATAACAATGAAACAAACAATGTTCTGGGGTGGGAATTGTGATTTTTGTCAACATTCCCCATCTGGAAGTCCTTCAGATCTTGGGACTACAAGTCCCAAGATGCCCAACTAGCATGGGTTTTAGTTGCCATTTGTGAGAATTCTTAGCCAGCATTTTTGGAAATCACCCGGTGATACAAAGACAGGCTAAGGGAGGGGAATTAGATTTACTTATTTTCCAGAAAACAGAAGTGTTTTGGGACCCATACCTGGAGCTGGCTTCTCTTCTTGCTGATCCCAAAATTCAGAGGTAAGAGAACTAAAAATATGATAACAGCAGACAAGACAGGGGGTCCGAGGAGCTAATAGATACAGAAACCAGAATGTAAATAAAAAGAACGCAGACTATTTTTGTACATCTCTTTCTACTGAACCGTACGAAAATGGCATCAGCATTGAAATATTCATGAGAAAGTTGATTAACAACCCAAATCTGTTCCCTTGGCAGAGCTTCTCACCATTTTTAATGAGGTAATGGAGACATCTAGTGGCCAGGTGAACCCAGGAGTGAATCAATTATTTGAATATCAATATAAGAGCCATGGTGGCACAGTAGTTAGTACTACAGGCTATTTTTGCTGCCTGCCGGCTGCCTGCAGTTTGGCAGTTCGATTCTCACCGACTCAAGGTTGACTCAGCCTTCCATCCTTCCGAAGTGGGTAAAATAAGGACCCAGATTGTTGAGGCAATATGCTGACTCTGTAAACCACTTAGAGAGGGCTGTCAAGCAATATATAAGTCTGAGTACTATTTTCCTTCCTTCCTTCCTTCCTTCCTTCCTTCCTTCCTTCCTTCCTTCCTTCCTTCCTTCCTTCCTTCCTTCCATGGTCCACAGTGATGAGAATGTAGTATTGCAGGCTAACTCTGCCCACTGCCAGCAGTTTGATCCTGACCAGCTCAAGGTTGACTCAGCCTTCCATCCTTCTGAGGTGGGTAAAATAAGAACCCAGATTGTTGGGGGCAAGAGGCTGACTCTGTAAACCACTTAGAGAGGGCTGTACAAGCATTGTGAAGTGGTATATAAGTGTGCTATTGCTATTTCGGCATCCGAAGGAGGAAAACCCTTCCAGATCTGTGAATAATATATACAAAATGGCTTTATATATGGAGGATGCTAAGATATGGCTTATGAAAGGATGATTTGGCTTCACACAGTGTGTGAACCGCATCGTGATGGATTAAGAAGGCATTTGGGAGAGCAATGTTCAAAACCAAGACCTTTCGCTTCTCATCCAAGAAGCTTTTTCAGCTCAGACCTAAGGTTGGGGAATGGAAGGATCCAGTCAGAGCTGAAGAAGCTTCTTGGATGAGAAGTGAAACATCTTCAAAGAAAAACCGGGAGTCCAATTGCCTCCTGAAAAAGCACCTTTAGGAGAACCATGACCTGGATGACTTAGAATCTCTACAGACAGAGTTGTGTTGTTTTTTTTACCTGCCAAAGGAAGACAAAGCAGATGACAATCCGGATAGGAGCAAGCCAGGTCCCATTAAAATAAATGATTAGGTCCATCAGCTTCTGCACGTCAACAGATACCAGGTTGACAATCTCGCCTACAGATGTCGAATTTTTTGCTGCATTGGACAGGACCAAGATCTACGGAACAAAAGCCAAATCTTCTTTTTAATTGGAATCTCTTCTCCTATTACAGCCACTTAGACAAGTAGTCCTGTCATAGAGCTGAGGTCTTGGTTGGGTCTACATAGATGTTCTGACCAAGGCTTCCTGAGACCGTAATTAAGCACAGGCTTAGTCCAAACAACTCTTGTTTTATTTCAATGCTGGGAATTATGTTCATTCCCAGCCATAATGAGTCCCAAACAGTCAGCTGAAGCTTCTTGGATGAGAATGGATCAGAGCTGAAGAAGCTTCTTGGATGAGAAGCGAAATGTCTTCAAAGAAAAACAAGAAAGTCCAGTTGCCTCTTGAAAAAGCACCTTGGGGACAACCATGACCTGGAGGACTGAGAATCGCCATTGACTTCCTTCCTTCCTTCCTTCCTTCCTTCCTTCCTTCCTTCCTTCCTTCCTTCCTTCCTCTCCTCCCTCCCTCCCTCCCTCCCTCCCTCCCTCCCTCCCTCCCTCCCTTCTTCCACCCACCCTCCTTCCTTCCTTCCATCTATCCTTCCTTCCTTCTTCCGACCATCCTCCTCCTCCTCCTCCTCCTCCCCCTTCTCTCCTCCTCCTCCTCCCCTTCTCCTCCTCCTCCTCCTCCTTCTTCCCACCATCCAGCCAGAGCTGAAGAAGCTTCTTGGATGAGAAGCAAACGCTCTTCAAAGAAAAACCAGAAAGTCCAGTTGCCTCTTGGAAAAAAAGCACCTTTGGGACAACCTGGATGACCGAGAATCTCCAGAGACATCCTCATAGCATTTGTTAACCAATCTCACCTAAAATATCTCTGTCTAGTCCATCTTCTGTACTTCCTGTATGGGTAGTCTTTGACTTACAACCATAACGAAGCCGCCAAACATGTATATTGCCAAGCGAGACATTTGTTCAATGACTTTTCCCCCCCGTTTTATGACCTTTCTTGCCAAAGTGGTTAAATGAATCATTGCGGTGGTTAAGGGAGTCACACGGTTGTTAAGTGAATCTGGCTTTCCCCATGGACTTTGCTTGTCAGAAGGTCTCAAAGGAGGGAATCAGGTGACTTTGGGACACTGTAACCGTCGTAAATACGAACCAGTTGCCAAGCGTCTGAATTTTGATCTTGTGATCATGGGGAGGCTGCGACGGTTGTAAGTGTGAAAAATGGTGGTAAGTCACTTTTTTCAGTGTCATTGTAACTTTGAACAATCATTAAAAAAAAACTGTTGTAAGTCAAGGATGACCTGTATATAATCACTGTCCTTTGCAACTTCACTACTCCAATTCTCTTCCACTTTTCAATCAGTGGTGGGATTCAAAATTTCTTACTACCGGTTCTGTGGGTGTGGCTTGGTGGGCATAGCAGGGGCAGGACACTGCAAAATCTCCATTCCCTCCCCATCCCACTAACCTGCTTTCCAGCTCCATTTTCCTGTGCAGGGCAACCAAAGAAGACCCAGCCAATCAGCTGGGACTTGGGAGGCAAAGAAGAGATGGGGTTGGCGGGGCCAGTCGAAGGCGGGATTTGCTGGTTCTCTGAACGACTCAAAATTTCCGCTACCGGTTCTCCAGAACCGGTCAGAACCTGCTGAATACCACTTCTGATTTGAATCCCTTTGGAACTCAAACCCTTCAGAAAGACCGAGATGTACTTCCCAGGAGCACCACAGTATATATAAAAAAAAGGTAAACAAAAAGCAGGGTTTACCTTCCGATAAACAAGGCCGGTGATGGCTGTTTTTAACCTCATGCCAAGCACGGAACACATATACATGTACCGCTGCTCAAACAGCGTCTGCAGACAAGCCAAAAGGAACATCGCGGCAGCGTAGGAATAACCTATCCAAAGAGGAGCTTCTTGGTCATTGATAAAATCTAGGAAAAGACTGCAAGAAGAATCAAAGCAATTCTACTGTCCTGGAATGGGAGCCGCAACCACCCATAAAAACCTTTTAGGCCAATGGTGCGCCATTAGGATCAGGGGCGGGATTCATTTTTTTAAACAACTGGTTCTGTGGGCGTGGCTAGGTGGGCGTGGCTAGGTGGGCATGGCCATGTGACTGGGTGGGCGTGGCTTCTTTTTTTTTGCAGCAACCCCTCCTGTTTTTGGGCCTTCTGGGCTTCAGGGGTGTTTTTGCTCCCAGAAGTCTTCCCTGGGGCTCAGGAAGCCAAAAATCAGAGCCGGGGGAGGTTTGCTGTGCCCCCCTCCATTTTTTGCCTTCATGGGCCTCAGGGAAGCCAACTGGGCAAAGCAGGAAGACAGCGAGGGGAATTCCAGCACATCTGATCATAGGAATGGCTAATCATTGGGAGGGAAAAAACAAAAGAAATACTGTAAGGAGTGGACAGGGAAGAACACAGCCAGCGATGTTGGGCATGCGTGCAATGTTGCGTATGTGCAATAAGGACTGACTGGGCAGGGAGGGTGGAGAGGGGCGGGGCCATCCAGGCGCACACTGGTTCTCCGAACTACACAGGATCATAACAACCAGGTCTATAGAACCGGTCCAAACCGGGTAGAATCCCGACCCTGGTTAGGATCTTAAAAAGTTCTCTCCTTCCAAGTTATATTATGCTGTACTTGATTTGACTGGTGAAATATGACCTAACAGCGGCATCTGCTTGTAAAGTTACAAAACGTGGCACATTTCATCTGGATTCGTTTGGAAATTTGTGTATAGTTCAATGAATGGTCAAAGCCAAGGAAACGGGTTAAATTAACCACCAGGTTAATTGTGTTAGGTGAATGTAATTTATTTTTAGCTCATAACACAGGCCAGGGATATTTAAATATAGAAAAAGAGCAAGTAGAAGTGGTGGGCAGAGTTAAGTGAGTCATCAGCGTAGAATCATAATGTTCCCACAAAATCCAAGTCCAGCCCATATTGAATTCTGCTGAGTCTCATCTAGCACCAATTTAGTGATGATTATTAGTTGAGTAGAGTGTTCTGTATAGGTTTGAGCAATAAACCTTCTTAACTGCAACTTAACGCATAGTCCTGATTCTTCATGCCTGCCCCTAAAATCCCAAACGGAGACTTATGTTTTCCAACCTTCATCACTCAATCCTTTCAACTGAAGATATCATGATCCTATTTGCCAAGATGTGTCTGGTGCGGTGCTGGGAATCAAATTGTTTTACTACTGGTTCTGTGGGCATGGCTTGGTGGCTTGGTGGGTGCGGCAGGGGAAGGATACTGCAAAATCCCCCTTCCCTTCCCACCCCACTAACCTGCTTTCCAGCTCCATTCTCCTGTGCAGGGCAACAAAAGAAGACCCAGCCGATCAGCTGGGACTCGATGGGAGGCAGAGAATAGATGGAGGCGGGGCCAGTCAGAGGTGGGATTTGCCGGTTCTCCGAACTACTCAAAATTTCCCCTACCAGTTCTCCAGAACTGGTCAGAACCGGCTGAATACCACCTCTGGCCTGGTGCATGATTATTGTCTCCTCCAATATTATTTACTCTGATAGCAGCTACTTTCCTGGATTAAACTGTAGATCAGACAGATGCAAGGACTTCAAACAACCTTATTAATCCCCCTTTGGAAACAAAGTTTAAGATTCACATACCTCAGTGTCTTTGGAACCAAAAACAAGAAGACATCACAGGTGACCAAACAGAGGGTTGCCAGAAGAAAATAAGTTCCAAAAACAGTCCAGAAAGTTTTTAGAAGTTCTTTGCTCTTGATAGCTTCTGGTTGGAGCAATATGGTAGTCTCATCCGCATTTTCTTTCTGGGTTAGCCTTCTTTTAAATCTTGCAAATTTGGTCATTCTGCAGGAAACATATAACAAGCGAGCATCGTTGAGTGTCGTTTTCAGCATTTTGCCAATGATTAAGTCTCTCCACACAAGAGAAATCCAATTAAAAGAGGAATAGGAAGAAACCGAGAGCTAAAAAAGCTGTCCAGGGTCACCTTATAGGAGAGAGTGGTAGCATAAAAATTTGAATAACTACACAAAAATAAATAAATAAAATTTAAAAATCGGGGGTGGGTGGGGGTGGAATCATGAATACAGCATGAAAAACCACTGGATTCCTTGCTGTTCTTTTGCATATTTGTCACTGGGTTTTGAACTGCTGGTTGCCAAGAATCCTAATTTTGTTGGCTGTGGAGATGCTGCAACGGTTGTAAGAGCGAGGACTGGTCGTAAGTCACTTGTTTCAGTGCTGTTGTAATTTCCAATGGTCGCTCTACAAATAATTGTAAGTTGAGGATTACTTGTAGGTTTTCTAAATAAATGGGGCAGCAAGAAAAATGGACGCAAACTCAAGGAACTTACTGTTCACTTTTTGGACAGCCTTTATCCCAAGCATCTTTGACCTTGCCCATGATTTCTTCAGAAGAGTTCTCTTTTGCTAGTGACCACAGGATGTCTGGCTGTAATGGAGTCCAGTAGCCTTTCCAGATCAGCCTGCAGAAAGCAAAAAGATCAAGTCACAAAAGAGGAAAAATGCTATGCATCAGATTAATCTGTTCTTGTGTTTGGATTACCAATAAAGGATGGTTCATAGCAGTAGCACTTAGACTTATATACCACGTCCCAGTGTTTTACAGCCCTGTCTAAGCGGTTTACAGAGTCAGCCTCTTGTCCCCAACAATCTGGGTCCACATTTTACCCACCTTGGAAGGATGGAAGGCTGACTCAACCTTAAGACTGGTGAGATTCGAACTGCCAAACTGCAGGTGGCTGGCAGTCAGCAGAAGTAGCCTGCAGTACTGCACTCTAACCACTGTACCACCGCGGCTCACTTATTTATTTATTGTATTTATTTGTCAATAGCTTACAAGATAATAAACGTAAGTTTAAACATACAGGAAATGGGTACGAATAATTGGGGACAATACGACAGGGATGGTAGGCACGATTGTGCACTTATGCACGCCCCTTACATACCTCTTAGGAAATGGGGGAGGTCAATAGTGGTTAGTTTGAGGGAAAAGGAGTGTGTGTGGGTTTGGGGATGTGACAACAGAATGAAGTAGTGAGTTCCAGGCATTGACCACTCTGTTGCTGAAGTCGTACTTTCTGCAATTGAGTTTGGAGCGGTTTACATTAAGTTTATATTTATTGTGTGCTCTTGTATTGTTGCAGTTGAAGGTGCAAAAGTCATTGATTGGTAGTACATTAAAACAGATTATTTTATAAACTATGCTTAAGTCAAACTGTAGGCGGCATAGTTCTAGGTTGTCCAAATTCAAAATCTCAAGCCTAGTAGTGTAGTGGATATCCCGTTGCGCAAACATGTTCAGTTGTTACTAGAGGCCCTTGAATCATCCCACATGCCTTACAAATCATGGATTGGATGACATGAGTCAATCTGGATGGTCAATTCAAGGACAGAATTCTGGTGAACAAACTGACCTGAAAGGACCAGATTCAAGGGATTTAGGAATTTAATTTCAAGGGAATTTTTAGCTCAATTGCGTCAAATCAAGGTTTTGCACAATCCTGGTTGCAGGCAGTCCTCAATTTACAATAGTTCATGTAGAGATTGTTCAAAGTTACAACGGCACTGAAACAAGGGACTGTGATGACCCAGGGTGGGATACCAAATAAATACAGTCACAAAAATAGGTGAAGCCCCTTTTATTCCTTCACTTTGCTTCAAAGCTCCAAATATCCTTGACTGGAGACAAAAAAAAACTCCCCCACAAGCAGTTACGAAAAGGAGGAAATGCCGTTTAAACTAAAAAGGCCTATAAGTTATCAAGAGTAAAAACAACACAAACCACACTGAAGCAATTAAGGGAACCAGGCAAGATAAGGGCTTGAAGACGTCCACAGATATCGGAACACACACTGGGAAGGACGCCAAACTCAGGTAAGTACAGACAGACTAGAAATATTTTCATGCTTTGTTTCCAGCACTGGCCCATACACATGTCTGTCCTTTTAACCAGTTCTCACAGCTGCAGCCCATGAAAGGGATCAAGGTCCTTTCCTCCCCTATAGACCACACTATTCATGTTTCTCCCTTATCCTCTCCTCCCTGCATGCTCTAGGATGGAGACGGGATGGCCTGGGTCCTCCTCTGACTGCCCAGCCACTGTCTGCCCCTCCCCCCTTCGTCCACAACCTCCGGAGCCACACTTCCACTCCCTGTCAGCTGTTCCTCCTCTCCCTCGGAGTCAGACTCCAACAGGGGCATGACAGGGACTTAAGTTCATTTTTCACACTTATGACCAGTGGTGGTATTCTACAGGTTCGGCCCGGTTCTGCCGAGCCAGTAGTGCCGATGAGCAGCGGAGACCAAACTGGTTCTCTCTGACACTCTGCTGTTGGGCCCACCTGCCTGCCCGGGCTCCCATATTCACCTTTATCCTCTGCTTTTGAAGCGCAGCTGCTTTGCGCAGCAATTGCCACGCGGCAGCTGCTGAAACATCAGGGAGAGAGCAGGCTTCCAGGAGGAGAGTTGGAACACCTCTGCGCCTGCACAAAGTGTGCATTTGGCGTGTGCACACACGCAAAGTGTGTGCACGCGCACAAAGTGTGCCCACCAAGCCACGCCCACTGGACCGGTGGTAAAAAATCTTCGAATCCCACCACTGCTTATGATCATTGTAGCATCCCCATGGTCACGGAATCAAAATTCAGATGCTTGGCAACTGACTCATATTTATGATGGTTGAAGTGTCCTGGGGTCATGTGATCCCCTTTTGTGACCTTCTGACGAGCAAAGTCCATGGGGGAAGCCAGATTCACTACACAACCGGGTTACTAGCTTAACAACTGTAGTGGTTCACTTAACAACTGTGGCAAGAAAGGTTGTAAAATGAGGAAAAACCTAACAAATGTCCCATTTAGCAACATAAATTTTGGGCTCAGTTGTGGGTCATAAGTCCAGGACCATCTGTGTTTGTGAGCCTTATAAGCCGTGACATCTGGGTTTGTTGGATCAAGATTGCTTTTTTGACCAAGGCTTCCCGAGACCGTAATTAAGCACATACTTAGTTAAAACAACTCTTGTTTTATTTCAACACTGGGAATTATTTTCATTCCCAGCTGGTAGTGAGTCCCAAACAGTCCCTCGAGATAAGCACCCATCTTTCTCTCCTTTGAATTGCCGCCAATAACTAGAGTGCCAAATGAATTATAAAAAAAACCAACCAAAGTACAAAGAGCTTCAAGAATGAATCTGAACCGAACGAACAACTTTGCCTCCTGCAAAGATTTCATCATCTTGGCCTGACTTTTATCTATTATGGGAGGAGCAATCACCTCCCAGCCTTATTCCTGAGTTGCCCCTTTTGTCTCAGCTGCTCTTGTCTTCTGGCAGCTCTGCGCACACGCGCACTGGGAACAGGCTCCCCTGGGTCCTCTGCCTCACTGCTGCCAGACTCCGGAGCACGCTACTCCCAGATGGTCCTGGCTTCATCCCTGCATCAGAAGCAGGACCCTCATCCGAATCCTCCCCAGACTCCAGGACTGGTCCCCGTTCTTCCCCACAGTCCAATTCCGCTGCTGGTGAACCACAACCATTGCAATGCTTTGGTTATCAAAGGGCAAGGTGCATTTCTCTTGTTTGCCTTCTGTCAAATGTTGAAATTATGTCTGCACTATGTTCTTAGGCTTTTTTGGCCATAAAAATAAAAAAAAATAAAAACCATTTTTTGGGGGCTGCAGCTCCTTAATTTAAGGCCTCCGTTCTCGAGATTGCTCTGCAGAATATTAACTGTCAACTTCCCATAATGATTTTGGCTTCTGAGAGCAGCTTTGATTCACAGCAGAAGGCCGCCTGGTTTAACTTGGAGGGGGGGGAAAAGGCTCAGCAAAATATCTTGCCCAGCCGAACAGATGGATTGGACAGCCACTGCTTGACACTTAAAAGCTGGAGTGGGGGGGATGTCGTTTGAATTCTTACCGAGCAAACCACCAGAATGTGATTTTGGAAACAAAAGAGGCTCCGGATTCAGGACAAGGATTCTGCAAATGTTTATAAGAAAAAGACAACCGTCAAATCTGCACACATCAATGCAAAGAGTATGGCTATAGTATAGACAGTGGGAGAAAGCAAATTCTTGGAATGTTAGGCCAATGGTCACCAACCAGTGGGCCAGGGACCACTGGTGGTCCGTGAGAAAATTTTGGTGGTCCGCAGAGAAATGTCACCTCCAAAGCAATTAATCCAGGCTGTGCAGGAACACAAGGCTGCGCCGCCCACATGGCCCGCGGGAACACAAGGTTTGCGTCACTTGCATTGTGAACAACATGAGTAGTGACAGGAGGGGGGGAAAGGGTGGAGGGGGGGGACTTGCCCCACTCGCCCCACACACCTGGCCTGGCCACCGGGCTGCTTCTTTCCACTTCTTTCTTCTTCTGGTTTTGGCTGCACGCAAGGAAAGCAGCAAAAGTCTTTCTTTCTCTCCCCCAAACTCCGCCAGAAATGAGTCTTTGGGACCCTGCAAGGCCTCCTGCTCCAAGAGGCTGCGCCAGCGTGAGAAATCTCACAAAGACTCATTTCTGGCGGAGTTTCTGCTCAACTAGGAGACTCTATTATTTCAGACAAGTGACTGTCCGGTCTCTTCTTAAAAACCTCCACTCACAACATCTGGAGGCGAGCTGTTCCGCTGGTTAATTGTTCTCACTGTTAAGGAAGTTTTTCCTTAATTCGAGGTTGCTTCTCTCTTTGATAAGCGGCAGCAGCAGTGGGAACCGTGGAAGTTACGGAGGCGGCTCCCCCACCCGAGAAGCGGCTGAAACGCTTCCACGGTTTCCGCCGCTGCTGCCGCTGTTATTGGAGACGACGCTGGTGAGAGAGGGACAGCTGCAGCTCGGCCTGGGCGCTTGGAATGCAGGAACGGGCTGCGCACCGGGACTTTTGCAAACTTGCAGAGCCCGAGGCTGGAGCACCAAGGGTAGCAGCAGCAGAGACCGCTCGCTCGGCTCTTCTCACGCCCACCCAGCCGCTCGGGATTAAACCAAAATGCAGCGCGCGGCGCTCCCAGGTACCTCAAAATGTCTTTTTTTTCCTGTTGTTGCGGGGACGGGGAAAAGCGGGAGCGACTCAGACGCTGTTGTTGGAGATGGCGCTGGTGCACGGGGGGAATTAATTCACCCCGAAAAGACGTCCTAGCTGTTTTTTCGGGGCTCAAAAAATAAGGCCCGGCCTTATTTTGTGAGAAACATGGTATTTTGTAATGTGGAGAGATTCAACATAACTTTGAACATATTCAATGAATTGCTAGGAGGGTCCGTTCAAGATAATTCTCGATCTGAGTGGAATTTTCAAACCACCCTGGGCTATGCATTTACTCCACTATAATTTTTACACATTTTTGTTGTAAAAGGAATGCATGTTCACATGATGAGCTTAGGAAATCCTGAAAATGACCACAAATGAAAACTTTTAAATTCTATTCTGAGAGAGGGGGGGAGAGGGAGAGAGGAAGAGAGGGAGAGGGAGGGAGGGAGGGGAGGGAGGGATAAAGGGAGCAGGAGGGAGAGGCAGAGAGGGAGGGAGAGAGAGGGAGAGAGGGAGGGAGAGGGAGGAGAGAGAGAAGGAGAGGGAGGGAGAGAGGGAGGGAGGAGGGAGGGAAGAGAAGAGAGGCAGAGAGGGAGGGAGGGAGGGGAGAGAGAAAGGGAGAGGGAAGGGAGAGGGAAAGAGGGAGAGAGGGAGAGAGAAAGGGAGGGAGGGAGAAAGAGAGAGAGAAGGAAGAGAAGGCTCAAAAGAGCCCACCAGCCCTTCTGTTATAACTGCTAAGGTCTAGAAACTTTAAAATGCACCAACAAGACTCTAAAATATATTCCAAGCTCTATAAAGGAACAATCCAAAGTTCAGCTACTTACTGAGTCGTTGTTAATTTTGGAAAAGAAAGGTGGGGGATCTGTAAAACAGCACAACACCAGTTCCGATAAAATCAGAGCAAAGTAAATGTATGAAGACAGATGTTGGAAAGGCTGTTCCTGGAATCCCTGTTTAAAAAAAATGTTTAAATTGAAAGTTGGCCACCATTCTTATTAAACCAGCAACTGCCTATATCTCTGTTAACAGCCCTGTAGTGATCTATGGCCGTGACTTTGGGGAGGCAGGAGGAAGAGCTGCAGACTAGGCAATGGTCAGATAAGAGGCAGCTGAACCCTCAGGGGGTATGGCAAATAGCAAGAGCACTTAGACTTATATACTGCTTTACAGTGCTTTACAGCCTTTTCTAAATGGTTTACAAAGTCAGCATATTGCCCCCGCAACAGTCTGGGTCCTCATTTTTACCCACCTCGGAAGGAAGGAAGGCTGGTGAGATTTGAACTGCCAAATTGCAGGCAGCTGGCAGTCAGCAGAAGTAGCTTGCAGTACTGCACTCCAACTACTGCGCCACTGCGGTTCAAATGTCTCGGAAGAGACCCTGTCTAGCTTCTTGGATGGAAAATGGAGAGGGGAGAGACGTACAGATAGTCCTTGACTTACAACAGTTCGTTTAGTGACCGCTCAAAGTTACAACGGCACTGAAAGTGTGACTTACGACCATTTTTCACATTTACGACCGTTGCAGCATCCGTGTGGCCACGTGGTCAAAATTCAGATGCTTGGCCACTGGTTCATATTTAGGACGATTGCAATGTTCTGGGGTCATGTGAACAGCTTTTGGGACCTTTTGACAATCAAAGTCAATGAGAAAACCAGATTCACTGAACAACCATGTTACTGACTTAACAAGTGCAATGACTTGCTTAGCAACTGTGGCAAGTAAGGTCATGAAATGGGGCAAAACTCACTTAACAAAGGCCTCACTTAACAGTTTAAAACAAGGCTCTTCAAACTTAGCAAGTTGAAGACTTGTGGACTTCAACTCCCAGAATTCCTGAGCTAACAGGACTGGAGGAGGAGGAATTCTGGGAGTTGAAGCCCACAAGTCTTGAAGCTATCAAGTTTGAAGACCCCTGCCTTAAATTTTGGGCTCGACTGTGGTTATAAGTCGAGGACCGCCTGTTCTTTCAAACTTATAAGATTTTTTGTTACTATCAACTTAGGCATGGCTCGTTTAACAACCACTTAGCTTAAGAATGGAAACTCTGGCCTCAATTCTGCTCGTAAGTTGAGGACCACCCTGTGCTGTTGCGCTGGACTACCTCGCAAGGCTGACCGAGGCAGACTTACTCCTTCCATCGCTTGGTGCAGTTTGAGGCCAGAGGAGACACTAGAAGAGAGAAGAGACAGCAGCCAAAAGACCATCAAAACACCCGAGGATTGGACTCCTTTCATCCGCTCCATCTGGGTGAGAAAAACCACCAGGACCTAAAATGGAGGAGAAATACCAAAGTATTTATATCTAGTATTTGTATTTATATTTATATAGGCTCTTACTAAATTTAAGAGCCTTGGTGGTGGAGTGGCCAGAGTGCAGTACTGCAGGCTACTTCTGCTGACTGCCGTCTGCCTGCAATTTGGCAGTTCGAATCTCACCAGGCTCAAGGTTGACTCAGCCTTCCGTCCTTCCAAGGTCGGTAAAATGAAGACCCAGATTGTTGTGGGCGAGAGGCTGACTCCGTAAAGTGCTTAGAGAGAGCTGTAAACAGGGATGGACTGTTACCGATTCGCCCCGGTTTGGGCGAACTGGTACCGAACTGGTAGCTAATTTTACGGCCGGTTCAGCGAACTGGCAAATCCCATCCCTGGCTGGCCCCGCCCACCCTGCCCAGCCCCTCCTCTCCCAGGAGTCACCATGCGGCCCCGTTTTGGATCCCAGGTAAGTACAGGGCCCGTTTCCAGCCTTCCAGAACTCCTAGGAGTCCCAGGGAGGCTGTTTTCGCCCTCCTGGAAGCTTCTAGAGCCCAGGGTGGGGAAAACGCCCCCTCTCCATGCTGTAGGAGGCTGACTTATAAGAGCCAGTTCAGACCTGCTAAAGACAAGGACTGTACAGAGCAGTGATCCCAACCTTTTTGACGCCGCTGCCCGGTACCGGCATCAACTGGCGGGCGCTATACTTTTGACGAAAAGTGCGCTTCCGTGACTTCACCCAAGAACTTTTCGCCAAAAAAGATGGTAAGCGCCAGCGCTCCGGTGAGCTTTTCGCAGAAATGGCTTTCTACCCGGAAAAGCTCTCCGGAGTGCATGCCGCCATCTTTTTTGATGAAAAGGCTTCCCGTGAGCTTTCACCCGGAAAAGCTCACCGAAGCACTTTTTACCAAAAAAAAGATGGCGGCGCCCAGCAACCAGCGCCCGTAAGACCCGGTAAGACCGGGTTGGGGACCCTTGGTACAGAGGATTGAACTGCCAAATCCTTATGCCTCATTATAATGTAAAAGACCTCCTGAATATGAGGATGAGCGTTAACAAGATCGAACTACAAACACACACAAACACATTTGCGGGGCAGAGTTGGGGAAACTGAATGGAGCCGAGTGTTTACTGGATGGATGCCCTTCCTTGTTGCCAATGTAGAGTTTGCAGCAGATCATTGTGCTCAGAGAAAGAAATATCTGCCGCTACCTGGGATTGAACTCACAGCGTCCTGACCTTGAGGTGAGAGCTCCACCTCTAGGCCAGCGCACCACACTCAAAACCAGGGATATTATGGGATGCTATTAAATGTTACATGTTACATGGTTAACACCAGCAATGAGTCCTGTGAAGCTAACGAATGAAAGGACTTGTTCCAAACCCAATGTGTTTGAACTGGATATAAAGGGATTCCCTGAATTTTTTAAGGGGGGAGGGAGCTCTTCTCACTTATTAATCACGCCTCTCCTTGTTTGTGCAAAAATAAAGAGATATTCAACCACTTTTCTGGCTCGGATTCTAATTGGGCAAGGCGCACAGATCTTGCCAGCATTATGGCTAATAATATCCTAAGTTCCAAAGCAAAGAAGCATGTGTGAAAAATAGAGACAAATGAATTGTTCTCACCATGGTGACCAGTTGAATTGTAGGGCTAATTATGAGCTCGGGTGCTGGTAAAACCCCTTGGTTAGCTTTCCAAAGGAGGTAGGAGATGGTGGAGAAACACAGCACGAACAAGGCGAAGCCAAGAATCTAAAGAAACGGAAAAGAGCACAATTAGAAAAATTTGAGATCCATTTTTCCCCCCTAAGGATATCATATAGCTATCATTACAGGGAGTCCTTCACTTACAATCATTCGGTGAGCAACTGTTGGAAACCACAATGGCACTGGGAAAAGTGACTTACAACCAGTCCTCACACTTAACAACCATTGGAGCCATTGTAGGGGGTGGGCTTCAAATTTTTTAGCAAGGGGCTCCCTGCCCTAATGACTGCCTGGCTGGGCGTGACTGGGTGGTCATATGACTGGGTGTGGGTGTAGCCAACTCCAGCAACTCGAGGTTGCTTCTTTGCCCTAAACCTAAAAAAGATAATATACCAAAAAGTTGTTTATTATTTCGTGCATTTAATCCTTAAATAAAAGACTGGGTGAACCAGGCTTAATAGCAGTGACTGTGAGAGGGATCTTGGAGTCTTAGTGGAGTTTCTGGTGAGTTACATGATTCTTATTATTTGGGGATTAATCCCCTCGGAGGCTAGTGGCTATGTTCTCTGATTTTCTCAATGGCTGTCCCTCTCAAACGCTGAATAGATTGTTTATCTAGCCTGCAACATTTTTACAAGGTGTGAAATGCTCTTGGCTGAATGCCCAGAAGTTCAATTAAGCCTATTCAGAGCTTTCTCTTGCTGCTTCTCTTTCTGAGGTTATTGGGGGCTCTCTGAGCCCTGCAGAGTCTTAGCTAGCGGCTCTCCTGAGCCACCTCTGATTATAGAATCCCAATGGCCATGTAATCAAAATTCACGTGTTTGGGCACCATCACGTATTTATAATGGTTTTAGGATCTTGGGGGGTCATGCAATTTCCATTTGTGACTTTCTATCTTGCTTCCAACGAGCGAGTGAATCCAGATTCATTTAATTACCACATGATTCACTTAGCAATGGCAGTGATTCATTTAATGACTGCGGCCCAAAGGTTGCAAAGTCAGACGTGACTCACTGAGCAACTGCCTTGCTTAAGCAATGGAAAATTTGGTCTACCTGTATTTTAAACTGTATTTCTACCACTTCATCATTCTTATTTGTGCTTGAACACTCTAGGTGGAAAGAGAACAGCATAATGATAATAATCACAACTGTATTGATTGGATGTTTAACCACAATTATATTGAATTGGATGTTTTTACCGGTTTTACTGTTTTTGTTTTAAAGGTGTGTTTTTATCTTTTTAATTGTAATATCTTTTATGAATGGTAAGCCATCCAGACTCATTGACTGAAATGGGCAGCCACTGAAATTGAACAAAAGAACAAAGAATCCCACAAAAGAACAAAGAATCCGACATGCTTATGGATGGCTGGAATCAGTGGTGGGATTCAAATAATTTAACAATTGGTTCTCTGCTCTAATGATTTCTTCCAACAACCAGCTCACCAAACTGCTCAGAAAGTTAACAACCGGTTCTCCCAAACTGGTACGAACTGGCTGAATCCCACCACTGGTTGGAATCCTTCTCCCGGGTTTGAACCTTACCATTTTTGCTTTGAAGACAGCCGACATCCTGATATAGCCCCTGCGGTTTTTCTGAAGGTAAAGATAATAGAAGGGGAAAGAAATCCATAGATAGATGCAAGGGATCCAAACTGCAACAGTGTTTTGAAAACAGGCTGCAAAGCCTGGGAGATCCATCCACCATGTCTGGCTCCGGTTCTACGAAAACACAAGATCACAAAATGCAAAATCACAACTGCTGAATTCAAAACATGTACTCTGTAATTGTCTAGCTTCCATCCAGAAAGGCTATTAATAAAGCAGTTCAACCGGTTCAACCAATTTCAAACACCAACTGACTTAAAACCCAAAGCCAACCAGTAACGATATTTCAAAAGCAGTGGGGGAAAATTACACGTTTTTTTCAGATAAGACCTACGCAGTACATTTAAATGGTCAAGCGCCCAGGTTCTTTTTCTCCTGCTTTTCTATGCTAAGGAACTGTTAGGTCCTCTACGGTTACAGTTTCTGTCTGTTCCCTGTTTTTGATCACCGCTATAATCCTTCTGAGTTCTGTCTCTCTTGATAATGTCCTCCAACTCCTCCTCTTTCTCAGTCTTAGCCAGAAAGCATTTTGAAGAATGTCCAGAAGTCCAAAGTTTCACTATTATTATTATTATTTTCCTCCTCTCTTGCATCCAGTCTAAAAGGCAGAGTTTTATGGTTCCCAAGATCGGTTTTCTGTTCTGTTACTTATCTCCAAATCTGACTTGAGGAAGGAACTAGGAAATATGAATTGATGGGGGTGGGGAAAAACTTTAACAAGAAAGAAAACAGATAGATATCTGATATTAACACAGTTGAGAAAGTCCAGAAATATTTCACAAGAAGAGTTCTCCATTCCTCTACTCGTTGCAGAATACCTTATGCCACCAGACTTGAAATTCTAGACCTAGAAAACCTAGAACTACGCCGCCTTCGGTCCGATCTAAGTATAGTATATAAAATCATACATTGCAATGTCCTACCTGTCAATAAATACTTCAGCTTCAACCATAACAATATAAAGAGTGCACAATAGATACAAACTCAAGGTAAACTGCACCAAACTTGATTGCAGGAAATACGACTTCAGCAACAGAGTGGTCAATGTCTGGAATACTCTACCTGACTCTGTGGTTTCTTCCCCAAACCCCAAAAACTTTAATCTTAGACTGTCTACTATTGACCTCACCCCTTTCCTAAGAGGTCTGTAGGGGGTGTGCATAAGTGCACCAACGTGCCTACCATCCCTGTCCTATTGATTCTTTTTATTTTTCTTATATGTATCCATTTCATGTATCCATAACTATGTTTATACTTATACCTGTTATCTTATAATTACTTGACAAATAAATAAATGAAATAATAATAATAAAAAAATAGATGGACAGAATCTCTTACCGGTGAGTGGGCATGCATAAATTTGTACGTGGAAAATGATCAGGGCAGAATGCTCATTGCCCTTCGCTTGGACCAGCCTGATTCAGTGTCTATGCATATTAAATTTACCCGCAGTGAAAGCCATATATCAATCAATAGTCAGCAAGAACTGTTTTCTGCTCACCCCGAGTCCAGCTGTTGCATTCTGCGGAGAACTACATAACCCAGGAACCCTGGTCATCATAGCCGTGGAGGAGGCTTCTGTCTTGTACAGATCTGATTGCTGCCTGCTGTCATTCTGCAATATTTATCTTCTTTGGTTCTGTGTGTTCTACCCCTTCCAGAGGGGTGGGGATTTAGAACATAGAATAACAGAGTTGGAAGGGACCTCGGAGGTCTTCTAGCCCAACCGCCTGCTGAGGCAGGAAATAGATAACCATTTCAGACAAATGGTTATCTAATCTCTTCTTAAAAATTTCCGGTGTTGGAGCATTTCCAACTTCTGGAAGCAAGTTGTTCCACTGATTAATTGTTCTCACTGTCAGTAAATTTCTCCTTAGTTCTAGGTTGCTTCTCTCCTTGATTGGTTTCCACCAGTTGCTTCTTGTCCTGCCTTCAGGTGCTTTGGAGAATAGCTTGACTCCCTCTTCTTTGTGGCAGCTCCTGAGATACTGGAACACTGCTGTCATATCACCCCTAGTCCTTCTTTTCATAAGATTAGACATACTCAATTCCAGCAACCATTCTTCATGTTTTAGCCTCCAGTCCCCTAATCATCTTTGTTGCTCTTCTCTGCACCTTAGACGGATTCTCACACTATATGGAGCCCCAATTTCTCTAATCATGTTTTGTTAAATAAGCCACAATGGTTCAGTTCTAAATCTTGGTTTACAATATATGGTGAGGTGAGGGGGAGGGTGTTATTGAAACCAGAAATGCAAAATAAACCACCCTGACGTCATTCCTGAGGATGAGCTGTTTTAAACAGAGCGCTTTGGGTATGTAGTAGTAAAGTCCACTGAAGATTAGATGCCTGGCTTGGTGTAAATTAATCAATAATCCAGACTGGTAAATGATTCTCTTAAATTGAAAAGCCGTCTAGGATTGATGCCACGGCTTAGATTCCTGCTTTAGTTGATAAATCAACCATGTGCGCTGAGAATGTAAATCCTGCTAGAGTCAGCATCTGGCTGAGACATAGGAAGGTCTGAAAAAGGACAACACAGTTACCCGTCTTTCTTTGTATTGAACTGAACATCAGTAAGAAATGGTGGTTGAACCAAAGCTGTGGCAGGAAAACCCAGATTCAAATAAGTTTGTGCTAGTAAATCTCTCTCAGCCACATAAGTGGCTATGAAGAACCAGTTTGGTCTCGTGGTGAAGGCACTAGACTAGAAATCAGGAGATGGTGAGTTTTAGTACCACCTTAGGCATGCAAGCCAGCTGGGTGACTTTGGGCCAATCACTAGGAGACTGTGAGTTCTAGTCCCACCTTTGGTGTGAAAGCTATCTGGGTGATCTTTGGCCAATCACCAGAAGGTGAGTTCTAGTCCCACCTTAGGCATGAGAGCCAGCTGAGTGACTTCGGGCTAGTCCCTCTCTTTCAGCCCAACCCACCTCACAGGGTTGTTGTTGTGAGGAAAATAGGAGAAGGAAGGAGTATCAGATATGTTCACGGCCTTGAGTTATTTATACCAATAATAAAGGTGCATAGGGTGTTTTTTTTTTTTTTTGTGGTCCATTGTGTTGCGAATTTCAGCCAATAAAGGGGTGTAGATGGTTAAATAACACAACCATGTAGATGTCATAACAAATACGGGTTACCGAATAAATTTGCAATAGATGCAAGGACTCCAGAACCACACTGCAACCTTTGTGGCATAACATCACGAAGCTTCACATCATCCTACGGGCCAGTTTGTTGCAATGCCAACACAACCCGTTTGATTACAACATCCCTGTCCTGAAAACAACCCATTTGATTATCATAGTTCACCGCACTCCACAAATTCACAAAATGGGTTGCTTGTATGAACCCAGCCGACTTGCACACTGCAGTCTTTTAGTAACCTCTCGTTCAGAAATCCTTCTGCATTTGGATGAGTATTTTCCCACAAACTCTGTCGTTATTACCTGTTCCTGTACATCCACTTATTAATCTGCCCTGCCCATTGATTCTCTTCAGGAAGAGCTGGAAGTGAGCTAAGCTCACCTCACAACGCAGCTGAATGCTCTGCAATTTCATTCCTCAGCAGTGATTTTAACAGTAAGCCACGATTAAACAAACAATGACTCGATATTAGGCGGAGGGAAGCAACTATATAAATTTCAGTATAAATTTGAACGCGTAAACCCAGGGAAGGTGTGAACAAAGCTGGAAACCACCAAAACTGTGGCTCCTCCTTTTGCTCATTTAACTTTTTCATAACTCAAGTTTGTTTGTTGTTAACTCTTTATGAGTTAAATTTAACTCATAAATTAAAACACAGAATAAAAAGCATACACTAAATTTATTTTAATGTATGCTTTTTATTGTTTTTTATTATGGGCAATGAAATTTCATTTCAATATATGCCGATTAGTACATTCGAAGTCACAATAAAGGTATTCTTAGTCTGTAAAATCCCCAGAGTCGCTCAGATGTGATGGGAGGTGTAGAAACATAATAAATAAGCAAATAATCAGATAAACAAACAAACAAACAAATAAATTGCAAAAGCCCAACGCTTTGTAGAAATATAATAAACAAAGTCAAACAGAAATATAACAAATAAACAGATACCAAAGCCCAAGTTGTAGAAATATAATAAGACACAAAATAAATTGCAAAAGTCCAACACTTTGTAGAAATATAATAAACAAATAAACAGATACACAAATTGCAAAAGCCCAACGCTTTGTAGAAATATAATAAACGGATACATAAATAAATTGCAAAAGTCCAACACTTTGTAGAAATATAATAAACAAATAAACAGATACACAAATTGCAAAAGCCCAATGCTTTGTAGAAATATAATAAACGGATACATAAATAAATTGCAAAAGCCCAACGCTTTGTAGAAATATAATAAACGGATACATAAATAAATTGCAAAAGCCCAACGCTTTGTAGAAATATAATAAACGGATACATAAATAAATTGCAAAAGTCCAACACTTTGTAGAAATATAATAAATAAACAGACACACAAATTGCAAAAGCCCAATGCTTTGTAGAAATATAATAAACAAATAAACAGATACACAAATTGCAAAAGCCCAACGCTTTGTAGAAATATAATAAACGGATACATAAATAAATTGCAAAAGCCCAACGTTTTGTAGAAATATAATAAACAAATAAACAGATACACAAACAAATTGCAAAAGCCCAACGTTTTGTAGAAATATAATAAAGAAATAAACAGACACACAAATTGCAAAAGCTCAACGTTTTGTAGAAATATAATAAAGAAATAAACAGACACACAAATAAACAAATTGCAGAACTCCAATGCTTTCCCCTTTCTAAATGTTTCTTTTTTTTCTAAGTGTCCTTCTCTTGAAGCCTCCGAAGCAACCGAGACGAAAACGCCTCCCGCCTAGCACGGCCCGAAAAAGTAAACTTCCGTTTTCCTGGTCCACTCTGCCCCCTCTGCGAAGAAACCACCGAGCACGTTGGCGGGCGCATGCGCCTCGTCTCTTCCTGAGTCAGCGCTGGCCGGCGTGTTACGACGGGCGACTCGGTGATGCTGGGGCGATGCGGGTCGCCGTCGTGGGGTTGTTGCTGGTGGTGGGCGCTGTGCGGAGCCCTCTGGGCCGGGGCCGGGGGCTCCGAGGACATCGTGGTGGGCTGCGGGGGCTTCGTCAGGTCCGACGTCGAGATCAACTACTCCCTGATCGAGGTGAGCGCTCGCCCTGGTAGGTAGGACAGTGGGGGCTTGGAAGGAAAAGAGGAAGGTATTTAAAAAAAATCGTTAATTAATATTAAAAGTTAAATTAGAAGTGACTTTTTATAATGAAAGTGTATGCTAGACCAGCGGGTCTCTCCAACCTTAGCTCTTTATTTTATTTTATTTATTTTATTTTATCAATTGCTTACAAGATAATAGGCATAAGTAAAAACATAGTTATGAATACATGGATACATATAAGAAAAATAAAAAATATATAAAAGAAACAATAGGACAGGGACGGTAGGCACGTTGGTGCAAATCCCCCCTCTGTTTGTCTGTCTGTATCTCTTATCTCTCTATAATACCTATCCATCTATATAATATCTATCTCTATCTATCTCTCTATAACTGTATAATATCTATCTCTACTTACCTACCTATCTATATCATCTACCTTCATGTCTATCTATCTTCATTTGTCTGTCTATCATCTATCTAGATCTCTTTAATACCTATCTCTATCTCTATTATATCTATATCTATCAATCATCTATCTTCATGTCTATCTTCATTTGTCTGTCAGTCTGCCTGTCTGTCTATATCTATCTGTCTGTCTATCTATCTCTATCTATCTATCTATCTATCTATCTATCTATCTATCTATCTATCTATCTACCTCATCTATCTACCTATATTTACTCTATCTGTGAAATATCATTCATGCATCATCACAAAATCTCCAGAACCGTAAAGTCTACAAATTTGAAATTTGGCATGACTTCTAGGTGCTCACTAAGAAAGGATTTTTCGAAATGATCATCAGAGCATTAGTATTTTCTATATTATTATTATTATTATTATTATTATTATTATTATTATTATTATTATTATTATTATTATTATTATTATTATTATTAACATGCTCTGATGCTCAGGAGTTCTACTCCCCCTCCCCACCTGAAAATAAATCTGTTCCAAATGCATAACGCAAGCAGAGGAGACGAGTTTCAGAGGGTTAAACCCTGTTGTTGGTTGTTGTTTTTTTCAAACCACAGTGGCTGGTTTGCACAAGAGTTCAAATGCAACAGGACTTGCACAACCCAAGACCTCTTCCATTTATGGCAAAAGAAACCAGTGGCCTTTGAGACGAGAGCCTCCGATTAATTGGAGAGGAATAGCTTTTAAGACATTTTGGGATGGGTTTCAAATTGTAGAAGATTACTGTACACTGGCAAGATACTGTCAATTGGCCTTGGCCAAGAGTTGGGTTCGATGGCAGCAGGACTTAAGTGTCATAAATCAACAGCTTTTCCAGAATAATAAACCATTTTTTTTCTCCCTTTTCAATGTTTCTTCTGCAGATTAAATTGTACACCAAGCACGGCACTTTGAAGTACCAAACTGACTGCGCTCCAAATAATGGTTACTTTATGATTCCTCTGTATGATAAGGTGAGAGACTTATCTAATAATTTAAAATAGGTGGCGTTACGTTTCAGGTCTGTGTTTAAACAAAATCCTACTGAAACTGGTTTCTTCAATTTCATATTTGCCATTCTGCTGGCTGTGGATAATGGATGAGTACCTGGGGCTGGTGAAAAGCGCACCGAGAAATTCATGAAATGTGTGTGTGTGTAATATATATATATAAATATATTTAAGCAAAGGTTTCTAAAGGTAAATAAGATTTCAAAATGGATTGAAATGTAAAGTTTATGAATGGAGGTAGGTCAATGACTGAGCAGGAATTCCTCTGGGAGTTTTCTTTGTCCCTGTCCAAAATCTTAACCACGATATTCCCTGTCATTATTTATGATAAAGGATTGAATCGCAGTACCTTATAAGTACATTTTTTTTCTGTTTTCCTTTTTTTAAGGGGGATTTTGTCCTTAAAATTGAGCCTCCCCTAGGGTGGAGCTTTGGTAAGTTGCTATTTTTATAGAAAATGTTCCCAAATGATCTGAAGCTTATTACAGTTGTATATTTGTTTATAAACTATGTTATAATAAACTTAGTTGTTCATTACAGTTGTTTATTGAAGCCCATCCCAAGTTGACTTTCTGATCTGCCCAATATCTGAAGTCTTGACCATTGAGAATCTTTAATTTTCCAAGGGCTGTGATTGTGTATTCATTCTCATTGAAAGAGATCCAGTTGTGGGTGTTTTTTTTTGACGTACTTCCCTTTTACTGTTTCTGAATCTCTGCAACTCAAGGTTGCACTCTGTAATTCTTAGCGTTTTGCTTGCAGATGTTTCATTTATAGATGAATCGATATTTATAGACGTTTCATTTATGGACCCTCCCTCACACTGATGATGTTACCTAGTTGGTTAATGAAACGTCTGCAAGCAAGCAGCCAAGTTCAGAGAACACCAAAGCCTGAACTGATTAGAAGTGTTTATGCTCAGAACAATTCCTAAATCTGCTTTCTGTGCTTATTTGCTTCCATTGAAATCACTCAGAGGGCATTCTAATGCCTTTTTACCAGCTGATAAGCTATCATGGATCTAGTGAGGGTTACTTTGAGTAGACATGGATTGGATTGTGCTCTAGGTCAGTCTTTGCACTTGGTGGCTGGATGGGGTGGGTGAGGGAAACTGGGCCATGTGAATGGCGGCCTGGCAGGCACATGTGCACGCGCATCTCAAGTGTGCATGCATATGCGCATGCTGTTCTGGCCCAACCGGGTTCCCAAAGAGCAAACACAGACAAAGGCAGCAGCCCCCACCTTTTAAAGTTTAATAACCAATTCTGTTCTGAAGGCTGCTTTCCCCTAATTAGCTCCGACAAGAAAGACCCTTGCCAAGGTGTTTGTCAAGGCTGGCAAAAACCCAGAGATAAGAAGTAATTTATTTATACGAACTAAGATGTCCACCGGTTGAGCTTCAGAGCTTCTTTGCTTCCTGCAAAGAACGCTTTTCTAAACCTGGCTTTTATCCTCTTGAGGGAGGGGGCATTACCTTGCAGCCTTACTCCCAAGTTGCCTGCGCTGCTGTAATTGTTCTTTCCTCTGAGCAATCCTTCGTGCACATGCACTTGGCACAGGCTTCTCGGGAACCTCCTCATCACTGCTGCCAGCCCCCACAATCTCTGAAGGCAGCAGTCCACTCCCTGATGGTCCTGGCCCTTCATCCTGGCCCAGTCATCGCTCTCCTCAGCCATCGGCGCTAGTCTTTAGCAGGAAAGAATCCCGTTTGAGGGTTTTGATCTTCCTTTCCAGAGCCAACGAGTGTGGACATCCATGTTGACGGCATCAACGACATCTGCAGTAAAGGAGGTGACATCAATTTTATTTTCACTGGCTTCTCAGTCAATGGGAAGGTGAGCGTTCCTCTTTTTAATTTTAATTGTTTTGGACAGCTGCCTGTGTTATGTTTCCTGTGCAGACCTGCTTGGTCCTCAAGACTGTTTCGTAAGTGGTGCTTGAAGACTCACCATTAAGGCTGCATGTTTTTTTGTGGCGTCTTCCTCTTGGGTGATAACACATTTTGCTTTTAAATTTAAACATGCACCAACTCAGAAAGCTCAAACTGCCCAAGGAGCTGCTGATCCAGCTCTACAGTGAAATTATGGAGTCTGTCATCTGCACCTCTATAACTGTCCGGTTTGGTTCTGCAACCCAACAAGACAGACACAGACTAGGACTCCAGAAAAAAAACAAATTACTAACAATCAGCTTTTAATAAGGACCTGTATATACTGCATGAGCCAAAAAGAGGGCTGTGAAAATATCTACAGACCGCTCACATCCCGGACATAAACTGTTTCAACTCCTTCCCTCCAAACAATGATATAGAGCACTGCATACCAGAACAACTAGACACAAGGACTTTTTCTTTCCAAACACCATCACTGTGCTAAACAAATAATTCCCTCAACACTGTCCAACTATTTACAGAGTCTGCATTACTATTACTATTAATCTTCTCATCCTTCCTTTCACCCATCTCTTCCCACTTGGGACTGTAGGACTGTAACTTTGTGGCTTGTATCCTTACGATTTATATTGACTGTTTCCTAGTATGATTTGATTGCTTATTGTACCCTATGACTATTATTAAGTGTGGTACCTGATGGTTTTTGACTCTTGACGAATGTATCTTTTCTTTTATGTACACTGAGAGCATTTGCACCAAAACAAATTCCTTGTGTGTCCAATCACACTTGGCCAATAAAGAATTCAATTCAATTCATTTCTATTCATATGATGTACGACAATCTTTTCTTTTATGTACACTGAGTGCATTTGCACCAAGACAAATTCCTTGTGTGTGTCCAATCACACTTGGCCAATAAAGAATTCTATGCTATTCTAAACCTTGTTGAACATCATGCCTTTTTCTTTTAAAGCTGAAAGGCGGTTTTATTCATTCCTTGCAGGTTCTTAGCAAAGGCCAGGCTTTGGGTCCTGCTGGCGTCCTTGTTGCACTCAGAAGTCCCAGCACAGGAGTGACCTTACAGAGCACAACCACTCAGCCTGGAGGAAAGTGAGTGTGAATTTGATTGAGATCTCACAACACTTTGTGGTAAAACCCATTTCTCAAGAATTGAACAGTATCGGCAAGGTTAGGACAGGGATGTCAAACTCAAGGCCCTGGGGGCTGGATCCGGCCCGCAAGATGCTTAGATCTGGCTCATGGGACCTCTTGTGGTTCACTGGCAGCCTGTGCAGACAGCAGCGCAATCAGTGGGGAAGAACGGGGACTAATCCGGGAGTCTGGGGAGGACTCAGACGAGGGTCCTGCATCCAATGCAGAGATGGGGCCAGGACCATCTGGGAGTTGGGTGCTGACTTAGGAGCCTCCAGAGCCTGGCAGCAGTGAGGCAGAGGAACAAGGGGAGCCTGTTCCCAGTGCGCGTATGCGCAGAGCTGCTAGAAGGCGAGAACAGCTGAAACAAAAGGGGCGACTCGGGAGTAAGGCTGGGAGGTGATTGTCCCTCCCATAATGGATAAAGGACAGGCAAAGGTGAAGGAACCTTTGCAGGAAGCAAAGTAGTTCACTCTGTTTGGATCAATTCTTGAAGCTCTGTGTGGACTTTGTACTTCGGCTGGTTTTTAGAATTCATTTGGCACTCTAGTTGTTGGCGGCTATTCAAAGGAGAGAAAGGTGGGTGCTTATCTCGAGGGACTGTTTGGGACTCATTACCGGCTGGGAATGAAAATAACTACCAGCATTGAAATAAAACAAGAGTTGTTTTAAATAAGCGTGTGCTTAATTACGGTCTCAGGAAGCCTTGGTCCGAACAGGACCACCCTGGAAATAGTGAAGGACCGCCCCGTGGTGCCTCTGCCAGCGACAGGTGTAGCAATAACCGTTCTGGTAGGAATGCCTGGGTGGTAATTTTGAGGACTTCTGGAGAATATCCAACTGGGGACATGGATTTTATTGTCCTGTTGGTCCCCAAAACTGGAGGGGGAAGTGAATTTTAGCCACTGAATTTTATATCAATGGATAGGAATGTTCCATATGGACTATTTTGGTGTCTTTTTCTTTTCTCAGATATGCCTTCTTAAAAGTGCTTCCCGGAGAATATGAAGTCTTTGCTTCTCATCCCACCTGGACTCTGAAAGAGGTAATAAACATGACTGTTGTCCTCTTTAGTCGATTCCCAAAGGGAAAGTGATTCTTTCCCAGCTCAATTCTCCCAAGTTATCTTTAGCGTGATTTATTGAAATGAAAGCAGCCGGGTCACAAGAATTCCCGCAGCTGAAACTCCTTTGCGTATCGAGCCAGTTTATCCCAGTGACTTATCAAGGTGGAGATTTTTCAGTTTTGAACTAGTGCAGCGCTGGATCTCTTCCCTGATAATGGAAGAGATCCACCCCTGTTTACATGAACAGTTTCCTGGAGCCAATCATTACACTCTGAAGTGGATGCGTTAAGGAGATGCTATCCGTATCTTGATTATATTTTTTTAAAAAAACCATAGACCTTTCCACCATTCATATTTTCTTTGAGAGGGCAAATAGCAGTAGCATTTAGACTTAACATGCCACTTCCTAATACTTTACAGCCCTCTCAAAGGGGTTTGCAGAGTCAGCCTATCGCCCTCCAACAATTTGGGTCCTCATTTTGCCGACTTTGGAAGGATGGAAGGCTGAGTCACACTTAAGACCCGTCAGGATTGAACTCCTGGCAGTGGGCAGAGTTTGCCTGCAACACTGCATTCCAACTACAGCACCATCAGGGCTTATACACATAAGTAACTTTCCCAAGATGAATTGAGGTTCCCAATCGCACCAAGTCATGTCTTTGTATATTGTTTTAATCCAGCAAGCGGAGTATGTAAATCGTAGGTTTTTGCCTTACAATAGGACTTAGACTTACACACCGCTTCATAGTTTCTCTACAGGTTCCGTGGAGGCAAAGAAACGCTGATAATAACTCTCCCAGTCCTCAGCAGAGATTGGTATATCCAATGCAAATCTCCGTTCCTTTAGGACACCTGCTACAGAGTGCCAAAATATTACTGAGTTATGACTTTTGGCAGCCAGCTCAAGTTCTGACCAGATTGAAGCGGCAAAACTTGTTTTCCTTAATTTTACAATTTTTGTACATTCTCTTCTTGTGTGCAACATCTCAGCTTGTATATGAGTAGTAGGATTCCTTTGGGCTAGCCTCATGGCTGCCTTCCATTTCTTTTTCAGCCGCTGGCATTCAGGATCAAACCAACGGGGTCATAGTGCTTTACAGCCCTTTCTAAATGGTTTACAAAGTCAGCCTATTGCACCCCTCCCCCAAACAATCTGGGTCTTCATTTTACCGACCTTGGAAGGGATAGAAGGCTGAATCAACTTTGAGCTGGTCAGGATCGAACTGCTAGCAGTCGGCAGAGTTTGCCTGCAAGATTGCATTCTAACCACTGCGCCGCTAGGATTTGATACAGCGATATTGTCAGGATTCCGGCAGTTGCCCTAATTAAATCATGAGCCTTGAGCCAAGCTTCAAAAACTTCAAAGGATTTATTAGGAGCGAACAGGTCGGCATGACCTCTATGAAGCCGATTCTGAGACACGTAATTCATTGTCACCCTTTGACCCTGGTTTCTCCCCATCCCTCTGGGTGTATCATAATTCATATTCTCCAACGGAACACTTCCATAGCCAAGAGTCCTCAATCGCATTCTCCAATTAGAGATTTGCATGGCAGAAATTCCGGTAGCGTAGTTACAATCTTTGCAAGATAAGAATGGAATGCACTTTCAGTTCCAAACTGCTGCGCTGCTCTTTCAAATTTCTCTCCCCTCCCCCCCCTTCTGTTCATAGCAACTCTAAAACAGGCATAGAAATGTTTTATGAGTTGACATATATATCTTGCATCACCTGTTGCTCTTGGTATTTCAGGCCACCACTACTGTCCGAGTCACCAGCTCCAATGCTTACGCTTCCAGCCCACTTATCGTGGCCGGGTACAATGTCTCTGGATCTGTCCGAAGTGATGGTGAGCCGATGAAAGGGGTCATGTTCCTCCTTTTCTCCTCTTCGGTGTCAAAGGAGGTCAGTCCAGATGCTATGAATCAAAACTATTGGTATCAATTAGCTCCTCCATCGATCGGTTCCCTTCTCCGCCTTGTGCCACATGTAGTACTTGATGATGGCAATTCCATGTAGGAAGACTCGTCAAGGCTGAGTCTGTTCTGGAACCAATTAATTATTGGCTCCTGTTGTGGGTGGCAGAATGGACCGTACCATTCTGTGTCTTTAGGGACTAATGTAACTGGAGGACCATCTGTAGAGATTAAGTTGATGGAGGTCTACCTGTAGGGATGGCCATAACTTGAGGACTACGTATAGGGTTTAATGCCATAATTCAAGGATCACTTGTAGCGATTAATCTTGTAACTCAAGGACCACCTGTAGGGATTAATGTAACTCGAGGATCACCTTTGGGATTAACATCATAGCTTGAGGACTACTAGTAGCGATCAGTGCCATAGCTTGAGGACTACTAGTAGCAATCAATGCCATAGCTCAAGGACCACCTGCAGAGATTAATGTTGTAACTTGAAGCTTACCTGTAGGGCAAGGGTCTTCAAACTTGGCAAGTTTAAGACTTGTGGAGTTTAAGACTTGGCAAGTTTTAAGATTTGTTCAACTCCCAGAATTCCTGACCTAACATGACTGGAGGAGGAATTCTGGGAGTTGAAATCCACAAGTCTTAAAGCTGTCAAGTTTGAAGACCCCTGCTGTAGGGATTCACGTTGTAACATGAGGACTACCTGTAGGGATTAATGTAATTTGAGGACTACTTATAGGGATTAAAGCCGTAACTCGAGGCCTATCTGTAAGTTTTAATGTCATAACTTGAGGACCACCTGTACGATTGAATGTTTTAACGATGGTAATGTAGGGATTAATGCTGTAACTTGAGGACTACCTGTAAGGATTAATGTCATAACTTGAGGACTATCTGTAATGATTAATGTTGTACCTCAGGGACCAACTGTATGTCGTAATTCAAGACCACCTGTCAGGATCAATATTATAACTCAAAAGACCACCTGTAGGATGAACGTCATAACTAGAGGCCTACCTGTAGGGATTAATGTCATAACTCGAAGATCAGCTTTGGGATTAGTGCCATCACTCGATCACCTGTAGGGATTAATATTATCTCTCTGCACAGGACATTATGGGCTGCAATCCTTCTCCGGTTGATGGTTTCCCCGCATGGGACGATTCTCTTGCCTACCTTTGCAACGTCATTTCTAAAGAGGACGGCACCTTCACCTTCCAGTCTCTGCCGAGTGGCAAATATGCCGTGGTGAGTAAGCTGCCAGAAGATTTTCCTCAATAGCGCAGCGGCTTCAGAGGTGGTATTCAGCCGGTTCGGACCGGTGCTGGCGTACTGGCGGCAAAAACTTTGACCAGTTTGGAGAACCGGCAGATACCACCTCTGACTGGCTCCGCCCCTGCCCCCGCCCTTTCCCATCCTATATTTCATTGATTTTTACCTCAGCTGATCTGCGCGCCTCAGCTGAGCTAAAAAAACAGCTCACCTCACTGAGAGCGATCTTTGAGTGCTATGCATGCGCGTGAAGCGATTTTTTGAGTGATGCGCGCGTGCGGGATGTGATTTTTTAAAAAGTAATTTTATTGAAAACAGACATTTAAAAAGTCTTGAACGTGGTGGACTTTCTTTGACGTACATTTCAGTCTTTACCTTTTATACTAGAAAAAAAAACATTAAGCAATATAAGCATTTATAGATGTCAGATCCGTGTATCTTGTCATTTCTTCAGTGGAAGAAGAAGGGGAGGGAGGCTGGTAAAGAAATCCTTTCTTGATGTAACCTGAATATATTTAATCTTATATCGAATTTGTATGACCCACACATGATACAATGGAGGGAGAAAAGCCAGATGGTCAAAACTATCACCTCTGAGAGGCACAGCCAGGAGATGAGAAGATCATAAAAATTCCACAGTGAGATGTGTCTTGGGAATCTCTGGAAAAGTTCGTTCTAAAAAGGGGGGGGAATTAAGATTGCCTGGGAAACTCTGAAAAAGATCGTTCCTTACAAAAGGGGTGGGGAGGAATTAACATACTGGCTTTTGTTTCACTAAATACACATCGAGATAAGGGGAGGGGTTCTAAACTCCCTTATCTATCCCTGTATGCCTGAGAGACCTCAGATGCTGCTTTGAACTCCTACAGGAATTGTCTCATCTCAATAAAGGATTCCTTTTTGATACGTTTTCAGAAGTTCATTCTAGTTGAGTGAACGGGAAAAGTTCTGTAGCCTTGACATAATACATGTATACATACATATACATATTTACATTTAGTCTTTGTGTCGTTTTATATCTTATTCATTGTACTGCATTTCAATTATGTTGTAAATTTAATTTACATTTTATAGACTTCCTTTCATATCCCTCCATATATAAGAGTTGTTCCATACTTTATAATATTCTGATATGTCTTGTTCTTTCCCGTCTAATGTCAAACTGTCTAGTTCAGCGCGTTGAAAAATCTTACCTATTATTGCTTCGTCAATTTGGAATCTTCTTTTGACTTCCAAGTTTAGGCAAGCAATAGTCTTGCTGTTGTAATTGCATGATTAATTAGGTAAATATCTGCTTTACTAAAATTCTCCTGTTATTCCTAATAGGAACATCTCTGGTATAAAGTTAATTTTTAAGCCCGACGTGGTCTTTTGAGCTTGCACACACGCGAAGCGATCTGTGACTACTGCGCTTGCGGGGGAAGTGATCTTAAGAGTGCAGAGTGTGTGCGCAAAATGCGCAGAACCAGTGGCGTGCAATTTGGAACACCCACCACTGGTGGCTTCCGATTGCATGCATTCTGCTCTAAATCCTTCCTTGTACAGGGAAAGCATCGATCGATGCTCTTCAGAATTAGCGGAGGGTTTAGAAACTTAATTTGGAGAGGATTTTTTTTCTCCCCCAGCAGGACTCATCTGACTTGCAATATCAATAATAATGCAAGCATTGATGAAATTAAATGGAATAATCTGCTGATGGGGGGGATGCCAGGCCTCAGGCGCATGATTTCCACCTAAGAAATTCATGTCCGCATTAATGTAGTCGTGACGAGCTCAGCAAGAAATCTGTTAGCAGTGTTTATAGTTATTCAATTTGATTGAATGTTTTCAGCTGGGTTTCCCTTCCCCTTCTAGTTTTGGACGCCACTCAGAATCCGCTGGAGCTGGGAGGTCAATAAATTTTGAATAATAAACTGGCGATTGGTCCCAGTGGTTTTATATATATAAAAAAATTCTGAACCGCATTTGTGCTTATATCCTCAGATTTTAATCATTCTTAGGTCTTGGTTAGGAGGGTTAGGGCTTGAATTATTTAGTTTCCATCAGTCTATGAATCTGATTATAATACACTAGTGAGAAAGGACATTGGGCTTTTCTCCCCTTCGATAGTAATTTTTATTCAGTGTGGAACTAATCAGTTCTCTCCAGACTGATTCACTCAGAAAGCTGGAGTGTTGACAGCACACTAAACTAATTTTATTGCTCATAGTCAATGGACCTCCAAAAACAAACAAACCGCCCAACCCTAAAATCTAGATTTTCTAGCCCAGGTGCTAACCATGCATAGGAAAGGATTCTGGCTTGGCCATATATATATTACAGATATATCCAATAGGATGGGGAGAATCTCGACTGGATTTGAACATTAAGAGACATTTTAATCTCTGGGTTGCTGTCTCCTTCCAGATACCCTTTTACAGGGGGGAGAGAATTACGTTCGACGTCGCCCCTTCCAAATTGGAGTTTGTCGTGGAGCACGATAGTCTCAAAATTGAGGTAGGTTCTGCCGGAAAGCTGTATTGGCGCCCTTTCATAAATTCCGTTGGAAGGGCCATCTTTTGAGACAATGGACGTTTGGAACACTTTGGAACTGTTTCAGAAAGGGGAGAGATGATAAAAGTGCAACAGAGTTCAAATTCTGTCCATCCTTTTCAGCCAGTCTTCCACGTCATGGGCTTCTCGGTCACGGGTAGGATTTTGAACAGCCCCGAGGGTGAAGGGGTGCCAGATGCCACCGTGATCCTGAATAGCCAGATTAAAGGTGGGTGCCAGTTTTGATATTGACCTGGATCAGGGATGTTCAACTCTGGCAACTTTAAGACATGTGGACTTGAATAGAATAGAGCTGGAAGGGACCTTGGAGGTCTTCTAGTCCAGCCCACTGCTCAAGCAGGAGAACCTATAGTCCTATACTATTTCAGGTAAGCATGTGCTGGCTGGGGATTTCTGGGAGTTGAAGTCCACAAGTCTTCAAGTCGCCAAGTTTGGACATCCCCTGAAAGATTTTGTATAGCAGCGACAGTTGTATAAAAGGTAATGCTGTGTTGTTGCAAAGACTTAGAAGAAATTTGGGGGTGGGGTTTAAAGAGGTGCTGAGATTACTATTTTGGGGGGAATTCCTGATCTGTAGCCAGGAAGTCAGTAGGAATTCTGAAAGTTTTAAGTCCCAGTTTCTTTGGCAATGGATAGATTACCTTTTATTTTTCTCACGGTTGTGTTGTGGTTCGCTGGCAGCCGGTGCAGATGGCAGCAGAATCAGACCAGTGGGGAAGAACGGGGACCAGTCAGGGAGTCTGGAGAGGACTCGGATTGAGGGTCCTGCATCCGATGCAGGGATGGGGGCCAGGACCATCTGGGAGTGGGGTGCTGACTCCGGAGCCTTTGGAGTCTGGCAGCAGCGAGGCAGAGGAACAAGGGGAGCCTGTTCCAGTGCGCATGTGCACAGAGCTGCTAGAAGGCGAGAGCAGCTAAAACAAAAGGGATGACTCGGGAGTAAGGCTGGGAGGTGATTGCCCCTCCCATAAGGGATAAAGGTCAGGCCAAGATGACGAAACCTTTGCAGGAAGCAAAGTCGTTCGATCGGTTCATTCTTGAAGCTCTTTGTGCTTCGGTTGGTTTCTTTTCTGGTTCATTTGATACTTCTGTTTTTGGCAGCAATTCAAAGGAAAGAAAGGTGGGTGTTTATTTCGGGGGACTGTTTGAGATTAATTCTGGCTGGGAATGAAAACAATTCCCAGTGTTGCAATAAACTAAGTTTTTTTTTTAAAATAACCATGTGCGTAATTATGGTTTAGGAAGCCTGGGTCAGAACAGGTTGTTCCTTTTTTTTTCTGATTCCAGTTACTACCCGGTCAGATGGTTCTTTCCGCCTTGAAAACATCACCACCGGCACATACACCATTCAGGCTCACAAAGACCACCTCTTCTTCGATACCATGACGGTGAAGATTGCTCCCAACACCCCACAGCTAGCTGATATCATAGTAACGGAGTGAGTGTGCCCTTCTTAAGAGTGTCCCTGCCTAAATTGAACTGGCCATTTTTCAGGCCGCTGTGCGAACCGTTGCATTTGTTTCTCCTTTGTTTAAACCAACCAACCAACTACAGATTCAGCGTCTGTGGGCAGATCTCCGTGACCCGCTTCCCCGATTCGATCAAGCAGATCACCAGATACAAAGTGAACATGTGGCCCCAGGAGAAGGAAAAGGCCGTGCTGCTGACTACCGAAACAGATGCTCGTGGTGGGTTTTGTTTCAAGGCGAGACCGGGGTTATATGTTCTCCAGGTATTTAGAATCTCTATTCTTTTCTTTGTTTCCTATTGCTTTTCTGTTTTTTTTTTTCCTGTTAGAAACACATTTGCTCTTGTTTCCTTGGGATTTTTATACTAGAAACAGGAAAGCTTTTTTTTTTTAAAAAAAATAAGGTTAAGAATTGCTTATTTCTACTTTGCAAATGGACATTTTTGCTGTCTGTCTTTTATTGTCTCAATGATCAGTTTCTCCCTTGGAATTTTACCACTCTAAATACAATTAACATCTATCTATCTTATCTGTCTATCTATCTATCTATCTATCTATCTATCTATCTATCTATCTATCTATCTATATTAAACTAAAAAAAAAACAACACAGGGAAACTGGGGCTTTTAATCTTTTGGACGATGTCCCCTTCTTCATTTCATCTAGATTTTATTGCTATTATTCCATTGTTTTTGCACCATTGGCAGTAAAAATGTCTACTGATTCAGGGGGTAATTATGCAATCTTGCATCTTTTGGATTACAGTTCCCACAATCTCTTAGTAGAGTCCGGGGGTGAAAAGGATTAAGGTTTGGAGGGCCCCTGGGAATGTATGATGCCTCCTTCCTGATTAGTTTACCGGCTTTTTCTGAGTATAGAAACCAATGGGCTGCATGCAGTTTATTAAGCCAGGATTCCTTGTGTATCATACGTGAGGATCTGCTATGTCGCAGTGCATGGGAGCCTTGATACCTGCTACTTGCACTGATTGCAGTAACAGAACAGGGAAAATCTTCTGTGGTTCTAAGACAACGGGTAAAAAAGTAAAGAAAGGTTGCAAAAGTTGTAGCAAACCTCACCAAAAAGGGCCATTGGCTGACAGGAAAGGCCTAGAAGTTTTATTTTTTTTAATTGGGTGTTTGGTTTTTTTCCAGTATCTATCCTGAATTCCAGAATTGCTTTCCTGCAGGTCATTGTTCCCGATGCGGAAGTGAGAGCAGGACTTGCTTTAAAGCCCAAAGTGTTTCCTGTTACAGTGGCTTCCAAGCCCGTGCTGGATGTGATTTTCTCTCAGTTCTTGGCTTCTGTTTCCGGGAAGATCACTTGTTTGGGTAAGCTATTTTTCCCTTCAGGTCCATGAAAAGCACAGAGTTTGACCTGTCCTGCCCTATCTTGGCTTCTGTTGCATTGGGCATCGCCTTCTGATGGTCCATGAAGTTGGACTCCCAAGGGAGCCAGAAGACCAGAGAAAAGCGACTGAATTCACCTTGCCAACTTTTTTATGGCTCACCTGTCCTCATTCCTGGTTTTCTCGCAGATGCTTGCGGGGAATTGATGGTGATACTTCAGTCCATCCTTCGGCCAGGAGAAAAACGAAGCCTCCAACTTACAGCCAAGTCAACTTCCTTGGCTTTTACCTTTGAAAATGTCCTGCCGGGCAAATACAAAAGTAAGAATCTTGCATGTCCTCACATCTTTTTAGAACTGTGCTTATATCAGACTCCTTTTCTGCTTATTTCCACCTTGAGATTTGGCTGAGGACCAGTTTGGTATAGCAGTTGAAGGGGTTCAGCGGTACAGCTTCTCTCGGTTGCTCATGAAAGCAGTTGCATCATTTGGCAGGTTGCTATTTGAATGTGAAAAATACGTGCGTGAATGAACCTAAAGCAGTTGCCTTATTAATAGGTCATTTTAAATAAATAACAATTGGGCTCATATGGATGGAGGTAGCCCAGTAGTTAGCATGTAGTATTGCAGGCTAACTCTGCCCGTATACCAGGAGTTTGATTCTCACCAGCTCAAGGTTGACTCAGCCTTCCATCCTTCCGAAGTGGGTAAAAAGAGGACCCAGATTGTTGGGGGTAACATGCTGACTTTGTAAACCGCTTAGAGAGGGCTTAAGTGCTATAGTTTTTCAGGTAGTCCTCAACTTACAACAGTTCGTTTAGTGACCGTTCTTTTTAAGAAAAGTCCTAAAATGGCGCAAAGCTCGCTTAACAAATATTTCCACTTAGCAACATAAATGTTGGGCTCAGTTGTGGGTCACAAGTTGAGGACTACCTTTGTGAGCTAAATGGACTCCGTTTTAAAGCATGCACTAGCCTAAAAGAATATATCAGCTTTTTTCAGTATTACTCGGTTTAAATTGGCTGATCTTTGGGTGTGCATGCTTGGGCAATGTTGGTTATTTAGAAACCAAGTTGATTAGTGAGGCTTCTCTTTCCATGAGCCATTTTTCCCTCCCCCTTAATTTAAAGTGAGCATCATCCAAGAAGACTGGTGTTGGAAGAATAAATCCTTGGAGATAGAAGTTGTGGAGGAGGATGTATCGGGCATCGAATTCCGCCAGACAGGTTACATGCTGCGATGTTCTCTTTCCCATGCCATTACTTTGGTAGGTAACCAACTCAAATGCATTAAACTTTTTGCAACCGTTCCTCTCCCTTACAGAGAGAGAGACTTAATGGTGTTGAATAAGTCAAAAATATGAAAGCATAAAAACAGTATATAAAATATACAATTTAAAAGGGCAAGGAGGAATTAAAAATTCATATTAAAAGTTAATTAAAATAGGAGGAGATTTGAGGTAATCAGCCCTACAGCTATTTGCTTTTCCAAGCTGCCCACTGCAGCTTCCCCATGGTCATGTGATCAAAATTCAGACGCTTAGCAACTGACTCATGACGATTTCGGTGTCCCGGGATCATGTAATCGCCTTTTGCAACCTTCTGACCAGCAAAGCCAATGGGGGAAAGCCAAATTTACTTAAGAATCATGTAATGAACTTCATGATTTCAACGATTCATTTAACTCCGTGGCACAAGAGATTGTAAAATGGGACAAAATTCACTTAATAAATGTTTTCATTTAGCTAACAGAAATGTTGGGCTCGATTGTAAGTCAGGGATTGCCTCTACATGAATGTCTTCTGGCTTAAGCCTTCAGCTTATTTCTCTCTCCATCTTTTGACCGGGATTTTAATGCTCTTTAGGAATTTTACCAAGATGGAAACGGACCGGAAAATGTTGGTGTTTACAACCTGTCCAAAGGTGTGAACAGGTTCTGCCTCTCCAAGCCAGGTAGGAATCCTTAGGGGACAAGTGGGAAACGAAAGAAGTTTCTTTGCAGCGCATTTTTGGAGATAAAGATGAACAGGAGAAGATACTTTTGGAGGTAAACCATGTCAAGGGATGGTCAGAAAAATGAGAGGCACACATTTTGTGCTGCTGGAACACAGGTTGGTTTGTGACATTTTGACTTTGTGTGTGTTGTGAGGGACGTCCATTTCTGATTAATTCAGCAGGTACCCTGGTGTAGGTGATACCTGAACTAGATCAGAGAAAAAGCGAGTTGATGTGTACATGGTTGAAGTTGACTTGATGATGAGTTGACTTGATGTTTAAGATGACAGTTGGAGTGAAGGTCAAGAAGGAGGTCAAGAAAGGAGTGAAAGGTCAAGAAAGGAGTGAAGGTGAAGAAGGCAGAAGACCTGTTTTTCTTAACTTTGAGGAAATAGGAACTTTTGGCAGGTTTCCAGGCAAACAAATTCGATTAACTATAGTTTGATCCAATATCTGGATGAACAAGGCATATTTCATAATCAGAAAACAGCGGAAGAACCTGTGGGTTGAAATAATTTGGAAATGTTGGTGTGGACTGTCTTTGGGTAGCTGACAAAACTAAAAAACTGTGGATTTTTAAAAAGGTTAAAGTAAAAATATAAATCTTGAAAGCTGAAAAAAAAAAAAAAAAAGAAATTCCCAGCAGACTTTTAACAGCACGCCAGTTTAAGGCAGAGTCTCTGAAGAATTTCCTTCCCACGGCCTCTACCTGTGCTGCATTTTTTTAAAAAACGAGTCCAACTCCATTGCCAGCTTCTCACGGGCTTGAACGATTTTGAAACAGGGCAGTGTTTTGTTCATCCTCTCCAGGTGTGTATGAAGTAACACCCCGTTCCTGCCACCGATTTGAACATGAATATTACACCTATGACACGTAAGCATGGTTGATGGGGAAATGTTTTGGACGGCGTCCATCAGGAGTCATCCAAAGAGCGGTTCAAGGGTGGCTTGTGAAGATGTGGGACAATTGCTTCTTTGTGGGTTCCAAAGTGTTTCAACTTCAGAAGTTGGGAGAGGCCATCTTGCCTTGTGGGGAAATGGGCCCTTTGTGAGTAGCTATGTTCCCCTTGACCACAATTTTGTGAATAACGTAGCTGATGTTTTATGGATGAGCAGGAACCTCTCTATAGTAGCCATTTGATGAGAGTTCCCATAACCTCATCAATCTTCAAATGTTCCTTTGGGGCAGACAAGGTGACCCAACTTCAGAAATAGTTTCCTTTACTGTAAAATAAGTTTGATAAGCTGTACCAGTCTCTTTCCATAGTTTTAGACTTGAAACCCAACTGTAGAGAAATATATTTTCCTTTCTAAATTTCTGTAGGGGTTGTTGCGACCCACTTAGGCTGCAGAGATTTCGAAAGATTTCCTGCCAATAAGGTCATGGCTTCTTGTATCTTGTGTCTGATGTGAGCCAACTTTGAGTAAGTTTTCCTTGTAATTCCACTTTTTGATTATTGATTATTGATCCAGGTCTGCTCCAAGTATCTTGACCTTGACTGCAATTCGTCACCATGCACTTGGAACAATTACCACGGACAAACTGATGGATGTGATGGTTACCATTCGGTAAGAGTCTGATGGACTTCAGAAGGCTGTCCTTGAAATGTTTTTCAACTTTGGCCCAGTGTTGGTTGTTCTTGAACAGACCAGGATGGAGGGATTGAGATATATTTTTGTATCTTTATCGCTCTAGATTTCAAGTCTATTTTCTTCATTTAGTAGAAGTTAATAGAACGTAGGAATGTCAGATGTTCTCCAGATGTTGCTGAACTGGGACCAACAACATTTGGCCAGCATGGTCTATAATGATAGGCTCTGGGGAATGTGTTGCAGCACTATTTGAAAGACTACAAAGTCCTTACTCCAGCCAAAACATCCGGTGTATTATAACATCCCCTAGTCCAGTCTGCCCCATATTTGATCTGATGACCATACTCAAAGTTAGCCTGGGAGCTCCTTAATTGCAATAATTCAGGGATGGTTCATTGGCTTTGAATGCAGGAATAATGAGTTCTTTAGATAAGGAGTTCAGGTAGTAGAAGACCAGAAGAGAACATTAAAAGTGTTGTGGATGTTCTTCCTTGTTGACATGGGGATGGAGGTCACCAATACATCTTTTGCATGCTGGGTTGGGGACGATTGTTCCGTTTAGTCCTTGATGCATCAGATTAAATAGTTGAGTTCAAGGATTGAAGAAGCTGCAGTGGCTTTCACAAGGCAACATTTCCCCCCTCTTAGGTCTTCAATCGACAGTGAACCTGATTTGGTGCTTGGGCCATTGAAATCCCAACAAGAGCTACGCCAGGAGCAGCAACGGGCTGAAATAGAGGCTCGACGGCAGGAGAGAGAGAAAAAAGGACCAGATGACGAGGGATCTAAGCCACCAGTGCAGGAAGTGGTGGAGGAGCTCTTGGGGCCATTCCACTATGACTTTTCCTATTGGGCAAGGTATGTGGACCTTGTATTGGAAGAAAATCCAATATGGGTGGGTGTTTAGAATAGAATAGAATAGAATAGAATAGAATAGAATAGAATAGAATAGAATAGAATAGAATAAAATAGAATAGAATAGAATAGAATAGAATAAAATTCTTTATTGGCAAGTGTGATTGGACACACAAGGAATTTGTCTTTGGTGCAAATGCTCTCAGTGTACATAAAAGAAAAGATACATTTGTCAAGAGTCAAGAATCATCAGGTACAACACTTAATAATAGTCATAGGGTACAATAAGCAATCAAATCATACTAGGAAACAATCAATATAAATCGTAAGGATACAAGCGACAAGGTTACAGTCACACAGTCACAAGTGGAAGGTGAGGGGTGATAAGGAGTGACGAGAAGATTAATAGTAATGCAGACTTTGTAAATAGTTGGATAGTGTTGAGGGAATTATTTGTTTAGCAGAGTAATGACGTATCCTACCTTTATTATTATTATAACTCAATATACTGAACATATCCAAGACATTTTCCTCCTATTTTCCCCACCACAATGACTTTGAGATGAGTTGGGGTGAGAAAGAGGGACTGGTCCAAAGTCAGACTGGTCCAGCTGGCTTTCATGACTAAGGTGGGACTAGAACTCATGGTGTCTTACATACACAGTCTCTTGATTGTGAAGGAGCTTCCTTGGAAGAGTTGACTAAGGTGGAATGACACTTTAGACTAGACCGAGGTATGAGTCTCCAGATGCTGTTGCCATTTAAATTTCTTTGGACTTTGTAATTTAAAATGTAATAAATAAACTCATGTTCCACTAGCTATGAATCTAGAACCACTAGGAGTTGTATAACAAGTCATTGGAAATTTTGGACTAAATAATCTTGAGGTCCAACCCTCTTATTCTGTGATTTGTAGATCTGGCGAGAAAATCACAGTGACGCCATCATCTAAAGAACTTCTTTTCTACCCTCCTTCCATCGAAACGGTGGTCAGTGGTGGTAAGTCTTGGCAGTCATTCCACAGTATTTGCAAAGCATCTCCAAGTGGGACAGCAGAGAATCGGGGAAAATGTCATTTCTCCTGCTAGAAATCTGAAAGAATGATCACTAATTAAAATGGACAGTGTCATTCCCCCAAACCCAAGAAAGACAAAGAGTTACTTCTAAGCAGCTTCCTTTATTGTTCCTCACCTATAGACAGATTCTTGCCAAACTAAAACAAACTGTTTGCACCTTTAAAAACATACTCCAAGAACTTCTAAGGAAGAGCTGTCTTAACCTTTCTTCCTTCCAACCAGACTTCACTGTCCCTTGTTCCTCTGGTATGCAGCTCCTCCTTCCTGGGGATCCAAGCTACATTCCACCTACACCTGCAACTACAGCTCCCAGCATCCCTCTACTTTGCCCAAGCTGTCCGTAAGACCACTGGAACTGTAGTTCAATCATTGTAGGGGAAGAGCAGGCACAGCCTAGAGGTGGAGTCAAACGAGTAATCAGCTGAGAATCGTTACATTCCCACAAACAGTCTTAAGACCAACCCTTCTTGAATTCCGCTGACTCTTACCTGGCACCAATTTAATGCTGACCGTTAGTCGAGTAGACTTTTACGTACAGGCATAACCAATAAATCAGCAACTGGAACTTAGTGAGTGGTCCCAATTCTTCATGCCAGCAGTAGCAACGGCACTTAGTGCTGGAAAGCACTGGAAAGCAGTATATAAGTCTAAGTGGTTTATAGAGTCAGCCTCTTGCCCCCAACAATCTGGGTCCTCGTTTTATCCACCTCAGAAGGATGGAAGGCTGAGTCAACAGTGAGAGTCAAACTGCCAAATTGCAGGCAGTCAGCAGGCGGCAGTAGTAGCCTGCAGTACTATACTCTAACCATTGCGCCACCGTGGCTCATAACTGGAGAGGTGGTTTTCCTACAATAGGGGCAATGTCCTGCAATCTAGCTTGTTCCTCCACTTGTTCCCTCAGATACATACCTGCGTCTAAAATGGGAGAGAGCGTCGTCATCCAGCCAGGTTGTCTCAACCCATCTCTTGTTGCTTTCTCCTCTCGCTGGATAACGTGTGTACTGGCCATGAACCGCTCTAAAGGATCTCTCCTCCTTGGAGGTGACTCTTTCATCTTCTGTAGCCTTTAAAGGCAAATTAGAACACCCTGGATTGTTGAGTAAGAGCCACATGTGGGGGAGTAAGTTGTCCATTGTCACTTGCCAAATGATAATCAGATTTATCCCTGTGGATGAGTCACAGTATAATTTGAATGGACGTTCATTTGTAACAAGCACCCTTCTCCTCCCCAATTAATTTTCACTGTTTCACTGAAACACACAGTGCGTTTCAATAGTAGTGAAGCTTGCAGGGTTGCTGGTAATTCCTATTAACACTCCTGTTAGCACCGAAGTTTTTGCAACTTCTTCACCATCCTTCTCCCTGCCTTTAAATAGAATAGAATAGGATAGAATAGGATAGGATAGGATAGGATAGGATAGGAAAGGATAGGATAGGATAGGATAGGATAGAATAGAATAGAATAGAATAGGATAGAAAGAATAGAATAGAATAGAATATAATAGAATAGATAGAATAGAATAGAATAGAATAGAATTCTTTATTGGCCAAGTGTGCTTGGACACACAAGGAATTTGTCTTGGTGCAAATGCTCTCAGTGTACATAAAAGAAAAGATACATTCATCAAGAGTCAAGAATCATAAGGTACAACGCTTAATAATAGTCAATAGGGTACAAAAAGCAATCAAATCATACTAGGAAACAGTCAATATAAATCGTAAGGATACAAGCGACAAAGTTACAGTCATACAGTCACAAGTGGGAGGGGATGGGTGATAAGGATGAGAAGATTAATAGTAATAGTAGTGCAGACTTTGTAAATAGTTGAACAGTGTTGAGGGAATTATTTGTTTAGCAGAGGCATTTGGGGAAAAACTGTCCTTATGTCTAGTGGTTTAGGTGTGCGGTGCCTTACAGTGTCGTTTTGAGGGTAGGAGTTGAAACAGTTTATGTCCGGGATGTGAGGGGTCTGTAAATATTTTCGCAGCCCTCTTTTTGACTCATGCAGTATATACAGGTCCTCAACAGAAGGCAGGTTGGTAGCCATTGTTTTTTTTGTTTCAGAGAGCTGCCCTGGGAAGCTGATCGAGATATATGGCAAAGCAGGCCTCTTCCTGGAAGGACAGATTCACCCTGAATTGGAAGGAGTTGAGATCATAATTTCCGAAAAAGGAGCGCCTTCCCCCTTGATCACGGTTTTCACAGATGACAGAGGATCCTACAGGTAAGTTCTAGTCTAGAGGGTTCAACTAGAAGACCTTCAAGGTCCCTCCCAACCCAATTATTCTGTGTTTGTAGATGGTAGTAGTTGATATTCCTTTCCCTTCAACCATTACCAAATGCCTCCTTTAGATCAGGAGTCCCCAGCCTCTGTGTCCTTTAGATCAGGGGTCTATGAACCGCAACTGGTCCCCAGCATGCCAGAAACCAGGCCGTGGAAAATATTGGATTGTGCAGAGATGGATAGATTGACATTGAAAATAAAAGATAAAGGAGATACAGGGTATTATTTAACGTGGAATAGGTTTTATCAACATTTTGAGATAAGAGGTAGAAATGAGATGAAGAAAGGGCGTTATGCGTAAGTAAAATATCAATGTTTATAGGTATGCTACTATAATTAATAGGATCATAAATAAGCTAATACAATTCTAAATACGGTTAGAATCATGATGTGTATTATTATTATTATTACTATCAGTGTATCTGTTACTTTTTCTTTTTTCCTTCTGTAAAATGAAACGCCCGGACAATACACTGTATTCAAAATAAGATGAAGGCAAAGGTTCCCCTCGCACATTTAGTCATTGCTAGTCATTGCTAGTCATTTCCGGCTCTACGGGGCAGTGCTCATTTCTGTTACAAAGCCAAAGAGCCAGCCCTGTCCGAAGACGTCTCCGTGGTCATATGGCCGGCATGTCTAAACACCAAAGGCGCACGGAGGAACGCTGTTCCCTTCCCACCAAAGGGGTCCCTATTTTTCTACTTGCATTTTTTAACGTGCTTTCGAACTGCTCGGTTGGCAGAAGCTGGGACAAGTAACAGGAGCTCACTCCGTGACGCGGCGCTAGGGATTCGAACCGCCGAACTGCCGACCTTTCTGATTGACAAGCTCAGGGTCTTAGCCACTGAGCCACCGCGTCCCTTTGTATTCAAATTACTTATTATATAAATAAAAAAGATTATGAGGGATTGATCTCATCTGGAGACTTTGGGGGGAAATTGTGTTGCCTGCCTCACGATGGGTTTTTTTGGGTTCCTCCCCTGTCAATTGAGATTCTCTGCTTTGTTTTCCTCCTCCCTCCCCCCCAAAAAGTGTGGGACCGCTTCACAGCGATCTGGAATACACCGTAACTGCTCAGAAAGAAGGGTTCGTTTTGAGTGGCGTGGAGGAGACCATCGGAGACTTCAAGGCTTTTGCTCTTGCTGGGGTCACTTTTGAGGTAAACCTTCTCCAGATCTTCTGGAAAAATCTTGCTTCCTCCCTCCCTGCTTCTTAATAGACAATTTGGGTTCTGTCTAGAGGTGGTATTCAGCCGGCTCTGACCAGTTCTGGAGAACGGGTAGCGGACATTTTGAGTTGTTCGGAGAACCGGCAAATCCCACCTCTGACAGGCCCCACCCCCATCTATTCTCCGCCTCCTGAGTCCCAGCTGATTGGCTGGGTCTTCCTTGGTTGCCCTCCCCAGGAAAACGGAGCTGGAAAGCAGGTTAGTGGAGCGGGGACAGAATGGGGATTTTTTACAGTATCCTTCCCCCAGGAGTGGAGAGGGAATGGGGGCCGTGCCATGTTCACCAAGCCATGCCCACAGAACCAGTAGTTGTTGTTTTTAAATAATATTTTTATTTTAAATGCAAATAATGCAAACATAATACATATACATCTAAATACAAAAAAGGGGGGGGGGAGAAAAAAATACAAATATTACAGTGCACTCCACTCCCAGAGACCATTTTTTTCTTATAATTCTTCTATAACAATTAAAAGGTTTACTGTATATTCCAATTGTGCCCTTATCCCTTCTAAAACGACATATATTCTTGAGTAGGTTTATTCCCTTTGCCTTCCACCAACACTGATTTTATAAAATCCACCCCATATCATAAAAAAATTGTTTGCTTTAATCATCCCTTTTTTAAAAATTTAATTTCCACAGAACCAGTAGTAAAAAATTTTTTTGGGAATCCCACCACTGGGTCGGTCTTCGGGGCAGAGAGGGATAACGGACATGCTATCTGAGGCCTGCAGTAAAGGCGTAGTCCTTGATTTATGACCCCGATTGGGATCGGGTCACAATTTTAGTGTCAAGCAGATGTTTGGGGCCAAATAGTTTCCTTTTCAGACTTCTTCAATCTAGATAGTACAATTTTCTTCCAGTCTAAATCTACAGCAGTTTATATTTCGCTTTCTACCTTGACCTACCTACTTTGGATTTTGGTTGACCTGAGTCTGGGGACGGTTGAGTGCCCCGGTTGTAGGCTATTTGAGGGGTCCTTGGCACTCTTTGAGATGGTGGACTTCTTGCAGGGGTTTCATTACCAAAGTAGGTAATATCATCAATGCTAGGAGGGGCGGGGTTTGAGAGCAAGCACACCCACTCCCTTACTAGCACTGATGATGTTACTTAGTTGGGTTATGAAAGATCTGCAAGGAAACAACCAAGCTCAGAGAGTGCCAAGGACCCCACAGTTCAACCCTGACCTACAGATATTCTGAAGGACATTTCTTCCTAATAATCTTTATATACATACAAGAGGTGTGATGACCCGGGGCGTGACACAAAAATAACACAGTCACAGAAGTAGAATAAATTCCCTTTAATGCCTCCAACTTGGGCCCCAACGTCCAATTATCCTTGGCTTGATATCACACTCTTCCAAAAACAGTCTACAAAGAGAGTAAATGCCGTCCGAACCAAAAGTAAAGATAATTAGAAATTAAAAAAAACCCAACCCAAACCACACTGGAGTCATTAACATGGCAGGCCAGGATGATAAATTGCAGACTTCCACAAGATAACGCAGCAACCACAGTTGGGAAGACGCCAAAACCCAGATAAGCCTTGACCAAGATAAAGCACGCTTTGCTTCCAGCAAAGAGCTATTTAAAATGGCCCACTTATATCCTGTTCTCCCAGCTGCAACTAATGAAAGGGATCAGGGCCTTTTCCTCCCCTGTAAGACACGTTGCTCCCTTCTCCGATCCTCCCTGCGTGCCGTAGGATGAAGAGGGGGCAGCCCTGGGTCTTCCTCTGAATGCCCAGCCGGACTATGCCCTTCCCCCATTTCTTCCACAGCCACCGGAGCCACTCCCACTCCCTGTCAGCTGCTCAATCTCCCCCTGAGAATCCGACTCCAACAAGGGGCATTTGGACTTTCTGGTTTGGGACAGCCATGACCTGGATGACTGAGAATCTCCATAGCCATTTCTTCCTTGGCTTTTCCTTGCCAGAAACGGAGAAGTTGGTCCTATTTGAACATCTCCAAACAAGAGCCCACCATTCCAAGGAATTATTATGGTCATTTATGGTAGAAAGAGATCTATTGGGTGGACCCTTGTTCAGCTTCAAGACCTGGGGTTACTGACGTTCTCCCCTTCCCTCTCCTGTCAAAAAGTCCAATTAATCCTTTAATCTGGACCACTGAGGCTGCACTGAGACAACTTGATAGCACGTTGGTTGCATTTTTTTGTTTGGACAGATTAAATCGGAAGATGGCCACCCCCTTGCAGGAGTCCTCCTTTCACTCAGTGGTGGTACCTTTCGCTCCAACCTCCTGACTCAGGACAACGGCATGCTGACGTTCGCCAACTTGGTATGGCTTATTTATTTATATTTACAGTTTTTGGCCCGATCACCCAAAGGGGAAAATGTCCACCCAGTTTGCCTCTCCTTCAGAAAAGTTGACCCACAGTGGTCATCCCCTCCAGCCAGTTAGACTTTTGGGATAGGGGATGGTGAGAACTATAGCACTTAGAGTCAGCCTCTTGCCCCCAACAATCTGGGTCCTCATTTTACCCACCTCAGAAGGACGGAAGGACAAGTCAACCTTGAGCCTGGTGAGATTTGAACTGCCAAATTGCAGGCAGCCAGCAGTCAGCAGAAGTGACCTGCAGTGCTGCACTCTAACCACTGTGCAACATGGATGGATGGATGGAGGGAGGGAGGGAGGGAGGGAAGGAAGGAAGGAAGGAAGGAAGGAAAGGAAGGAAGGAAAGATGAATGAGCAATAGCACTTAGACTTATTTACTGCTTCACAGGCCTTTACAGCCCTCTCTAAGCGATTTTTATAGAGTCAGCCTATTATCCTCAACCATCTGGGTCCTCATTTTACCCACCTCAGAAGGATGGAAAGATAGGTAGATAGATAGAATTCTTTATTGGCCAAGTGTGATTGGACACACAAGGAATTTGTCTTGGTGCAGATGCTCTCAGTGTACATAAAAGAAAAGATACATTTGTCAAGAGTCAAGAATCATCAGGTACAACCCTTAATAATAGTCATAGGCAATCAAATCATACTAGGAAACAGTCTGAGTCAATCTTGAGACTGGTGAGATTAGAGCTGCCAAATTGCAGGCAGCTGGCAGGCAGCTGGCAAGCAGCCGAAGTAGCCTGAAGTACTGCACTCTAACAACTGCGCCACTGTGACTAGTCCAATTTGGATGGCCCCAAGTTGAGGTTGGCTGGAGTAGAGCTTTAGTGACTCTGAGATTACAATAAAGGTAGTCCTTGTCTTAGCAACCACAATTGGAACCAGAATTTTCATTGAATTGTAGCATTTATTTTTAGCTCTGGGGTGTGTAAATAGGTCAGGGCAGGAGTCTTCAATCTTGACAGCTTTAAGACTTGTGGACTTCGGCTCCCAGAATTCCTCCTCCAGTCATGTTAGCTGAGGAATTCTGGGAGTTGAAGTCCACAGGTCTTAAACTTGCCAAGTTTGAGGACCCTTGGGTTTGGGGGAATGATAGTAAACGAATGGGTCTCCTTTCGCAGAGTCCTGGGCAGTACTACTTCAAACCAATGATGAAAGAATTTCGCTTTGAACCCTCATCTCAAATGATTGAAGTTCAGGAGGGCCAGAATCTTAAAATCGCCATCGTTGGTTACCGTACGGCTTACAGGTCAGTAAATCTGAGTTCAGGGCTCAGGGCTGGAAAATTGGGGCTGAATTTGATGGAATTATCTGAACCAGAGAGCAGGAATATAGAGAAAATGAACAAGCAAGGGATAGGAAGATGGTAGGTCCAGGTCTTCGCTTCTGAGAGGACGGTGTTGAAAGAGAAGGCGAAGGAGCCGAGATCTGCCTGAATATAAATTCTGAAGTACCATTCTTAACTTTGCTTTGGAACTCAGCTACCTCACCCATCTATTTTCCTTCCAAAATAAAGGACACATATGGTCTGCTTTGTCTTTGAGAGCGAACATACCTAATATGCCGCCTTTTCTCCCCCAACAACAACCCTGTCTGGTGAGTTGGGTTCAAAGAGAGTGATTGGCCAAGGTCGCCCACTTGACTCTCATGCTTAAAACAGGACTAGAACGCGCCCAGTCTCCTGGTGATTGGCCAAAAGTCATCCAGCTGGCTTCGTATCTAAGGCGGGGATAAGAATTCACTGTCTCCTGGTGATTGGCTCACAGTCACCAGGCTTTCATGATTAAGGCCAGGACTAGAACTCACTGTCTCTTGGTGATTGGCCCAATGTCTCCAGGCTTTCACGCGTAAGGCGGGAGTAGAACTCACCATCTCCTGGTGATTGGCTCAGTCGCCAGGCTTTCATGCCTAAGGTGGAACTAGAATTCACAGTCTCCTGGAGATTGGTCCAAAGTCACCTGGCTTTCATGCCTTAAGGTGGGATGTCCTGGTGATTGGCGCAAAGTCGCCCAGTTGGTTTTTCATGCCTAAGGCTGAACTAGAATTCTCCGTCTTGTGGTTTCTAGGCCAGCACCTTACACACCCCACCAAGTTTTAATTCAAGGGTGTTAACTTGAGTCTTACCTTCTTCCTCCTTTTCTCCAGCTGTTACGGCACCGTCTCTTCTCTGAATGGGGAACCTGAGCAAGGGATTGCGGTGGAAGCGGTAGGACAGGGGGAGTGTGCCATCTACGGAGAAGACACCATCACAGATGAAGAGGGGAGATTCCGGCTACGGGGTCTGCTGGTGAGTGTCTTAAAAACGGCAGAATTGGGTGCAAACTCCTGTTGGGTTTGAGTTAAGCCACTGGCAGTTTTTAAGGGAAGGGTTGTAGCTCCAAAGCCTGAATTTACTCATCATACTAAGACATAATATGCTGGGTAAACTCTGTTCTTTTCATTAGAAAATGTGGATTAGCGTCCAGTGAATCCAGCTATTTAACATCATCTTCAACAAGTTGTGATTCAGTTAAGTCATGGCTGGTGCAAAAACAGTGGCACATGTCGTAATGACAATGCTTAACCTTGGGAATATTAATGTGCGTCTTTTTTCTTAATTGTATACATAAAAAGCCGTCCTGCCTGTATCACATTCAACTGAAAGCCGAAGGCAACGATCACATTGAAAGAGCTCTTCCACAGTATTCTGCTATCCAGGTGCTATCCAGGTATTCTGTTCTTGTTATAAATTGGATGGATGGATGGATGGATGGATGGATGGATGGACAAATGGATTTAGGAAATCATGATCACTGTTCAAAAGAATGTTCCAGAAGTACAGCACAGAATAGTTACAGGTAGTCCTCAACTCATAGTTGGCTACTTAATAATCATTCAAATTACCACAGGCCTTCCAAAACAGATTTACATTTATTTCCAATTTTGGGGGAAACAATAGATTTGTCAGACCTGCCCAAGTGTGATCTCCTAGGAAAGTAAAACTCTCAGCTCCCATTGAAGTGAAAAAAGCACTTTTATTAAGAGATTGCAATGAAGTCAGGTGAAATCTAAAGTTCCCGTGAGAACTAACCTACTTGGTCCCCTCAGACCTTCCCCCACTATTGTCCGATCATGTGCAGCCAATCCAACACTGCCGAGATATTTTGAGAGATGCTGAGGTGTTTGGACTGGTGACCGTCCACTCTCAGGGTAACCGGCCTTGAAGGTGCCAGCATGAACTGGATTCTGAAACGCTCTGGTTGTCAACTCATAAAATATTTCTATGGACTTTTTAGAGTTGCCAACAGAAAGGGAGGGGGAAACAGTGTGGCAGCTTGCATTCCATAAATGTTTTCAAAGATAGTAACTAGGTGACCGAAGTTTCTGCTGCACAAATATCTAACTGGAGAGCACGATTGATGACTCTTGGCTAGGGATGTGTCCCATTGGAGAATATGAATTATGATACACCCGGGGTGGGTGGGGGGGAAACCAGGGTCAAGGGTGACAGTGAATGAGGTGTCTCAGAGTCAACTACACCCAGGCAGTGCCACATCTTCTAACTCCCAATAAATCTTGTCGGAGTTTGGCTCGAGACTCATGATTTAAATAGAGGTAGCTGCCAGAGCCCTGACACTGGTTTTTCTCACCTGTCAATCTCGCCCTGCCAATTTCCCATCAAAAAGGTATACAGCTTTATTGCTGATGTGCTCCCCTCTTCCCTCCTCAGATAGATGGCAGGACATCAAGGAGCCAAGCAGGGTCTGACAGGGTTTGCTTAATGAACGACAGCTTTCTTCTAATGATTGTTTATGGTTTACTTTACTTTTACTTCATTGTCATTGCACCTCGTACAATGAAATCAAACGCCATCTTCAGTGCACATCATGACCATGAAAATAAACACAAACACACATCCTTCACGCTCCACACATTGAACCGAACCCCCCCGACACCACACCAACACTGCACTAAACAGTAGAACTCAACAGAGTTACTGCCCTGGGATAGAAGCTGTTTTTCAGCCTATTTGCCCTTGTTTTTATTATCCTGTACCGTCTGCCAGATGGTAATAGTTCAAAAAAAGGGAGCCCAGGATGAGATGGATCTTTGAGGATGTTTTGAACTTCCTTAAGGCAGCAGGAGCTATGAAGCTCTTCCAAAGAGGGGAGAGGGCAACCCATGATCCTCTGGGCAATGACCTTAACCCCTGGAGCGCTGTCCTATCTGCCCCTGTGCAATTGGCAAACCATACAGAGATGCAGTAAGTTAAAATAGGGATTCAATTAACTGGTGCATAGAAAAATTGTAAAAATTGGGCTAGTCTGGACGTGATGACCCATTTTGCAAACATCATGGCTTAACAACCATAACCGGCAGACTCGCATTACAGTTGTAAGTTGAGGAACTACCAATAACTGGAATTTTTCATACAGGAAATTAGTTCCAAAATAGCAACTCTCCTTCGGGAGGTTGGAGAGAGGAAGCTATGGAGAAGCTAACCCAGTTTTGTTTTAAATGAGGTGATTGTCTTCAGCTGAGTGTGTGCGGGCTCCCCTGTTTCAAATTTTGAAATTGAAACCTTTGGGACACCTGAACTCTGAAGTTTTTGCCTCGAGAGTATTGCACGCGTCACTTTCTTCCCCGCACAACCCACCAAGGAGTGGAAATGTTCTTTCTGATTGCAAACCCGATGAAGACAGTTGACCTGAGAAAAGGTGTTCCTGTTTTCGACCCATCATCCTTTTTTCCACCCCAAATTGTAGGTCGGTAGTGATGATGTCGACAATGTGAACATCGTGGCTTTCCGCCAAATCAACCAATTCGATCTGAGCGGAAATGTCATCACCCCTTCCGAGTACCTCCCTACCTTATGGGTGAGTTAAGTACAGGTGGAATTGTCCAGATTTTTTTTTTCAGGGTGCAGAAAGGCGGGGAGAGGAAACTGCACTAAACTGGGAATAAAAATATTCGGCTATTTGCTGCTTCTGGTCCAGCACGGGAGCAATCACTGAACCTGCTAATTGCTACTAGCAGCCCATCCCTGCCTCTACCTCTCATTTAACAATAACCACTAACCACTTTGTCTGTGTGTGTGTGTGTGTGTGTGTTTTCTCCCCAGGTGAAACTTTACAAAAGCGAAAACTTGGACAATCCGGTTCACACAGTCTCACTCGGCCAATCTTTATTCTTTCATTTCCCACCTCTGCTCCGGGACGGAGAGGTAATCATCTTCAAATGTAAAGAAGTAAAGAAAATTTGTATGAAGAAATTTTTTATTGAGTGATAGGCCCATCTTTGCAGAGGGGGGGAGCAGGAATCATTTTCTTCTGTTTTCACTCACTAATCTTGTAAAATATCTTCAGTGGAAGATGAGTTCTTCGTACCGTGTGTTCCCTGAAAATAAGACCGGGTCTTATATTCATTTTTGCTCCAAAAGACGGATGAGTGCTTCTTTTCCGGTTAGGTCTTATTTTGGGGGAAATACAGTATTAAATGTGTCCGTCTGGCTGATGATCTTAACTGGGGCTTATTGGGGCGGGGGTAGGGCTTATATTACAAGCATCCTGAAAAATCATGCTAGGACTTTTTTTTCCGATTGGGTCTTATTTTACTTGGTGGGAGTTTTCTCCTTCAGCTGCAGATAAGGTAGAGTTTTTCTTTGCTGCCCATTGCAATTTTGACTTTTGGAAAGAAACAGAAGTGAGAGACAGTTTGGTCTGGTGGTTAAGGCACTGGGCTAGAAAGCAAGAGACCATGAATTCAATCTTAGCCACAAAAGCCGGCTAGGTGACTTCAGAATAAACACTGAGAGTTCTAGTCCCGCCGTAGGATTGAAAGCTGGTTGGGTGACTTTGGAATAAATACCAGGAGACTGAGAGTTCTAGTCCTGCCTTAGATGTGAAAGCCAGCTGGGTGTCTTTGGAATAAATACCAGGAGACTGAGAGTTCTAGCCCGACCTTAGGCATGAAAACCAGCTGGGTGACTGTGGGCCAATCCCTCCCACTCTCAGCCCAACCCACCTCACAAGACTATTTTGGGGAAAATAGGAGGAAGAAGGTATATTGAATACGTTTCCTGCCCTGAGTTATTTGTAAAAATTGATAAAGGCAGGATATAAACAAACAAGCTTACTGACCTGTTGAAATGATGTAAAATCACCTGGGGTGTTGTAGTAAATGCCTACCTAGAAGAACACCTGAATATGATTCAGATTCTGTTGTCTTCCTTTCTTTTTTTGTTAAGCCGATTTTATTGTTTTTTATTTTTCCTTTCTCCATTCCCTCTCTTTGTTTTTGTTTTTCTGCTAGAATTACATGGTGCTTTTAGATTCCACCCTGTCCAAGTCCCAGTATGACTACACCCTACCTCAAATCTCATTCACCACCATCGGATACCACAAGCACATCACCTTGGTTTTTAATCCTACGGTAAGGTGCTGCAAATTTTTGGAGAAAGGGAGGGCAGAAGGGAGGGAGAAAGAGAGAGAGAGAGAGAGAGAGAGAAGAGTGGGAGTCAGCCCCAGCATAATGCCATGGTGAGCTCGCTGGTGGGTTAGCAGCCACGATTTGTGGCTGGCTGTGGTAGATGAACCCAGCTAATGGAGATTTATTCACAGCAAACCAGGCAAAGAAAGTCAGCAAGCTATTGCAGGAGGAGGATAGGCAGAGCTAGGAGGGGTGGAGTTAAGCTTGTCATCAGCCTAGAATCATTGCGTTCCCACAGATGATACAAGTCTAACCCTCTCTTGAATTCCATTGACCCTTATCTGGTGCTACTTTAGTATTGAACTTGAGTTGAATAGATTTTTGTATATAGACTTAAGCAATAAACCTGGATTTCACCTTAACTGATAGTCCTGATTGTTTGCACTTGGCAGATGCGATGCCTTTGATGATTTCTAAGGGACGACGTAACACCACTGTGGGGATTTTTCTGGGCCCTTAACTACCAAAAGTATTCAAAGACTCTTGTAACTCTTATTGTCATCCCCCTGGTGGAGACTGACTCTGAGGAAGAGGAGGAACAGGGAGTGGAAGTGTAGCTCCGGAGGTGGTGGAGGAGGCTGGGGAAGGGCAGAGGCCGGCTGAGCAGTCAGAGGAAGACCCAGGCCCATCCCCTATCCATCCTAGGGCACGCAGGGAAGAGAGGATCAGGGTAAAACATGGTCTACTTGGGAGGAGAGGGCCATGATCCTCTTCATGGGTTGCAGGTGTGAGATCTGCATAAGAGTTTGGACCTGCGTGCTAACAGACGCTGGAGACAAGTTAGTGTTTTATTCCTAAAGAAGGTTTATCTTGGTTGGCGTTCTTCCAACGGACTGTTCCTGATTATCTTCCTGAAGTTGGCAATTATCTATCCTGGTCTGTCGTGGAACTTTATTCAGTGCAGTTTGTTTTTGGTTTTTGCTTTGTTATCATCTCTTCGAACATGAACTGTGTTTCTTGCCCTCAAAATGTTATTTTGAAAATAGTTTACTCCTCCACTGTGAACAATGAATCAGTGAAGCCAAGTTGAAGGCATTAAAGGACTTTTAGTTACGTTTTCGGTTTTTGTTCTATTTCTGAGATACTCTGGGTCATCACACTTGTCTTCCTTTTCAGAGAAAACTGCCAGAGCAGGATATTGCTCAAGGATCCTACATCGCCCTTCCGTTGACTCTGCTGCTTTTGTTAGCTGGCTATAACCATGACAAGGTAATAGAGAAATTTGTTTTGTAGTGATGGTCCGTATGGTTGTGGCTGTGCTTTGGGTTGAGTTGTTTCCCTTTCTTGGGTGCCCGGTGAACATCATCTGGCTAGGATGGCTTCCCTTGGGTTTTGCACCAAGCTGCAAGCATTTTGATGCTGGGGTTGAGGTTTGGATAGATGAACTGTGGTTGGGTTCATTGTCTTTCGTGGGTTTGGCCAATCAGAGGCACCAACCAATGCTCAGAGTGTGCAATTCGACTTCATTCCCGGTGCTTTTAAATGCATGTGTTCGTTTTGCCAAACTTACGATACATCCTGGAGAAGAAGAGCTGTTTTGAAAGTTGCTGAAATCTGTATTTCTCAACCTCCACAACTTCCCGCTCCATTTTTTGCCTTCCTGGGCCCCGGGGAAACCTTCTAGGAGCAAAAATGCCCCCCCCCAGGAGGCTTCCCTGAGGCCGAGAAGGCCCCAAAATGGGGCGCAGGGTGGGTGGGTGCTATGTCCCCCCCTCCCGGCTCCCTTTTTTTCCTTTCCTGGGCTGCAAAAAAAAAGCCATGCCCACCCAGCCATGCCCAGAGAACTGGTGGTTAAAAAATTTGAATCCCACCCCTGATTGCCTATTTAGGGTAATGAGATTACTGAGCTAGGGGGACAGATAGATTGAACCATCAACTACATCTTAATGCACCTGTAGAAGAGAATAGTTGTAGCTTGGGGTTGAACTATGGAATCCTTGGTGCTCTCTGAGCTTGGTGGTTTTCTCACAGGCCTTTCATGAGCCGGCTAGGTAACATCCTCAGTGCTACAAGAGAGTGGAGTTTGTTCTGTTTCTTATCCCTTCTTGCACCGATGATGTTATCTAGCTGGGCTATGAAACGTCTGCAAGAAAACAGTCAAGCTCAGAGATCAAGGACTTCACATTCTAATGCACGCCTGGAGCTTCTCACTGCTTTGTAATGTGGGGTTGATGACTTGTATAATGGTATCCTGTTGGTCTTTTGGGAAGTATTTCCCCTTCCCTGGGCCAAAACGTCGCCTATTTTCTGTTCCTCCAGTTGATTCCCTTGCTGCTTCAGTTAACCAGCCATCTCCAAGGGGTGTGTGCTCTGGGGCAGGCGGGGGCTGATGCAGGAGGCCTCGAGGATATCAAGAGGCAAGCCAAGAAACAGAAGACGAGACGGACGTGAGAATGGCTGTCTGATTCAGATGCGTTGGTTTTACTTACTCCTCCTCCTTCTCTTTTCGCCTGGCTGCTAAAGTGAGACACTCTGGGTTACAGCAAAGAAATTCCTTGCACTGGACATCTTGACTCCGAGTTGGTTTGTCACGGGTATGATGTTTTTACATGGAGTATCTTGAATGTCACAGAAGCCCTTTTTAAGAGAAAGCCTCTGTCCTAAAAGACAGTGTTGGGGTCATAAATTATGATCAGGTTTGGAAGAACAACGACCAATTAAATTTGTTTTCACGCCCACCTTTGTCTGAGTTGAGTCTTAATTCTCAGGCATTCTTGTTGTTTGTTCCTGATTTGCTTCATTTCTTATTTATATTTTACTTTCCAAGCACTTTCCAATCTTTTTGCAAGTAGCATTCCTGGAATGTACACACAGGAAGGGACCTTGGCAATCCTCTGGTCAGATTCTATGCTCAGTGCAGGGATCTGGTTGCATAGCATTTTAGCCCACTATGACCATTTCAGTCCAAACTTCTGCAAGCTGGCCAACCATCCAGATATGGGGATTCTCTCTCCCGTAATTCTCCAACTAGTATGGCTGTTACCAAAGATTCTGAAAGTTGGAATCCACACATGTAGATTCACTTCTAGATTCTCTAACCCACCTTCTTCAACTTAATGGAGTCCATGAATGCTGGTTTCACCTTCCATTGGTTCCACTAACCTTGATGTTCAGTGACCCCCCTCCATATTGGTTGTCCAACAAATCTGGAGGACTTAGGAAAGGCTGCCCTATGTCTTACAGTATGGCCAGCAGTAGGTCCTTGACATGTACTGTAGGTGGTTTGGATGATACCAAAAGATTCTGGGATAAGAATGAAGGGACCCATAGCAACATGGAATTAATATCTATGGAGATTCTCAGTCATGCAGGTTGCAGTTGTTCCAAAGGTGCTTTTTCAAGAGGCAACTGGATTTTCTTTGCTTTTCCTTGAAGACATTTAACTTCTCATCCAAACACTGAACTGAAGGACTTTGAACTGTCACTAAAAGAATGGTTATAGTTCGAGAATACTTGTACTGTACAGGTTTCGACTAGGTGGATAATGTAATATGAGAAAGCAGCCTCTAGGTGGCATAAGACTAGGTTGCCTAGAGTGGATGAAGCGGAGAATGTCTTAGTGGAGAGAAAGCTAGAATAAAGCTTGGCATTTTGGCTCGCCCTTACAATCTTCTAAGGATGAACACAAACGCCGTTTTTAACCAGTCTGATTCCAAGAGGATTTGGGGTGGGGAGAGATTTGAACAACCCGAATTGCACAGTGCCATGAAGAGTTCATCATGAATCAAGAATAAGTTCTGATGAGAATGGAATTGAAAGATCAGCATGTTTTCTCCTAGCTCTTATGTCGCTTTAGTTCATATCCCTGCTTTAATTGCAAAGATGTTTCTTCTTTTACGGAAAAATGGGCTCATGTGAATTGAACGCGGAAGAGATGGAGTGCATGAGTCATCCTCTACCATTAAATGGAAGGTTTAATGACATCTCCTTAGCCAAACCACTTCAGGGTTCAGCAGGTCCATATAAGTGGAGGAAAGCTGTATTTTGCACCTCAATAGGGAGGGGAAAAATAATTGGCACGAAAAGCAAACACCTATTATGATTTTATTTTCAAATCCCTATTTGTGCTGGTTCTTTTTTTTTCTTCTTAAAGTCTTGTTTAAATTTGCATTCGTGCTGTGTTGCTTTTTTTGATGAGAATCGGCCACAGGAGTTGAGCGCAGTTATTTGTCTCGAAGGTCTGTGAAGAGATGGGCAAGCATACCTCCAGGACACCAATGCTAAAGGGTAGAACAGCCTAGAGGGCTAGGTTGTAGGCAGAGAATCTTCTATCATTATTGATAATAGCTAGGAATTCTGGGAACTGTAGTCAAATCTATCTAGCCAGTGCTGGGTCAGAAAAGATGCGCCATGCAAAGCCAACCTTTCTAGGTTGGATTCAGATTTAGACCTGGTACACAAACGGGCCAAAATAAACACCGACACATCCACCTTTCTTTACTCAACTAGGAGTTGGCACATAGAACAATTAGAAATTTGCTAATTTCCCATAGTTCCCTTTTGTCGGTTTCTGCATGTTGAGAGACCTCAATATTTAATGAAGTAAAGTAGTGAACCTAGTTTGATCTAGTGGTTAAGGCAGCAAGCTACAAACCGGGAGAAGGTGAATTCTAGTCCTAAATTAGCTTTGAAAGGCGGCTGGTAACGGAGCTAATCGCCAGGAAATAAGTGAGTTCTAGTCCCACCTTAGGCATGAGAGCTGACTGGATGACTATGAGCCAATCACTGGGAGATGCTGAGTTCTAGTCCTGCTTTAGGGATGAAAGCTGGCTGGGTGACTTTGGGCCAGCTCCTCTCTCAGTCCAACCCACCTCACAGGGTGGTTGTGAAGAAAATAGGAAGGAAGGAGTATAACATATGTTCACCATCTTGCGTTATTTATAAAAAAAAACAATAAAGGCAAGATAATAAATAAAATGTCTTTGTTTCCATCTTCCACGCAATCTTTTTGCAACATGTTCCGATTTAACAAAAAAAAAAAAAAAAGATCGTATATAAAGTGCCCGCACTTTGTGTCTTTCCTTTTTCTAATCGACACAAAATATTTTCATCCTTCCTCTAGATATTTCCCCTTCTGGAAATAACTTCATCGAAGAACCACGGAAAAAGGTCAAGCGTTCTCTGTCTGCAAATACTGTCAGCAGAGAGACTCCTGAGTCTTTGTGACCAGAGGTGGTATTCAACTGGTTTGCACCGGTTGTGGCGTACCGGTAGCGAAAATTTGGAGTAGTTCGGAGCAGGGGTCCCCAACCACCGGGCCGCGGACCGGTACCGGTCCGTGGAACATTTCCTACCGGGCCACCGGTTTGCTGGGCGCCACCATCTTGTTTGACGAGAAAGTGCTTCCGGGTGAGCTTTTCCGGTTGGAAAGCGGCGTTTGGGTCCTGAAGGAATCCTCGCGCCTTAGTTTCATCGAAGGGGGGGGCTTCGAACAAAACTAAGGCGTGAGGATTCTTTCAGCACCCAAGGCAAGGCGAGCCGAGCGACCGTCCTGAAGCCGTCCCTAAGCGAAGCCCATTGACAAAGGTACAAAGGAGGAGTTGAAGGTGGCGGGGAGAAGCGGGGGACAGCTGGCTGGCCGGTCGCTCGGCTCGCCTTGCCTTGTCATGCGTGTTGATGCCAGTACCGGGCCGCGGATCATTTTGTGATGCTGGTACCGGGCCGCGGCACAAAAAAGGTTGGGGGCCACTGGTTCGGAGAACTGGCAAATACCACCTCTGGCTGGCTCCACCCACCTGCCCCTGCCCTTTTTCCCATCCTATATCCCCTTGTTTTTTTTTTAGGTCAGCTGATTCGTGTGCCAGAGCAAATTGCCGCGCCTCAGCTGAGCTAAAAAGCACTTCACCTCACCAGCACTGACACAGAGGGCGGTCTTTGAGTGCTGCGAAGCGCTCTCTCATAGAACTAGTAGGGAAAAAAATGTGAAATCCCACCACTGCTTGTTACTGCTTATATTGCCAGTGAAATGCGTCCATCATATTCCTCTTAAGTTGCAGTTTGCAGAGTTTTGTTTTTTTTAAAAAAATAGAATTAATCCCTCCAGCCGAGGGTGGGCAGAAGATTTTTACGTCCATAATGGAACAGTTCGGAAGTGTTTATTAATTTGCTTTTGAAGATAGTGACCATTATTTTGCCATCTATTGGGGATGATGTTACCCCCCACTTCTGTCAAAACAAAAACGCCAATCCAGAGAAGAAACATTATTTTAAAATTTTGCATGATTCTCTCGTCCAGTGGTTGTTTGAAAACTTGGATGACACAGGTTGAGATCGTTCAAACAATAGACTCGGCAAACTGGAAGGAGGCCTCTTGGTCTTTTGTCACAACTACAATGGGCAGAATGAGCTTTACACGCCTGGAACCGATTTGCAAAATTAGGGTGAACCGAAATGTGACAGCTGTCTTGGGAGGTTCAAGACAGGGCCTTTGTTTTCGAAGCCATTATGAGTTTTATTCTTCGGGACCGTTCAAGTTGGCTGCAGCAATTTTTTGGTTGATGTGACACGACGAGCTCAACACTGCTGCCAAGGACAGGTTGTGTGGATATATTCAAATGCAGAGAGCAACATTTTGGATCTAGGTTGTGTTTTATGGTTTTTTTTAATCTGGGGAGCTTCTGATAACAAATGACAGAGCTCCTGTTTTTCTCCTTTATGTTTGTTTGGGTTGAAAGCGTGACAGGAACAAGTCACCCAATTCTAGTCCAACATAACCGTTGGTTGTACTCAAAAAGAGTTTTCCTATATCATTCATCAAACCCAGAGATAATAAATCTGTTTGCCTCTTTTCTGGATTGGAGGTGTAGGGCTGACCCAAGATGTTTAAGGAAAAGGATTGGAGAATACGGGTAGTGTGATGACCCGGGGCGTGGCACAAAGGCAACCTAGTCAGATAATCAATAAGACTCCCTTTATTAACTCCAACTTTGCCCCCAATGTCCCGGTTGCCTTCTGGCTAGAGAAAAACTCTCCTGGTTACAGCCTTTGGCTGCAGAGAATTAAGTCCATAACATGGTCAACACCAACTGTAACTATAAATCCAATAAAGCCAAAATGAGGTAATTAGTTTGGCAGGGCAGGAGCAAGAATTCCAGACATGAAGGCACGGCAAAACTCAACACGGGTTGGAAAGATGCCAGGAACACAGATAACTAAAGTCAACACGAGATAAATTCACGTTTGCTCTCAGCAGCTGCCGCAATCAGCATTCAGTTCTTTTAAACTTTCATTCTCAGGTATGGCTAATGAAGGGAATCAGGGCCCTTTCCTCCCCGCAACCCATGTTATTCTCTTCTCTGTTCCTCCCTGCGTGCCCTAGGATGAAGAGGGAGCGGGTCTGGGTCTTTCTCTGAACTCCCTCTCGTTCTATCTCTCCCCTGCTCTGCTCAACCAGACTTGGCTCTTTCCCAGCCTCCCTCACAGCCAACGGAGCCACATTCCCACTCCCTGTAAGCTCCTTCATCTTCCTCCTCGGATTCAGACTCTGACAGGGGCATGACAGGTAGTCCTGGACTTACGACCACAACGGAGCCCAAAATTTTTCTTGCTAGTGAGACATTTATTGAGTTTTGCCCCATTTTACGACTTTGTGCCACAGCTGTTAAGTGACTCACTGCAGGTGTTGAGTTAGTAACACAGTTAGGTGAGTTTGGTTTCCCCATTGACGTTGTTTGTCGCAAACAAGGATCATGTAGCCCTGGGACACTTGAACCGTCATAAACATGAGTCAGTCGTCAAATGTCTTAATTTAGATCCCGTGACTATGGGGATGTTGCAAATGTGATAAAATTGTCGTAAGTCCCTTTTTGCAGTGCCATTGTAACTTTAGAGCAGTCACTAAATGAACTGTTGTAAGTCGGGGACTACTGCATAGCCTATATAAAAAGCCACCTATGGAATTATTATTCACCACATGCAATAGATAAAATGATCTTAGGAAGTACCGCACACTTTGTAATCATAGTAGGATTTCAAGATCTACAATAACGATGTCTAGGTAGTCTTCAACATACGACCACAATTCAGCCGAAAATTTCAGTGGCTAAGCAAGACAGTTGTTCAGTGAGTTTTGCCCCATTGTATGACCCTTCTTGCCCCAAGTTGTTAAGCAAATCACTGCAGTTGTTAAATTAGCAACACAGTTGTTCAATGGATCTGTCTTCCCCATTGATTTTTGATTGTCAGAAGGTCGGAAAACATGACCCTGAAACACTGTGACCGTCATAAACACGAGCCAGTTGCCAAGCATCTGAATTTTGATCACATGACCACGGGGATGTTGCTACGGTTGTGTGAAAAATGGCCATAAGCCACTTTTTTTTTCAGTGCCGTTGTAACTTTGGTCCCTTGATGAACTGTTGTATGATGAGGACTACTTGTGACTGAAGGAACCCAGACTCCAGTCCTGAAGGACGATTTCTGGATTTGAATTATTTCAGTGGTCCTCTCAAGATTGGACTGCTTTGGAAATGTTTAGGTCTTATCGCTACTTCAACTTGCCAACGAACTGGGGGAAAAGAAAGGGAGAAAGCATGCAGGCGCACCAGAGACAGACCATGAGAGCCAAGGACCCATCAAGGCCACTCATGCAGATGTCTGACCGAAAAGGGAACAGTTCTCAAAACAAAAGGACGATTCATAATTGGACTATGTGGACCAACCAAGGATGGGGAGAAAGTAAAGCTATTGTTTGTGAGCCAGGGTGGTGCAGTGGTTAGAATGCAGTACTGCAAGGCTACTTTTGCTGACTGCTGGCTGCCTGCAATTTGGCAGTTCGAATCCCACCAGGCTCAAAGTTGACTCGGCCTTCCATCCTTCCGAGGTTGGTAAAATGAGGACGCAAATTATTGGGGGCAAGAGATTGACTCTGTAAACCACTTAGAGAGGGCTGGAAAACACACTGTGAAGCGGTATGTAAGTCTAAGTGCTATTGCTATTAACTATACATGCATTGCACGGGGAAAAACCAGAGTTGGTTTTTGATTCTTCCGTACCGAAACAGTGTCCCCAATAACATTTTGCTTTTGGGATTACAAAGTTCCTGAGGCTGTCTACTTTTCTTGGGTTCGCTAGTTGGACCATTGACAGGTCCAGTCTGAGCAGAGGTCTATCTGAGCGAGTTAACTATCTCTTTTCAAAGCTATTTTGTCAAATCAGAGCATCCCTCTCTCCTGCTCTTCCCACCCTCGTTTTTTCCCATTTATTCAGCTTGCAAATTAATCTCTCTCCTTTGACATCACTTTCCTGCTGCCTGGCTTTAATGAAAACAAATGAATTCACAGATCCATTTTAGTTTGCAGCCTCGTGTGGATTTTAGGCAGTGGTAATCGTATCGCCTTTTAATGCGAGCACTCGTTCCAAACAAACAAATCAGAGTTTGCTCCTGGGAGGGAAGCAATATGCAAAATATTAGGGATAAAAGGATTAGAAATAAAGAGAGAAGATGGGTTTGAAAAAGCAGCCCCCCTTTGGCTTCTACTGCATTGGAGGTTTGATAACTACAAGTGGTGATAATTGCTGTTTCAATTTCTCAGAATATCTGGGAGGAGGAACAGGGAAGACCGACAAACTGGAAGCCCCAACATTCCTAAACCCCAAGACTAGGAGTTGAAGTATCGCATAAAATGTTAAACTTGGTTAGCTTAGTTGTGTACACGTAGTCCTTGAGTTACGACTACAACTGGGACAGGAACTTCCATCGCTAACCAATGAGGTCGTTATGGGAGTTGCACCCAATTTTACACCCATTGTGCTGTGGCTGTTAAGCGAATCTTGGTTAAGAGAACCCAACTTCCTCTATTGACTTTGCTTGTTGGAAAGTTGCAAACGGTGGATCATGTGAATAACAGCAAGCTTCATAAATGCTTGCCGGTTGCTAAGTGCCTGAATTTTGATCAGGCAAACTGGGGGCGCTGACAGGCAGAAGTACAAGAACTCACTAAAGTCACTTTTTTTTAGTGCCGTCAAAACTTCCAACCATCATTAAACCAATGCTTGTAACTCAAGGACTACCTAATAATGCTATACCAGTTGGTTGGGTTGGTCGTCGTTCTATTGGAGCTTCACCTAATCAATAGTCTGGGTTTGCGTGATGACATTGAACTAACAATCATATCAATGGTTACCTGGGTTGGCAGAATATCATAAATGTCAACTAAAAAAAAAAAAACTCCTTTGGTCGTTTTAGTTGCCATCAGAAAGGGAGTGGGGGAAAGCAGTACATTCCTTAAATGCCTTAGATAATCGCCTTGGCAGCCCAAAGCTGTCGGTGCGCAAGATTATTACTGGAGAGCATGATTGATGACTCTTGGCTATGGATGTGTCCCATTGGAGAATATACATCCAGGGTGGGGAGGAAGACCAGTGTCAAGGGAGAAATGAATGATGTATTTTAGTGTCGGCTGCACCCAGCTAACGCCAACATGGCCATTCCTAATCAAACATTTTTTTTTTACTCAGCTAGAGACTTATGATTTGAATGGGGGTGGATCTGTTGGAGCCCTGACAGCCAGCCGACACTAAAATACCACCAGGTTGACAACGCTACCTGACAGTAAGCCATAAAAGCATACAAACTTGATGAAAGCTAAAAACTCATCTTAAGGGTGAGGGGTCCTGATCAGCTGACCTGATTGAGCAGTTGGTGTGTATTCTGCAACCCTTCAAAACATATGTAACTGAGCAGGAACATCCAAATTTGGGGACTCTTGCAAAGAATGGAAGATGTCTGTAGTTGGGTTTTGATGGCGGGCATGCATGCAGAAGGGCAACGCAGCAGCAACGCAGTGGAATCTAATGAATCCCATCCAATTGAGAAAACAAAGAACAAGGTAGGTGCTGTCCTTCACCACCTGGAGAATGAATAGCTTCATGGTCACTGTCAACTCCAACTCCTAACCAGCTTAGGATCAGAATAGAGCTGGAAAGGACCTTGGACATCTAGTCCAACCCCCTGCCCAAGCAGGAGACCCTATACCAGTGGTGGCTAACCTTTTTGGGCTCCTGTATCAAAAATTGTGTGCACGCTTGCATGCTCGTGCTCGCCTGCCAGCACTCAGAAGGCAATGTCCCATGCCCCCTACGCATGCGCGCGCAATCCACACCCACCCACTCACCCATCCCCGCCGCCCTCTTACCTGCACTGCACCTCACAGCTGATTTTCGGCCTCCCAGAGGCTTGAGGAAGGCTCCTGCAGGCTCCTGCAGGCTTTGCAGGCCGAAAACTAGCCCCATTTCATCACTTCCGGTATTTCCGGAAAAACAGGAAGTGATGAAACGGGGCTAGTTTTTGGCCTGCAAAGCCTGCAGAAGCCTTCCTCAAGCCTTTGGGAGTCCGAAAAAGGCACGCACATGTGCAGTGAGGTAAGTTTGCCTGCAGCTCACGTGCTGGCACAAATGGCTCTGCGTGCAACCTGTGGCACGTGTGCCATAGGTTCGCCATCTCGGCCCTATACCATTTCAGAGAAGTGACTGTCTAAGGTCTTCTTAAAAACCTTCAGTGATGAAGCACCTACAACTTCTGGAGGCGAACTGTTCCACTGGTTGATTATCCTCACTCTTAGGAAGTTTCTCCTTAATCCCAGGTTGCTTCTCTCTTTGATCAGTTTTCATCCATTATTTCTTGTCCTGCCTGCCCTTTGGTGCTTTGGAGAAAAATTTGATCCACCCTCTTCTTTGTGTCAGCTCCTCAAATACCAGAATACTGCTATCATGTCACTCCTACTCTATCTCTTCTCTAGACTGGCCATATCCCAAATCCAGCAACCGTTCTTCAAACGTTTTAGCTTCCAGACCCTTAATCACCTTAGTTGTTCTTCTTTGCACTTTTTTTTGTAATGTGGTAAAACGGGTCATTTTTTTTTTTTAAAAAAAAGCCACATTCAATATTTCTGTCCCCAAAGACATACGTATAGGTGGAATCTATTATTAGGAGATTTGAAAGCTGTTTCCCCCTGTTATTTACCTCTACTTGTAAAATAATTCATGATCAAAGCGAAGGGTAAGAATAAATTTAAACGGTTCCATGCAGGACTGAATATTTAACAGGGAAGATAGAAAGTGGATTTGCTGTGTGCGTGGACTGCAGTGGGCTTTTCCACTCCGAATAATTTTAGCCAGCTTCGTTGTATTAGAAAGCGATTTCATTGATGGTCTTTACATGAACATGGGGTAGTCTATGCTAACGACAGTGATTCATAGCCAAAAGTGGAGCTCAAGATAATGCCAGCTTCTGAGCCCTTCCTGGTATTAAATTATGTTTTCAAATGAGGCCAGCTCCCTTTGCGAAGCCGGGAGAAGGATGAATGAAGTCCCTTGCCAATTGTTTTACTTTGGAATGGAGTTTTGATAATGACATGATGACCTTGTAGGAGCTGAAGCAGAGGCAGAAAAGGGAGTAATTTATACCTGCAAAAGAAACATGCAATATACAAATCAGTCCTCTTTGTGTGTGTGTGTGTGTGTGTGTGTGTGTGTGTGTGTGTGTGTGTGTGTGTGTATGGGTGCCAGGAATATCATCAGTCTGGCTACTTTATCATGTGCTGATGCTTGCATTCAAATCGTGTGCAGGCTTAAGCCACTCCAGCAGCAGGGTGGAGGGGAAATGAATTTTCGAGCGAGGAGTGGTTGTGTTTTAAATTCATAGGAAATAGAATGTTACTTGCAGCTGTGAAATCTTTCCCCCAGCAAGCTAAAGCAGTATTCCCACAACATGCTATGCTACAGTTGAAACTCGGGGAGTCCATCCATCCATCCATCCATCCATCCATCCATCCATCCATCCGCCTAATTGGGGAGCACATGCAAAGAAGTGGACTTTTAAAAAGCAGATTATTATGATTTAATTTAACACAAACATATTTTCAAAGTAGATAATAGCTATAGATGAGCACCTGGCTGTGAGGCTTGTACAACTGATGCTCAGCATAATATTAATATGAGTTTTTAATGCCAAGAAGAAGGGATAATGAGCCACGGTGGCGCAGTGGTTAGAATGCAGTACTGCAGGCTATTTCTGTTGACTGCCTGCAGTTTGGCAGTTCGAATCTCACCAGACTCAAGGTTGACTCAGCCTTCCATCCTTCCAAGATGGGTAAAAATGAGGACCCAGATTGTTTGGGGGCAATAGGCTGACTTTGTAAACTGCTTAGAGAAGGCTAAAGCGGTATATAAGCCTAAGTGCTACTGCTATTGCTATAACATACAGAATCTTGACAACCAAATTAGGAACCCCACAAGTCTTCATTTATTGGACACTGCAACCGTCATACATACATGCCAGTTGCCAAGCGTCTGAATTTTGATCATGTGATTATGGAGATGTTGCAACAGTTGCATGAAAATCTGCCAGAAGCCATTTTTCCCCCAGTGTCATCATAACTTTGATTAATTAAATACTTAAGTAGGAACCTTACACTTCCTCTGCTAAACTTTTGTTGGCAGTTTCCATTTTTTATTTGATTTGATTTAGGTAATATATATGGCACTCACTTTTACTGACTCTGGATGGCTTTTTAAAAAAACGATTTAGTGAATGTTACCTTGGATGCTGGAAGGATCCCACCAATATCTTAATTGTTGCATTTGACTGATAGATCCTAGCACATCTGGGATATTTTCTTGTGTCAATTATCCCCAGTCTAAATCTTTCTAGGTTTCTAAGTATGACAAATATTGCATGATACACTTTGCTTTAATCCCAAAGGATTAAAACACCCCACCTCCTTCCAGTTCTGAGCTCATTTCCATATTCCTCAATACTCAGGAGTGTTTACTTTTCAACGCTATCTAATTGGTAATATTTGCATTGTCTTGTTTATCTTTGAAATGCAGAATTAGCAGGGAGACGCTAATCCCTATCTTGCCTTTATCAGTTATTTGCAAAATGGCTAATTTAGCAGCCCCATGCTCAGTTCACGTTTTATCAAGCAAGCAAGCAAGCAAAACCTACAGCAACTAGGCAAAAACAATGCATTGAATGCCAGCGCTGTGGTTTCCCAGTTCTCGCCTTCCTGTTTGCAAATATTTTGTACACAGAGTCATTCAAGTTATGAGAGCCGGGGGAAAAAAATGATAAGGGAGGAAAAGTAACATTTGGTTCTCAAGTGGGTCATTAGCATATCTCAGCTGAAATGTGCTGCTTGGCCCCTGCGCGCATAGCATCGGGCTGCACTTCTAACGATGCGCCTGAATTACTTGGTAATGAAAACAAAATGCACCAAGATTAATCCCTTCTGTTTTGAGGATGCTGGAGTACCCAGGGAGCTCAGTTTCACTCGTCAGAGTTTGTGGTGTGCTTTGCAATTGGCACCCTCTTCTGGGTTTGCAATTGACACCCTCTTCTGGGTTTGCAATTGACACCCTCTTCTGGGTTTGCAATTGGCACCCTCTTCTGGGTTTGCAATTGACACAAGGTGAATCTTGGAGGATTCATCCCCTGTTTCTTAAATTAACAGATTAACAGAGTTGGGAGGTACCTTGTAGGTCATCTAGTCCAACCCCCTGCCCAAGCAGGATACCCTACACCATTTCTGACAGATGGCAGTCAAATCCCTTCTTGAAAGCCTCCAATGACGAAGCTCCCTCGATTTCTGAAGGCAACTTCTGTTCCATGGGTTGATTGTTCTCACTGTGAGAAAATCTCTCCTTATTTTCATGTTGAATATCTCCTTGATCAGTTTCCATCCATTATTCCTTGTCTGGCCTTTGGGGGCCTTGGAGAATAGCTTGACCCCTTCCTCTCTGTGGCAGCCCCTCAAATATTGGAACACTGCTATCATGTCACCCCTGGTCCTTCTCTTCCCTAGACTAGCCAGGCCCAGTTCCTGTAATTGTTCTTCATATGTCTCCAGTCCCCTAATCATCCTGGTTGCTCTTCTCTGCACTCTTTCTAGAGTCTCAACATCTGTTTTATAGTGTGGTGACCAAAACTGGATGCAGCATTCTAGGTGTGGTCTTACTAAGCCTTTATAGAGTGGTTTTACTTGATCTTGATTGTATCTCTCTGTTAATGCAATTTAGGATTGCATTGCATTGGCTTTTTTGGCTGGTGCCGCACACGGCTGGCTCATATTTAACTGGTTGTCCACCAAGATTCCAAGATCCCTCTCATCTTCTTCCCCAACTGGAGGGCCAAAAGCAATGAGGTTGGGAATATGGTCAAATTGTCTGAGTGGGAAAGGTCAATCATGTGAGATCTTTTCTTATTTTGTGGACTTTTGAATGGGCAAATAGGGTTTTTAAACTGTCTGCCCCATTCTTTTGAAAGAGTTGCCAAATCTGGTCTGCTAAACTCTTTATGACCACCAGAGGGCAGCAAAGCAATGCAGAAATCTCTACCTCTTTGCTGTCCTTTAGTGGCCATTTAGATCTAGGCAGGCCTGAACTCTGAACTCTACTTTCAAACTCCTCCAATATCAAGCTTCACCCCTAAATTACCCCAAAGTTGAAACAAAAATTGGATCCTGATTTTTCAGCCTCTTCTACCCCAGGAAGGCTGAGTAGGTTACAAATGGGGTTGAAGGGCCTTGTTTGGTGCCCATGACTGCTCTAGAACCATCAACTCCTTAACTGTCTTCAAGACATGGAAATCCTATCAAACTCAGCATCAATCTATTGAGCTGGATGTAAAGTCTCTCTTTATATATATATTTCCTTTTTTCTAAATTGAAAATGCCTCTTAGGACAGTGGTTGCCAACCAGTGGGCAGGGGACCACTGGTGGTCCGTGAGAAAATTTTGGTGGTCCACAGAGAAATGTCACCTCCAAAGCAATTAATCCAGGCTGCATGGGAACACAAGGCTGGGCTGCCCACATGGCCTGCGGGAACACAAGGTTTGCGTCACTTGCATTGCAAACAACACGAGGTAGTGAGGGGAGGGGGGAAAGGGTGGAGGAGTTGAACTTGCCCCACTCGCCCCACACGCCTGGCCTGGCCACTGGGCTGCTTCTTTCTGCTTATTTCTTCTTCTGCTTTTGGCTGCACGCAAGGAAAGCAGCCAAAGTCTTTCTTTCTCTCCCCCAAACTTTGCCAGAAATGAGTCTTTGGGACTCTGCAAGACCTCCTGCTCCGAGAGGCTGCGCTGGCATGACAAGTCTCACAAAGATTCATTTCTGGCAGAGTTTGGTGGAGAGAAAGAAAGACTTCTGCTGCTTCTGCTGCTTTCCTTGCATGAAGCCAAAAGTCTCTCCCTCTTTCCCCCTGAGAACGGAGCTGGAGGCGGTATCCTGCGATCCCAAATAAAGAATGATCGATCGGTAGGAAAATGGGGTGGGGCATTTCCCTGCAGACTTTTTAAGGGATTTTCCCAGGGTCTCTGCTGCTTTCTGCAGAGACCCTGGGAAAACATCAGCAAGCCACCGTCAGTCAAAATTTATATTAGTGGTCCGTGGGATTTAAAATTATGAGTTTGGTGGTCCCTGAGATCCAAAAGGTTGGCGACCCTTGTCTTAGAACACCAGAGGATATAAATGCCTCTTAGTACACCTGAGGAAAGGATTCAGTGTTGATTATATGGAGCGCTCCAGGAGCTGCAGAATATTGAGTAGTGGTGCAGATAGAAATCATAATAAAGCCCAACTCTGATTTTCGAAGGCGGCAGCCAGCATTGGCGGCTTTTGACAGAAGTGGGAAGCGAGGAAACTGCTGAGTGAAGAGTGGAAATCAACAGAGAGCTAAAAAAAATATCACCGTTCAGAAGCACACAAGTTATCTGATGAAGAGGCATAGACGGGGAGCCACCTACCTAACAGTTGGCACAATTTTTTATTCCTCTTTCCACTGGACAAGATCGCTGTCGGTTAAAACCTTTCTTCCGTTCCTGGCTAGGGTATTAGAAGAGACCAACAGATTGGTGCTTGTTTTGATTTCCGTCAAGATCTTGGTGTTCTCCAGTTTTGGAAATGCAGCAGGCAATTAAAATAGCAGCTAAATTCAGCCACGCTTATGACTTTGTGCCCAAATGTTGGATCCTATCAGGGAATCACATCCTAGCAGTCCACAGGCATGTAAACACCTGGTGTAGGTGCTAAATTCCATTTATTTGATTAAGGATCAAAGAAGTTAGGCTTTGGGGAATGATGTATGTATGTATTGTTTATTTGTTAAGTTTATTTGCTGCCTCTCTCGCCGGAGGTCTACTCTAGGTGGCGAAATGTATTGGTAGGCCTCGACTTAATGACCAATTGCTTAGTGACTGTTTGAAGTTCTGATGGATCCTCCCAAAAATATTTACGACCCAATTGTGAAATTCTGTCAGCCATCCTCCCCCAATGGGTCATGTCACCGCATGTTGGGTGCTCGGCAATTTGCCTGTACTTATAGTCATTTCTAGGGACGTGGTGGCTCAGTGGCTAAGACGCTGAGCTTGTCAATCAGAAAGGTCAGCAGTTCGGCGGTTCGAATCCCTAGCGCCATGTAACGGAGTGAGCTCCCGTTACTTGTCCCAGCTTCTGCCAATCTAGCAGTTTGAAAGCACATTAAAAATGCAAGTAGAAAAATAAGGGACCCCTTTGGTGGGAGGGTAACAGCATTCCCTGTGCCTTTGGTGTTTAGTCATGCCGGCCACATGACCACGGAGACGTCTTCGGACAGCGCTGGCTCTTCAGCTTTGTAACGGAGTTGAGCACCGCTCCCTAAAAGCTGGAAACAACTAGCATGGATATGCAAGGGGAGCCTTTATCTTTGACCCCCCATTTTTGCCAAAAATTAGCATTTGCTTCCAGTTTCTAGCAAAAATGCCACCATAGTGAACAATGGATTCGCTTAATGACTTCTGCAGTAGCTTAACGACCACTGCAAAAAAAAAAAAGGTCATAAAACAGGGCCGGTTGTGTGATGATCTGCTTTGTGACCATCACAGGATCAATGTTGGTCATAAGTTGAGGATCACTTGTACACTTTTATAGTTTTTATAGCTTTATTTGTTTTGGGGCAGAGTTGTTCTAATGAACCAGCTATTTAAAAAAAGAAAAGAAAAGAAACACATTTGCATTGCTGAATGTTCTTAATCTTATCGACTTAATGTTAATCTAATGTTATTAAAGAGGCCACCACCCTCCAACAACTGTTAGCAACCCCTAAAACTAAAAAATAAAATAAAATAACAAACCCTCAACTACAGTTAGGAGCCTCGTATATTGTGCCTGATATCTTGAACTATGGGGCAAAATGAAACATAATAGAAATATCAATAAACAATTTTAATGAGGTCTGACAGTGGGTTGTCATTGAAACAAAATTAGCCTAATGACTTTCCAAGAGCAATAAATAACCAATATTTTCTTTACTTAAGTCAAAAATGTGGTTTGACATTTTCCGCGCCCATTAACGTTATATTTTTTTCCCCCTCGGGCACGTCTTGATCATATCGTAAATAGATTTAGCGTTGTGTCAAAGCTCTTTCCTGCCTAATTTGATGGCTTGCCAATGGCTCTGATGACTTATTGATGCTTGATCGATACTTTCTGATGGTTAGTAGATGTTTCTTTCAGGAACGTTGATGGATGGATGGAAAACAACTCCCTCTTTCCCCCTCCTAATCCCCTTTCAAAGTTGGAGCCAAATCAAAGAGAAAGTTGGAAGGGGGGAAAAAATGGGCTTGTAGAAAGATAGATTTTGTGACAGTCTCGGCGGTGGTTTGATCAGGTTCCTATGTCTGATGTGACCAATCGCTAAAATCCAGATAAATAGAGGGGAGAGGAATTCAATCGAATGAAGTTTAAGACGATTGGGTGGTAATGAATGATTTAGGGCGATACTGTGGTTTTTAATAGGTATCACAAAGGGATTCTAGAGGCCATGATGTTTGTGTGAGGTGTTCCTTTGTGTGCGGCATTTTAGATTTTAGGAGTGAATCTTTGTAACTTAGGGTTGAACTATGGGGTCCTTGGTGCTCTCCGAGCTGGGTGGCTTTCTTGCAGATGTTTCGTGGTCCAACTATGTAACATGATCAGTGCAAGAAGGGATTGGACTGTGTGGAAGGGAGGGGGAGGAGAAGGAGAAGGAGGAGGAGGAGGAGGAGGAAGGAGGAGGAGGAGGAGGAGGAGGAGGAGGAGGAGAAGAGAAGAAGAAGAAGAAGAAGAAGAAGAAGAAGAAGAAGGAGAAGAAGAAGAAGAAGAAGAAGAAGAAGAAGAAGAAGAAGAAGAAGAAGAAGAAGAAGAAGAAGAAGAAGAAGAAGAAGAAGAAGAAGAAGAAGAAGAAGAAGAAGGATGATGATGATGATGATGTAGGATCCATGGTGCTGTCTGAGCTTGGTAAATTTTCTTGCAGATGTTCCATGACCCAAGTAGGTAACATCATCAGTCTTGGAAGAGAGTGGGCTTTGGGTGTGGGGGGAGGGGGAGGAGGACTGTAGGCTCTTTGGGCATCTAGGAGTTTGCTGGAGGTTTTTGCAGACATTTCAGTACCAATGGATAAAGAGCTGGATCCAGTAACAAAAGTTCCTGTGTTCTCAAGAAAGATCTGTAAGCTTGTCAGTGGGCGGTAAAGCCACATGCCTTGAATTCAGATGGTTTTGAGTTCAACCTGAAGTTTCTCCAGGTGAAACTGAAATATGCCATTTCAGAAAAGTCACTGCTGAGAAATGTTGCAAAGGATAAATGTTTCCTCTGCCCAACTCTAGCGGGTGTCCAACTCTAGTAGGTGTTACTCATCTCTGCTTCTTAGCTGAGGGAGCCGACGTTGCCCGAAGATACTTCTGGTATCATGTGGCCAGCATGGCTATACGCCCATGGAATGCTGTTACCTTCCCACCGAAGTGGTACCTATTCATCTACTCGTGTTCCCATGCTTTTGAACTGCTAGGTGGGCAGGAGCTGGAGCGAGGAACAGGAGCTCGCCCATTGTGCTGTGTTTGGGTCTCAAATGCTGGAAAGCTGACAAGCTCAGCGTCTTTAACCACCATTGGGCCCCAAAGAAACACAAAGAGTTGTACTTCTGACAAACGTAGACTCCACTTTTGAACTGCTAGGTGGGCAGGAGCTGGAGCGAGGAACAGGAGCTCGCCCCATTGTGCTGTGTTTGGGTCTCAAATGCTGGAAAGCTGACAAGCTCAGCGTCTTTAACCACCATTGGGCCCCAAAGAAACACAAAGAGTTGTACTTCTGACAAACGTAGACTCCACTTTTGAACTGCTAGGTGGGTAGGAGCTGGAGCAAGGAATGGGAGCTCGCCCCATTGTGTGGTGTTTGGGTCTCAAACGCTGGAAAGCTGACAAGCTCAGCGTCTTTAACCACCATCGGGCCCCAAAGAAACACAAGAGTTGTACTTCTGACCAGTGTAAACTCCCCTTTTTTCTGGAATTGCCATGGAGTGGTTAACCCAAGAAAAGTTTTAGCTGTGCCCGAAAATAGAACCTACGAACTTAGGAAGAGAGAGAGAGGTCGAAAAAGAAGGAGCGTAAGACCACTAAGTATAGCAGATGTTCCTGTGAGGTGGGCGTCTTGGCAGTCCAGCAGGCAGGTTCTTATGTATATTTGGTTCCACGATGGATTTTAATAACTCCGCCAGCAAATTTTGATAGATGGCCAGCCACACATTGTCAAAACAGAGGAATGGTTTTTTTAAAAAAAGTGTTTTATTTATAGTGAGTTAATAAGGGAGCAGCGTGGGCTACACACGAAATGCCAGCCCAGAAATAAATTTGGAAAATTGTACTTGAAAAGAACCGCTTTGAACGCAGCTCCCTTGCTTGGGCTCATGTTAAATGGCTTATCCACTTTCGGCCATATCTCTGAGAAGGAGCCTTTTTAAAATTTAAGCCGGTCGGTGCCGCCTATGCCTTCAAATGTTAATTCTTCCAAGTTTATACAGGTAGTCCTCAACGTACGGCAGTTCATTTAGTGACCATTCAAAGTTGCAACGGCACTGAAAAAAGGGACTTGGGAATAGCAACAGCCCTTAGACTTATATATCGCTTTATAGTGCTTTTACAGCCCTCTCTAAGCGGTTTACAGAGTCAGCATATTGCCCCCAACAATCTGGGTCCTCATTTTACCAACTGAGCAGGGGGTTGGACTAGATGACCTCCCAGGTCCCTTCCAACTCTGTTATTCTGTAGTAACAGAGGTTTTTTTTTAAATGAATTCCTACAAAAGAAAGCTCTTGACCGTGACTCACAGCACACACTTGGGCAGACAGCACAGATAACCTGGTATGCTGTTGATGCCTTCCTCTTTAACCGTGTACTTTTCACTCTCCCAGAATTCATTCTTTTTTTATGATGATGATGATGATTATTTACAGCTTTCCCAATTACAAAGACAAGATGAATTTGCTTACCACTAAAGGCCATGACGAATTGACATTAAGCTCTCTGTAATCCATGAGTAATATGCAGTGAAATTTATGTTAAGGATGAGGCACCTATGTACCCTCTATCTTCAGCAACCTTTCAGAGATAAAAAAAGGGGAAAAAAATATGGCAACCCTCCGTCTGCTTTACCAAGGCAATATCACAAAGCAGAGCCACCTCCATCAGTGGTGAGGTTCAATTTTTTTTTTTTACTACTGGTTCTGTGGGTGTGGCTTGGTGGGCGTGGCATGGTTTGGTGGGCATGGCGGGGGAAGATAACTGCAAAATCTCCATTCCCTCCCCATCCCACTAACCTGCTTTCCAGCTCCATTCTCCTGTGCAGGGCAACCAAAGAAGACCCAGCTGATCATCTGGGACTTAATGGGAGGCAGAGAAGAGATGGGGTTGGCGGGGCCAGTCAGAGGTGGGATTTGCCAGTTCTCCGAACCACTCAAAATTTCCACCACCGGTTTTCCAGAACTGGTCAGAACCGGCTGAATCCCTCCTCTGATTCCATTCCATTCCATTCCTGACTATGTAAAGACTCTAAACCGGTTCCTTGCTTGACTCCTCCCACTGGCTCAGACAGTCTCTCTTCTACCCCACACCCCCTTGATCACACAATGTCATATTTTGGGATCTAGGAAATGTTACTTCTTGGTTGCAGCACTCGCTTTCTGGAATGAGGTTCCCCTTGAGATCATGACATCTTATGCTGATCGAGGCCCATAAAAAAAAAAGATTGGATTTGGTGTGTGTGTGTGTGTGTGTGTGTTTAACCAGATGATCTCTCACTCGGCTCAGCTCCGAACACCAGGATAACCAATCTGTGAATGGACAAATATATTATTGACTGCAGCCAGTCCAGGGATTCTACCAGCTTAATGGTAGAAAGGAAAGAAATCCTATTTGTTGCTGCTCTTGTAAAGCCTCTGGGGATCAAAAGCCGTTCTTGATCTCTGCTACAGACATCTTTTCCCCCCGCCCCAAATGAGGCTAAGCTTATTTTACAGTCTTGGCCAGAGCTGTTGCTGTTCCCTGACTCACCACGGCAGTGAACTTGCTGGCTTGATTTGTTTATTTATCAAATTTAAGAATTTTATTGATCGATTGATTGATTTGATTTGTCAATTGCTTACAAGATAATAGATATAAGTATAAACAGGAGTAAGAATACAGGAAATAGGTACGAATAAATGGGGACAACAGGACAGGGACGGTAGGCAACGATGGTGCACTTATGCACGCCCCTTGCAGACCTCTTAGGGGAATGGGGTGAGGTCAATAGTGGTTAGTTTGAGGTTAAAGGCATGGGGGTTAGAACAGTGATCCCCAACCTTTTTTATGCCGCGGCCCGGTACCGGCATCAGCTGGGCGCCGCCATCTTTTTTTGATGAAAAAGTGCTTCCGGTGAGCTTTCTACCCGGAAAAGCTCACCGGAAGCACTTTTTCATCAAAAAAAGATGGCGGCACCCAGCAACCAGCGGCCCGGTACCGGTCCGCGGACCGGTGGTTGAGGACCCCTGGGTTAGAGGATGTAACAACAGAGTCAGGTAGTGCATTCCAGGCATTGACCACTCGGTTGCTGAAGTCGCACTTTCTGCAATCGAGTTTGGAGCAGTTAACATTGAGTTTGTATCTGTTGTGTTGCTCTTGTGTTGTTGTGGTTGAAGCTGAAGTGGTCATTGACTGGTAGGACATTGTAGCAGATAATTTTGTGTACTATGCTTAAGTCTAATCATAGGCAGTGTAGTTCAAGGTTGTGAACCATTGCAGTTTGGATTTTTTTTAAAAAACAACAACATTTTTTCACCTTTAACATGGACTAGAAGCCTTTCCAACTCTGTTATTCTGTTTGCATAAAAATAAAAAATCTACAGTCTATCCCGATGCCATGCCACCAAGACTAGATTTAATACCATGTCTACGTTCTGCAAATGATTTTAAAAAAAAATTAATCGTTCTCTGAAGCTCTCTTCCCCAAGATGCGAAATTCCAGTCTTGGATCATTTTCCTGGAGGCTGAAAGATGAATTATGGAACAGAGCTTTCCGTGTGTCAGATATGTGGGCATTGAGTAACACCTGGGACATTCTCTGCATTTGTAAATCTTCTTCCGATTTGGCTGTGTCTTCCGCTGTGGAGCCAAAAAAAAAAAAAAAAGAATGGAGCTGTTTCTCTCACCAAGAAATGGAAATTTTAAATGCAATGTCCAGTTTTCAGCAAATTCCGGCTTCTTGGCCAGATTTCATTATCATTTGAGAACATGAAGCATATTGTTTTCTTTAACAGACATTTGGGAGTACAGCTTTTGAAAATGAAAATTGTAATCAGATAGAGTACAGGTAAGTCTTCCACTTAGGACCACAATTCAGCCCAAAAATTTATGTTGCTAAGCGAGACATTCGTTAAGTGAGTCTCACTCATTTTTCTTACCCCCACTGGTTAAGTGAATCAGTGGCGTGGTTAAGAAAGGAACCTGGTCATTAAATGAATCTGGCCTCTCCAATTGACTCTGCTTGTCAGAAGGTCGCCAAAGGGGATCACGTGACCCTGGGACGCTGCAACCGTCATAAATGTGAGTCAGTTGCCAAGCATCTGAATTTTGATCACGTCATTGCCGGGATGCTGCAGCAGTCAAAAGTGTGAAAAACACTCCTAAGTGTCAGCTTTGGAAGCCATATTGAGGCCAATATGGAGTGTGTGTAGTTAGACATAATAACATTTTTTTTCTAATTCAAGGTCATGTTATTTTATGCATCAGTGAGGGAAAGTCTCAAGTTGTTCTGACCCAAACCTGGTTCCAAGAGAGTAAACACAAGACAAAGGCAACAACAGCACAACCTTTTACTGTTTCGTTTACGGATCCTGTTTCTTCACAGATAAAAGGCTGCTTCCAACTAACTAGCTCCGATAAGGAAGAGCCTTGCTAAAACTTCCAAGAACAACAGATAAAGTTCCTAAACAATAAATCAAAGAGTCTCCAAACACCAACTCGGATATTCCTAATGTCCACCAGGCTTGAGTCTCAAACTTCTTTGCCTTCTGCAAAGAACTGCAGTTTCACAGCTGGTTTTTATCTTCTCAGGGAGGGGCCATTACCTTGCAGCCTTACTCCCGAGTCGCCCATGCTGTTGCAGCTGCTCTTTCCTTCGAGCAGCCCTGCGCGCATGTGCACTGGGCACAGGCTCCTCAGGGACCTCTTCCTCACTGCTGCCAGCCTCCACAATCTCCGAAGGCAGCACTCCACTCCCTGATGGTCCTGGCCCCATCCCTGCATCCCACGCAGGCTCCTCATCTGAGTCCTCGCTCTCCGAGACCTCAGCCGTCTGCACCGGCTGCCGGTGAGCCACAACAAAGTTGGGACGGATGGTGATTGGGGCATGTGATGTGATGATGGGTGCAGGGGGTGGATTTGTAGTTTTTACTGATTGCAAGGAAACCCAGAACTTTCAGCCATTGATGGCAATGGCTGGCTCACCAGAGGATTACAGAAAGGAGGTAAAAAGTTGAGGGCAGCGGATGAAGCTCATGTGTGATGAAACATCGTTAAATCTATCGGTCTTCCCTGCCTTTTCTTTCAGATCGGAAAAATGGATCCAGTCATTGATTCGACTCTCAGGACCGATTTTAACGATCCGCTCTTGATGATGGTTCCTCAAACCGGAGCAACTCTAAAAGGTCAAAAATGCAATCAACTGTTATAAATTTATCTATATGAGTCTATCAGTTCTTCTGGCTAATGAAGTATTCTGGTTCCCGTCCAGCTTGCAAATGTCTGATGAGCTGTATTGGTAATAATAATAATAATAATAATAATAATAATAATAATAATTTTTTTTTAAAAACATTCAAAGTTTTTGCTCCAATAGAAAATACAGTCTCTCTCTAATTAGAACATGGAATGTAGAATAATAGGGTTGGAAGGGACCTTGGAGGTCTTCTAGTCCAACCCCCTTCTCAAACAGACTCTATACCATTTCCGACACACGGTTCTCTATAGAAAAACAGGTGGGTGGAGTTAAGGGAGTCATCAGCCTAGAGTCATTACGTTCCCACAAATGATCTAAGCGCAACCTCTCTTGAGTTTTGCTGAGTTTCTTATTGTGCCCAGAGAGAGGAATATCTGCCTCTACCTAGGATCGAACTCACTGCCTCCTGATTGTGAGGCGAGAGCTTTACCTCTAGGCCACCGCATCATTCTCCAGAAAGTTAAACAATGATCAGCCTGCTCTAAAGCTAGCTTGTTCGCCCAGTAGGATGCTATCATGGGTCATCCCAGAGGTGCCCACAAGGGAAGGACATTAAAAAAAATCAAGATGGTGGCCATGGGTCCACCATTCAAGCCCCGCCCTTTTTTTTACATAGGTCATGTTTTTTGGACCTTCCTAGAGATTCTTCCCCCCAAGAATACATTTGACAATTGAATATAAAATAGAATAGAATTCTTTATTGGCCAAGTGTGATTGGACACACAAGGAATTTGTCTTTGGTGCAAATGCTCTCAGGGTACATAAAAGAAACGATTCATTTGTCAAGAGTCATCGGGTGCAACATTTAATAATAGTCATAGGGTACAATAAGCAATCAAATCATAGAATAGAATTAGATTAGAATAGAATAGAATAGAATAGAATAGAATAGAATAGAATAGAATAGAATAGAATAGAATTCTTTATTGACCAAGTGCGATTGGACACACAAGGAATTTGTCTTGGTGCAGATGCTCTCAGTGAACATAAAAGAAAAGATACATTCATCAAGAGTCAAGAATCATAAGGTACAACACTTAATGATAGCCCTAGGTACAATAATAGAATCTAGAATCTAGAATAGAATAGAGTAGAATAGAATAGAATAAAATAGAATAGAATAGAATAGAATAGAATAGAATAGAATAGAACAGAACAGAACAGAACAGGAATAGAATAGAATAGAATTCTTTATTGGCCAAGTGTGATTGGACACACAAGGAATTTGTCTTTGGTGCAAATGCTCTCAGTGTACATAAAAGATAAGATACTTTTGTCAAGAGTCAAGAATCATCAGGTACAACACTTAATAATAGTCATAGGGTACAATAAGAGTAGAGTAGGGTACAATAGAATAGAACAGAATAGAATAGAATAGAATAGAATAGAATAGAATAGAATAGAATAGAATAGAATAGAATAGAATAGAATAGAATTCTTTATTGGCCAAGTGTGATTGGACACACAAGGAATTTGTCTTTGGTGCAAATGCTCTCAGTGTACATAAAAGATAAGATACATTTGTCAAGAGTCAAGAATCATAAGGTACAACACTTAATAATAGTCATAGGGTACAATAAGAGTAGAGTAGGGTACAATAGAATAGAATAGAATAGAATAGAATAGAATAGAATAGAATAGAATAGAATAGAATAGAATAGAATAGAATAGAATAGAATAGAATAGAATAGAATTCTTTATTGGCCGATTGGACACACAAGGAATTTGTCTTTGGTGCAAATGCTCTCAGTGTACATAAAAGAAAAGATACATTTGTCAAGAGTCAAGAATCATCAGGTACAACACTTAATAATAGTCATAGGTTACTAATAAACAATCAAATATACCAGGAAACAAATAAAACAATGTAAATTGTAAAGATACAAGCAACACAGTTATAGTCATAAGTGGGAAGAGATAGGCAGTAGGAAGGATGAGAAGCATAATAGTAATACAGTCTTAGTAAATAAGCTGACAGGGTTGTGGGAATTAGTTGTTTAGCAGAGTGATGGCCTTCAGGAAAAAACGGTCCTTGTCAGAGGTGGTTTTCAGCAGGTTCTGACCAGTTCTGGAGAACTGGTAGCAGAAATTGTGAGTAGTTTGGAGAATCGCTAGTGGAAATTTTGAGTAGTTCAGAATCCCACCTCTGACTGGCCCCGTCCCTATCTCTTCTCTGCCTCTTGAGTCCCAGTTGATCGGCCGAGTCTTCTTTTGTTGCCCTGCACAGGAGAATGGATCTGGAAAGCAGGTTAGTGGGGTGGGGGAGGGAATAGGATTTTGCAGTAACCTTCCCCTGCCACACCCACCAAGCCCCGTCCCGCCCACCAAGCTACGCCCACAGAACTGATAGTAAAAATTTTGAATCCCACCACTGGTCCTTGTTGTCTAGTTGTTCCGGTGTGCAGTGCCCTATAGCGTCATTTTGAGGGTAGAAGTTGAAACAATTTATGTCCAGGACATGAGGGATCTGTAGATATTTTCACAACCCTCTTTTTGGGTCGTGCAGTATACAGGTCCTCCATGGAAGGCAGGTTGGTAGCAATTATACAACAACATGTAACGTTGTGCTGTCTGTCTGCCAGGAGGAACACAATCTATATCCCATCTTTGGCTGGTCTACCAGTCTCTATAGAACTTCCACTACAACGAGACTCAGTTTATGTTCCCTTATTCTGTGAGAATCAAAACAGCAAAAACTGTTCAGAATGGGTAGTAGTGGTGGAGGAAGGTTTCCAGGTTCCCTCATTAATAACCCCTGAAGGTAATAAATAAATAAATATTACGCGTTGCAAACGGGAGAGATTACTAGCTCGTGTTAAATGTCCTAGCCATAAATGTGCCACTCGCTATTGATTTTGATTGGATGTATGCCTAGATAAAATATAACGAGGGCGCTAATTTTAGTTAAACCTGCCATTTCAGATTCTGCCCTTTCTTCGTTTAGTTACAGGGATTGAGCTGGATTCTCTGGGTGATGCTAAAAATGTGAGTTGGTTGGCAGAGCGTTATTAAATGATTCATCCAGAGTCTAAAATAAACATATAAGGGGCGACCCTAGCAGTCAGCTGGGAGAGGGAGAGGTGGGTTGGTGGCAGACATCGCACTGAAAGCTGAAATAACTGCTAAACCTGAATTGGATGGCCTGCTAAAAGTGCAGGGAAGACAGGAAGTCTTCTGTCATCCATCTTTTCCTTCCTTCCTTCCTTCCTTCCTTCCTTCCTTCCTTCCTTCCTTCCTTCCTTCCTTCCTTCCTTGTCTGTCTGTCTATCTGTCTATCTATCTGTAATCTATCTTCATGTATATCTGTCTGTCTTTCTGTCCATCCATCCATCCATCCATCCATCCATCCATCCATCCATCCACCCATCCATCATCTGTCTATCATCTATCTATCTAAAGATTTACCGCCTGCCTATCTTAACTACAGGGTAACTTTGGGCATCTTACAGTCACAAAAAATGAATTTATATATGCACATAAATAAATAAATAAAATAAAAATAAGTAAAATAAATAAACAAAACATTAAAACATCTAAGGACATGTGGGCAGGGCATGTCCAGAGGATGGTAGAGGACAGGAAGGCCTGGAGGAATGTTGTCCATGAGATTGCGATGGGTCAGACATGGCTTCGCAACTAACAACAACACACTGAAGATGGCATTTAATTTCGTTGTACGAGGTGCAATGACAATAAAGCTAACTAACTAACGGTAGCTTTCGGATGGTCTTCAAGGGTAGCCCCATGTAGAGATCATTACAATAGTCCAACCATGAGATGAGCAGGGACTGAACGACTGAGCACAGCGAATCCTGATCCATAAAGAGTCTGTTTTGTTGATGAGGGCCTTCCTTGGTGAGCTTTTTCCATCTTTTGCTTGCATGGGGTGCAACTCTGCTCCAGACTGTATCTTGGCAAAGTGAGTTTTTTTGGGGTGGGGGACAGAGCAATGAATGATTAACCCTGCTGTGTATTTTTTTTTTTATTGGCTCTGGAAATGAGTAGATGCATCCATCCAACTGTACTGGCAATTCAACAGAACCTCACACTGGGGAAATATTAAAAGCTTTAAGTTGGCTGCAGAGAAGTGAGACCATCCAATTTTGAAAGCAGAGCGTTTGTCTTCTAAATGGAAGGAGAACTTCAACAGAGATAAATTCCTCTAGCTAAGTTTGTTGCTGTCCCCAAATCTTTGGCTATTAATCCTGGCTTGGCTTTGACACTACTGGGGATTTGGCTGAATCAGATCAATTTATGCCATTGTTGTGTTGCCAAAAAAAAAAAAAAAAAAATCATTCCGTTCAATGTGTGCGTATTGGCTTATGATCTCCTCTGTCTGCTGGAGGAGGAAAAACATTACATTGATTTATGATCTCGGCTGGTCATGGAGATGGTGTGACACAACTCTGCTCTCAAGGAAAGCGATCTGTTTTGAGAGATTCGTAATTTAAGGTGTGCGTGTTAAATACGGAACCTTTCAGTACTGACTCTTGGAAGGAGAAGAAATGAGGAATTGGTTACATGCTATTGTCAGCTACTGTAGTGTTGGGAAATAAGGGGAACTGTAACCCAGAATCAGCTGAAGATGATAGTTTAACAACAACACAAAAGCACTAACTGATTTCTCATGATATATTAGAGCAGTGCAGGAACCCAGAGATAATAGTTTAGCTGAGTGGTCACCAACTGGTGGGCCGAGAATCACTGGTGGGCCACGGGAAAATTTTGGTGGTCCAGAGAGAAATGTGTCCCCCCCCAAAAGCAATTAATCCAGGCTGCACAGGAACACAAGGCTGTGCCGCCCACATGGCCCGCCCACCCGCTGGCCTCCACCCTTCGGCCGAGCGCAAACCTTACCTTGAGTAGAGCCACGCAAGCTGGAACTGGAAGGTTAGACCAACAGCGGGGGAGGGAAATCCGCCCTGGGGTGGCTTGCTGACGTTGGTGGGAAAGTCGGTCCCCTATTCCAGATCTGCAATAGTCACAGGACTGGCCCTTTGGTCATCCCGGAGCAGCTCCTCCAGTCCATGGCAGGCCGGTGCACCCAGGTGGAGGAGCAGCTGCTCCGGGGTGACCAAAGGGCCGGTCCTGTGACTCCTGCAGCTCTGGAATAGGGGACCGACTTTCCCACCAACATCAGCAAGCCACCGTCAGTCAAAATTCATATTAGTGGAACGCGGGATTTAAAATTAAGAGTTTGGTGGTCCCTGAGGTCCAAAAGGTTGGCGACCTCTGGTTTAGCTTATAGTTTACAGTTCAGCATGTGCTGTTATTAAGAATTCTTAAGAATCAGCTGAATTCTATCTTTGATCTTGAGTGGATCTTCTGGAAGTTTTTAGTGCAGGTTGTCTTACCTGCTGCATCCAAACTTGCATTTGACTTCCAGCCTTGCTTACTCTAGTGGGTGAATGTTGGGCTGCTCTTCAGCTTCTTGGTTTAGTTTGTTCATAGACTTTGATGGTGTTATTTAGAAATTGAATTTGAGTTAAGCAACAGCATTTGGGCCGTTAAGTCCCCATGGCTTGGTTCATTAACAGATCATGCTGTTGATGTATTATGTATAGAATTGTAGCTTAAGGAACTCATAGTGGTCCACAAGGGAAGAGGAGAGGTCTCTATGTTAATCCCAAAATAACAACTCTGCAAAGTAGAGTGGCTGGTTAAATTAGAATGGCTGATTTTGAGCTTGGAAGGTGAACCTGAGCTGGTGTCAGGTTTCCAAGTGATGAAATCCATTTAAAAAGAAAAGAGCAAAGTCCATCTTCCAAAACAATTTCTTTTATTTAGGAAAGCATCAAATTGGCAAAGTCTGTTGTAATTCCGGATCTGACACAACCCAGAATTACACCACATAATATTGGAAGTTAGAAACATCCCCCAAAAGTCACATTCCCCAATAGAAGTAAATCACTGTTTCCTGATGTCATCAATCTCCACCTCCAGGTCTCAGCATGGTCAGCTTTTGTTCCCGCGGGAAGAAGAACCACCTAGCCTAAACAACTCTCTCTATCTCCACTCCTCCCACCTTAGGAATGTGGCAAGCCTGAAACCCTTTTCCCCATAACCAGCAAAGAGAAAGAAAGAAAAGAAATATATAATAAAGCTAAATAAAATGGCTACACATACGTCAATTTTGGGCTTGATAGCTGGGCTCATTGCAGCTTTAGTCCAACAAATGAACCTTTACACCATATCGGCTCTCCAATTTATTCAACCATGATGTACTTGGGGGAAAAAAATCCAGGAATTGGTTGAGTTCATGTGACACATTAAATCATGATAAGGTTCCAGAATAATTCCACCCATTCTGGTTGGTCCTTGGCTCCTAATACTTGGAGGGTTATCACAGAGAACAGGATGTGGATTATTTTCCTGCAGTTCCCAAGGGTAGGACAAGAATCATTGGGTGGAAAGTTTACAGACACAGATCCAAACTTGTAATAAGGAGGAATTTTCTGGCCAGGGGAGGAATGAAGCAATGGAACAGCTTAGTTCCTAGAATTATGAGTGCCCCATCACTGGAGACTTTCAAGCAAAGGTTGGGTAACATTTGAGTGGGATGGTCTGAAGATTCCTGAATAAACACAGTTAGACCAGAAGACTTCCAAGATCTTTTCTAATGCTCTTGATTGGCTGATTGTAAGTACCAAGGACTAATTTTCTCTTTAAGCTGGGAGACTTTCAAGCAAAGGTTGGGTAACATTTGAGTGGGATGGTCTGAAGATTCCTGAATAAACACAGACCAGAAGATTTCCAAGATCTTTTCTAATGCTCTTGATTCCATGATTGTAAGTAATTTTCTCTAAGCTGGGATCAGGGAGGTTGTAACATTTGAAGGACTTAGACCAGAAGACTTCAACTTTCTCTTTCGAAGCTGGGAGACTTTCAAGCAAAAAATTGATTGGATAACATTTGAGTGTGGTGGTCTGAGGATTGTTGAATTAATACAGATAGACTAGAAGACGTCCAAGATCTTTTTCTAATGCTTTCATCCCATGATGGTAAGTAGCACAAACTTTCTCTTCCAGTTGCCTGCACAACATTTTTTTCGGTGGCTTATCCATGTCACAGAATTACAACAGAACCCCCTTACAAGACCCAAACAGCCTTCTAGATATTTTGGCCTGCAGTTCAAATCAAAGCTGGTGATCAAAGGACTATGGGAGCTGTAGTCTAAACATCTGGAGGGCATCGGGTCTCTTATTTTTGCTCTAAACAGACATGGCTGTCAAAGACAAGGATGAATAAGAAACACTTGCCTTGTGGGTGAGATTATCTGGTAATTAAAAAGTCAACCAATTTGAGTTAAGGGTGTGGATTAATTAGCTCGATCGCCAGCAAAACCAATTTGCCTCATAATTGCTTTTAATCCAGGCTGTGCAGATTTTATTGTTTCTCTAAAGCTTGTCTGAATGAAATCCCCGTTAATTATCCTCCGATTTGTCTGCTCTCCTTGTTATGATTTATCTTATTTGTAAACAAATTAATGTCTTTTTTTTTTTTTGCAGTCCAAGAAGCTGCAGGGTTGGAATATTTGCGAGTCTGAAACAAAACAAAAAAAAAAAAGGCCTAGAAAGACAAATTACACCCTATTTCTGAGATTGCCTTTATTTTGGGGGGTGAGACGACTTCTTCCTAAATAATGGTTGGCGGACTTGAATCCGTGCAAAGGTTTAACCATGGAGATTTATTTTTTTGCAGCCCTCCACCCTGAGAGCTGAAATCAATGTCAATACCAATTGATGGGTATGGAATGAAGGAAGTAGGGACAGTGAAATGATTTTATCTGCTTTGAGTTTCATCCGCTCTTCTCTGCCCTTGTAAAAAATAGTAATTGCCATCCCACCACTGTGATTTAATTTGCATTCGGTTGTTGTAAATTGGCCAGGCTTAAAATGGCATCTTAATTCTGATGCATCCTTTAGGGAATCAATTAGTGTTGACATTTGGGGGGGTGGGGTCCGAGGAAATTGGGGGAGGGGAGAAGGGAGAAATGATAGCCGTGTTGCAATATCTAAGGGGCTGCCACAAGGAGGAGGGGGTGTCAATCTATTCTTCCTAAAAGCACCAGAAGGCAGGACAAGAAGCAACAGATGGGAACTAATCAAGGAGAGATTTCACCTAGAACCTAGAATCTAACCTTATATGCCGCTTCACAAGGCTTCACAGTCCTCTCTAAGCAGTTTACAGAGCCAGCCTCTTTGCCCCCAACAATTTGGGTCCTCATTTTACCCACCTCGGAAGGATGAAGGCTGAGTCAACCTTGAGCCTGGTGGGATTTGAACTGCTGGCTGTTGGCAAAATTATCCTGCAATACTGCATTCTAACCACTGTGCACTATGGATGGATGGATGGATGGATGGATGGATGGATGGATGGATGGAAGGAAGGAAGGAAGGAAGGAAGGAAGGAAGGAAGGAAGGAAGGAGGAAAGGAAGGCAGGAGGAAAGAAGGAAGGAAGGAAGGAAGGAAGGAAGGAAGGAAGGAAGGAAGGAAGGAAGGAAGGAAGGGCAACAGCAATAGCCCTTAGACTTATATACCGCTTCACAGTGCTCTACAGCCCTCTCTAAGCAGTTTACAGAGTCAGCCTCTTGCCCCCCAACAATCTGGGTCCTCATTTTACCCACCTCGGAAGGATGGAATGCTGGGTCAACCTTGAACCGGTCAGGACTGAACTGCTGGCAGCCGGCAGTCAACAGAAGTAGCCTGCAATGCTGCATTCTAACCACTGCACAATCATAACTCCTTCCAACGCTAATGAAATTGTTCCTATGAAACATTCTAGTTTATCATCATCATCATCATCATCATCATCATCAATCATTTTTATCATCCTCTTTTCTTTGTTCCTTTTCTTTCTTCTCAGAATGCTTTGGATGCATCATGAACTGAATTATCTATCAGCCCTTATGGTTTCCCTGGGCAAAAAAATCTTTTCCGGATTGCTTCTTTGAATAAACAAATAAATTTTCAAACTGCTTTCTGCTGCAAGGAGACGTCCATCTCTCAAGGCTTAAACAACATAAGCTAAAAAAAAAGAAAAGAAAAGTTGGCTTTATGAGAGACTTTGAATTCTGTGCCAACGATCCGAAATGACGTTTTGAGCTTCCATCCAAAACCGCTTCTTTTTTTTTTTTTTCCTAATGTTTGGATTGAGGCTTAAAATTCAGATGCGATGCTATTTGTTCATGCTAAAATATAGATGAGATGCAAACTGACGTGTGCTGGATTGGTGTGTTGAATCGTGAAACGCTTCGAGAAAATGGACAGCCGTGAATATTAACAAAGAGAGACGATTGCTATAAATATCGAATCGTGGCGGTTGGGTCAGAGGGTTATGATACATGGCGAGGGTGAACAATAAACAAATCCTTCTCCTCAACTGCCTTTTAATAACCCGGTTGTTGCTTGAAATGAAGTGCTTGAGCTATTTAAAAAAAAAGATGAAGTGCCACTTCTTGTAAAGGATCCATTAGAATAGTACTTTCTGGTTTTCTTTATACAATTGAAGGGTTGGCGAGTTTCTCCACCCAACCAAATTTGATGTTTTGGTATTTGCTTAATATGGAATGTAGTGCCACCTGTTAGTGCCACTTTATAATGCCTTGGTGAGCCCACGCTTGGAATATTGCATCCGGTTTGGTTTGCCACAATACAAAAAAAGATATTGAGACTCTAGAAAGAGTGCAGAGAAGAGCAACCAAGAGGATTAGGGGACTGGAGGCTAAAACTTATAAAGAACAGTTGCTGGAATTGGGTTTGTTTAGTTTAATGAAAAGGTTGACTGGTGTGTGACATGATAGCAGTCTTCCAATATTTGAGGGGCTGCCCCAAAGAAGAGGAAGTCAAGCTATTCTTCAAAGCACCTGAAGGCAGGACAAGAAGCAATGAATGGAAACTAACTAAGGATGGGAACTAGTGTAGAACTAAGGAGAAATTTCCTATCAGTGAGGACAGTTATTTAATGGAATGACTTGCCTCCAGAAGTTGTAACAGATAACAGATAATCAGAGTTGGAAGGGACCTTGCAGGTCATCTAGTCCAACCCGTCACCCAAGCTGGAGATCCTACACCATTTCTGACAAATGGCAGTCCAGTCTCTTCTTGAAAGTCTTAAGAGATGACACTCCCACAACTTCCGAGGGCAAGCTGTTCCGTTGATCCATCACTGGAGGCTTTTAAGAAGAGCTTGAACAACCATTTGTCTGAAATGGCATCATGCTTGAGCAGGGGGTTGGATTAGAAGACCTTCCTGGTCTCTTCCAACTCTGCTGTTCTGTTACAGAACTCTTCATATCAGAGGGTTGGGCCGTTGAGGTCTTCAAATCCAACCAGGTTCTCCAGGAAGGAATCACAATGAAAATATTCCCCATCGATGGTTTCCCAGCCTATCCATGGATACATTCAACATAAGGGATTTCATCACCTCTTTCAGGTCCAGTGCCCAAAGTTCTTTTCCCATTAGGATGCATTGTTTTCATATCCAAAGATGGCTGGGCCTTCCTGTAATTTAAATATATTATTTCATGGCCTTCACTCTCTCTCTCTGGGACAACTGAGACAAAGTCTTCAGAGCTGAAGAAACTTCTTGGATGAGAAGTGAAATGTTCTCAAAGAAAAACAAGAAAGCACCTTTGGGACAACTAAGTCTTTGGTTGACAAGTAGTTGCCCAGTTAACAACAGTAAGTGGGACTGGAATTTCCATCATGAAGGCATCGGGTTGTCACATAAGATTTTTCGCTGCTTAGCATTAGTCTCTGACCAAGAATACCATATCAGTAAAAGAGAATTTTTGTAGCTCAGAGTTGAACTGTGGGGTCCTCAATGCTCTCTGAACTTGGTTGTTTTCTTGCAGATGTTTCATTACCCAACTAGGGAACATTATCGGTGGGGTTATTGATCATTGGGGTTGCTTCCTTCAAGTACTGATGATGTTGTCTAGTTGGGTAATGAAATATCTGCAAGAAAACAACCAAGTTCAGAGAGCATTGAGGACCCCACATTTTTTTTCTCCTCCTCCTCCTCCTCCTCCTCCTCCTCCTCCTCCTCCTCCTCCTCCTCCTCCTCCTCCTCCTCCTCCTCCTCCTCCTCCTCCTCTTCCGCCTTCTCCTCCTCCATATCCCACTCCCTTCTAGTGCTGATGAAGTTACCTAGTTGGGGGTAATGAAAGGTCTGCAAGAAAACAAGTTGTAAGAAGACTGTGTCAGAGAATTGACTACACAATGGAAAGCCCTGGGTTGTGTGCAGATCATATGGCAAATGGGGTTGTTGCGGCGGTCATGTGACTTCAAAGAGGAGCAGCTGCTTTATGAGAAGGTTGGCAATAAAACTGCAAGTATCCCATTTGATGTAATTTATTCCATTTCATATGCTCTTTATCCCGTTTGCCATATGCCACGGGATATAAATGTCCTGTGTACATTCCATGTGTTTTCTTCAGTTGACAATGTGCTGATCTCACATACATGCAATAAAATAAATTAAAATCAAGTCCTAGCATTGATGGGGATATTTATAACAGAGCTAGTCAACCTTGAAGCTCTTTCTTTTTTAGTGGCTCCAGTATTTCTTCTCAATTCTCATGGCTTGAAAATCAGATTTGCGTTTTTCCCATCGTGTTTGAGTCAGGAAACCCATGCACATACACAAAAAAAAATGTGTTTGCCCCCAAATATGCTGAACGGTGTAAAAGAACATAAATAAAAACTTCAAACTCCCACCAAAATCCCGGGAAGCAAACAAGCAGAAAATAGTATCCCAGCCCACGAGTGATATACTCTTAAACACTCTGCCTCTTTGCCACACTCATCACAGCTCCTGTCTAACAAATGGTTGTGCATCTCTGAACCTTTAAGTTTGAAGCCAAACATTGCTGAGACGAGAGAATGTTGCTTTCTGAGAACAAAGGAAACCCATACCCGGTACTCCAGAATGAAAATAAAATTCCTGCAACCATCCATCGTATGTTTTAGTCTCCAGTCCCCTAATCATCTTGGTTGCTCTTCTCTGCACTTTTTCTAGAATCTCAACATCTTTTTTATAATGTGGGGACCAAAACTGGATGCAGTACCCTTGGTGTGGTGTTACTAAGGCTTTATAGAGTGGTATTAGTACCTCACTTGATCTCGATTGTATCCCTCTGTTAATGGGATACACACTCCTATTTTTCCCCCCACCCCCTGGGTGTATCACAACTCATATTCTCCAATGGGATACATCCATAGCCAAGAGTCATCCATCATGCTCTTATTAGAATTTTGCATGGCAGAAACGTCAGTCACCTGGTTACTATCTTTGAAAACATTGATGGAATGCAGATTCGTTTTTGCAAGCTGCTGCACTGCTTCCCTCCCTCCCTTTCTGTTGGCAACTCTAAAAAGACCATAGAAATATTTTATGAGTTGACAGGATATAGGAGAGATAATGGCGGGAGTGGATAGGCGGGGCCAGTCAGAGGTGGTATTTGCTGGTTCTGTGAACTAGTCAAAATTTCCCCTACCAGTATGCCAGAACCAGTCCGAACTGGCTGAATACCACCTCTGGTCCTATGTCCTCAACTAGGCTGGCAGGCACTACTGCTTAGAGAGGGCTGGAAAGCACTGTGAAGCGGTATATAAGTCTAAGTGCTGTTGCTAAACCCAACACTGCCCAAAGATCCAGGAAAGCCTACATGAAGATATTAAATTATGATACCCCTCCCAGAGTATTTTCTGCACCAGTTTTTTTAAAAAAAAATTCTTTAAAACTTTTAAACTTCTTCTGACTAGGAATCCGCATTGCAAAGTTTTTTTTTATTGAAGGGTTGATGGATTGTCTGATTGTTTCAATCTGCTGTTTTCCTGTTGGCTGTTTTTCATCACTATATGCTTTTTATTGATGATACATTGTTGTTTTGACAAGAACAGCTATGAGATTTAGCCAGGCTTTTAAATGTTAACAGTTTTATTATTAACAGGTTTTTTAAGTGCCTTGTTTATATCTTTCGTTTTACAAGGTGTTTGCTAAAATATTGTCCGTCGCCTTGCACGTTCAACTGAGCGATTGGCCTCAAGAGAGTCGCCCTTCTAACATTATTTTAACAGGCCCATCATATCATCTAAGGATTCATTTGAGAGTCTGATTAATGAATACAAATCTAATTAATTTGATATTTCTCATTTGTGTCTCGTATATTGGAGAAAGGCAGGAGAAAATTATAGTCTCCGAAATGAACAGAGCGGAAGTTAGAAATGCAAGCCTCTTTCATCCAAGTCCTGAATCATTTGTAGAAAAGCAAAGAGTGAAAAGATGAGCTCAGGAAAGAGGGGAAAAATACCCCTAAGAAATTAAGGAACAAAATGTGAAATAGGAAAGAACAAAGCTTCACAGTTAAATTAAATATCCAATTAAGCTATCTGCTTGGCTGCAAAATATCTTTTTGACAGATGATGAGTTCTAGGCAAGTCAAAACAGTTCAGTGATACATCCGCATAAGGCAATTAAAGGAAGTAATTTATATTCTCTGCATGGAAAGTTGGGTATGTGCTCCAAAGTTTTATGGATGGTTCGTTCATTCAGATGGAACTGGCTACCTGATCGTCCCATGAACCAGTTGGATGAAGTCAGTTGACTTTTCTTAATGGTCTAAAATTAACTTGGGAAACTTTTTCCAGATTCTCAGCCTTTAAATGAAATCTGTAGGAGAAGGACAGACAGAGTCTGGGGGTGGAGTCAAGAGAGGGATCAGCCTGGCATCATTACGTTCCCACAAACAGTCTTAAGTCCAACCCCTCTTGAATTCCGTTGGCTCTTAATCAGCGCCAATTTAGTGCTCACCCTTAGTCGACTAGATTCTTGCGTATAAGCATGAGCAATACATCAGCTTAATGGAGGTCTTGATTCCTTTTATGCCTGACAAAATCTAAAGCATGAAATCAAAATTTAATTTTATTCAAACTGAAATTGACCTGAAACCATCATGGGTTCAGCATGGTGATTCTAAATATGTTGAAGGACGTTTCGTCATCCTCCATGCTAAAAATTAAAATTTGACCACATGGCTGGGGTGACCAGTTGTGGAAACCATACTTTATGGGTGCTTGGGAAGGGGGAAAGGCACAGGTACTCCTAAATCTCTTGTAAACCATTGGCCTGGGTCTATTATCCCCAACCTGGTGTTGTCCAGATGCATCATCCCTTTCCAAAAGTCCTGAAGACATTGTTTTGTCAGTGGGCTTGGGAACTCCAAGGTGATTCGGAGTCCATCAAGTGGTTTGTTTGATTGTTATCACCAAGGGGCTGGGAATTATTGGATTTTGTACTGGGGGTTTCGCTTCTGTAAGTCGCCTGCAGTCACTGTGAGTGAATGCAGACACCCTGGTTTGTCTCTCTCTCCTGTCTCTCTCCAAGGCTTGGTCATTGCACTCCTCTCCTCCCTCCTGTACCTGTATTCCTCTCTCTCAGCTCTCCTCCCCCCTAGTCACTGTGCTCTCTTCTCTCTCTCCTCTCTCCCTCCTCTCTCTCTCCCACCCTTTCCCTCTCCATTCCTCCCTCTCTCCTCCCTCTCCCTCCCTCCCTTTACCTCTCCATTCCTCTCTCTCTCTCTCCCTCTCCCTCCTCTCTCTCCCACCCTTTCCCTCCATTCCTCTCTCTCTCTCTCTCTCTCCCTCCCTCTCTCTCCCACCCTTTCCCTCTCCATTCCTCCCTCTCCCTCCCTCTCCCTCCCTCCCTTTACCTCTCCATTCCTCTCCCTCTCTCTCCATCTCCCTCCCACCCTTTCCCTCTCCATTCCTCCCTCTCCCTCCCTCTCCCTCCCACCCTTTCCCTCTCCATTCCTCCCTCTCCATCCTTTTCCCTCCCTCCCTTTACCTCTCCATTCCTCTCTCTCTCTCCATCTCCCTCCCTCTCTCTCCCACCCTTTCCCTCTCCATTCCTCTCTCTCTCCTCCCTCTCCCTCCCTCTCTCCCACCCTTTCCCTCTCCATTCCTCCCTCTCCCTCCCTCTCCCTCCCTCCCTTTACCTCTCCATTCCTCTCTCCCTCTCTCTCCATCTCCCTCCCACCCTTTCCCTCTCCATTCCTCCCTCTCCCTCCTCTCTCTCCCACCCTTTCCCTCTCCATTCCTCCCTCTCCCTCCCTCTCCCCTCCCTCCCTTTACCTCTCCATTCCTCTCTCTCTCTCTCTCTCTCCCTCCCTCTCTCTCCCACCCTTTCCCTCTCCATTCCTCTCTCTCTCTCTCTCTCCTCTCCCTCCCTCTCTCTCCCACCCTTTCCTCTCCATTCCTCCCTCTCCCTCCCTCTCCCTCCCTCCCTTTACCTTCCATTCCTCTCTCCCTCTCTCTCCATCTCCCTCCCTCTCTCTCCCACCCTTTCCCTCTCCATTCCTCCCTCTCCCTCCCTCTCCCTCCCTCCCTTTCCCTCTCCATTCCTCTCTCCTCTCTCTCCATCTCCCTCCCACCCTTTCCCTCTCCATTCCTCCCTCTCCCTCCCTCTCCCTCCCACCCTTTCCCTCTCCATTCCTCCCTCTCCCTCCCTCTCCCTCCCACCCTTTCCCTCTCCATTCCTCCCTCTCCCTCCCTCTCCCCCTCCCTCCCTCCCTCTCCCTGTCCTTCTCCTCCTTCCTCTCTCTCTCCCCCTCCCTCCCTTTCCTCTCCATTCCTCTCTCCCCCTCTCCCTCCCTCCCTCTCTCCCCTCTCCCTCCCTCTCCTTCTCCCTTCCTCTCTCTCTCCCCTCTCCCTCCCTCCCTTTTCCTCCATTCCTCCCTCTCCCCCTCTCCCTGCCTCTCTCTCCCCTCCCTCCCTCCCTTCTCCCTTCCTCTCTCTCTCTCCTCCTCTCCCTCCCACCCTTTCCCTCTCCATTCCTCCCTCTCCCTCCCTCTCCCTCCCACCCTTTCCCTCTCCATTCCTCCCTCTCCCTCCCTCTCCCCCTCCCTCCCTCCCTCTCCCTGTCCTTCTCCTTTCCTCTCTCTCTCCCCTCCCTCCCTTTTCCTCTCCATTCCTCCCTCTCCCCCTCTCCCTCCCTCTCTCCCCCCTCTCCCTCCCTCTCCTTCTCCTTCCTCTCTCTCTCTCCCCTCTCCCTCCCTCCCTTTTCCTCCATTCCTCCCTCTCTCCCTCTCCCTGCCTCTCTCTCCCCCTCTCCCTCCCTCCCCTTCTCCCTTCCTCTCTCTCTCCTCCTCTCCTCCCACCCTTTCCCTCTCCATTCCTCCCTCTCCCTCCCTCTCCCTCCCACCCTTTCCCTCTCCATTCCTCCCTCTCCCTCCCTCTCGCCCCTCCCTCCCTCTCCCTGTCCTTCTCCCTTCCTCTCTCTCTCTCCCTCCCTCCCTTTTCTCTCCATTCCTCCCTCTCCCCTCTCCCTCCCTCTCTCTCCCCCCTCTCCCTCCCTCTCCTTCTCCCTTCCTCTCTCTCCCCCTCTCCCTCCCTCCCTTTCCTCCATTCCTCCCTCTCCCCTCTCCCTGCCTCTCTCTCCCCCTCCCTCCCTCCCCTTCTCCCTTCCTCTCTCTCTCCTCCTCTTCCTCCCTCCCTTTCTCTCCATTCCTCCCTCTCCCCTCTCCCTCCCCTCTCCCTCCCCTCTCCCTCCCTCCCTTTCCCTCTCCATTCCTCTCTCCCCTCCCTCCCTCTCCCTCTCCTTCTCCCTCCCTCCCTCCCCTTCTCCCTTCCTCTCTCTCTCCCTCCCCTCTCCCTCCCTCCCTTTCCCTCTCCATTCCTCCCTCTCCCCTCTCCTCCCTCTCTCTCCCCCTCTCCTCCCTCCCTTTCCTCTCCATTCCTCCCTCTCTCCCCTCTCCTCTCCCTCCCTTTCCCTCTCCATTCCTCCCTCTCCCCCTCTCCCTCCTCCCCTTTCCCTCACCCCCTCTGTACTCAGCACCATGTTCTTCCTGCAAAAGCTGCTGGTTAAGGTTTATGCACACATTGATTGAAAACAGCACTGATTGCAAAAGCCCTACCCTACCCTAACAAAAAAACGAATATATTATTCATGAGCAAGTATTGACTTGTAGACAACTGCTGGTGTGTTTTGCCTTCAATTTTGAGAGCTTTCATTTATCTTCCTCACACCTTGACATTTTAAAAGTCTCTCTGGGCCCCGCAGCTCACACTTTGCTTCCTCTCATTGGAATTCCAGGTATGTTTGACCTTGCCCAGTAAGGCTGCCTGCTTTTCTCCGTTGGAATCAGCCAGAAAGTGGCAATCCCTAAATGTTATTCTTTGCTGACTAATGTCCCAGCAGGCAGGAGCACTTCAGGGACTTCGTTGAGGCTTAGAAGCTAAGCAGGGTCAAGTCTGGTTAGTGCTTGGATGGGAGGCTTGTCTGGGAACACCAGGGCCAGAGGTCAGGCTGGGAAGCCCAAACAGCATTGTGGAAGAAGATCATCGTAAACCATGTCCATATTGTTGTGAAGAAGATAAACTCAACAAGAGACAAAGTCAACTTGAAGACACCATTACCGTAGAGAAGAAGATGGACGTAGCGTGGTAGAGTGCAGAGGTGGTATTCAGCAGGTTCTGACCAGTTCTGGAGAACCGGTAGCGGAAATTTTTAGTAGTTCAGAGAACCGGCAAATCCCGCCCCTGGCTGGAGATTTTATAGTCTCCTTCCCCTGCCACGCTTACCAAGCCACGCTCACAGAACTGGTAGTAAAAAAAAAAGAATACCACCATTGATTGATTGCTTGGCCATCTTGATGTGTTCTATGGGCCAACAGAGAAGCTTGCCTGCTGTTTGAGTGGAAGGATAAGGGGTGAGGGGTTGATTCTACAGGTGCCAGAAAAGATGGGAAGTCTTTACTCAAGGAGGACCAAAGATTGTGCAGCTCTGCTACGTTTTGCTTCCGCTAAAGAGTTCACACTCTCACAAGCTCGGATCAACAGGTCTCGTTCAGAACCTGTTTTGGAATGCATTTGAATTTGAACACACCGCAGTGATGTAAGAAATGACACTGGGAAATATTTTCCAAAGGGCTTTTCATTTTTGTAGGTTGAGGGTCAGAAATCGGAGGGGCAAAAGCATTCAGCAAGAAAGAAAGGAAAAAAATATGGAGAGAAGGGCACCGATAATGTGACCTAGCTGGGTAACGAAACATCTGCAAAAAACCCACCAAGCTCAGAGAGCTCCAAGGAGCCAAGGACGGTTCAACCCTGAGCTACAGAGATCCTATCTATGGAGAGAAAGTTTAGCTGAGCACCATTCCTCTTTAGACATATCCACTCTACCAGTGGTGGGATTCAATTTTTTTTTTTTACTAGCGGTTCTGTGGACGTGGCTTGGTGGGCGTGGCAGGGGAAGGTTACTGCAAAATCTTCATTCCCTCCCCACCCCACTAACCTGCTTTCTAGATCCGTTCTCCTGTGTAGGGCAACCAAAGAAGACCCAGCCGATCAGTTGGGACTCGATGGGAGGCGGAGAATAGAGGGGGCGGGGCCAGTCAGAGGTGGGATTTGCCGGTTCTCCGAACTACTCAAAATTTCCGCTTCCGGTTCTCCAGAGCGGTCAGAACCGGCTGAATACCCACCTCTGCAATTAATATGATGCAAATCAAACATCTGTCTCGAATCTGGAGGCCTCATAAGAAGCCGTCTCACCTTCTGTATTCCTGGAGAGTCCAAAAGAGACTTGATGGGTTGAGCCTTGATGGGCCAGCCACTTTGTTTTCCTAGCCCCTTGACCCACCTCCCTTGCCCCACAACTCACCCTTCCCAAAGCCCCCCCAAAACAGGATGTCAGGATGATCTATGGAGGCAGTTTTATGCAAACCTGGTTTCCCATTTGTATTCTGCTGCCACCCGGCTGGTAACATTTCCCGGGGAGTTATCAAGACAATTTAAAAGCTGTGCAAACTGTTGTTGGTGTTGATGAGAAGCTGAAGGGGAGGTGAATTAAAATGGGGGTTGGGGTGGGTGGGGTGGGGTGGGGAGGTGGGGAGAAGCACTCCTGAATAATTCAGAACTCGGCACTGGAAACAGCTCCGATGCATGTCATTTTTCATTCCGGTTTTTTTGAAGGGAGCTTTTGGGTTTAACATCCACCTCTTAGAAGCTGATCTTTCTGCAGTGACGGGCAGCTCTTTCCTAGAGTGTGACAGTCCCCTTGCGAAGTCAGTTGCGTTGCCCTGGGGCAAAAATGTCACCCTGCAGGGAGGAGAGTTTCCAAATTAATTGGCCTGGATCGAGTTTATTTAATAAGTTGATTATTATGATGGCATGCAGGAGAATTGACAGGGGCTAAAGCTGAAAGCTTAAAATCTCTTTCCAGATTTTTTTTTTTTCAAGAAAAGTATGGCTAACCTAACACAGGTAATCCTTGACTTACAATCATTTTGTCAGGGCTCTGGTAGTTACCCCCATTTAAATCATTAGTCTCTAGCTGGATTTTCAGAACTTAAAGAAGATTTATTCGGAGTAAACATGACGTCACTGTCTGGGTGTAGCTGACTCTGAGACACATCATTCATTATCACCCTTGACCCTGTTTTCTTCCCACCCCCTGGGTGTATCGTAATCCATATTCTCCAATGGGACACATCCATAGCCAGGAGTCATCAATCATGTTCTCCAGTTAGAATTTTGCAGAGCAGAAACTTTGGTCACCTGCATTAGCTTTTTTGCTATTGCATTAGCTTTTTTGGCTGCTGCTGCACACTGCTGGCTCATATTTAGCTGGTTGCCCACTAAGACTCCAAGATCCCTCTCACAGTTACTGAAACCAGGCTCAATAGCAGTAACTGTGGAGTCTTAGTGGACAACCAGCTACATAGGAGCCAGCAGTGTGCAGCAGCAGCCCCAAAAGCTAATGCAATCCTAAATTGTATTAACAGAGGGATACAATCGAGATCAAGGGAGGTACTAATACCACTCTATAAAGCCTTAGTAAGGCCACACCTAGAGTACTGCATCCAGTTTTGGTCACCACATTATTAAAAAGATGTTGAGACTCTAGAAAAAGTACAGAGAAGAGCAGCCAGGATGATTAAGGGACTGGAGACTAAAACATATGAAGAATGGTTACAGGAACTGGACTTGGCTAGTCTAGTAAAGAGAAGGACACATGATAGCAGTCTGCCAATATTTGAGGGGCTGCCACAGAGAGGAGAAAGGGGTCAAGCTATTTTCCAAAGCACCCGAGGGCCAGACAAGGAATAATGGATGGAAACTGAACAAGGAGAGGTTTAACCTGGAAATAAGGAGAAACTCTCTGACAGTGAGAAACAATCAACCTATGGAACAGAAGTTGCCTTCAGAAGTAGTGGGAGCGCCATCACTTGAGACTTTCAAGAAGAGATTGGACTGCCATTTGTCAGAAATGGTGTAGGGTCTCCCGCTTGGATGGGGGGTTGGACTAGATGACCTACAAGGTCCCTTCCAACTCTTACAAATCATTGTTTAATGTAATAGCAAGATCTCCAGGGATTTGAGTATGATTAACTAACAAACATTCCATTTTATTATCCTTCAGTGTCACCTAATGAAGGCCAGCTGTGTTTGGGTGGGGCCAGAAGCCACTGAATTTTGAAGAACAAGCATGGCTTGGTGTGGTTGCCGGAATCACCCTGTTAGGAGAAGGTTTTGTTGTTTAACATGAAGTTACAAGACTCCTTGCAACTTCTGGTGAGTCTTCCTGTCTGCATTTACGATATTTGGTTGTGTTTTACAACTTAATCCTGGTGTATTTGCTTGCTCCTTGAAGCTAGATAAATTCAGCTGATGGTAAAGCTCGTACAAAAACCTCACTTGGGAGAATGTGTGTTGTTTGATGATGGTTTATTGAAGGAAACACAATTGGTGTGGGTTCTCAAACTGGGCTTTGCCTTGTCACGGTTAGATTACAGCGATGAGTTCGCTGTTGGGTTGCTTTTGAAAGGTGCCTCAGGAGCTTTCTTCAAATTCAAAGTAGAGGTTTGCTCCCTGGGAGCTGCAGATTTAGCCGTTTCTGGATCCAATTCAAAGAGTTGGGTTGTTGTTGTTTTTTTCCATCTCCTTGGCTCAGCTTCCAGGTATCTTACAGGAACATCAGTCCCACCCATATGCAGCCCTGTTCTATGGGGACTTTGAAAGAAGAAATACAAAGGAACTCAACCAATCATCATCCCATCCCACCCTTCCAGGCAGGCAGGCGGGCATGTTGTAGATCCCATCAATTAAAGAATTTTGATGGCAGGATCCAGGAAGATAACGCCCCCTCTGCCATTACTCCGCCCTTTGGCACACACCTTACCCCGAGAGGTAAGGTGGGCCCCATCTTCTGGCCTTCAAAAAGAGTATTTTTCACTTGGCTCTGTTACCATCCGGGAGACATTATAGACCAGGGGTGTCCAACCTTGGCAACTTTAAGACTTGTGGACTTCAACTCCCAGAATTCTTCAGCCAGCTTTGCTGGCTGAGGAATTCTGGGAGTTGAAGTCCACAAGTCTTAAAGTTGCCAAGGTTGGACACCCCTGTAATAGACCATCCCAATGAAAGGCCAACCACATAGCCCATCTGCTGTCTCCCTTAGCAACAGAAATGTTGGTCTCAATCGTTGTCATAAGTTGAGGACTACCAGCATCACAAGTTAGGTTTAACTGTCTCTTGCCGTTGGCTTAGATGTGAGTATTTAACTATAGGCATAGGGCTGTGTTGCTGGAATCGTTTCAAACCAAGCAGTACGTAATTCCTGTTTTCCCCGCTTCTTTCTGCCTCTTGGATTAAAAAAAAAAAGGCCACAAGAGATTATTTTTATAAGTTCTACTGGATTTTTAAGCACAACAACAATCAACATTTGTCCCCACTGAGGCATTGTACTGGAAGAGGGGGGGAAAATTCATTCTTTGCTTTGCATCTCAGTTAAATATGATTCTGTTTGTTTGACTCCTCCGTAATCACCCATCCTTGAAATGAATATGAGTTTTGACAGGCTAACCAGCATATTGGTTTTGCAATGAGTAAAATGCTTCTCCTATGGATGTTTTTTGTTTTGTTTTGTTCTATTGAAGTAATTTGATGCTCCTTGTCTGGCAGGAGTGGAGTTCTCCATCTTTCTTTTTGTCTCCCCCACCCAATATCTTGGGCAAGAAGAAGACTTTTAATCTAGCTACAAGATGACCCTATTTGGCTTCAGAAGCTAAGCAGGGTCTGCTCTGGTTAAGATTTGGATGGGTGGCCTCTGGAGAATATGAGAGGCATAGTGTCTCTGGAGATTCTCAGTCAACCAGGCCATGGTTGTCCCAAAGGTGCGTTTTCAAGAGGCAACCCACCACCTTCATCCCATAACTAGAGCATACAAAACATTTGCTAGACCAATAGTTGAATACAGCTCGTCACATTACGTATCTGATATTAACACAGTTGAGAAAGTCCAGAAATATTTCACAAGAAGAGTTCTCCACTCCTCTACTCGTTGCAGAATACCTTATGCCACCAGACTTGAAATTCTAGACCTAGAAAACCTAGAACTACACCGCCTTCAGTCCGATCTAAGTATAGTATATAAAATCATACATTGCAATGTCCTACCTGTCAATGAATACTTCAGCTTCAACCATAACAACACAAGAGCAAACAATAGATACAAACTCAAGGTTAACCGCACCAAACTTGATTGCAGGAAATACGACTTCAGCAACAGAGTGGTCAATGTCTGGAATACTCTCCCTGACTCTGTGGTTTCTTCCCCAAACCCCAAAAACTTTAACCTTAAGACTGTCTACTATTGACCTCACCCCTTTCCTAAGAGGTCTGTAGGGGACGTGCATAAGCGCACCAACGTGCCTACCGTCCCTGTCCTATTGTTTCTTTTATTTTTCTTATATGTACCCATTTCATGTATTCATAACTATGTTTATACTTATACCTGTTATCTTATAATCGCTTGACAAATTAAATAAATAAATAAATAGTGGGTCGGGGAGGGAATGGGATTTTGCATAACCTTCCCCTGCCATGCCCACCAAGCCACACCCACCAAACTATGTTTTTTTTTTTTTTTTACTTATACCTATTATCTTGTAAGCAATTGACAAACCAAATAAATAAATAAATAAATAAAATAAACATCAACCTGTCTCACCAGATCAGGTAGAGAAGATACACTGCGGACAGTGTCATCTAAATGTCAGATTCTCTATCATCTTAGGTCATGGCTGTCTCAAAGGCAGTGGTGGGCTGAGACCAGTTTAACAACCGGTTCAGGGAGCGTGTGCTTCCCTTTTCCACGTTCAGGTGAAAACTGGAAAAAAAAGGGGACTGTTTAGCACATATCAGAGAGTCGCGCTCAGTCATGTTCATAACAGCCCTAAGATAAATCTATTTTAAACTAGCTCGATACCCGTGCTTCGCTATGAAACTACGTCATCGGGCTTAGTTTTTGGGGAGGAAAATAAGGGGGGGGGGAATTCTGCCTCTGCCTACCTGCATCCATCGGTATTCATCTGGCTAGCATCCTGTCAGTGTGAGAGAGAGTTGAGGGCTGTTTGGAAAGTGAAGCCGTATTTGCTGTGTGAGCAAGAAGGAGACAGCAAGGAGCCTGGGTGGGGCTTAGCTCAACTGTTCTGGACTAAACCTGCTTGGTGCTGTGAACCTGAAACTGAAACTCCTCTCCTCTGCTTGTGTTTTGCATTTGGGACAGATTTCTTTTCAGGTGGGGAGGGGGAATAGAACTCCATAGCATCAGAGCGTGTTAATAATAATATAGGAAATACTAATGCTCTGATGGTCATTTTAAAAAAAAATCCTTTTTTAGTGAGCACCTAGAAGCCAAGAGGAACCTACGTGCCAAATTTCAAGTTTGTAGGCTTTACGGTTCTGGAGATTTTGTGATGATGTGTGAGTGGTATTTCGCTTTTATATATAGAGATGATCCCTAACCCTTCATCAAAAGGATACTTACCTTAAAAGCACCAGAACAGCATATCATTGTCACTTTGGTCCAGATTGAAAAAGTGTCTTTGTCATTTATTTCTGTAGGAAGGAGAAAGAAGCTTGAGAGACAGCCGTCTTTGAGGCATTAACGCAAAGCATTGTCTTTGAGGCGCAAAGCATTAACGCAAAGCATTGTACCTGTTTAATCTTTGAAGCTAAGGTGTTGCCTGAAATTGGGTCACTGCAGTAGAAATGACTTAGAAGACAGATGCAGGTAGATCTCAACTCATGTATCCATGGGGTCTTCATGGTGTCATCTCTCTATATACAATAAATATGGCTTGTTTCTCTGGAGAGCCAATTTCTTCATTGTGGTCAACCAAGCCATAATCATTGTTCTACAGTCATCAAAGCTGACCTTTAATTGGTCCCACCCAATATCTGGGTACTAATTTGGACTTGGTTCCATGGGACATGACTTCCCTGGATGTCCTGCTAAGGGGGAGTTAAATAGAAGTTGAGAGATAAGCACCTTAACCACAATTTGTGGAAGGTTGATGCTGAACATGGCTCTTCATGTTCTCAAAACGTTGGGGATGATTAGCTTTCCCTTAACTGTACAGATATTGAGATGGGAGCAGGAACAATTTCAAAAAATGGAACCCTTCCAACAAGTGGCCTTAGGAAGCTGTAGGTGATCCAACATGGAGGTTTTTAAGAAGAGATTGGACAACCATTGGTCTGAAATAGTATAGGGTTTCCTGCCTGAGCAGGGCGTTGGACTAGAAGACCTCCAAGGTCCCTTCCAACTCTTATTCTGTTATTCTGTTACTACTATCACCTCACCCCTAGACTAGATATACCCTCAATTGTTCATCAATTGAGTTCCCTCAATTGTTCATCATACAATTTAGCCTTCAGTCTCTTAATCATCTTTGTTGCTCTTCTCTGCACTCAACATCATGGTGACCAAAACTGGATGCAGTATTCTAAGTGTGATCTTACCAAGGTTTTTAGTAAGATCACACTTTAGTGCTTTGTAAAGCAGTACTAATATTTCACGTGATCTTGTTTCTGTCCTTCTATTAATGCAACCTAGGATTGCATTTACAGGATTTAATCCAGGGGTGGGATTCTACCAGTTCACACCTATTCGCTAGAATCGGTTGTTAATATTCTAAGCAGTTCGGAGAACCAGTTGTTAGAAGAAATTACTGGCCTAATCCTGCAAGGAAGGCAGGAAGGAAACATTCTGGTGTTGCTTACAGAAACTGCCTCTCCGTTAACCCTTATTACATTCTTGGCAGGACTAGACTTCCTGTCTCTGGAACTTCTCTGGAGTTTTTTTCCCTCCTTTGATGGTACTTTGCTTGTGTGGAGTGACCATTGAAAAAAGTGACTTATGACCATTTTTCACACTTACGACTGTTGCAGCATCTCCACAGTCATGAGAGGCCAGGCGAGGAGATGCGTGCCTCAATGTGAGTGATATTGAGTTGGCCACATCCAGCCAATAACATGACCACCAAGCCATGTCCACCCAGTCACATGACCACCAAGCCACGCCCACCACCTAAGCCACACCCACAGAACCATTTGTTAAAAAATTTGAATCCCACCCCTGATTTAATCTACTAGCGTAGGTTAGCGAATAGAGCCAGCTTTAAAAAATAACATAGGCATTTCCTTGTTCGTGTGGATAGCAAAGTGATGTTTTAGATATTCTCATAACAAATGAAGGTATTATTAATTTTATCCCTGGCTTTTCTGATTATATGAGCCCTCAAGATGATTTACCACCATACCAAATGCAAAGTACGAATATGCAAAAGAAAAAAGAAAAAAAGAATGGTATTTTTAAATAGAACTTGAAGCCCAGCTAGTTTTTACTTGGATTATGACTGATGGTTCTTATATAAATTAGCATAGCTTTACATTCTCATCATGTTTTATGAACCTTTGTTCTACTCCTAATCCTATCTTAATTCTCTGTAGCATTCAGCCTATAGATTGAATTCAACAAAATTGAACTATAATTGTATAAGGTAGGACTCTTAATTCCTGTGCTTTGTAATTTTTCCTTAAATAATTTTAATTCTACCCTATTTGATTCGGTCAATGTGATTTTTTTTTTAACATCTATTTTTAGGATGACATGTGATTAGTTTTATGCTGGGTCCGTGACCGAAATCAGCTAAACTGTATAAGGCAGGATTGTGCATCTTTTCTTGAACTAAGTCAGTTTTGATTTTTTGGAGTCAAGCTCAGGAATTCATTTTGATTTAACTGGAATTGATGCCAGTTCAGCCAATTACATACAGTTCAGCTGTTCGTTCCCCGTGCATGTAGCCGTTTTTCTCTTCTGCCACGTGAAAAATTATAGTTTAGAGGCATCAAGTTCCAAACTGCAAAAGCAATGAAGAAAGTTCTTTTTTTGTTTTAAAAGAAACTTGTGGTCGTAACTACCTTTCATTTAACTCAAGAATTAATCAAGATATGAGAAGTCCTTGACTTACCACAGTTCGTTTACAGTTACAACGGCACTGAAAAAAGGGACTTATGACAATTTTTCACAACTGACTCATATTTATGACAGTTGCAGTCAGATGATCCCATTTTGCGACCTTCTGATGAGCAGTCAATGGGGAAGCCACTTAATAACCGTATTACTAACTTAATAAATACAATGATTCACTCAGCTCTGGCAAGAAACATCATAAAATGGGGCAAAACCCACTTAACCAACGTTTCACTTAGCAACGTACATTTGGGGCTCCATTGTGGTCTTAACGCAAGGATTACCTATAATGCGATACTGAATTATGCACAGGCGAAAGGATTTCTTGAGGCTTGCGGTACCACACACGCCTCTCCAAATTCATGATGGTGTGTGATTGTCTCTGCTTGTCACTAGACAAATAGCTTTTGGCTGGTTTCGTGATGCATCAATTCACAAACACATAATGGAGATCACAACTTGGCTTCTTTATCAGAGGTGGCATTCAGCAGGTTCTAACTAATTCTGGAGAACTGGTAGCGGAAATTTTGGGTAGTTCGGAGAACCGGAAAATCCCGCCTCTGATTGGCCCTGCCCCCATCTATTCTCTGCCTCCTGCGTCCCAGTTGATTGGCTGGGTCTTCTTTGGTTGCCCTGCACAGGAGAACGGAGCTGGAAAGCAGGTTAGTGGGGTGAGGAGGGAATGGGGATTTTGCAGTATATCCTTTCCCTGCCACACCCACCAAGCCACACCCACAGAACCGGTAGTAAAAATAATTTGAATCCCACCACTGTGTCAACTCATAAAATATTCCTATGGTCATTTTAGAGTTGCCAACAGAAAGGGTGGGGGAAAGGGGGTTGAAAGAGCAGTGTGGGACTAGAACTCCCAGTGTCTAGGCTGGTGCCTAATTACTCTTAGGTGGGACTAGAACTCCCAGTCTCAGGTGGGACTAGAACTCCCAGTGTCTAGGCTGGTGCCTTTAATTACTCTTAGGTGGGACTAGAACTCCAAGTCTCAGGTGGGACTAGAACTCCCAGTGTCTAGGCTGGTGCCTTTAATTACTCTTAGGTGGGACTAGAACTCCAAGTCTCAGGTGGGACTAGAACTCCCAGTGTCTAGGCTGGTGCCTTTAATTACTCTTAGGTGGGACTAGAACTCCCAGTCTCAGGTGGGACTAGAACTCCCAGTCTCTAGGCTGGTGCCTTTAATTACTCTTAGGTGGGACTAGAACTCCCAGTCTCAGGTGGGACTAGAACTCCCAGTGTCTAGGCTGGTGCCTTTAATTACTCTTAGGTGGGACTAGAACTCCAAGTCTCAGGTGGGACTAGAACTCCCAGTGTCTAGGCTGGTGCCTTTAATTACTCTTAGGTGGGACTAGAACTCCCAGTCTCAGGTGGGACTAGAACTCCCAGTGTCTAGGCTGGTGCCTTTAATTACTCTTAGGTGGGACTAGAACTCCCAGTCTCAGGTGGGACTAGAACTCCCAGTGTCTAGGCTGGTGCCTTTAATTACTCTTAGGTGGGACTAGACCTCCAAGTCTCAGGTGGGACTAGAACTCCCAGTGTCTAGGCTGGTGCCTTTAATTACTCTTAGGTGGGACTAGAACTCCAAGTCTCAGGTGGGACTAGAACTCCCAGTGTCTAGGCTGGTGCCTTTAATTACTCTTAGGTGGGACTAGAACTCCCAGTCTCAGGTGGGACTAGAACTCCCAGTGTCTAGGCTGGTGCCTTTAATTACTCTTAGGTGGGACTAGAACTCCCAGTCTCAGGTGGGACTAGAACTCCCAGTGTCTAGGCTGGTGCCTTTAATTACTCTTAGGTGGGACTAGACCTCCAAGTCTCAGGTGGGACTAGAACTCCCAGTGTCTAGGCTGGTGCCTTTAATTACTCTTAGGTGGGACTAGACCTCCAAGTCTCAGGTGGGACTAGAACTCCCAGTGTCTAGGCTGGTGCCTTTAATTACTCTTAGGTGGGACTAGAACTCCAAGTCTCAGGTGGGACTAGAACTCCCAGTGTCTAGGCTGGTGCCTTTAATTACTCTTAGGTGGGACTAGAACTCCAAGTCTCAGGTGGGACTAGAACTCCCAGTGTCTAGGCTGGTGCCTTTAATTACTCTTAGGTGGGACTAGAACTCCCAGTCTCAGATGGGACTAGAACTCCCAGTGTCTAGGCTGGTGCCTTTAATTACTCTTAGGTGGGACTAGAACTCCCAGTCTCAGGTGGGACTAGAACTCCCAGTCTCTAGGCTGGTGCCTTTAATTACTCTTAGGTGGGACTAGAACTCCCAGTCTCAGGTGGGACTAGAACTCCCAGTGTCTAGGCTGGTGCCTTTAATTACTCTTAGGTGGGACTAGACCTCCAAGTCTCAGATGGGACTAGAACTCCCAGCGTCTAGGCTGGTGCCTTTAATTACTCTTAGGTGGGACTAGAACTCCCAGTCTCAGGTGGGACTAGAACTCCCAGTGTCTAGGCTGGTGCCTTTAATTACTCTTAGGTGGGACTAGAACTCCAAGTCTCAGGTGGGACTAGAACTCCCAGTCTCTAGGCTGGTGCCTTTAATTACTCTTAGGTGGGACTAGACCTCCAAGTCTCAGGTGGGACTAGAACTCCCAGTGTCTAGGCTGGTGCCTTTAATTACTCTTAGGTGGGACTAGAACTCCAAGTCTCAGGTGGGACTAGAACTCCCAGTCTCTAGGCTGGTGCCTTTAATTACTCTTAGGTGGGACTAGAACTCCCAGTCTCAGGTGGGACTAGAACTCCCAGTCTCTAGGCTGGTGCCTTTAATTACTCTTAGGTGGGACTAGAACTCCCAGTCTCAGGTGGGACTAGAACTCCCAGTGTCTAGGCTGGTGCCTTTAATTACTCTTAGGTGGGACTAGACCTCCAAGTCTCAGATGGGACTAGAACTCCCAGTCTCTAGGCTGGTGCCTTTAATTACTCTTAGGTGGGACTAGACCTCCAAGTCTCAGATGGGACTAGAACTCCCAGCGTCTAGGCTGGTGCCTTTAATTACTCTTAGGTGGGACTAGAACTCCAAGTCTCAGGTGGGACTAGAACTCCCAGTCTCTAGGCTGGTGCCTTTAATTACTCTTAGGTGGGACTAGAACTCCCAGTCTCAGGTGGGACTAGAACTCCCAGTGTCTAGGCTGGTGCCTTTAATTACTCTTAGGTGGGACTAGAACTCCAAGTCTCAGGTGGGACTAGAACTCCCAGTCTCTAGGCTGGTGCCTTTAATTACTCTTAGGTGGGACTAGAACTCCCAGTCTCAGGTGGGACTAGAACTCCCAGTGTCTAGGCTGGTGCCTTTAATTACTCTTAGGTGGGACTAGAACTCCAAGTCTCAGATGGGACTAGAACTCCCAGTCTCTAGGCTGGTGCCTTTAATTACTCTTAGGTGGGACTAGAACTCCAAGTCTCAGGTGGGACTAGAACTCCCAGTCTCTAGGCTGGTGCCTTTAATTACTCTTAGGTGGGACTAGAACTCCAAGTCTCAGATGGTACTAGAACTCCCAGTCTCTAGGCTGGTGCCTTTAATTACTCTTAGGTGGGACTAGACCTCCAAGTCTCAGGTGGGACTAGAACTCCCAGTCTCTAGGCTGGTGCCTTTAATTACTCTTAGGTGGGACTAGAACTCCCAGTCTCAGGTGGGACTAGAACTCCCAGTGTCTAGGCTGGTGCCTTTAATTACTCTTAGGTGGGACTAGAACTCCCAGTCTCAGGTGGGACTAGAACTCCCAGTGTCTAGGCTGGTGCCTTTAATTACTCTTAGGTGGGACTAGAACTCCAAGTCTCAGGTGGGACTAGAACTCCCAGTCTCTAGGCTGGTGCCTTTAATTACTCTTAGGTGGGACTAGAACTCCCAGTCTCAGGTGGGACTAGAACTCCCAGTGTCTAGGCTGGTGCCTTTAATTACTCTTAGGTGGGACTAGAACTCCCAGTCTCAGGTGGGACTAGAACTCCCAGTGTCTAGGCTGGTGCCTTTAATTACTCTTAGGTGGGACTAGACCTCCAAGTCTCAGGTGGTACTAGAACTCCCAGTCTCTAGGCTGGTGCCTTTAATTACTCTTAGGTAGAACTAGAACTCCCAGTCTCAGATGGGACTAGAACTCCCAGTCTCTAGGCTGGTGCCTTTAATTACTCTTAGGTGGGACTAGAACTCCAAGTCTCAGATGGGACTAGAACTCCCAGCGTCTAGGCTGGTGCCTTTAATTACTCTTAGGTGGGACTAGAACTCCAAGTCTCAGGTGGGACTAGAACTCCCAGTCTCTAGGCTGGTGCCTTTAATTACTCTTAGGTGGGACTAGAACTCCCAGTCTCAGGTGGGACTAGAACTCCCAGTGTCTAGGCTGGTGCCTTTAATTACTCTTAGGTGGGACTAGAACTCCCAGTCTCAGGTGGGACTAGAACTCCCAGTCTCTAGGCTGGTGCCTTTAATTACTCTTGGGGTGGGACTAGACCTCCAAGTCTCAGATGGTACTAGAACTCCCAGCGTCTAGGCTGGTGCCTTTAATTACTCTTAGGTGGGACTAGACCTCCAAGTCTCAGATGGGACTAGAACTCCCAGTCTCTAGGCTGGTGCCTTTAATTACTCTTAGGTGGGACTAGAACTCCAAGTCTCAGATGGGACTAGAACTCCCAGCGTCTAGGCTGGTGCCTTTAATTACTCTTAGGTGGGACTAGAACTCCAAGTCTCAGGTGGGACTAGAACTCCCAGTGTCTAGGCTGGTGCCTTTAATTACTCTTAGGTGGGACTAGAACTCCCAGTCTCAGGTGGGACTAGAACTCCCAGTGTCTAGGCTGGTGCCTTTAATTACTCTTAGGTGGGACTAGACCTCCAAGTCTCAGGTGGGACTAGAACTCCCAGTGTCTAGGCTGGTGCCTTTAATTACTCTTAGGTGGGACTAGAACTCCCAGTCTCAGGTGGGACTAGAACTCCCAGTCTCTAGGCTGGTGCCTTTAATTACTCTTAGGTGGGACTAGACCTCCAAGTCTCAGATGGTACTAGAACTCCCAGCGTCTAGGCTGGTGCCTTTAATTACTCTTAGGTGGGACTAGAACTCCAAGTCTCAGGTGGGACTAGAACTCCCAGTGTCTAGGCTGGTGCCTTTAATTACTCTTAGGTGGGACTAGAACTCCAAGTCTCAGATGGGACTAGAACTCCCAGCGTCTAGGCTGGTGCCTTTAATTACCTTAGGTGGGACTAGAACTCCAAGTCTCAGGTGGGACTAGAACTCCCAGTCTCTAGGCTGGTGCCTTTAATTACTCTTAGGTGGGACTAGAACTCCAAGTCTCAGGTGGGACTAGAACTCCCAGTCTCTAGGCTGGTGCCTTTAATTACTCTTAGGTGGGACTAGAACTCCCAGTCTCAGGTGGACTAGAACTCCCAGTGTCTAGGCTGGTGCCTTTAATTACTCTTAGGTGGGACTAGAACTCCCAGTCTCAGGTGGGACTAGAACTCCCAGTGTCTAGGCTGGTGCCTTTAATTACTCTTAGGTGGGACTAGAACTCCCAGTCTCAGGTGGTACTAGAACTCCCAGTCTCTAGGCTGGTGCCTTTAATTACTCTTAGGTGGGACTAGAACTCCCAGTCTCAGGTGGGACTAGAACTCCCAGTGTCTAGGCTGGTGCCTTTAATTACTCTTAGGTGGGACTAGACCTCCAAGTCTCAGGTGGGACTAGAACTCCAGCTGCTCTAGGCTGGTGCCTTTAATTACTCTTAGGTGGGACTAGAACTCCCAGTCTCAGGTGGGACCAGAACTCCCAGTCTCTAGGCTGGTGCCTTTAATTACTCTTAGGTGGGACTAGACCTCCAAGTCTCAGATGGTACTAGAACTCCCAGCTCAGGCTGGTGCCTTTAATTACTCTTAGGTGGGACTAGAACTCCAAGTCTCAGATGGGACTAGAACTCCCAGCGCCTAGGCTGGTGCCTTTAATTACTCTTAGGTGGGACTAGAACTCCAAGTCTCAGGTGGGACTAGAACTCCCAGTGTCTAGGCTGGTGCCTTTAATTACTCTTAGGTGGGACTAGAACTCCCAGTCTCAGGTGGGACTAGAACTCCCAGTGTCTAGGCTGGTGCCTTTAATTACTCTTAGGTGGGACTAGACCTCCAAGTCTCAGGTGGGACTAGAACTCCCAGTGTCTAGGCTGGTGCCTTTAATTACTCTTAGGTGGGACTAGAACTCCCAGTCTCAGGTGGACTAGAACTCCCAGTCTCTAGGCTGGTGCCTTTAATTACTCTTAGGTGGGACTAGAACTCCAAGTCTCAGATGGGACTAGAACTCCCAGTCTCTAGGCTGGTGCCTTTAATTACTCTTAGGTGGGACTAGAACTCCCAGTCTCAGGTGGGACTAGAACTCCCAGTCTCTAGGCTGGTGCCTTTAATTACTCTTAGGTGGGACTAGAACTCCAAGTCTCAGGTGAGATTAGAACTCCCAATCTCTAGGCTGGTGCCTTTAATTACTCTTAGGTGGGACTAGAACTCCCAGTCTCAGGTGGGACTAGAACTCCCAGTGTCTAGGCTGGTGCCTTTAATTACTCTTAGGTGGGACTAGAACTCCAAGTCTCAGATGGTACTAGAACTCCCAGTCTCTAGGCTGGTGCCTTTAATTACTCTTAGGTGGGACTAGACCTCCAAGTCTCAGGTGGGACTAGAACTCCCAGTCTCTAGGCTGGTGCCTTTAATTACTCTTAGGTGGGACTAGAACTCCCAGTCTCAGGTGGGACTAGAACTCCCAGTCTCTAGGCTGGTGCCTTTAATTACTCTTAGGTGGGACTAGAACTCCCAGTCTCAGGTGGGACTAGAACTCCCAGTGTCTAGGCTGGTGCCTTTAATTACTCTTAGGTGGGACTAGACCTCCAAGTCTCAGGTGGGACTAGAACTCCCAGTCTCTAGGCTGGTGCCTTTAATTACTCTTAGGTGGGACTAGACCTCCAAGTCTCAGGTGGGACTAGAACTCCCAGTCTCTAGGCTGGTGCCTTTAATTACTCTTAGGTGGGACTAGAACTCCCAGTCTCAGGTGGGACTAGAACTCCCAGTGTCTAGGCTGGTGCCTTTAATTACTCTTAGGTGGGACTAGAACTCCCAGTCTCAGGTGGGACTAGAACTCCCAGTGTCTAGGCTGGTGCCTTTAATTACTCTTAGGTGGGACTAGAACTCCCAGTCTCAGGTGGTACTAGAACTCCCAGTCTCTAGGCTGGTGCCTTTAATTACTCTTAGGTGGGACTAGACCTCCAAGTCTCAGATGGGACTAGAACTCCCAGTGTCTAGGCTGGTGCCTTTAATTACTCTTAGGTGGGACTAGAACTCCAAGTCTCAGGTGGGACTAGAACTCCCAGTCTCTAGGCTGGTGCCTTTAATTACTCTTAGGTGGGACTAGAACTCCCAGTCTCAGGTGGGACTAGAACTCCCAGTGTCTAGGCTGGTGCCTTTAATTACTCTTAGGTGGGACTAGACCTCCAAGTCTCAGGTGGGACTAGAACTCCCAGTCTCTAGGCTGGTGCCTTTAATTACTCTTAGGTGGGACTAGACCTCCAAGTCTCAGGTGGGACTAGAACTCCCAGTCTCTAGGCTGGTGCCTTTAATTACTCTTAGGTGGGACTAGAACTCCCAGTCTCAGGTGGGACTAGAACTCCCAGTGTCTAGGCTGGTGCCTTTAATTACTCTTAGGTGGGACTAGAACTCCCAGTCTCAGGTGGGACTAGAACTCCCAGTGTCTAGGCTGGTGCCTTTAATTACTCTTAGGTGGGACTAGAACTCCCAGTCTCAGGTGGTACTAGAACTCCCAGTCTCTAGGCTGGTGCCTTTAATTACTCTTAGGTGGGACTAGAACTCCCAGTCTCAGGTGGGACTAGAACTCCCAGTCTCTAGGCTGGTGCCTTTAATTACTCTTAGGTGGGACTAGAACTCCCAGTCTAAGGTGGGACTAGAACTCCCAGTGTCTAGGCTGGTGCCTTTAATTACTCTTAGGTGGGACTAGAACTCCCAGTCTCAGGTGGGACTAGAACTCCCAGTCTCTAGGCTGGTGCCTTTAATTACTCTTAGGTGGGACTAGAACTCCAAGTCTCAGGTGAGATTAGAACTCCCAATCTCTAGGCTGGTGCCTTTAATTACTCTTAGGTGGGACTAGAACTCCCAGTCTCAGGTGGGACTAGAACTCCCAGTGTCTAGGCTGGTGCCTTTAATTACTCTTAGGTGGGACTAGAACTCCAAGTCTCAGATGGTACTAGAACTCCCAGTCTCTAGGCTGGTGCCTTTAATTACTCTTAGGTGGGACTAGACCTCCAAGTCTCAGGTGGGACTAGAACTCCCAGTCTCTAGGCTGGTGCCTTTAATTACTCTTAGGTGGGACTAGACCTCCAAGTCTCAGGTGGGACTAGAACTCCCAGTCTCTAGGCTGGTGCCTTTAATTACTCTTAGGTGGGACTAGAACTCCAAGTCTCAGGTGGGACTAGAACTCCCAGTCTCTAGGCTGGTGCCTTTAATTACTCTTAGGTGGGACTAGAACTCCCAGTCTCAGGTGGGACTAGAACTCCCAGTCTCTAGGCTGGTGCCTTTAATTACTCTTAGGTGGGACTAGAACTCCCAGTCTCAGGTGGGACTAGAACTCCCAGTGTCTAGGCTGGTGCCTTTAATTACTCTTAGGTGGGACTAGACCTCCAAGTCTCAGGTGGGACTAGAACTCCCAGTCTCTAGGCTGGTGCCTTTAATTACTCTTAGGTGGGACTAGACCTCCAAGTCTCAGGTGGGACTAGAACTCCCAGTCTCTAGGCTGGTGCCTTTAATTACTCTTAGGTGGGACTAGAACTCCCAGTCTCAGGTGGGACTAGAACTCCCAGTCTCTAGGCTGGTGCCTTTAATTACTCTTAGGTGGGACTAGAACTCCCAGTCTCAGGTGGGACTAGAACTCCCAGTCTCTAGGCTGGTGCCTTTAATTACTCTTAGGTGGGACTAGAACTCCCAGTCTCAGGTGGGACTAGAACTCCCAGTCTCTAGGCTGGTGCCTTTAATTACTCTTAGGTGGGACTAGAACTCCCAGTCTCAGGTGGGACTAGAACTCCCAGTGTCTAGGCTGGTGCCTTTAATTACTCTTAGGTGGGACTAGAACTCCCAGTCTCAGGTGGGACTAGAACTCCCAGTCTCTAGGCTGGTGCCTTTAATTACTCTTAGGTGGGACTAGAACTCCCAGTCTCAGGTGGGACTAGAACTCCCAGTGTCTAGGCTGGTGCCTTTAATTACTCTTAGGTGGGACTAGAACTCCCAGTCTCAGGTGGGACTAGAACTCCCAGTCTCTAGGCTGGTGCCTTTAATTACTCTTAGGTGGGACTAGAACTCCCAGTCTCAGGTGGGACTAGAACTCCCAGTCTCTAGGCTGGTGCCTTTAATTACTCTTAGGTGGGACTAGAACTCCCAGTCTCAGGTGGGACTAGAACTCCCAGTCTCTAGGCTGGTGCCTTTAATTACTCTTAGGTGGGACTAGAACTCCCAGTCTCAGGTGGGACTAGAACTCCCAGTCTCTAGGCTGGTGCCTTTAATTACTCTTAGGTGGGACTAGAACTCCCAGTCTCAGGTGGGACTAGAACTCCCAGTGTCTAGGCTGGTGCCTTTAATTACTCTTAGGTGGGACTAGACCTCCAAGTCTCAGGTGGGACTAGAACTCCCAGTGTCTAGGCTGGTGCCTTTAATTACTCTTAGGTGGGACTAGACCTCCAAGTCTCAGGTGGGACTAGAACTCCCAGTCTCTAGGCTGGTGCCTTTAATTACTCTTAGGTGGGACTAGACCTCCAAGTCTCAGGTGGGACTAGAACTCCCAGTCTCTAGGCTGGTGCCTTTAATTACTCTTAGGTGGGACTAGAACTCCCAGTCTCAGGTGGGACTAGAACTCCCAGTGTCTAGGCTGGTGCCTTTAATTACTCTTTAGGTGGGACTAGACCTCCAAGTCTCAGGTGGGACTAGAACTCCCAGTCTCTAGGCTGGTGCCTTTAATTACTCTTAGGTGGGACTAGAACTCCCAGTCTCAGGTGGGACTAGAACTCCCAGTGTCTAGGCTGGTGCCTTTAATTACTCTTAGGTGGGACTAGACCTCCAAGTCTCAGGTGGGACTAGAACTCCCAGTCTCTAGGCTGGTGCCTTTAATTACTCTTAGGTGGGACTAGACCTCCAAGTCTCAGGTGGGACTAGAACTCCCAGTCTCTAGGCTGGTGCCTTTAATTACTCTTAGGTGGGACTAGACCTCCAAGTCTCAGGTGGGACTAGAACTCCCAGTCTCTAGGCTGGTGCCTTTAATTACTCTTAGGTGGGACTAGAACTCCCAGTCTCAGGTGGGACTAGAACTCCCAGTGTCTAGGCTGGTGCCTTTAATTACTCTTAGGTGGGACTAGAACTCCCAGTCTCAGGTGGGACTAGAACTCCCAGTGTCTAGGCTGGTGCCTTTAATTACTCTTAGGTGGGACTAGAACTCCCAGTCTCAGGTGGTACTAGAACTCCCAGTCTCTAGGCTGGTGCCTTTAATTACTCTTAGGTGGGACTAGAACTCCCAGTCTCAGGTGGGACTAGAACTCCCAGTCTCTAGGCTGGTGCCTTTAATTACTCTTAGGTGGGACTAGAACTCCCAGTCTCAGGTGGGACTAGAACTCCCAGTGTCTAGGCTGGTGCCTTTAATTACTCTTAGGTGGGACTAGAACTCCCAGTCTCAGGTGGGACTAGAACTCCCAGTCTCTAGGCTGGTGCCTTTAATTACTCTTAGGTGGGACTAGAACTCCAAGTCTCAGGTGAGATTAGAACTCCCAATCTCTAGGCTGGTGCCTTTAATTACTCTTAGGTGGGACTAGAACTCCCAGTCTCAGGTGGGACTAGAACTCCCAGTGTCTAGGCTGGTGCCTTTAATTACTCTTAGGTGGGACTAGAACTCCAAGTCTCAGGTGAGATTAGAACTCCCAATCTCTAGGCTGGTGCCTTTAATTACTCTTAGGTGGGACTAGAACTCCCAGTCTCAGGTGGGACTAGAACTCCCAGTCTCTAGGCTGGTGCCTTTAATTACTCTTAGGTGGGACTAGACCTCCAAGTCTCAGGTGGGACTAGAACTCCCAGTCTCTAGGCTGGTGCCTTTAATTACTCTTAGGTGGGACTAGACCTCCAAGTCTCAGGTGGGACTAGAACTCCCAGTCTCTAGGCTGGTGCCTTTAATTACTCTTAGGTGGGACTAGAACTCCAAGTCTCAGGTGGGACTAGAACTCCCAGTCTCTAGGCTGGTGCCTTTAATTACTCTTAGGTGGGACTAGAACTCCCAGTCTCAGGTGGGACTAGAACTCCCAGTCTCTAGGCTGGTGCCTTTAATTACTCTTAGGTGGGACTAGAACTCCCAGTCTCAGGTGGGACTAAAACTCCCAGTGTCTAGGCTGGTGCCTTTAATTACTCTTAGGTGGGACTAGAACTCCCAGTCTCAGGTGGGACTAGAACTCCCAGTGTCTAGGCTGGTGCCTTTAATTACTCTTAGGTGGGACTAGACCTCCAAGTCTCAGGTGGGACTAGAACTCCCAGTCTCTAGGCTGGTGCCTTTAATTACTCTTAGGTGGGACTAGACCTCCAAGTCTCAGGTGGGACTAGAACTCCCAGTCTCTGGGCTGGTGCCTTTAATTACTCTTAGGTGGGACTAGAACTCCCAGTCTCAGGTGGGACTAGAACTCCCAGTCTCTAGGCTGGTGCCTTTAATTACTCTTAGGTGGGACTAGAACTCCCAGTCTCAGGTGGGACTAGAACTCCCAGTCTCTAGGCTGGTGCCTTTAATTACTCTTAGGTGGGACTAGAACTCCCAGTCTCAGGTGGGACTAGAACTCCCAGTCTCTAGGCTGGTGCCTTTAATTACTCTTAGGTGGGACTAGAACTCCCAGTCTCAGGTGGGACCAGAACTCCCAGTGTCTAGGCTGGTGCCTTTAATTACTCTTAGGTGGGACTAGAACTCCCAGTCTCAGGTGGGACTAGAACTCCCAGTCTCTAGGCTGGTGCCTTTAATTACTCTTAGGTGGGACTAGAACTCCCAGTCTCAGGTGGGACTAGAACTCCCAGTGTCTAGGCTGGTGCCTTTAATTACTCTTAGGTGGGACTAGAACTCCCAGTCTCAGGTGGGACTAGAACTCCCAGTCTCTAGGCTGGTGCCTTTAATTACTCTTAGGTGGGACTAGAACTCCCAGTCTCAGGTGGGACTAGAACTCCCAGTCTCTAGGCTGGTGCCTTTAATTACTCTTAGGTGGGACTAGAACTCCCAGTCTCAGGTGGGACTAGAACTCCCAGTCTCTAGGCTGGTGCCTTTAATTACTCTTAGGTGGGACTAGAACTCCCAGTCTCAGGTGGGACTAGAACTCCCAGTCTCTAGGCTGGTGCCTTTAATTACTCTTAGGTGGGACTAGAACTCCAAGTCTCAGGTGGGACTAGAACTCCCAGTCTCTAGGCTGGTGCCTTTAATTACTCTTAGGTGGGACTAGAACTCCCAGTCTCAGGTGGGACTAGAACTCCCAGTGTCTAGGCTGGTGCCTTTAATTACTCTTAGGTGGGACTAGACCTCCAAGTCTCAGGTGGGACTAGAACTCCCAGTGTCTAGGCTGGTGCCTTTAATTACTCTTAGGTGGGACTAGACCTCCAAGTCTCAGGTGGGACTAGAACTCCCAGTCTCTAGGCTGGTGCCTTTAATTACTCTTAGGTGGGACTAGAACTCCCAGTGTCTAGGCTGGTGCCTTTAATTACTCTTAGGTGGGACTAGAACTCCCAGTCTCAGGTGGGACTAGAACTCCCAGTCTCTAGGCTGGTGCCTTTAATTACTCTTAGGTGGGACTAGAACTCCCAGTCTCAGGTGGGACTAGAACTCCCAGTCTCTAGGCTGGTGCCTTTAATTACTCTTAGGTGGGACTAGAACTCCCAGTCTCAGGTGGGACTAGAACTCCCAGTCTCTAGGCTGGTGCCTTTAATTACTCTTAGGTGGGACTAGAACTCCCAGTGTCTAGGCTGGTGCCTTTAATTACTCTTAGGTGGGACTAGACCTCCAAGTCTCAGGTGGGACTAGAACTCCCAGTCTCTAGGCTGGTGCCTTTAATTACTCTTAGGTGGGACTAGAACTCCCAGTCTCAGGTGGGACTAGAACTCCCAGTCTCTAGGCTGGTGCCTTTAATTACTCTTAGGTGGGACTAGAACTCCAAGTCTCAGGTGGGACTAGAACTCCCAGTCTCTAGGCTGGTGCCTTTAATTACTCTTAGGTGGGACTAGAACTCCAAGTCTCAGATGGTACTAGAACTCCCAGTGTCTAGGCTGGTGCCTTTAATTACTCTTAGGTGGGACTAGAACTCCCAGTCTCAGGTGGGACTAGAACTCCCAGTGTCTAGGCTGGTGCCTTTAATTACTCTTAGGTGGGACTAGACCTCCAAGTCTCAGGTGGGACTAGAACTCCCAGTCTCTAGGCTGGTGCCTTTAATTACTCTTAGGTGGGACTAGACCTCCAAGTCTCAGGTGGGACTAGAACTCCCAGTCTCTAGGCTGGTGCCTTTAATTACTCTTAGGTGGGACTAGAACTCCCAGTCTCAGGTGGGACTAGAACTCCCAGTGTCTAGGCTGGTGCCTTTAATTACTCTTAGGTGGGACTAGAACTCCCAGTCTCAGGTGGGACTAGAACTCCCAGTGTCTAGGCTGGTGCCTTTAATTACTCTTAGGTGGGACTAGAACTCCAAGTCTCAGGTGGGACTAGAACTCCCAGTCTCTAGGCTGGTGCCTTTAATTACTCTTAGGTGGGACTAGAACTCCCAGTCTCAGGTGGGACTAGAACTCCCAGTGTCTAGGCTGGTGCCTTTAATTACTCTTAGGTGGGACTAGAACTCCCAGTCTCAGGTGGGACTAGAACTCCCAGTGTCTAGGCTGGTGCCTTTAATTACTCTTAGGTGGGACTAGACCTCCAAGTCTCAGGTGGGACTAGAACTCCCAGTCTCTAGGCTGGTGCCTTTAATTACTCTTAGGTGGGACTAGACCTCCAAGTCTCAGGTGGGACTAGAACTCCCAGTCTCTAGGCTGGTGCCTTTAATTACTCTTAGGTGGGACTAGAACTCCCAGTCTCAGGTGGGACTAGAACTCCCAGTGTCTAGGCTGGTGCCTTTAATTACTCTTAGGTGGGACTAGAACTCCCAGTCTCAGGTGGGACTAGAACTCCCAGTGTCTAGGCTGGTGCCTTTAATTACTCTTAGGTGGGACTAGACCTCCAAGTCTCAGGTGGGACTAGAACTCCCAGTCTCTAGGCTGGTGCCTTTAATTACTCTTAGGTGGGACTAGAACTCCCAGTGTCTAGGCTGGTGCCTTTAATTACTCTTAGGTGGGACTAGAACTCCCAGTCTCAGGTGGGACTAGAACTCCCAGTGTCTAGGCTGGTGCCTTTAATTACTCTTAGGTGGGACTAGAACTCCAAGTCTCAGGTGGGACTAGAACTCCCAGTCTCTAGGCTGGTGCCTTTAATTACTCTTAGGTGGGACTAGAACTCCCAGTCTCAGGTGGGACTAGAACTCCCAGTGTCTAGGCTGGTGCCTTTAATTACTCTTAGGTGGGACTAGAACTCCAAGTCTCAGGTGGACTAGAACTCCCAGTCTCTAGGCTGGTGCCTTTAATTACTCTTAGGTGGGACTAGAACTCCCAGTCTCAGGTGGGACTAGAACTCCCAGTGTCTAGGCTGGTGCCTTTAATTACTCTTAGGTGGGACTAGAACTCCAAGTCTCAGATGGGACTAGAACTCCCAGTCTCTAGGCTGGTGCCTTTAATTACTCTTAGGTGGGACTAGAACTCCAAGTCTCAGGTGGGACTAGAACTCCCAGTCTCTAGGCTGGTGCCTTTAATTACTCTTAGGTGGGACTAGAACTCCAAGTCTCAGATGGTACTAGAACTCCCAGTCTCTAGGCTGGTGCCTTTAATTACTCTTAGGTGGGACTAGACCTCCAAGTCTCAGGTGGGACTAGAACTCCCAGTCTCTAGGCTGGTGCCTTTAATTACTCTTAGGTGGGACTAGAACTCCCAGTCTCAGGTGGGACTAGAACTCCCAGTGTCTAGGCTGGTGCCTTTAATTACTCTTAGGTGGGACTAGAACTCCCAGTCTCAGGTGGTACTAGAACTCCCAGTCTCTAGGCTGGTGCCTTTAATTACTCTTAGGTGGGACTAGAACTCCCAGTCTCAGGTGGGACTAGAACTCCCAGCGTCTAGGCTGGTGCCTTTAATTACTCTTAGGTGGGACTAGAACTCCCAGTCTCAGGTGGGACTAGAACTCCCAGTGTCTAGGCTGGTGCCTTTAATTACTCTTAGGTGGGACTAGAACTCCCAGTCTCAGGTGGGACTAGAACTCCCAGTCTCTAGGCTGGTGCCTTTAATTACTCTTAGGTGGGACTAGAACTCCAAGTCTCAGGTGGGACTAGAACTCCCAGCGTCTAGGCTGGTGCCTTTAATTACTCTTAGGTGGGACTAGAACTCCCAGTCTCAGGTGGGACTAGAACTCCCAGTCTCTAGGCTGGTGCCTTTAATTACTCTTAGGTGGGACTAGACCTCCAAGTCTCAGATGGGACTAGAACTCCCAGTCTCTAGGCTGGTGCCTTTAATTACTCTTAGGTGGGACTAGACCTCCAAGTCTCAGGTGAGATTAGAACTCCCAATCTCTAGGCTGGTGCCTTTAATTACTCTTAGGTGGGACTAGAACTCCCAGTCTCAGGTGGGACTAGAACTCCCAGTCTCTAGGCTGGTGCCTTTAATTACTCTTAGGTGGGACTAGAACTCCAAGTCTCAGGTGAGATTAGAACTCCCAATCTCTAGGCTGGTGCCTTTAATTACTCTTAGGTGGGACTAGAACTCCCAGTCTCAGGTGGGACTAGAACTCCCAGTCTCTAGGCTGGTGCCTTTAATTACTCTTAGGTGGGACTAGAACTCCCAGTCTCAGGTGGGACTAGAACTCCCAGCGTCTAGGCTGGTGCCTTTAATTACTCTTAGGTGGGACTAGAACTCCCAGTCTCAGGTGGGACTAGAACTCCCAGTGTCTAGGCTGGTGCCTTTAATTACTCTTAGGTGGGACTAGACCTCCAAGTCTCAGATGGGACTAGAACTCCCAATCTCTAGGCTGGTGCCTTTAATTACTCTTAGGTGGGACTAGAACTCCCAGTCTCAGATGGGACTAGAACTCCCAGTCTCTAGGCTGGTGCCTTTAATTACTCTTAGGTGGGACTAGACCTCCAAGTCTCAGGTGAGATTAGAACTCCCAATCTCTAGGCTGGTGCCTTTAATTACTCTTAGGTGGGACTAGAACTCCCAGTCTCAGGTGGGACTAGAACTCCCAGCGTCTAGGCTGGTGCCTTTAATTACTCTTAGGTGGGACTAGAACTCCCAGTCTCAGGTGGGACTAGAACTCCCAGTCTCTAGGCTGGTGCCTTTAATTACTCTTAGGTGGGACTAGAACTCCCAGTCTCAGGTGGGACTAGAACTCCCAGTCTCTAGGCTGGTGCCTTTAATTACTCTTAGGTGGGACTAGACCTCCAAGTCTCAGGTGAGATTAGAACTCCCAATCTCTAGGCTGGTGCCTTTAATTACTCTTAGGTGGGACTAGAACTCCCAGTCTCAGGTGGGACTAGAACTCCCAGTCTCTAGGCTGGTGCCTTTAATTACTCTTAGGTGGGACTAGAACTCCCAGTCTCAGGTGGGACTAGAACTCCCAGTCTCTAGGCTGGTGCCTTTAATTACTCTTAGGTGGGACTAGAACTCCCAGTCTCAGGTGGGACTAGAACTCCCAGTGTCTAGGCTGGTGCCTTTAATTACTCTTAGGTGGGACTAGAACTCCCAGTCTCAGATGGGACTAGAACTCCCAATCTCTAGGCTGGTGCCTTTAATTACTCTTAGGTGGGACTAGAACTCCCAGTCTCAGATGGGACTAGAACTCCCAGTCTCTAGGCTGGTGCCTTTAATTACTCTTAGGTGGGACTAGACCTCCAAGTCTCAGGTGAGATTAGAACTCCCAATCTCTAGGCTGGTGCCTTTAATTACTCTTAGGTGGGACTAGAACTCCCAGTCTCAGGTGGGACTAGAACTCCCAGTCTCTAGGCTGGTGCCTTTAATTACTCTTAGGTGGGACTAGACCTCCAAGTCTCAGGTGAGATTAGAACTCCCAATCTCTAGGGTGCCTTTAACCACTACACCAGACTGGTTCTCCATTAACTCCTGCATCAGAAAAAAAGGGTTTCTATTCTCCGTGTGACTTCCATTTCCTTCCTCGATTATACCTGAGCAATTCTTATAAAAAAAAAAAACCCAACAACTAGAGAATGAAATTTTGCTCTCTGTTGTCCAATCTTCTTATCCATCAATCCACAGAAATCTAATACTTGAGCAAAAGCTCTTCTGGTTTTTTTTTTTTGGCAATACCATTTGACCCCAAAGTCAAGAATCCTTTGAGTCCAGTTGTCACACGATGCGTGTTAAAGCACAGGTGAGGTTTTGGTTGCACAGACAAGGCTGCCATCTTGGTGTTTTTGATTTCCCTCTTCAACACTCATGATTTTTTTTTTAAATGGACATGATTATTTATGGACACGGCTGAAAGCTGCTGAAGTGGCAGCATCCACTTGGTCAAATGTTGTCCATCTCCTCCCATTGGAAATCCTTGCTGGATTTCTTTCTTAGGTTTCTGTGCAGGAAACAGGTGGGAGAGTTGAGTAAGAACATAGATCATTTCTACCCGGGCTTCCAGAAGACTGCAGTATAAATGAACAATTTAGGCTCTGTAGATCTATAAAGTAAGTCATTCAAGACTAAATTGTGCAAATACTTGCAGCCTCAATGAATTTTAATTGCTCTAACTCCCATATGACCCAACCCTCCTGAGTCAACCAAGAAGGAAATTGCTCGTGATCTCCAAGTAACTTGATTAGTACCTACCATGATGCATTTTTCTTAGTTGTATACATCAGATCCACCCATTGCCCAATGTAGGGGAAATGGATGCTTAAATACTTAGATTAACAGAGTTGGAAAGGACATTGTAGGTCATCTAGTCCAACCCCCTGCCCTAACAGGAGACCCTACACCATTTCTGACAGATGGCAGTCCAGTCTTTTCTTGAAAGCTTCCAGGGATGAAGCTCCCACAACTTCCAAAGGCAACTTCAGTTCCATGGGTGGATTGTTCTCACTGTCAGAAAATTTCCCCTTCTTTCTAGGTTGAATCTCTCCTTGATCAGTTTCCACCCATTATTCCTTGCAATCCCAAAGAGATGTTTTGGGGATCTATGGTAGGGCATGTTGGACAACATGGATGGATCCATGACATGTATAACTGAGTCAATGAACAGAGTTAAGAGCAGTGGTTAGAATGCAGTACTGCAGGCTACTTCTACTGACTGCTGGTAGCCAGCAGTTCAGCAATTCAAATCTCATCAGACTCAAGGTTGACTCAGCCTTCCATCCTTCTGAGGTTGGTAAAATGAGGACCCAGATTGTTGGGGGGCAACAGGCTGACTCTGTAAACCACTTAGAGAGAGGGCTGTAAAAGCACTGTGAGGCAGTATATAAGTCTAAGGGCTATTGCTACTGCTACTGCTTCAGATGGAATGTCGCAGAGGATATAGAAACCGAATTCGTTTATTTAAAGAAAAGCAAATAAGCTTACAAATCCATCTTGTAAGGGAGGAAAATTACCCTGCTTCTTTTCCATGTTTAGAGAATGTTTTTTTTTTTCCAGTTTAAGGTGCAGGGGATACTCTCTCTGCACATTATACGCCCAAAGGCAAAGCAAAGCAGTTCTCTAGGCCTCTTTAAATGAAAATTCAGCTCTACCCAAAGCTTCCCAGCCCAGCGTGCGCTCTGTAAAATCCCCGTCTGCATTCCGCAGGGCTATTGTGCAGCCGTAGGAGGCTTTTCCCCCACAGTAATGGGATGTCAGGAAGACAGAGTTAAACTCCGCCATAGAAAATAGCAAGAGCAGAAAACAGACCCTGACAGATTCGCCGCGTAATCAAAACCAACATCAATTCTGCTCAAGCGGACAATTTTGATTTAGAGGCCTATCTGCTGGTGGTTTGCTTCCCCCCCTCCCCCCCCTCACTAGTTGTCAATCAAGGGAAGCGGAGGGCTCTGGAGAACTTGCTTCAGTACATTAGATCTCACCTTTTCGACTGACAGCTCTGTCTGTTCCGTTTGCTTTGGTCTCTCTTGGAAAGCCCTGCGAAAGCTTTAAGGAAAACTTGCAATTTTCCTCAAGGAGAAGAATAAGCCACCTTGCCTGGCAACAAGACTCGATGTGCAGGATATCGGAGTCTCAATCTAGAAAGGCTGGGAGAAAAGAGATGGTTGGCCCAATCTTTGTGCATTAAAACCTGGGGTCTTTGGGACACGAATGGACGCCCGTGACTATAATCTGCTGTCTAAGATTCGTCTTAGGTTAGTTCCCTTTTAATTCTGGATGACCATCAGTTTCAAGGGCAAACTCAATACCACAGGAAGGATTTTTTAAATTAGTTTATCAAAATATAAAATAGAGAAGTACAAAGAAAAATGAAAATAAGGGGGAAATAAGAAAAAGAGAAGAGTGAAAAATGTAGGGGAAAGGAAAAAAGGGGGGAAAAAGCATTCACTTCCGACTCCTTTTGATGCAGTAGAATAAAGTAATAACACAAAACTTCATGTTTTTACTTTTATATAATAATATATACTAGCTATTTCTACAACAACAAGCCTATCTGAAAAGCAAAAATCAAAGTTTCAGGTTTTTTTCCACCTCAAGCACGAAGTCCAAAAGTGATTTCCAAGGAGAAACAAAATTGTGTTCTTTTCTTTAATCAAAGCAGTCAATTTAGCCGTCCCTGCTAACTCTATCAACTTTTGCAGACATTCATCTTTTGTGGGAATCAAAGCATCCTTCCTTTTTTGTGCATAAAGTATTCTTGCTGCCGTCAACATATATAACATCAAAGTTTCATTTTCCTCCCAAGTTCTTGATCCATTAAAAGTCTCTGGTTAGCAAGGTTAAATCCTTGGTCTAGGAAAAGAACAGGCAGAGCTATGGGGGCAGAGTTAAGTACATCATTAGCTTAGAGTTGTTTTGTTGCCACAAATGGTCTATGTCCAACCTCTATTGAATTCTATTGACTTTTTATCTGGCACCAGTTCAGTGTTGAACGTTAGTTGACTCAATTCTTGGGTTTGGGCTTAAATAATAAATCTGAACTGCAATTTCACTTATGATCTTAATGCTTTGCATCTGACGCTTGAAGTCTGAAGTTCTTCCTCTTTCTCTTGATAGTTTTTATTAAACCTGATAAAAGAATTTCCTCTAGAATTATATTTCAAAGGAGAAGAGAATTTGGGGGTGTGTGGAACTTATCTTGTGTGGTCATGGAGCATTGTTCAACTTGGTGTTGAAATTATTTAACGGCACATTCCTCCCCCCTCCCAGGACTCCTGTTACCATAGAGGTGGATTCCTGCCTTTGAGAAATGATTTGAGAATGCACGCTTTCTGCTGAGAAATTGGGCGGATAATTCCCCATTTTCCTTCTACACAAATTGGGTGGATAATTTTGATAGGTTATTTGGAGCCAAGATGAAATGGAGCTCAGGGAGGTACTTCAGTGTACTGTCAGGCACAATGAATCAGGACCATGCATTAAGACACAGTAAGTAGATTTATTGTGTAAGCCTAAACACAAGAATCTACTCAACATTCACTATGAAATTGGCACCAGATAAAGGTCAACAACATTCAACAGGGGTTGGACTTAGACTGTTTGTGGGAACTTAATGACTCTAAGCTGATGACTTGCTTAACTCCATCCCCAGGCTCTGCCTGTTCTCCTCCTCCAAGACAATCATGTGTCTGGAATGGCATAGGGCCCCCTGTTTGAACAGGGGGTTAGACTAGAAGACCTCCAAGGTCCTTTCCAAACCTGTTATTCTATGTTTGCAAAATGGACATTTCAACAAATGAAGATGAATGTGCTTTTCTAAGCCTCATTTTTTTTCTATCTCAAGAGCCTCTTATTGTTTTTCACTGGAAATGACCTAGTTGCTGGAGAACTGTCGTTTTCCAGAATATTTAATCAACCATGATTATCTGATTTGGTGTGGGCAGTTCTTTTCAATACGGATATTGTTTAAAGAAGAGAAGGCCCCTCTTTGACTATTGTTGCCAAGGATGAGCAAATCCTTTGTCCAGTTGGGTCTTCTCAAAGAGCATGTTTAACTTTGATTGAGATTTAAATCTTGGTTTCCTGTGCTAGGATTTACAAAAGAGACTTGTGGAAGCAACAGTGAATATGGGGCATAAAACTTGTTTCACGAGGGAGTCCTACCAAACTTTGAGGCTGGACCTGTGACGAATGCCGCATAATTCAGAAGCTTGCTAAGCATCAAGCCAAACACAAATTGTTCTAAGAAAAGCAATGGCTTCTAACGCGATTCTGAAGTGTAATTTTAGTCATGCCAAAATAATGCGTTTATTTTCGTCCTGTCTCTTCCAACTCTGCTGGCAGATTCGTGTCTAATATCGGGAGCTTGAAAATCAGGCGGGGAAGTTTTTATTTTGTTTTAGCAATTTTCACTCAGCGAATTGCTGCAATTTTTTTCTTCTTCCTTTCGCATTACGTGCCGCCTTCAAAGTTGAATCGTCTGTTTGTTAAATGAGTTTCAGGGCTCACTCATCTTCAGCTCACTCATCTCTCCCTTTTCTAAATTAGAGTCCAGGTAAAATAAACTACAATATAAAAGTCATGGTGGTCTGGTCCACTGGCAGCATACAGAGTTAGCATATCTCTTTTCCTTCTGTGGGCTGGGTAAGCCTTGATTGCAATTTCCCAGGTATTGGAGGAAAAGAGAAGGCAGAGCTGGGTGGTGGAGTTAAGCTTGTCATCAACTTAGAGTTGTTACGTTGCCACAAATAGTCGAAGTCCAACTCTTCCTGAATTCTGTCGACCTTTACCTAGTGCCAGTTTAATATTGAACGTTAGTTGACTAGATTGTTGTGACTAGGTTCGAACAATACATTTTCTGAACTGGTCTTGATTCTGTGTGCCTGATGGGTATCTGTCATACTTCCTGTTCTCCTAGATATCTTTTGAACACCTACGTAGGAATCCTCTGTCTTTTTGCCTTTTCATAAGGGTTGATCTTAAATAGGAAGACCAATTTTGCAAAGGTTGAATGTCAACGCTCTGATGGAGTTAGATTAACAAGAATAATATTTAGTTTCAGGTGCAGTAGATGTTTTCTAACACTCTTTCCCTTAAAAATCTTCATTACTCAATACTTTTGATCTTGAGTTTATGTTGAAGATTTATGCTGCACTAGTCAGGTCACACTTGGAATACTAGGTCCAGTTCTAGTCACCATGATACAAAAATATGCTTACACCATCCTTGTCAAAAGTGCAGAGAAGAGCAATAAAGAAAATAAGGAGTCTGGAGGCTAGGGTGCAGCACTAGTACAGTGCTGTTTCTATAAGTTCGCACTTTCTTGTCACTTCTTTGCTGGCATAAAACTGTGATTGCAACCATTCCATCAAGACCTTCTCTATTTTGTTTCATTACAAGGTATGCTTCATCACATTGGACACTATCGCCCGGCGAATGAAATTTTTACCTGCGAGGAGCTTGATGTCTAAGATTAGGCTGAGCAAATTATAGGATATTTATCAAGAAAGCTAAGTGGGACAAGCTGAATGAGGAGAGGCAGTCTGTAGTTCGCTTGTTCTATTTTTTTAAAAAATATATAATTTTATTAAAGATGTTTTGAAAAGATATAAACTAATATAAAGTGAAAAAAAAGAAAAGAAAAATAAGTTGAAGAGAAATCGGTAAGTGCAAGAAAGGAAGAAAGTAAAAGAAAAATAGGAAAGAAAGAAAAAAGATTCAAAGGTGTATCTTCTAATCCTTCCTTCCTTCCTTCCTTCCTTCCTTCCTTCCTTCCTTCCTTCCTTCCTTCCTTCCTTCCTTCCTTCTTTCCTTCCAGCTAAATTCTTTCCTTCCTTGAATACATATAACTAAATTCCTTCTTCCCTTCCTCCTTCCTTCCTTTCTCTGCATGGGTAAAACATAGCAACCATTGTGACTTATTCAATAAATTGTGGTTAAATTGTGGCTGAGGACAGCATGAGAACCAAGCTAGTGTGTGAAAAGCCATCGGAAAGACTAAAAAGAGTCAATGCTATGTATGTTTGCATTATATAGATACAGATGAAAATGGGTTGAAGTTTATTATACTGCAGACGAGCATTAAAAATCAAATTGGCATATCCAAGAGAAGTTTAAGCATCAACACTATAAAACATAAAAGGAGGGGAAGATATAAAATGTCTTATGTGCAGGTAGGTAGGTAGGAAGGAAGGAAAGTTAAAGAGAAGAAAGGAAAAGGGGGAATAAAGGAAGGAAGGAGAGGAAGGAAGAAATAAGAGGGACAAAGGAAAGAGCAAAGGGGAAGGGGACAGGCAGTCAGGAAAGAAGGAAAGAAGGAGGAAAGGAAGGAAAGGAGGAAGGAAGGAAGGAAGGAAACAAGGAAGGACAGGAGGGAAGTAAGGAAGGAATAAGAGGGATGAGGGAAAGAGCAAATGGGAAAGGGACAGGCAGTCAGGAAAGAAGGAGGGAAGGAAGGAAAGGAAAGGAGGAAGGGAAGGAGGAAGGAAGGAAGGAAACAAGGAAGGACGGAGGGAAGTAAGGAAGGAATAAGAGGGATGAAGGAAAGAGCAAATGGGAAAGGGATAGGCAGTCAGGAAAGAAAGAGGGAAGGAAAGGAAAGGAGGGAGGGTGGGAAGGAGGAAGAAGTGGGCAAAGAGATAAAAAACACTTGATGTAGTTCAGAGAAAATTAATTTGGCTTTACTTGATTTCGACTCTTTTGACCTAGAATTTCCGCATTTTGCTAACACTGCAAAGTCAGACCCATTTCTGGAGCCTTGCCAAGGACTCAGGGCCCACGAACCACCCTTTCACTATACATTTCTTGTCTCCTTGTGCTGCCTTGACGGGGTTGGCTGGCCTGCGTTCAAAGCACGCATGGGTGGTGCCCATAAATACAGGGAGGACACAAGTTAGGGCATGTGGGACAACGTGGTGAGAGCTCAAGGAGAGTTTCTGAGAAACCACCTCTGAGCAGCGGTGAGGAACCGATGGCCGAGTGACTTTAGAGCAGGGGTGTCAAACCAGTGGTGGGATGCAAGTAATTTAACAGCTGGTTCTCTGCCCTAAGGATTTCTTCCAACAACCAGTTCAACCAAACTGCTCAGAAAGCTAACAAACTGGTGCGAACTGGATGAATTCCCACCCCTGTGTCAAAGTCCATTTTGAAAGGGCTTTGTTGAGGTAATTCCCCGTTAGGAGAATGAGCGCATACAGGGAGACGTATTTGAGAGGAGTGTTTGAATAATACACATACAGCACACAGATACACTGTACAGTAAATGTAGGTTTTTACTTCCAGACAGTTTAAGCAAAGTTCAAGATAAGCAGTCCAAAAGTCATTCACAGGTAAAATCAGTCAGTTTTCAATCCAGGGATAATCCAAATATCAAATTCCAGTGTCAAAAACAGTTCAGTATCAGACTTACATTAAATCCAGTCATATCAGTCAATTAGAAGAAATGGAACAACGGCAATACTTTCTAACAGAAGAAAACAGAGATACACTTACACTCTCTTCTGAGACTCAGACTAAGACTAAAACAACCCAGGTTTCTGGCTCCATCTTATGGCCGTTTGAGTAACCACACCTAATTACAGTTTTGCATTTTCTTAAAGATACAGTTTTAAAATGTTTATCCTGGGTTATATATATTTCTAACCCAAATAGCTGTTAGGTGACCCATATTCCTAACAGGCTTCAAAAAGTTTTAGCAATGAGTTCTCTGCCCGGTTGCTGGGTGGGGGTGGCCATCATGGGCGTGGCCTAGCCTGCCTCCTGCATCACGGTGGGAGGGGGGGCATTGTTGCCCTTGAGGCTTCCCTCGAGTTTCCGGGAGGACAAAAAGGGCCTCTCCTGGGCTCCGGAGGTTCTCTGGAAGCCGGAAACAGGCGCATTTCCGGCCTTCCTGAACTTCCGGGAGGCCTGTTTTTCGCCCTCCCTGAGCCTCCACGCACGCCCTGCACTTAACCTGCATCCAAAATGGGCCACGTGGGGACTCCTGGGATGGGAAGGGCAGGATGGGCGGGGCCAGCGAGGAGTGGCATTTGGGGGTTCTCTGAACTGCACAGAATCTCCCGAACCCCTCCGAACCCCCAGCGGCCCACCCATGGCTTATTGTCTCTGGAGCCAAAAGAACCAATTGCCTGCCCTGACACTTGGCAAGAGAGCAACCCCTTGTCTTATATAGTCCCCAATTCTCAGTCTCAGCATCCGGGTTGTTGTTGTTTTTTTACTACCGGTTCTGTGGGCGTGGCTTTGTGGGCGTGGCTTTGTGGGCATGGCAGGGGAAGGATATGCAAAATCCCATTCCCTCCCCACCCCACTATTTATTTATTTAATTTGTCAAGCGATTATAAGATAACAGGTATAAGTATAAACATGGTTATGAATACATGAAATGGATACATACAAGAAAAATAAATAAAAGAAACAATAGGACAGGGACCGTAGGCACGTTGGTGCGTTTATGCACGCCCCCTACAGACCTCTTAGGAAAGGGGTGAGGTCAATAGTAGACAGTCTTAAGGTTAAAGTTTTTGGGGTTTGGGGAAGAAACCACAGAGTCAGGTCGAGTATTCCAGACATTGACCACTCTGTTGCTGAAGTCGTATTTCCTGCAATCAAGTCACTAACCTGCTTTCCAGCTCCATTCTCCTGTGCAGGGCAACAAAAGGACTCAGCTGAGACTCAAGGGGAGGCAGAGAATAGATGGTGTTTGGCGGGGCCAGTCAGAGGTGGGATTTGCCGGTTCTCCAAACTACTCAAAATTTCCCCTACTGGTTCTCCAGAGCGGGTCAGAACCAGCTGAATTCGCCACCTCTCTGTTTTATAGGCATCACCCTAAAATCCAGTCGAAATCAGCTGCACAAAACTCAGCCTTTGCAAGAGAGGAAGGTTGGAAGCTGTTCGCCATTTCAGTGGGCGGTGCTCATGCTTTAAAAATTTTTATCAGCTGGCTGAAGTTGAGGGGTGTTTTTTTTTTTTCCCTTTCCTTCCTTCCTTCCAGGTGTTTTAGAAAGAAAGAAAGAAAGAAAGAAAGAAAGAAAGAAAGAAAGAAAGAAAGAAAGAAAGAAAGAAAGAAAGAAAGAAAGAAGAAGAAGGAAGGAAGGAAGGAAGGAAGGAAGGAAGGAAGGAAAGAAAGAAAGAAAGAAAGAAAGAAAGAAAGAAAGAAAGAAAGAAGGAAGGAAGGAAGGAAGGAAGGAAGGAAGGAAAGGAGAGGAAGGAAGGAAGGAAGGAAGGAAGGAAGGAAGGAAGGAAGGAAGGAAGGAAGGAAGGAAGGAAGGAAGGAGGGAGGGAGGGAGGGAGGGAGGGAGGGAGGAGGAAGGAAGGAAGGAAGGAAGGAAGGAAGGAAGGAAAGAAAGAAAGAAAGAAAGAAAGAAAGAAGAAGGAGGGAGGGAGGGAGGAGGGAGGGAGGGGGGAGGGAGGGAGGGAGGGAGGGAGGGAGGAGGAAGGAAGAAAGAAAGAAGGAAGGAAGGAAGGAAGGAAGGAAGGAAGGAAGGAAGGAAAGAAAGAAAGAAAGAAAGAAAGAAAGAAAGAAAGAAAGAAAGAAAGAAAGAAAGAAAGAAAGAAGGAAGGAAGGAAGGAAGGAAGGAAGGAAGGAAGGAAGGAAGGGAAGGAAGGAAGGAAAGAAAGAAAGAAAGAAAGAAAGAAAGAAAGAAAGAAAGAAAGAAAGAAAGAAAGAAAGAAAGAAAGAAAGTCTCGCCACCACTTGTAATGCAGTAGAGTTCCAGACAGTCTTGCTATATTACATTCTATCACTCCCTCGAGTATGTTAGAAAGTACAGCCAGCCCGAAGCCTCCAGAGAATGTTGTGCTGATACAAACTGTCGCATGGGTTTAATTTAAAAGATGAGAGAGAGAGAGAGAGAGAGAGGATGAGGAAAAAACCCTTCAAAACTGCTAGCTGCCTCCTAAAGTTAAGCCAGGCATAGCCTTCTTTCACATCTAACCATTTCACAAGTATATTTACCCCCCCAAACCCACCTCCAAACTCTACTAGCTTGAGAAATCAGATCCTGTATGCATGAATTGATGAGACAGCAATAGCAGTAGCATGTAGACTTATATACTGCTTCACAATGCTCCTACAGCCCTCTCTAAGCGGTTTACAGAGCCAGTATATTGCCCACAACAATCTGGCTCCTCTTTTTACCGATCTTGGAAGGTAGGAAGGCGGACTAAATGGAAATAGCAATTGCCCTTAGACTTATATACCGCTTCACAGTGCCTTTCCAGCCCTCTCTAAGTGCTTTACAGATCCTGTATGCATGAATTGATGAGATAGCAATAGCAGTAGCATGTAGACTTATATACTGCTTCACAATGCTCCTACAGCCCTCTCTAAGCGGTTTACAGAGCCAGTATATTGCCCACAACAATCTGGCTCCTCTTTTTACCGATCTTGGAAAGTAGGAAGGCGGACTAAATGGAAATAGCAATTGCCCTTAGACTTATATACCGCTTCACAGTGCCTTTCCAGCCCTCTCTAAGTGCTTTACAGAGTCAGCCTCTTGCCCCCAAATAATCCGGGTCCTCATTTTACCCACCTCAGAAGGACAGAAGGCTGAGTCGGTCAGGATCGAACTCCTGGCAGTGGGCAGCGAGTTAGTCTGCAATCCTGCATCACTACCTTAGTCCAGCTAGTCCTCATTTAGCAACCAATATTTTTGACCAGCAATTTGGTTTTTAAGTGAAGTGGTCGCTAAATAGCACTAGCACTAGCCCTTAAGGCTATATTATTCTTGGGCAGCCTATGTGTATATTAAGCAAACATCCTATCGTAGAAACTCAAAGGAACAATGTCCTGAGAGAGTTTCCCTCTTTATCTTATACATACATAAGCGAAATACCACTCACATATCGTCACAAAATCTCCAGAACCATAAAGCCTACAAACTTGAAATTTGGCACGTATGTTCCTCTTGGCATCAGAGCATTAGCATTTCCTATATTATTATTAACACGCTCCGATGCTCAGGAGTTCTACTCCCCCTCCCCACCTGAAAAGAAATCTCTTCCAAATGCAAAACACAAGCACAGGAGAGGAGTTTCAGTTTTAGTTTCACAGCACCAAGCAGCTTTAGTACAGAACAGTTGAGTTAAGCCACGCCCAGGCTCCTTGCTGTCTCCTCCTTGCTCACACAGCAAATACTGTTTCAGTTTCCAAACAGCTCTCAACTCTCTCACACACTGAGAAGATGAATACCGATGGATGCTGGTAGGCAGAGGCAGAATTTCCTCCCCCAACCCTTATTTCTCTCCCCCAAAATTAAGCCTGATCACATAATTTCGTAGCAAAGCACAGGTACCCTGCATGTTGGAATATAAAAAGAGAGAATCAGAACTTATTTGTACTAATTTGCCTTCATATAGGTTTCTCATTTGAAAATCTGGTCCTTGGTGAGAGCATTGTGTTATTCCTTTATGTGTATTCTTAATCATTCTTATTAAGCAATGGGAGAGAATTGTTATTAGAATTAACCACTTCCAATCCAGACTGGTCTAACAACAGACCTATGGTGACAATTTGATTAAGAAAAGCCATCTTTACACATCACCACATTTTTAGCTTGACACAACCTCTTTTTGTTGCTGTTGTGATTGTTGTTGCTTCACAAAATAGCTTTGGTCATAAATTACTCAACAGGGTAGATCTGCCCGATGCTCACAGCCACAATATCTAACCAGATTGACTCTAATGAAGCTTAGCAGGGTTGGGAAACGCAACTGCAGACTAAGCTGAGAATGTGAGGCTCCAAAATATACTCTCAAAATTGGGTTTGGCTTATCCGTGAGTATATACGGTAGTATCTTTTGACTTGTGCATAAGCTGAATTGAATCACTGTGAAAAACGCGCCACCCGTGGATAGCCAACTGTAAAAAAATCTAAAATGGAATCTGTTCTGGAAAACGACATTTATTGATATAAAATAGGAAAACAAATGAAGCCCTTCGAAATATATTGGGGGAGGGGAATTGTGGGTTGGCTTATCTGCAAATGGACACCCATAAATATATACAGCCGACCAAGGCCGCCATATGAATCTCAAAAGTTCTCAGCTCTACCATAACAACAATCTAACATTCTGGTTGAGGAATCCCTTACGGTGTCCACAGTGTGATGCCAACTGCTCTGTTTGGGATCAGCTGGTTTGTCCTGGGAGAGGAGGGCTCAAATGGTCATCTTCCCTGATGGTCAACTGTCCCATGGAATGGGGGACAGCTTGTTGCAGCCAACTCGCCATGGCCAAATCGCCACGCTCAACTCACCATGGCCATTTCATTGCGGCCAACTCATCTGAGCCAACTGATAGTGGGTCTCCGTGGCCCATTTGCCACAGGATAACTCACAATTCAACAATTCATGTTGATAACTTTGATTTTTGTCATTCACATTTCATTTTGTCTCTCCTTGGGCATCCTTTCTTTAATGATTCTATTGCACTGTTTTTCTGATATTAGTGTAATTCTTCTCCTGTGGCAAATTGGTCACGGCAAGTTGGCTGCGGTGAGTTGTTGTAGAATTTGTAGAACACTTGATGATATCATCACTCAGATGCATGACGCAGGACCACGTGAGATGCCCAGGAAAAGGTCTAAGCCGGTTATCTGGAAACAGTTCAATCCTGTTGGACCTGATAAAGTGGACAAGCTTCTCTTGTTGCCAGTGCAACCATTGATTAATTAAACCAGGGATCTCCAAACTTGTCAACTTTAAGACTTGTGGACTTCCAATTCCCAGAATTTCTCAGCTATGAAAATTGAAGTTCACAAGTCTTAAAGCTGACAAGTTTGGAGATCCCTGAATTAGATCTCTGTTCCTCCTGGTTGGTGAAAACCTCCATCACGGTGACAATCAGTTGGTTTCAAGGAAGTAATAAATTCTTTATTTCACGAGGAAGACATTTCTGGGACCTTTTAAGGAAGCCCTAGTTAGCCCCCTCTTTTTTAAAAAACCCATCTCTTGATCTCATCTGTCTTGACAATGCTCAAGATAACATTTCAGGTAAAGAATATCTTCTAATTTCATTTTATTTCAGAAGTTTATTGTTTGTTTTAATTGGGAAGGACACTGTCAAGCAATCAAACTGTCCACCAACTTTCTTTAATTAAGATGGGGCTGGTGGAAATCCAATTACCTCTCCTAAATATAAGTTTAAAAAGTCCCTAAATGCTATCCATCAGTCTTCATGGTTTGGTACTGGTGACATTTATTTGCATAGGCCATCTGTACAGCGATGGGTTCATTAAAATGACTTATCAGCCTATGTTATAGCTTGGTGAAGATGCCGCTTGTATGCCTATAAAAAGCTAACAGCCCAACAGTAAATAATACATGCACTAGAGACAATGTAAGTTTCCATTTATTACTGCCACACACTACTCACGCTCATTCTAATCGCAAGTAGATCGGTGCAAAAACTATCAAAGAATTGTCATGCCTGGACAAAATGGATCAATTCAAGACAAGCTGTAGCGTGTAGGATTTGACCCCCCCAAATAACAGAATAACAGAGTTGGAAGGGACCTTGGAGGTCATCAAGTCCAACTACCTGCTCAAGCAGGAAACCCCATGCCATTGGACTATTGGTTGTCCAATCTCTTCTTAAAAACCTCCAGTGTTGGACCGCCAACAAGTTCTGGAAGCAAGTAGTTCCACTGGTTAATTGTTCTCAAGGAAGAACAATTCCTTGAGCACAGGAAGTGCTCTTGCTATTTTCCTTCCTTCCTTCCTTCCTTCCTTCCTTCCTTCCTTCCTTCCTTCCTTCCTTCCTTCCTTCCATGGTGTGCAGTGGGTAGAATTTAGCATTGCAGACTAAGTCTGTCCACTGCCAGGAGTTCGATCCTAACTGGCTCAAGACTGACTCAGCTTTCCATCTTTTTGAATCCGGTAAAATGAGGGCCCAGATTGTTGGGGTTTGCAAGAGGCTGACTCTGTAAACTGCTTAGAGGGGGCTGGAAAGCACTGTGAAGCGGTATATAAGTCTAAGTGCTCTTGCTATTTGGATTGCTTCCCTTAGCGCTACCACAATGTAAATTCCTTCATCATCTGAACACCCCCCCCCCCCGCAAAGCGGCCACTTGCCACTGAAGAAGATAGACTTTTTGGGCTGTTGTCATGGAAACTGTCAAGAAAAAGCCTCCTCAGAATAGCCCCGTTGCTTCGGCCCGAGAATTCCGGTGTCTTCCTTGTCTTTGTTATTTTCCCCATCCGGGGTTGCTAAATATAGAAAGCATGGAGGAAGGTGGGAACCATATGCTAGGAGGAAAAAAACATTTAAAAAAAAAATCAGAATGAGCTGCTTTTATCTTCCCTGGAGGGGAGAAAAATTATGCGGTGGTTTCTTGGAGGAAACTTCAAATCTCTGAGGGCCTGTCAGGTAGACAATAGAAAAGAGCACTTTTCTGGATGTTCCCGAAGAACTAATGAATGAAAAATAGAAGGGATAACAGAATAGTCTTCCACGTAGGACCATTTAGAGGCAGTTCTTGATTTACGATTGTAAATTCATTTAACGACCGTTCGAAGTTACAACGGCACTTCAAAATAGGACTGATGACCGATTTTCACACAGATTTTGCGGCCTTGTCACGCGTTCCAAATTCAGCTCTTTGGCGACTGATTCCTATTTATGACGGTTGCCACTCCCCCAGGGTCCCGTGACCTCTCCCCCTTTTGGCGCCTTCTGAACAAGCAAAGTCAATGGGGATGCCAGATTCACTGAACGACCATGTTACTAATTTACCAACCAGAGTGGTTCGCTTAACAACCGTAGCAAGGAAGTTCGCTAAACAGGGCCAAATTCACCTCACCAACATCTCCCTTTGCCAGAGAAATTTGGGGCTCAATTGAATGAATGAATGAATGAATGAATGAATGAATGAATGAATGAATGAATGAATGAAGAGAATAGAATAGAACAGAATATAGAATATAGGATATAGGATATAGGATATATGATATAGGATATAGGATATAGGATATAGAATAGAATAGAGAATAGAGAATAGAATAGAATAGAATAGAATAGAATAGAATAGAATAGAATAGAATAGAATAGAATAGAATAGAATAGAATGGAGAATGGAGAATGGAGAATGGAGAATGGAGAATGGAGAATAGAATTCAATTCTTTATTGGCCAAGTGTGATTTGACACACAAGAAATTTGTCTTGATGCAAATGATGTCAGTGTACATAAAAGAAAAGATACATTCGTCAAGAGTCAAGAATCATAAATACAACACTTAATGATAGTCATAGGGTACAATAAGCAATCAAATCATACCAGAAAACAGTCAATATAAATCGTAAGAATACAAGCGACCAAGTTGCAGTGGTCTCCCATTATTTGAGGGTCTGCCACAAAAAAGAGGGGGTCAATCTATTCTCCAAAGCAGTGGTTGCCAACTGGTGGCCCAGGGACCTCCGGTGGGCCAGGGACCACCGGTGGGCCATGAGAAAATTTTGGTTGTCCACAGAGAAATGCCCCCCCCCACAAGCAATTAAGCCAGGCTGCACAGGAATACAAGGCTGCGCCACCCACATGGTCTGCCCACCCGCTGGCCCCCACCCTTTGGCCGAGCGCAAACCCATACAGTCACAAGTGGGAGGGGATGGGTGCTAAGGAGTGATGAGAAGATTAATAGTAAAGTAGTGCAGACTTTGTAAATAGATGGACAGTGTTGAGGGAATTAGTTGTTTTGCAGAGTGATGGCGTTAGGGAAAAAACTGTCCTTGTGTCTAGTTGTTCTGGTGTGCAGGGCTCTATAGTGTCGTTTTGAGGGAAGGAGTTGAAACAGTTTATGTCCAGGATGTGAGGGGTCTGTAGATATTTTCACAGCCCTCTTTTTGACTCCTGCAGGATACAGGTCCTCGATGAAAGGCAAGTTGGTAGTAATTGTTTTTTCTGCAGTCCTAATTACTCTCTGAAATGTGTGTCTGTCCTGTTGGGTTGCAGAACCAAACCAGTCAGTTATAGAGGTGCAGATGACAGACTCAACAATTCCTCTGTAGAACTGGATCAGCAGCTCCTTGGGCAGTTTGAGCTTTCTGAGTTGGCACAGAAAGAACATTCTTTGTTGTGCTTTTTTGATGACGTTTTGATGTTAGGTGTCCATTTTAGGTCTTGAGATAGTTTTTATTTATTTATTTTATTTATTTTGTCAAGCAATTATAAGATAACAGGTATAAGTATGAACATAGTTATGGATACATGAAATGGATACATATAAGAAAAATAAAAAAAGAAACAATAGGACAGGGACGGTAGGCACCTTGGTGCGCTTATGCACGCCCCCTAATATGATAGAACCTAGAAATTTGAAGTTTTATTGTGGGTCATAAGTCAACCTGTATAGATATGAATAAATCTTCTAGGCTGCAACTTAACGGACGGCCCTTGATTCTTTGCGCCTGACAGCTGCCAATCAGCAAATTGGCCGACAACGCCTAAAGTTGTGGCAATGCGCTTGGATTGATGCTAGGATTATGCCTATTTTGTTCCTGAGCATAAAACCTGCCTCCCGTTGCATCTTCTTTAGTCCCTTCCTCTGTGTGTGTCTCTGCCTTCACATCACTTCCTCCATACCTTGAACTATAATTTAATAATCTCCCTCGCACATGGGAAATGCGAACAGCTGCACATGGCACAATGTTTTGCCAAGTTAATCTCCTCTGATTTACTGCCTACGCCTAATCTGTTTGGAGGCGGCTATGAATACTCAAATGTCGTTTGGAAGGAACTGATCAGAGTTATGAGCAACTAGTGAGAGCAGCTCCCTGCTGTTTGAGAATAGCACACCTGCCTGGGAAGTAGAAAGCTGACATGGTGGGTGCATTTATCTTACCAAAAAAAAAAATACAATCTCACTGCAATTTTGTTTTCAGGAATACAAAGAAAACAAAATGCCAATGATTCCCCCACCAAAAAATATGCAGTATTTATACCGCCGCGTGGTTTCTCCTTTTGCTGAAGGAAGCTGTCAGAGGAGACTGTGTAAATGTCACGGGTGAAAAATTAAGGCTGTCAGGAGAGCAAGACAGGTTGGGCATTAAAACAAAACCTTCTGAGTGAGGTTTTAATAATGGAGTGGAAGGATCAGGAGAGGGCTGTGCAGCAAAGCAATCTTGCCATCCCTCCATTTTCGGTAGCATTCCGTTGCCACTTCCAATAATGGAGCGTCGAGAGAAATTAAAAAGGAATTTTCAAACTCTCTGAGGATGGGTAGAAAAAATGCACACGAGTTTCTTACTGAGGGGAAGACATTGCAATTTTGAGAAATTGCAATTTTGACTCAGATTTAATTGTACTGTTAAGTGTAGAGGGTCTCCAAACTCGGCCACTTTAAGACTTGTGGAGTTCAACCCTCAGAATCTCTTGTGGTAAGATGGATGGCATGTAAATTTTATAAACAAACAAATAAATAAAAACTTTTAAGATGGGTGGACCTCAACTCCCAGAATCCCCCAACCAGCAATTTTCTAAAATTGAGAAACACTGAGATTGGTGCTACTTAGGATCAAGCTGGCAGATGGGCATTTGTGTACTTCAAGACCCCAATTGTCAAACAAGATTGAATGATTCTGGGGAACCATCTCATTTAAAAAAAATAAATAGTAATTTTATTGAGCATTACAATTAAAAAAATATAACAATGAGTAGAAACTAAACAAAAGAAAAATTGAAATTGCAGAAAATAGATTATGTATGTATACATGTATGTATATATCCTATCCTAACAATTTTAGTAACTTATAACTTCTCTTAAAAATGATAAATAAATGAATAAAATAATCTCTTCTTCCCATATCTCGCCTCTTATCTATCAACAACTATTTAAAACCACATCCTTCAGTCTGAGTCAGCAAAAGTTCATTGTGGATTGCCAGAGATGACAACGTATCTATTTTAGTCAAGATCAAATAAAATGATTTTGTATTCCTTCCTTTTACTTTTAACAATCTCAATTCTTTCAGTCCTTTTAAGTAAAACCCAGGAATTCTTTTCATATATTTTTTTTTGGCCTTCTTGTAAAATTTTTCACAACATTAATAGGTAAATCCAGTATGTTTGTGGTTAATTATAAAATTTATTGGCTGCCCATCTTACTACAGGGTAACTTATAATCAGGTATAAGAAAGTTATCAAGGTCCCTCTTTTATTAAAACATTATCTTATTTCAGTGGTACGTTCATTGTAGCATCGCCTACATTTTCATGGCCTGTCAATTCTAGATTCTCTTTTCAAAACAGATTCAGTCTGACCTGGTAAAGTTTGTTCCTTTCCCATCTCGTTTTCCAAACACAGTCTGTTTATAATGTCAGACATTTTAAAAATTAACTTCTGAGCCATCTCAGATGAATAAATTACCTTAAAAAAAAATGATGGTCTTTTGGCCAAGGCATGCAGATTTTGAGATAAGGAATAATTATACAACTGCCAAGTTGGCTTTGGAGGATGAAGAAGCCCGGCTTAATCGCCATAGCAACCGAGTGTTTTGTGCTTCTGCATCCAAGTTGCAGGGAAGACTTGCCAAAATGTTAAACTCAATCCTGGTAGACAGTTAAGAAACAAAGAAGAATTATGCCTTGAAGAGATGGGTTCAAGGATGTAGTTAACCAGGCCTTTGTTCAATATTATCTTTTATGCTACTATTTTTGCAGGTGAGAATGTAAACAAAACCCATCAATTGGTTTGTTCTTGATGGTGTGGGCTTCAGCTCTAAAAAAAATACAAGAGAAGAAATCATTTGGTAGTTAAGATTCGATTTTCATTTATGACATGTTTTCCACCACCAAAAATCAGTTAATTCTTGTCCTCTGAAGATTTTGTTTTGAAAGGTACCTTCTAGGTTGTCCTTCCACAAAATGCTGTGTTTTATGTTCTGCTTAGGCTCTTATCATTTTCAACAATAAAGTAAAACTCATGCACCTCTTTCAAAATCTTACTTTCTTCCAGAGAGAGGGTATGTTCATTCCCAGGATTTGAATTTTGGTGTCCTCTGCCATCAAAAGGTGAAGACTGGACTTTGCAATCTTCACCTTTTGTCAGTCAGAGTGGTGACCTCACGAGTGAGGGAATTGTGTGAGGAAATCTATCGTTGGAATGAAGAACTTGTAATATCTTGAGGGATTATTTTTTTTTATTTTAGTTGATGACTTTTGCCTGTTTTATCTATGTCAAGATGTGCTTTGTCAGGTTCAAGGTTGATTCAGCTTTCCATCCTTCCGAGGTGGGAAAAATGAGTACCCACATTGTTGGGGGCAACATGCTGACTCTGTAAACTGCTTAGAGAGGGCTGCAAAGCACTGTGAAGCTGTGTATAAGTCTAAGTGCTATTGCTATTGCTATTCAGCCTAGGTATCAAATTGGTCCTTCAATTCTATTGTCCTAGAGTAGAGGCCTCCAAACTTGTGGACTTCAACTCCCAGGTTGAGAATTCTCCATCCAGAAATAGTTCACTGGTGAATTCTGGGAGTTGAGGTCCACAAGTCTTCAAGTTGTCAAGTTTGGTGACCCCTGTCCTAGAGTTCAATGGAAGGTCAGGTCAGTTGACATGGGAGGGGGGGACTTTGATCTTCTACCTACATCTCTTTCTCGTCTTATTTAATCTGGTGCTTCTCAACCTTGACAAGTTTAAGAGATGTGTGGTCTTCAACTCCTAGAATTCTGGGAGTTGAAGTCCCTACCTCTTCAAGTTGCCAAGGTTGAGAAACATTAATCTATCCAATTAAGCAAGTCGGTCAGTTAATTTAATTACTGGCCAATACTCTGGAATAAATTCAAGGCAAAGTTTGGAGATTGCCCCAAAAGGATTATTTTTCAGTATAGTTAGGTAACCTATGGTGAATGTCAGTTTCTCAGAATGGTTAAGAGCAGATCTATCGTTGTTCCTCTGCTGGATTTAATGGCACCTCGTTAAACGTATTTTAGGAGTTTAAAGTGCCGCTCCTTCAGCAACACCAAGGGTGAAAATTGCAGGTACTCTTGTGATTTCATCCTGATTGCCTCCTCCAAAATTTTTTTATTGTTTCCTTTAAATGAAAAAGGGGGAGAAAATCATTCTGAAAGATTTAAGTGGAGGAAATGGGCCCTCTTACTAAACAAGTCTCATCTCCATCGCTGCTTCCATTAATTTGTCCCGTTTTTATTTATGTACAGTGAAAGTTCTAAGTTTAAAGAGAGGATGTTTTATCAACGGCACTTCTTCCAATTTATCTAATCCTTATTTAAGCCATCGGTGCCTGCCAAGGAGACATTTAAAATTTCCCCAGCAGTCATTGCTCTCCTGCAAGTGGTCAATTTAAGTTTATGGATCAGGAGATGGGGGGGGGGGGGAAATTGGTTCTTACTTTAGCCTCCCCAGCCTAAATCCACAAGATTCAATGCAAGTTGTGATTGGCAGCTCTTCCTTTTTTTTTTTTTTTTTTCAAATGCAGAGCAGCAGCAGAAGTCAAAGAATCAGTCTAGAACAGGGGTTTTTATCTGTTTTTGTGTGTGAAGGTCTTCTCTTCTGTTGTAATGACGAGGCAGTCGAGTTGTTTGATCATGAACAACTGAGTCATGATGATCTTTATTGGAGTCTAGTCTTGCATTTATACACATTTTTAGTTATCCTCCATCACTGGTTAACTTTGGTTACTGCCTAACTTTCGTTACTGTTTAGCACAGTAATCCATACAATTAATTATCTCTAGTTAAAGTCTAACATATGTTTACTTCCTCTCTCTAATCCTCCTTTAGATTAGTGACTTTGTTTGCCTGAGTTGTATTTGCTTGGAAACATTCTTTATCTGAGGTTTGCCATCCGAGATTGGAACATTCCTGCAATTACAACTCTACACTCTTCCTCTCTGGAGCAGCACTTTGATTTGATGACATCATCATGACAGAAACATATATTTGTTAAAATTCCACCCATCTATTCGATGCGAAGAACTGGGACCATGAATTAAGTTTCAGTTAAGCTGATTTATTGCTTGTGTTTACACACAAAAATCTAGTCAACAGTCAGCACTAAATTGGTGCTAGAGAAGAGTCAGCAGAATTCAAGAAGGGTTGGACTCATGTTCCCATTTGTGGGAACGTAATGACTCCAAACTAATGACTCACTTAACTCCACTCCCAGCTCTGCTTGTTCTGCTTCCTACCTACCTGTTGTGGCCTGCCAGCAGCCAGTGGAGCTGGTGGCAGACTCAGACAGTGAGGAGGTTGGGGAGGAACATGGGACAGTCCTGGAGTCTGGGGAAGGCTCTGACGAGGGCTCTGTGTCGGAGGCAGAGATGGGGCCAGGACCATCTGACAGTTATCAGCTGCCTTCGGAGTCGGAGATCGGTGAGGCAGAAGAACAGCTGGAGCCTGTTCCCAGTGTGTGCATGCGCAGAGCTGCCAGGAGAAGGGAACAGCTAAGGAACAAGGGTCAACTCGGGAGTAAGGGCACAGGTGGACGGTGAATGGTCCCTCCCATAGGGAATAAAGAGGAGCAAAAGGGGAGTGGTGTTTGCAGGAGACAATTAGTTCAATTCATTAAGGTGAAGATCTGTTCCTGACTTCTTGCCAAGTAACTTCTGCTACAGTGTGGCATTTGGAAGATATCAGCCTGGTAACTCTCCAAGCATGATAAAGGTCTGTAGTTGTGAAATCTCATGAAAGACTGTTGGCCGGGACTTTGCTGTAGAGGAATTCCTTTTAACCTAAATAAAAGGGGTTTTATCGGAATGAGGAATCGGCTTCATGATCTTCGGAAGCCTAGGTCACAACACTATCTACCTACCTACCTATCTAGATTTGGATAGTTTGTGGGAACAGAACAACTCTACACTGATTACTCGTTTGACTCCTCCCTCAGGCTTTGCCTGATTTTCGACACCATTTTTTTTTTTTCCAGAAGTACACAGCAGTGGCATAACACTACTCTAGTCATTTAACTTTATCCTCCCAATAACACGTTTGGGTAGGCTGGGTTGGAGATTTAAAGAAGAAACTGGACTGTCACTTGTCTTGAAATGGTGTAAGGTGTCCTGCTTGAGCAGGGGGTTGGACTAGAGGACCTCCAAGGTCCCTTCCAGCTTTATTCCAATGGATTGAGAATGAAAGCTGGGTTTCTTCAAGAAGCTGAACTGGTTTAGTTTGCAGCTCCAAGATTGCCGGCCTAGATTTGTGGTTGCTTGCTGATTTGGTGCATCGTGCAAACTCAGGCTATTAGATTAATTAACAAAACCATCATTAACGAAGCATTTATTGTCCCACTAACATAGTCCTCTAGCTACTCCCAGGAAAAACATCTTGCTGAAACATGTGTTAAAAGCAGGGTTGCTTATCATCTTAGTCCCGTGATGGTGAACCTATGGCACGCATGCCAGAGGTGGCATGCAGAGCCATCTCAGTGGGCATACGCACCATCGCCAGTTGCTCTTCTGGTTTCTGGTTTCAGCCAAAAACAGGCCATTTGGGGGGGCTTTTTCAAGCCATTTTTGGGCCAAAAAATGGCCTTAAAACCACCCAGAAAATGGCCTGAAAACAACCCCAAAAATGCCCCAAAAGCCCAACCAAAAACAGGCTATTTTCAGGCAGTTTCTCAGCCATTTTCTGGGGTGTTTTCAGGCCGTTTTTGGTCCAAAAATGGCCTTTAAAACTACCTGGAAAACGGCCTGAAAACGGCTCCAAAACAGCCTGAAAATGGCCAAAAATGGGCCCCCAAACAGCAAAAAAACACAGCATGTGTGCACCGGCCAGCTGGTTTTCTGGCGTTCCGGCATGTGCACATACACACACATTATGGTTTGGGCACTCAGTGCTGAAAAGGTTCGCCATCACTGTCCTAGTCTAACATTTTGAAATGAGGTTGCTTGTAAATTTGAGAAGGAGCAATGCAATGGTTTAAAAACTCCAATCACAGATCTTTACCCACCTTACTCACAGAGCTACCCCACCTACACAAAGCAAGCTATAAATCTGCTAAAACATTAAAGGGCTTTCCCTCCCTCTCAAGTACTTTCCATAATGTCTGGTAACTCCTTCTTGCTTTTAAATAAATCTCTTCTGGGCACTCAGGATTATTTATGACACTTTTCCTTGCCTTTTGCAAAACTGGCAATCATTTAGAAACAATCCACCAAGCTGGGAGCATCAGTGCAATGTAGCTATTCATTTAGTTTGATTTCAATGTCTGCAGCTAGATTTGGAAATGAGAAAGCAGGCTGGTTTTTTTTTTTTTTTTTTTTTACAGCTGAGGTCAACAGAGCTCAGATAGCGCCAATCAAATATAATCCTGTTTGATCATCAGATGCTTAATGTACATTTATGTGCTCTCAGAAAATTCCCTCTTCCCCAAATAAAACCAAAACAACAACAACTGAGAAATGAATCTCAGTGTGGTCTCTTCTATCTCCCTCTCTTCCTCCTTCCCTTCCTTTTTTCCTCCCTCCCTCCTCTCTCCTTCCCTCCCTCCATCTCCCCCGCTTCTTCTCTCTCTCCCTCCCTCCATCCTTCCCTCCTTCTCCCTCTCTTCTTCTCTCCCCTCCCCCTCGCTCCCTCTCTCTTCTTCTCTCTCTCCCTCCATCCTCCCCCCTCTCCCTCCCTCCCTCTCTTCCTCTCTCCCTCTCTCTCTCTCCCTCTCTCTTCTTTTCTCCTTCTCCCTCTTCTTCTCTCTTTCTCCATCCCTCCCTTCCTCTTCCCCTCTCTCCCTCTCCTACTCATATAACAGATAATCAGAGTTGGAAGGGACCTTGTAGGTCATCTAGTCCAACCCCTTGACCAATGGCAGTCCAGTCTCTTCTTGAAAACCTCCAGGGATGAAGCTCCCACAACTTCTGAAGGCAACTTCTGTTCCATGGGTTGATTGTTCTCACTATCTCCTTATTTCCAGGTTGAATCTCTCCTTGTCCAGTTTCCATCCATTATTCCTTGTCTGGCCTTCAGGGGCTTTAGAAAATAACCTGGCCCTCTTCTCTCTGTGGAAGCCCTTCAAATATTGGACTCCTTCTGTCCCTCTCTCTGTTTGATGCTTAACAATATTGGTGTTGGGCATGAAGAACCAGGATGACATATTGAGTTCCAGTTAACATGATTTATTGATTCCTCCTATTCACAAGAATCTAGTCAACTAAGGTGAAAAGGTAAAGATTTTACTCTGCTAGTTGCTGCCGACTATACATAGCTAGCCAGCTAGCTAGCTAGATGAGAGATAGATGGATGGATGGATGGATGGATCGATGGATGGATAGATAGATGGAAAAAAATTAGAGATAAGAGATATACACACACACATACAGTACCGCACACACGTGCCTGTATGTATTCTTTTTCTCTGCCATTTTTTATTTTTTACTTTTCACACTCTCCTTAATTTGTATTAGTTTTTGTATCCTTTTATTGGTAAACTTTAATAAAAATTATTATTAAAAAAAAAAGAATGGGTAAGCTGTTGGTTGATAAAAAGTGATGAATTCCAGCTTTATTTTATTTTTGTACTCAGGAAAATCTTTGGGGACAAAGACCAGTTGGGTTAGTGCAGAAGAAACAATTCGATGACATTTCTGATGTGCTGAGCAGAACAGAGCGAAACTTCTTTTGTGACCGTCGTTCAAAATGGGAGTCGGGCAGCTGCTTGCCAGCCACGGCAGGGGGGATGATGTCCTATTGTCCCCAGAGGCGGTGGACTTGGGGACTTAATTTCCCCTGCAAAATATCTAAGCGAATTAAACCAATGGGACTTCATTCTGCAGTTTTCTTTACTCCCTAAGCAAAAATCGATGGGGAAAAAAACGGTGTCCCAGTTTTGATGTTGCGTTGAATTTTAGTGTTGGGTTGGCGCTGGGATTCCCTCCACATGTTTTTATTATGTTTAAATGATAGAATAGAATAGAGCTGGAAAGGATTTTGGAGGTCTTGTAGTCCAGGGGTCCCCAACCACCGGTCCGGGACCGGTACCGGTCCGCATGAACAAGTCCTACCGGGCCGCTGGTTGCTGGGCGCCGCCATCTTGATGAAAAGTGCTTCGGTGAGCTTTTCCGGGTAGAAAGCTCACCGGAAGCACTTTTCATCAAAAAGATGGCGGCGCTAGCGCTTCGGTGAGCTTTTCCGGTAGAAAGCCATTTCTACCCGAAAAGCTCACCGGAGCGCTGGCGCCATCTTTTTGATGAAAGTGCTTCCGGTGAGGTCACCGGAAGCACTTTTTCATCAAAAAGATGGCGGCGCCCAGCTGATGCCGGTACCGGGCCGCGCATAAAAAGGTTGGGGATCACTGTTGTAGTCCAGCTCAGGCAGGAGACCCTATACCATTTCAGACAAGGGACTGTCTGGTCTCTTCTTAAAAACCTCCACCCACAACTTCTGGTGGCAAGCTGTTCCACTGGTTAATTGTCCTCACCACTAGGAAGTTTCTCCTTAATTCCAGGTTGCTTCTCTCTTGGATTAGTTTCCATCAGGAGTGGGCTTCAAAACTTTTTTAACAAATGGGTTCTCTGGTGGTTGCTGGGTGGGCATGGCCTAGTTGGCCTCCTGCACCATGGTGAAAACGGCCTCCCTGGGCTCTGGAGGCCAGAAATGGGCAAGTTTCCAGCCTTCCCGATCTTCTTAGAGATCTGTTTTTCACCCTCCTTGAGCCTCCATGCGCATCCTGCACTTACCTGCATCCAAAACAGGCTGTGTGGGGACTCCTGCGAGAAGAGGGGAGGGGTGGGTGGGTGGGGCCAGCCATGAGTGGGATTTGCGGGGTTCTCCAAACTGCACAGAATCTTAGCTAGGGGCTCTCCCGAATGTTAGGCATCCAGAAATTGTCCATGGTAATCAATCACTCCGAGACAAGTATAATCTCCAATTGATTTATTAGGAACAGCTCTGGCACGTCTATGGAAATTTCCAAAACTGAAAGTCATTTTCGGCGCGCGTTTCACAAAACCCACCTTCTCTCCTCTCCACTTCTTACACTTCATTAATCACGAGAACCAATTAACTGCAGCTGTAATTTTTTTAATGTGATATACGAAATAACCTTGAACTTTCCAACTCCTCCACCCACCCACCCCTTTCATTCCGTATAACATTCTTCGCAGCTGAATCTCAGAGCTGACACCGAACTCATAAGATTTTTGTGGAATTCTTCGCAGCTGAATCTCAGAGCTGACACCGAACTCATAAGATTTTTGTGGAATTAAATGGCTGAGAGTAATGGGGTATTTACATTTTTAAATTGCATAGAGATGATTGTATGGTTGGTTGTGTTTAGTTTAATTTTTTTCTTTTTAGTGGTGTTTGTCCAGTTTTTACTTTGTGGAAGAGCACCTCATTTCGTTGCACCCGCTTGCGAGTGTAATGACAAATAAATTCTTATGTCTTATGTCTTAACTCCTGCGAGCCTCCAGCAGCCCACCCCTGATTGCCATCCATTGTTTCTGGTCTTGCTCTCTGGTGTTTTGGAGAATAATTTGGCCCCCTTCTTCTTTGTATGTATATGCAAGATGGGGTACCCCCTGGCTGGGTACCCCCACATATTAAAGCTGTGTATTTGGGAGGTCAATGATCTGTGTATTGCACGACATCTCCTTTGATGCCAACCAAGACTCTTTCAAGAGAATGTGGGCCATTCGCCCAACACTTCTTGAAAATGGGAGCATTCATTCTACCCTACTTCCATCTTCCGGCTTAAAAGAAATGTGTTGCTTTAGTTGGAAAAAATGTCGAACAGCATTTTACAGCCTGGAATTTCATCTGATGGGATCTGCCATTCTGCCCTGTTTTTCCCCTAACCCTCAAGAGGTTGAAGTTAGCGTTCTGTAAAAAGGTTGATGGCTTTTACTCCCACCATTGGATTGAGGTCTGTATCTTATAGCTAGCTCTCTAGAAGATTTCAATCCTGACCAGCTCAAGGTTGACTCAGCCTTCCATCCTTCCGAGGTTGGTAAAATGAGGACCCAGATTGTTGTGGGGCAATAGGCTGACTCTGTAAACCGCTTAGAGAGGGCTGGGAAGCACTGGGAAGCGGTATATAAGTCTAAGGGCTATTGCTATTGCCCTTCCTTCCTTCCTTCCTTCCTTCCTTCCTTCCTTCCTTCCTTCCTTCCTTCCTTCCTTCCTTCCTTCCTTCCTTCCTTCCTTCCTTCCTTCCTTCCATGGTGCACAGTGGTTAGAATGCAGTATTGCGGGATAATTCTGCTGACTGCCAGCAGTTCGATCCTGACCAGCTCAAGGTTGACTCTATCCTTCTGAGGTGGGTAAAATGAAGACCTAGATTGTTGGGGACAAAGAGGCTGACTCTGTAAACTGCTTAGAGAGGGCTGGAAAGCAGCATGAAGTGGTATGTAAGTCCAAGGGCTATTGCTGATTCTTTGCGGCTGACAGAGGCATAGTCATACCCCCACAATTCCACCTCGAATACCAGAATTTCCATCCTTCTATTTTTGTTTAAGCAAGATGACAAGGGGGTGGGAGGGTGGGGTTGGGAAGGGGGGAAATGTGGTTGCATGCTGGCTGGGTTGGGGCTCGTTAATTTTTAATCAACCTTTATTTGCCATGGCTTTGGAAATGGACTGTTACTAATGGCTAGTCATATGTCAGTCTAATGAATGGGATACAGATTTCCATTAAAATAATAAAATTAGTTTGTCGAGAGATCCGTTACATTGCCATGGCACAGGGCCTGAGTAATTAACGGGCATTGCCTTTGCTTGCTTGTCTGACCGCTGTTAAAACCCACCCCTCTCCTGGGAAAATGAAATATTTTAGGATATACTAAAAAAGCAGAATATTTCCCCTAAAAAGAAAAACTCAGAGAGGCAGAAACTCAGCCCACCCACTCACCCACCTTTGCTAATTACTCTGGCCAAGGCTAGTCTATTTTACGTAACAAAGATCTACTCTCCAGATAGAGACATAATAGGAATTGCCCAAAGCCCTTTCATGACATCATCATCCAGCAAGGCTCAACCAAGCCTGGGATTCAGGACAGCCTACAGAGTTGCTGCTGCATGGCCCCATGGGAGCCTGACAACCAATCAGAACACAAGCTCAGATTCAAATCCCAAATGAGGGCATAAAACCCAAGGAACTCTCAGCATCTCTTCCCTTTTTTTCACCCAGGAGCTCCAAGTTATGTGGTTCTGTCCACCATTAAACCATCTTTCCTAGCAGTCCCCATGTTTCCGGTGTCTTTCTTCCCCACTTGGAACTGAACCCAAAAGGCTATTTCTTCCAACAATTTTTAAAAAGTATTTAAGGGAAAGGCAGTCCAGGTGTGGGGCTCAAATAACCAGGAACAGGAGTTTAGAGTTTGAAGCACGAAGGATTTATTCTTGCCACCTATACAGGCATACCCACACCCACACAACAGCCATCACAAGACCCTCGCTTGACACACCCACACAACAGCCATCACAATTCCCTCATTTGACACGCCCACACAACAGTCGTCACAAGACCCTCGCTTGACACACCCACACAACAGCCATCACAAGACCCTTGCTTGACACACCCACACAACAGCCATCACAATTCCCTCATTTGACACGCCCACACAACAGTCGTCACAAGACCCTTGCTTGACACACCCACACAACAGCCGTCACAAGACCCTCGCTTGACACACCCACACAACAGCCATCACAAGACCCTCATTTGACACACCCACACAACAGCCATCACAATTCCCTCATTTGACACGCCCACACAACAGTCATCACAAGACCCTTGCTTGACACACCCACACAACAGCCGTCACAAGACCCTTGCTTGACACACCCACACAACAGCCATCACAATTCCCTCAATTGACACGCCCACACAACAGTCATCACAAGACCCTCGCTTGACACACCCACACAACAGCCATCACAAGACCCTTGCTTGACACACCCACACAACAGCCATCACAATTCCCTCATTTGACACGCCCACACAACAGTCATCACAAGACCCTCGCTTGACACACCCACACAACAGCCATCACAAGACCCTTGCTTGACACACCTACACAACAGCCATCACAAGACCCTCGCTTGACACACCCACACAACAGCCATCACAAGACCCTCGCTTGACACACCCACACAACAGCCGTCACAAGACCCTCGCTTGACACACCCACACAACAGCCATCACAATTCCCTCATTTGACACGCCCACACAAAAGTCATCACAAGACCCTCGCTTGACACACCCACACAAAAGTCATCACAAGACCCTCGCTTGACACACCTACACAACAGCCATCACAAGACCTCGCTTGACACACCCACACAACAGCCATCACAAGACCCTCGCTTGACACACCCACACAACAGCCATCACAATTCCCTCATTTGACACGCCCACACAACAGTCATCACAAGACCGTCGCTTGACACACCCACACAACAGCCGTCACAATTCCCTCATTTGACACGCCCACACAACAGTCATCACAAGACCCTCGCTTGACACACCCACACAACAGCCGTCACAAGACCCTCGCTTGACACACCCACACAACAGCCATCACAATTACCTCATTTGACACGCCCACACAAAAGTCATCACAAGACCCTCGCTTGACACACCCACACAACAGTCATCACAAGACCCTCGCTTGACACACCCACACAACAGCCGTCACAAGACCCTCGCTTGACACACCCACACAACAGCCGTCACAAGACCCTCGCTTGACACACCCACACAACAGCCATCACAATTCCCTCATTTGACACGCCCACACAACAGTCATCACAAGACCCTCGCTTGACACACCCACACAACAGCCGTCACAAGACCCTCGCTTGACACACCCACACAACAGCCATCACAATTCCCTCATTTGACACACCCACACAACAGCCATCACAATTCCCTCATTTGACACACAACAGCCATCACCTGACTCATCACGACTTTCACTTGACACACTGACACTCATCACAAGATCCATCATGACCATCACAAGACCTACTGACCACACAAAGCCCTTATCAACAGAAGAACACTGACACTGACAACCCCTAAACTCTACTGAAGATGTTGCCTAGCCTGGTAATGAAATGTTTGGAAATCAACCCACAATCTGATTTGTGTACATAAGCGCACAATCATGCCTCCCGTCCCTGTCCTATTGTCCCCCATTATTCATACCCATTTCCTGCATCTATACTAATGTTTATTATCTTGTAAGCTATCGATGAATAAATAAATAAACTCAGATCATGAGCCTTCACTCTCCAAAAGACTGACACATATCTGCTGCAAGCCACTTTATAAACAGCCTTTTTCCACGTCTCCCTTGTACACAAGATAATCCTTCTTCTAAGGTGGAATTTGAGATCTTAAGTTTTTCCAGGAACTCTTCTGCCTCCCTCAAGCACAGCCTGTTACAATCTTGCGGATTAATCAATCACAAGAGCATCTCTGCTTGTTTTTCTTAAACCAGGATTTAGCAAAGAAATGGGTGTGTGTGTGTGTGTGTGTGTGGAATCTGGCCATCTTTGAAACCCATCCAGTTAGTTTGTTTAATTAGAAAGGGCAGTTGAGCCATGCACTGTGGCAGGTGTTGCTCTGTGTAATGTAATAAATATGTGTCTTTATGGGACCTGGTAGGCACGCTGAGCTTTCCGTTTAGCAGATGGCAAAATATTAAAGTGACAGGGAGATAATTTAGTTGATGGAGTCCTATGGACCTTGACTAGGTAGCATGGAAAGATGGATCATAGTTGGTCTTAGAAAGTAGCAGGTGGCTTCTGGATTTTGCTGGTTGCGCTTTCTTAAATACCGCTCCAAGAAAGCACTGAACCTCTTGCTAGTGGATCTGGAGGCCGAGATCTTCTGAACCCTGAGAAGGAAATTCTTGGGAGAAGTTTAGTTGTCCTTCTTCCTGCTCTTCTCTTTCCCTTGTATGATCTTTCTTCTTGGAACGTCTGATGAAGCTCTTTGAATGTTCTCAGATCCTATAGAACAGGGGTCTCCAACAGTGTTGGGATTCAAATTTTTTTTACTACCGGTTCTGTGGGTGTGGCTTGGCAGGTGTGGCAGGGGAAGGATACTGCAAAATCTCCTTTCCCTCTCCACTCCAAAGGAAGGATGCTGCAAAATCCCATTCCTTCCCCAGCCCACTAGCCTGCTTTCTAGCTCCGTTCTCCTGTGCAGGGCAACCAAAGAAGACCCAGCCAATCAACTGGGAGGCAGATAATAGATGGCGGCAAGGCCAGTCGGGTTCTCCCAACTACTCAAAATTTCCGCTACAGGTTTTCCAAAACGACCACCTCTGTCTCCAGCCTTTCTGGCTTTGCAGATGGGGTGGAGGAAGGCATGGTTCATGCCAAGCAGTGTATGTGTGTCTGTCTGTGTTGGTCTGTTTGTCTGTCTGTGGCCGCCACTTGCACAAACGGAGTTTCCTGCATGAGCAGCCCAGTTCTAAATAGTCTGCAGCCCAACACCGGGCCACAGCCTGGGGGGGGGGTTGGAGACCCCTTACCATAGCGAGTGAAATATTTCCTGGATGTGGTGTGGAACGTAGTCTGGATTCCCAGGTGGGAGGGGCTGCATTCCAGAGAAGCATAAGACAGCAAGCTTAGGTAGCTTAGATGGGAAGAAGAGAGTTAAGACTTGCTCTCCCTTAGAAATTACGAGAGGATGCGTTTAATGGTACAAGCAGTCTGCTTTCATTTGTCAAGAATTCTGGGTATAGGTGATGTAGAATAAAGCAGACTACTTAGAACAGGAGGGCCCAATCTTGGCAACTTTTAACTTTGGAGAAAATTAAAATGGAAGCCCAGCAGAAGAGACCGAAGCTTCCTGAATTGGACGAGCATGAATGTCAGCGAGATGATAAAGTATGAGGAAAACATCAGGCTGATGGATCACACTGGGGTTTCGCCTGCCTTCCAAATATCACAGCTGCTGTGCCTACAAATTCAACTTCATAAATAAAAGATATGTGTCTGTGTGTGTGTCTGTGTGTGTTTAAAAAGTACTCTTTGCTCCTTTTTGGGGAGGGGGGGGCAATGCTTCCTCCTTTATTTACTTTCCCCGATGATAGCCCCACTTCTGAGGCAGGTCCAGCTTTTCTTCTCTAATGCTACAGTCTCCTTTTCACTATCTGCACCAGTGTTTTTCAACCTTAGCAACTTTAAGATGGGTGGACTTCAGGTCCCATAATTCTCCAGCCAGAGAAGAGAGGAGAGGAGGGGAAGGGAGGAGAGAGGATGGGGAGGGGGAGGGGAGGAGGAGAGGAGGGGAGGAGGAGAGGATGGGGGAGGGGAGGGAGGAGGAGAGGAGGGGAGGAGGAGGGGGGAGGAGAGGAGAGAGAGAGAGGAGGGGAGCAGGAGAGGAGGGGAGGGGAGGGGAGGACAGGAGGAGGGGAGAAGAGGAGAGGAGGGGAGGGCAGCAGGAAAGGAGGGGGGGAGGAGAGAGGAGGGAGGGGAGGACGGGAGGGGAGGGGAGGGAGGAGGAGAGAGAGAGGAGGAGAGGAGAGGAGGGAGGAGATGAGGGAGGGAGCAGGAGAGGAGGAGGACGAGGGAGGGGAGAAGGAGAGGAGAGAGGAGAGGAGGGGAGAACGGGAGGGGAGGGAGAAGAGGAGAGGAGGGGAGAAGAGGAGAGGAGAGGAGAGAGGAAAGGAGGAGAGGAGGGGAGGGAGGAGGAGAGGAGAGAGGAGAGGAGGAGAGAGAGGGGGAGGAGAGGAGAGAGGAGGGAGGAGAGGAGGGGAGAGGAGAGGAGGGGAGAGGAGGAAAGAGGAGGGGAGGAGAGGAGGAGAGAGAGGAGAGAGGAGAGGATGGGAGGGGAGAGAAGAAGAGGAAAGCAGAGGAGAAGAGGGCTAAAATATACATTTAAACTTCTGCTAGGATTAAAGAAGCAGGGAGCAAAACATAGATTTTCTCATAGATTTTCTCGTAGAGTCCTTGGTGCTCTCTGAGCTTGGTTGTTTACTTGCAGATTCTTCATTACCCAACTAGATAACACTATCAGTGTGAGTGTGGAGTTTTCCCTGTTTATATACAATTGCTTGGCCTCCTAGTCCCTTAATTAAGGTCCTGTGGTCTGCTTGATCATTTGTCTGGTGTTAATCCCTGCTTATCTGGGCAGAGGGAGAACATTCTGGTCTTTTTCTAACACTGAATATGTTACCTAGTCTGTCAATGGAACCTCTGCAAGCAAACCATTAAGTTCAGAGAGCAAGGACTCCACAATCCAGCCCCAAGTTATATATATATATATATTCCCTTCTGTGGATATATCTTTTTTTTCTTCTTCAACACAGCTATTTGTTTTCTGCAGAGCTAGAGTGGACAACAGATTGGGGAGAAGTGTTGTGTGGATATTGCTTCAGGTTGCTACGGTTGCTATCCTGAGAGGGACATGATTGGCTCAGCAGGTAAAGATACTGAGCTGGAAAGTTGACAGCCCAGGGTTCAAGACCTGAGTGCCCCACAATGGGGGGCGAGCTTCCATTCCTTCCTTCAGCTCCTGCTCACCTAGCAGTTTGAAAGCAGATGTCAGCGTGCCAGCAACCCTCCATTCCGCCCAGTAACTCCGAGACAGACATCTTCGCAAAGGTTCTTTTTTATTTGGATAATAACTGGCACAACTGGGGAATCCTGAATCTGAAAGTTTTGGGCTTCCTTACAATATGAAAAAAATATAAATCCATCCCGTACACCCATTATCACATCACATGGGCCAATCACCATCTGTCCCAAGTTAAGACTTCCTCTCATGTGCAAAACAACCTGACCTTGATTCAAAAAAAGAATTTTATTACATCTAACTAGATATACTCCAATAAATTCCCCTCTCCCACTTTCCCAGGCTCAGATGTGGCAGCGTGGGAGCATCTGATCTCAATATGGCTTCCAAAGCTGACGATATGCAAATGCGAGTAGATAAATAGGTACCACTTTGGTGGGAAGATAACATGTTCTGTGTGCCTTTGGCTTAGAGCCAGGATTGGGATTCAATTTTTTTAATAACCAGTTCTGTGGGCGTGGCTTAGGTGGTTGGCGTGGCTTGGTTGTCATGTGACTGGGTGGATGTGGCTTGGTGGTCATGTTATTGGCTGGGCGTGGCCAACTCAATATCATTCACATCGAGGCACGCATCTCCTCGCATGGCCTCTCATGACTGTGGGGATGCTGCCACAGTAGTAAGTGTGGAAAAGGGTCATAAGTCACTTTTTTCAGTGCCATTGTAACTTTGAATGGTCACTCCGCACAAGCAAAGTACCAGCAAAGGAGGGGAAAAAACTGCAGAGAAGTTCCTGAGACAGGAAGTCTAGTCCTGCCAAGAATGCAATAAGGGTTAACGGAGAGGCAGTTTCTGTAAGCAACACCAGAATGTTTCCTTCCTGCCTTCCTTACAGGATTAGGCCAGTAATTTCTTCTAACAACCGGTTCTCCGAACTGCTTGGAATGTTAACAACTGGTTCTAGCGAATAGGTGTGAACTGGTAAAATCCCACCCCTGGCTGTAACAGTGCTGGCCACACGATCATGGAGGTGTCTTAGGACAATGCTGGCTCCCTTGGCCAAGAAGTGGAGATGAACACCGTCCCCTAGAGTTGGACACAAATGGGCAGGGAAATCTTTGCCTGTTACTATCCCATTCCATGTATTTGCAATTCTCCTTAAGTTTTTACATGGATGTGTGGTGGGATGGCCTTTTGGTGGAAAGCAGCTGAAGCTTTCCAATGATGAAAAAAGAAAAGCGAGGGAGCTTTTAGTTCATTTTAGAGGCGAGCCTTTTTTGTCTGATCCACTTTTGGATTGCTCAGTGTGGCTATTCGAAGTTTGGTTACACCTGAATCCTGGTCTTCACGTAAGATGCTGCTTGGAGGGGAAAAAAATGGACAAGGCCGCAAGAACAGTAGTAGATGGTAAGCATGGCATCTTGCAGCAACTGCGAGTTCAGATTTTAGCATGAGCATGGGAAACTGTCTTGCATGGCTTCTCGTGCCTTCAAGATCTGACATTGTTTTGGCAAAGAGCTTGACGCAATTATCAGACTCGATTTCAATTGCAAAAAGGGGAACTAGGAGAAACCTGTCAGGGCTTCAAGTCTCAAGTGATGGATGAATTATCCAGGCTGTATGGATTTTGATCTTCCTTCCTTTCCCCATAATAACAGGGATGAGCTTACCTGTGGTGTTCAGTTTATTGCTCTGTGGACTTGCTGTTTTCATCCTTCTTCTGAAATCTGGGTTGACTAGAAAAATGTCTCATTCAATAGATCTGCCTTACGTTGAGTCAACAGTTGGTCCTTCTGGTGGTTAGCTTCAGAGGTGGTATACAGCAGGTTCTGACCAGTTCTGAAGAACCGGTATCAGAAAGTTTGAGTACTTTGGAGAACCGGCAAATCCCACCTCTGACTGGCCCCACCCCTCTCCATTCTCTGCCTCCCAAGTCCCAGCTGATTGGCTGGGTCTTCTTTTGTTGCCCTGCACAGGAGAATGGAGCTGGAAAGCAGGTTAGTGGGGTGGGGAGGGAATGGGGATTTTTCAGTATCCTTCCTCTGCCATGTCCACCAATCCACACCCACAGAACCAGTAGTAAACATTTTTAATCCCATCCCTGGTTAGCTTCCTATGTTGAAGAAGACTTTGCTTTGGGGCTTGGAGCATTATGTGTCAGATGCAAGCAACCAGAACCATTCATGACAAGCCCAAGCAGTATAGGTCGTCCTCAACTTTATAGTTAATTTGACACTTTAATTGTTGGTAACAATTCAACGTAGAGAAAGGTGGGTGCTTATCTCAATGAACTGTTTGGGACTCATTACAGGCTGGGAATGCACATAATTCCCAGCGTTGAAATAAAACAAGAGTTGGTTTAACTAAGCGTGTGCTTAATTATGGTCTTGGGAAGCCTTGGTCAGAACATAACCATTTGTTTAGTGACCATTCAAAAAAGTGACTTATGGCCGATGCAGCATTCCCAGGGTCACATGCTCAGAATTCAGATGTTTGGCAACGGTCTCATATTTATGATGGAATAAACGGAAATATCTCTTTACTCCCCGTACAGGGCTCCCATCCCTTCAGCTGTTGGTTCCACCACATTCCACTCCTTAAACAAGCTCTCTCCTTCCCCATTTCTTTTTTTGCTGACTTGGCCAATGTCTTGTTGGTTTCTCTCTTGGTTAGTTTGAAGACTAACTGTGTGAAATAGCCTTGCCAGAATAACAGAGTTGGAAGGGACCTTGGAGGTCTTCTAGCCCAACCCCCCTGCCTAGGCAGGAAACCCTACACCACTTCAGACAAAGGGTTATCCAACATCTTTTTAAAAAAATTCCAGTGTTGGAGCTTTCACAACTTCTGCAGGCAAATTGTTCCACTGGTTAATTGTTCTGTCAGGAAATTTCTCCTTAGTTTCAAGTTATTTCTCTCCTTGATTAGTTTCCATCCATTGCTTCTTGTCCTGCCTTCTGGTGCTTTGGAAAATAGCTTGACTCCCTCTTTTTTGTAGCAGCCCCTTAGATATTAGAACACCACTATCATGTCTCCCCTAGTCCTTGTTTTCATGAAATTAGATGTACCCAATTAACAAGGGAAAATAAAAGCGATAGAGGATGATGGTGATGATGATTATTTTGCAGGGCAGTTTCATTTGTGTGCATGTGTGTCCTTAGGGAGGAATATTAAGGCACAACTGGCTGGTGTCCCATAGCTTCATCCACAGATGCCCTTTGAGCATCTCGCCAATGAGAAATACGTCTTTGTTATTATTTTTGTGTTTCCTGTAGGAGCATCAGACAGTTTGCATCACAGTGCATTCTTCTAAATGTTCTAAACTTTCCCAAATATGACGAAGTGCTCCCTTCCTTGGAGCTGATTTTGGCCCTCTTGGCTGGCATTCGCCCCCCCCTCCAGCATCTCTTGTTTTATTTCTGGTTGAGCGCAACCATCTTGCCATCATCCCCCTCCTAGGAGATTTTGAGGAACAGGGGTTCATTGCAACCCAGGTCAACAAAGATAGTTTGAAAGAAAATTGGAGCAACTCAAATGCCTGTAGGCTGGTTGAGAAAGTCCCACTGATTCCAGGGATGCTCACTCCCTTCAAGGGTGCAAAGGGTTTGCAGTATTACATTGACAAGTGGTTGCTACTTATTTATGAGCTCCCATTAGTGCTGTCACTCAAAGAGAGAAGTAGATCCTGTTTTGCACAGTGAGGTCTTCTTCTGGACCTTATGTTGATACTGCGAGGAGGAAGGAAATGCTGAGAATGTTCTCGCTTTGATCTTGACGTCACCCTAATCTCCTTGAAACACCCCTCCCCCCGCCAATTTCTTCTTCTAAAATCCCAACAAAGGCAGAGAAGTTGCAGAAAACTGAGAGATGACGGTTAAGAGAAATAAAAGTTTGCTTTTATGCCCAAACTGGGAAGTGCATTCCTTTGCATTTATTCCCCAAGGGAGGAGGATATTTTATTATATTTTATTAATAGCTACCCTGAACATTCTTGGCAGATGGAAAAGTGAAATAGAAATAATAATAAGACTCAAGGGAAGGAAGGTATGAATTAAAAGTCATGCGTCATGCTAAGCCTTAAATTTATTTTTTAGAAGAGAATATTTGCAGCTAAGGGTTGAATTGTGGAGTCTTTGGGGTTTTGTTTTCTTGCAGACATTTCATTATGCAGCTAGGTACCATCAACAGTGCTAGTAGAGGAGTGGGGTTTGCAGAATAGAGGAGAAGGCGGAGAACTGTGGGGTCCTTGGTGCTCTCTGACCTTGGTTGTTTTCTTGTAGACATTATCAAACTAGGTAATATCATCAGTGCTAGTAAGAGAGTAGGTTTTGCTCTATTTTTATATACAAGTTCTGTTTCTGTTCTATTCTATTCTATTCTATTCTATTCTATTCTATTCTATTCTATTCTATTCTATTATGTTTCTATTCTATTATGTTTCTATTCTATTCTGTTTATTCTATTCTATTCTATTCTATTCTATTCCATTCTATTCCATTCCATTCCATTCCATTCCATTCCATTCCATTCCATTCCATTCCATTCCATTCTATTCTATTCTATTCTTTACTATCACAATGACACTCCTTGTCCAGGCAAATTCTTACACCTGGAGCTGTCCAAGGTACTGTTTTCCCCTCTAACAATTAGCTTGGTTAATTTCCTTTCTATAACAGCAGGATGTATTTTTTGATGAAGTCAAATGTCTAATACAATGCACAATAGATACTACTTTATTTTGGTTTAATGCAAACATTTTGCCCTTGCCCTTGCTATGAGCTTTACAAGTGTCAAAAGTCTATAATCCTGGCCCTAAAAAAAGAATGCCTTAAAAATCATTATGTGACACGGAATTTATGTAATTCTTCCAACCTCTGGTAAATCCAGAGGAGGAAGGGAAGAGAAACATTACCTGACTAGGCTGGAGAAGAAGGCTTAGGTTAAAAGCAAGGTGCTACTTGATGGAATTTGTCATTTCTATATAAATATGGAATGCCGGAGTCACAAATAGTCCCCAGTCAAGATTTTCGCACAATGCTAATGAAAGTTGATGGTTAGAATTAAATATTTAGACTCTCCCAATGCTCATAGATATTATTCCAGGCCCCTCATCAGCTGGTTTGATATGTCAGCAGTATTAAATGACCTATCTCGGGGAGAAGATTACATAGTTGAATGGCCTGGAATTCCTAATGGGAGACTTACATGCACGAAAAAGGAAATCTTCTGATTGCCAAAAGGCAACATTGTAAAACTATAATAATTTTATTAAGTATGAGAATTAAAAATATACAAATAAGAAAAGAATGGAAAATAGAAAAGAAAGAAAAAAAATAAGAATATAGTAAAGAAAAAGAATATCAACCAATCCTCTATCTATCTATCTATCTATCTATCTATCTATCTATCTATCTATCTCTTATTTAATATTTTTTCTGCTTTCTTCCAAGTTAGTCAATTCTTTATTTTTCAGGGTGTTCAGTTGTCTTATATAGAAAAATTCTTAAATGAGATCCAAGATTCCTTTCCTTTCCTTTTCCCTTTCCCTTTCCCTTTCATTTCCTCTCTCCTCTCCTCTCCCCTCACTCTTCTGCCTCCTCCTCTCCCTTTCCCTTCTCAAAATGCTCTTTTCTCCCCTCCCGCTCATTAGATGGCTTTCACCATTGTTATGAAATTAAGTTGAAAGCTGACAGAAGCTGGGCCAAAGGCTCGTGTACCCCCAAGGCTCCCGTTTAAAAAATGATGCTTTGAGTGATGGAAAAGGGCCTGTTTTGTTTTTTTGTTCGAAATCCTGAATATGTACCGCTGGCTGGATAAAAGGCCTTTTTATAAAATACACAACCCGCTTCTTTGCAGTTCCTGTTACTGCTTGGAAAGATCTCCGCTGCCTCTTCCATCCTCTCCACACATTGGTGCCTTTCACCCTTTTCCAATCACAGCTCTGCAAAATGCGGTGTTGGGTCATACATTGGGCCCCTAATTTCCCTTCTCCATCCTATGCTTTAGAAAGAGTTAAATCAACCCCACTGCAAGCTTGGCATAATTACGAGTTAATAGCTAGAGACCAGGTTTCCGCGCTGCAAATGGTTTCTCTATTGATCTGAGTTTGCGTTGTCAGCAATCTGGAAAGGCTGAACTTTGAAATGCTTAATTCAGCCATATTCAGCCGATAATTTTGTTTTTATTCTTCCAAACACAAATGCCCTGCCTCGCTCTATTTTCCTGCAAGTAATAAAATCAATTAAAACTATCTTCGTTTCTACCCCACCCACCCCCTCTTTCCCAACCCCCCATAATCTAGATGTAGCCTTTTCTTTTGGGAGGAATTTGCAAATATCAGCATGTTCCAAAATCTGTTTTGGGGGAGAGGGGAGAGAGTTTTGATGTTTGAAATACAATGCCCTGGCTTGCATTGGAAAAAAAACAGGTAGGAACCAGGGAAATCGGAAGGACAATCTGAAGTTAAGGTTGGAGAGAATGTTAACAAATCTATTGTGACCGTTTCCAGCCCTCCTTCCTCCCAGTTTTGGAATTGGCTTGTAATAAATTTAAATAGCACTGGACACCTACGGAAGCAGTCAGATCTGATGTTAACAATGAATAGTTTATTTAGTAGAAGTCACTTCAATGGTTACAAGCTTTTTGGTGGCCCAGTGTCAAGATGGCCTTCTACTTATGGACGGGAGGGAGAAACTTAAATGCTTGCATCATAATGCAAGAGAGAGGTTTTTTTTTTAAATAAATGCCTTGCAGACTTCTTCTTTTTTAGCTAATACAGTGGGTTTCCATCTCAAAGCAACCCTTGTGTTTCAACGATGGATTAAAATCCCTGGGATACGTGGTCCTCTCTTAATCATACTATGGTTGTTAAAGGGAAAAATAAAGATTTTTTCTTGAGATACGGAGAGAAAAATCCCACAGCTGCCTGTCCATTAAAATCTATTCAGTTAAAGTTTTTTTTTTTAAATACAGCTCCACATCTGTTTAGTGAAAAGAGGCTCCTACCAGCTTTTTTATTATCCTGGTAAGTTTCTAGTAGATATGGACTTCCTGTGAATCATCAGGAAAACTTTTGAAAGGGTTGCTTTATAGCAAAAGCAACTTGAAAGCAACTTCTAGAATGAGGGACAGTCAAAACAGATCCAATCTGTTTAATATAAAGGCCTCTTTGAGTTGCCTTCAGCATTATCACTTCACTAATGTAGGATGGGTGGGTGGGTGGATGGATAGATAGATAGATACAGAAGGAAGGAAGGGAGGAAGGAAGAGAGAGAGAAAAAGAGGGAGAGAGAGAAAGAAAAAAGAAAGAAAAAGAAAAGAAAAGAAAAAAAGCAAGCAGAACCAGGGTGGAGTTAAGTGAGTCATTAGCCTGGAGTCATTATGTTCTCCAAGCGGTTCAAGTCCAATCCCTCTTGAATTCCTCTGGACTCTTATCTAGCACCAACATAGTGCTGAACGTTAGTTGACTAGATTCTTGTGTAGAGGCATGAATAAATCAGCTTAGCTGGAACTTAATGTGTGGTCCTGATCCTTCACACCTGATAGATAGAAGTGTTTGCTATTGCTCTCGTACAGATTATGGTTTCTGATTTCCCAAGGTAATCCATAGATTTCAGGATTCTTGAGGGTTTCCCAGGTAGCAACCAGGTCTGATTTTCCTGAGCTTTCCTGATCAGGCAAAGCACCCAGAAGTAATTTGGTAATTTTTTGTGATAGTCATATCACCCTTTTAATTACTTTGGAGCTGAAATGAACGGTTATTATAAGCAAAGAAGACTGAATAAAATTCCATGCAGTCTAAAATGAACTGAGCTAATTATAAATTAAGTACAGAATATTGATACAATGATAGAAAGAATGAAGTGTCTAATTTATTGATCTTCAATGCCTCGCGTCCTTTATTAGTCATCTTCATTTGAGAGGGTTTTCCACCACCCCCCTCCAAAGTTTGATCTCCTTGGTAATTATATTATTGGCTAAATTTGGATTAAGTCTGCTTGAGTCCATGCTGCACAGTGCTTTTCTCACACAAGGGGCAAGAGTCACTTAATCTGATTGCTGAGTTAATCTATTTTCTGAGTTTGCACAATGCTCAGAGAAAGCAAAGAGATTGAACAGGACACCATCCTGATAAAACAAACACAACCCAACTACGCAATTTTAGCATTTGATAATGTAGCCACATTCCTAACCTGTTTTTCAGCTCTGTTCTCAGGGGGAGAGAGGGGGGGGTATCCTGCGATCCCAAATAAAGAACGATCAATTGGTAGGAAAATAGGGTGGGGGATTTTCCTGCAGACTTTTGGGGGGATTTTCCCAGGATCTCTGCTGCTTCTGCTTTTGGCTGCACGCAAGGAAAGCAGAAGAAGTCGCTTTTTCCCTCCCCCAAACTCCACCAGAAATGAGTCTTTGGGACCCTGCAAGGCATCTTGCTCCAAGAAGCTGTGCCATTCTGGCAGAGTTTGAGGGAGAGAAAGAAAGACTTCTGTTGCTTCTGCTGCTTTCCTTGCATGAAGCCAAAAGTCTCTCTCTCTCTCTCTCTCCCCCTGAGAATGGAGCTGGAGATGGTAAGGAATGATCGATGGTAGGAAAACGGGGTGGGGAATTTTCCTGCAGACTTTTTTTTGGGATTTTCTCAGGATCTCTGCTGCTGCTTCTTTATCCTTCCCCAGTTTCCTTCACAGCCAGCAAGAGCCACATCCTCGCTCCCTGTCAGCTGTTCGTCTTCCTCCTCAGATTCAGACTCCAACAGGGGCATGACATAAGTATGAACATAACATGTAAACATATAAGTATAAACTGATATAAGTATATACATAATACATGAGTATGAATAAATGGGAACCGTAGGACAGGGATGGTAGGCACACTGGAGATCCACGGTAGACAGTTTTAAGTTTAAAGTTTTGGGGGTTTGAGGATGTAACAACAGAGTCAGGTAATGAGTTCCAGGCACCAGTTTCTTACAATGGGCTGCATATTTCCTGTCCTGTGCCAGAGAGACGAATAGACCAATCAGGGGATAAGGGAGCATCTCCTAAATCAGCCATCTACATTTTTATTTTATTCATTAAACCCACCCCAACGTAGTCTTTTGCGATGAACACCTCGGAGCCTGGGAAAGTGGATAGCGGTTTGTAAAAGATTTGCCTATCGGGGAAGAAAGTAAAAAAAAAACCCTTTTTCCTCCTCCAAGCAGCCGCCGGCAAGAAGAAAGCTTTCCATTTAATGAGCTTATTGATAAATGCAGTGCTAAAGGAGACCCACATCCAGTTTTCAAGAGGATGGAACCTAACCTCTGGTTTTTCTCGCTTTCAATCAATCTGATTAATAAGACCCTGGAAGAATCAAGCCAGCTTGGTAGGGAACAGTGTTAGTGTTTCCCAGGTAAACCAGACAGGAAATAGGGCCAGTGGTGGTGTTCAAATTTTTTTTTTTTTTACTACCGGTTCTGTGGGTGTGGTTTGGTGGGCATGGCTTGGTGGGTGTGGTGTGGCTTGTTGGGTGTGGCTTGGTGGACATGGCAGGGGAAGGATACTGCAAAATCTCATTCCCTCCCCACTCCAGGGGGAAGGTTACTGCAAAATCCCCATTCCCTCCCTACCCCACTAACCTGCTTTCCAGCTCCGTTCTCCTGTGCAGGGCAACCAAAGAAGACCCAGCTGATCAGCTGGGACTCAATGGGAGGCAAAGAGATGGGGGCAGGGCCAGTCAGAGGTGGGATTTGCCGGTTCTCTGAAAGACTCAAAATTTCCGCTACCAGTTCTCGAGAACCGGTCAGAACCGGCTGAATACCACCTCTGAAATAGGCTCATTCTACTACAGGTAATCCTCATCTTACAACCAAAATTTATGCTGCTAAGCAAGACATTTGTTAAGTGACTTTTGCACATTTTATGACCTTTCTTGCCACCGTTGTGAAGGGAATCACTGCAGGGATTAGGTTAGTCACATCGCTATTAAGTGAATCTGGCTCCTCCATTGATTTTGCTTGTCAGACAGTCCCAATGGCAATCAGATGACCCTGGGACAGTGTCCTGGCGGGACACCGAAGCTGTCATAAATATGAGTCAGTTGCCAAGCGGCTGAATTTTGGTCACGTGACCATGGGGATGATGATGCAATGGCCATAAGTGTGAAAAAGTCGCAAGTCACTTTTTTCCAGGGCTGTTTGTCAGCGTTCCAGCGAACCAACTCCAAACCGATAAAACTCTTGAGACAAGCAGTTCCTCAAAGTTCCATTTTATGAGAGTTGTCATATTGGCACATCTGGGAAAACCTGAATCAGAGAGTTCCGGCTATTCCCTTCCCAAAAGAGAAATCAAAGCTCCATCCCCTCCACCCATCAATCCATCACATGGACCAATCAAATCTTTGTCCCAACTGGAGACATCCTGCCCCCAGTCACTCCCCTCCAGGTGCAGGGCAACATGTCCTTGACTCTCTGAGAAAGGAATGTTGTTGAGTCTAATCTTCTACCTCTCTATGAAATCCCCCCTCCCAAATTTCTAGGCACTGAATGTGGCAACCTTGAAGCTTCCAAGTTAAAAATGGCTTCCAAGGCTGACATTGTTGTAACTTCGGACGGTCTCTAAACAAACTGTTGTATGTTGAGGACTACCTGTTTATTGTAAAGCTATGTTAACAGAACCTTGCAAGTCTGCAAGTAGAAATCTCTTGCCGTCTCCTTTACAGCCTGGGAAACTAGGGAGGTTCCCTCTGAGGACCTTCTCCCATTATGCAGCTGAGGGCTGTGCTGTCTCTTATCTAATTGTTTGCATCCCTTTGCTCCTTCCGTCAAGGTCTTTCTCACAGACCATTACAAGTGGCTGTTAAGGGCTCTAGTTTGTTTGCACCCATTTGGGCTGCACTTAGACACACACACACACACACACACACCCCTTAGACCAGGGGTCCCCAACCACCGGTCCGCGGACCGGTACCGGGCTGGAACAACCCTTACCGGGCTGCTGGTTGCTGGGCGCCGCCATCTTTTTGGTAATAAAAGCAATTTTTCGTCAAAAGATGGCGGCGCCAGCTTCAGTGAGCTTTTCCGGGTAGAAAGCCATTTCTACCCGAAAAGCTCACCAGAAGCGCTGGCGCGCCATTTTTTGACGAAAGATCACTTCCGGTGACGCCACCGGAAGTGATTTTTCGTCAAAAAGATGGCGGCGCCAGCTGACGCCGAACCGGCGCGCGCCAGCTGACGCGAACCGGCGCGCAGCTGACGCCGGAACCGGGCCGCGGCGTCGAAAAGGTTGGGGATCCCTGCCTTAGACAATAACTGTGGTGGAATACAGTCTGGATTCCCAGGAGGGAAGGACTTCTTTCCAGAAAGCAAAGAGGCAGTGAGGCTTAGATAGTTTGGTTGGGAGGAAGAGAGTTAAGAAATTCTCAGAGTATATCTACAGTGATATAAATAGTTCCTTGAGTTTGGCAAGATTTCTCCCTGTAGGTGAGGAACGATTAAGGAAAGTGCTCAGAAGTAATTCCACCTGTCTTTCTTGGTTCCTGGGGGCCTGACAAGAAATGTTCTAAAAGAGTTTCAAGTTTGAAATCAGACTTCGGCTAATTCTTATGGCTGCTATGTTTTTCCTTCCCAGTTTTTGATGTTAGTGTCTTCCATTCCATGGTTTGTAATATGCACATTCCTGGTTTGCCTCAACTCACTCTAGCTTAGATCTGGCAAGCAAGAAGGTAAATTCAATAAACAAATTCAATAAATAAATAAATCCTCCACAATTGCCCAGGCTAATGCAACGCCATCATTGCAGGGAGAAGAAAGAGTGGGAGAGGAGAGAGAGAAGGAAGGAAGGAAGGAAGGAAGGAAGGAAGGAAGGAAGGAAGGAAGGAAGGAAGGAAGGAAGGAAGGAAGGAAGGAAGGAAAGAGAAAGGGAGGGAGAGAAGAAAGGATGGAGGGAGGGAAGGGATGAGGAGGAAGGGAAGGAAGGAAAGAAGGAAGGAAAGAAGGGGAGAGAGGGGAGGGAGAGGGAAAGGGAAGGAAGACCCCTGGGAAAGTGCATTTAATTCCCCAACAACTTTTTAAATCAATCAGAGAGACACCTCTAGAAGAATGTTTGACTGCATAATAAATATAGAATTGAGGTGGCGATACCCAAGCTGTTGCTGAAATCTGCAATCCAATCCATTCCCATCAAGGTGGTAACAAGGTTGTAAATTTGAAATGGAACGGAAAGGCCTGATAATTGGATCAATGAGCTGCTAATGATGGGATCGAATAGCTCCTCCTCTGTTTGATGAGCGATCCGATAGAAATGGTCATAGTAATGTATGAGCTCTGTAGCTACCAAGAGGATAAGAGTCTATTTCGTGCAAGGATGAGTGAAATATTGGGCAGGCCAAAAAGAGAATGAGAGTGAGTTAAAGGTCTCCTTGCTTTTCCTTTGCATAATATCTGATTCTTTATTCTGCAGGTAAGTACTTCATTTTCCCACGGGCAATTGATCTGCCTGAAACTATAGATGGGAGGACTAGGATAAAGGACAATTGACTCTCAGTAGAGCCAGTCAAGAAAAATCTACAAAACAGCAATTCAGTTGGTCAATATGGATTAAACACTTTTGGCACGCTCACCTTCGGGATTCAACAGGGTTTTGAAGGAGGTATCTCCCAAACTTTCCTGCTCGGGGAAAAGCAATATTACCCAAAATATTCTACCAAGAATCTACGTCCTTAATTGGGAACGATTGATCAATTTTGACAGCCAACTCAACGAAGATGAAGAGGTTGGCCTAGAAACCAGAAGACAGTGAGTTCTAGTCCCACCTTAGGCATGAAAGTTGGATGGGTAAGCTTGGGCCAGTCACTCTCTCTAAACCCAACCTACCTCACAAGGTTGTTGGTGGTAAAATAGGAGGAGGAAGGAGTATTTGGTATGTTAACCACCCTGGTTGTAATTGAATGGGAGACTACCTAGAACAGGGTTTTCTCGTTTATTTTTAACTTTTAAGATGTGTGGACTTCAACTCCCAGAGACATGGGAGCTGAAGTCCACCCATCAGGGAGTTGAAGTCCACCCAACTGGGAGTTGAAGTCTACCCATCTTCAAACTTTTGCTTAGTTTGAAACACTGCCCTAGAATATTCTCAGGTTTTTTTTTCAATGTCCTTTTGTAGGCCCTGTGCTCAGGTCCTTGTATCATCTTCTCTGTCCTCCTCCAAACCTCTTCTAATCTGTTAAAAAACTTTATGAATGGATAAAACCAGATTAGGCAGGTTCTGACCAGTTCTGGAGAATCGGTAATGGAAATTTTGAGTAGTTCGGAGAACCGGCAAATCCCACCTCTGACTGGCCCCGCCCCTATCTATTCTCTATCTCCCATTGAGTCCCAGCTGATTGGCTGGGTCTTCTTTGGTTGCCCTGCACAGGAGAACGGAGCTGGAAAGCAGGTTAGTGGGGTGGGGAGGGAATGGGGATTTTGCAGTATCCTTCCCCTGCCACGCCCACCAAGCCATGCCTGCAGAACCAGTAGTAAAAATTTTTTGAATCCCACCACTGGATAAAACCATGTATAATCCTGGTTATGTCTATATTGAAGACCGTGTCAAACAGTGTTTCTCAACCTTTGCTGTTTTAAGATGTGTGGATTTCAGCTCCCAGAATTCCCCAACCAGCTATGCTGGCTGGAGAATTCTGGGAGTTGAAGTCCACACATTTTAAAAAGCGGCCAAGACTGAGAAACACTAAAAAAATCACCAGACCAGGAAGTTGAAAAGCATCCCGAAGCACGAAGACAAATCACTTCCGTCCTGTTGTATCCTTACCTTTTTTTTTTTTCTTAGTACCAGCAATGCGGCACCCAACGTTTGCTCCTTAATATTGTATATGTGAGCTGTTTTCATTCGGTCAAGAACAGTGATGTGAACAGCATGGGAAAACGTGATGTGTGAACCAGCCTGCTTTGGTTACAAACATTTGGCTCACTTCTAAAGCGCGTTTAGAAATTCCACCACTCCCGCCATGAAAATTCTCCATTATTTTTTTATCCTTCGGAGGAGGGGAAAACAACAATTTGCAGGAGAATTTTTCTAGGTGACTTTCATTCCTAAGCAAAAGAGAGCGAGAAAAAAAAATAGCTGGCTGAGTAGCTATTACAGATGCAATTCCTTTTTGAGGGTGAACATTTAGGCTCTCGTCCTAATTGCCAATGCCATGTGAATTTGCAGCTTTCCACCAGTCTCCTGCAGTAAAGGGTTAGGGAGATAATTATGCTTGGAGAGAGAAAAAAGTTGCTGTATTCTCAAGACCATTTACTCTTTGGAAATATGTGTCAGCAAAGTGATCCTTCTCATGCGGTTCGATATAGTAAACCCAGAGAACTATTTTGCATTTCCTCTACCCGGGAGGGGTGTGTGTGTGAAGGGAGTCTTCCTTCCCTTTTCCCCTATACAGGAAGTCCTTGACCGCAATGGAGCCTGCTCGTTATGGTTGTAAGTCGTCACATTCGTAAAATGGGGTGGTCACAAGGCCAAGCAACAGGGCAGTCGTAAGCATGAACATCATGGTCATTAAGTGAATCCTTTGTTTGCTATGGCCCAGTTTTGCCAAAAACTGGAAGTAAGTTCTCTTCTTTTTCCATTCATCCACTCCCTTCCTCCCTCTCATTTTCTTTTCCATTTACCCTCTCCTCTTCTTTTCCACTTCTCTTCTCTTCTCTCCTCTCTTTTTCCATTCACTCTCCCCTTCCCTCCCTTCACCTTGTTTCCTTCCCTTCCCTCTCCTCTCTCCTTCCTTTTCCTTCCTTTTCCCTTCCCCTTCCCTCTCCTCTCCCCCATCTCCTCTTTCCTTTTCCCTTTCCTCTTTTCCTTCCCTTCCCTCTCCTTTCTCCTCTTTCCTTTTCTTTTCTTTCTTTCCTTCCCTCTTCTCCTCTCTACTCTTTCCTTTCCTCCTCTCCTTCCCTCTCCTCTCTCCTCTCCTCTCTCTTTCCTTTCCCTTTCCTTTCCTTCCTTTTCTCCTTCTCTCTCCTCCCTTTCCCTCCTCCTCTCTCCCTCTACTCTTTCCTTTGCCTTTCCTTCCCTCTCTTCTCTCCTTTTTCCTTTCCCTTTCCTTTCTTTTCCTTCCCTTCCTCTCCTTTCTCTTTCTCCTCTTTCCTTTCCTTTTCTTTTCCTTTCCTTCCCTCTCCTCTCCTCTCTACTCTTTCCTTTTCCCTCTCTCTCCTCTCCTCCCCTCCCCTCTCCTCTTTCCTTTTCCTTCCCTTCCCTTCCCTCTCCTCTTTCCTTTTCCCTTTCCTTTCCTTCCCTCTCCTGTCTCCTCTTTCCTTTCCCCTCTCCTCTCCTCTTTCCTTTTCCCTTTCCTTTCTTTTCCTTCCCTTCCCTCTCCTTTCTCCTCTTTCCTTTTCTTTTCCTTTCCTCCCCTCATCTCCTCTCTACTCTTTCCTTTTCCCTCTCCTCTCCTCCCCTCCCCTCCCCTCTCCTCTTTCCTTTTCCTTCCCTTCCCTTCCCTCTCCTCTTTCCTTTTCCCTCTCCTCTCCTCTTTCCTTTTCTCTTTCCTTTCCTTCCCTCTCATCTCCTCTCTACTCTTTCCTTTTCCCTCTCCTCTCCTCTCCTCTCCTCCCCTCCCCTCCCCTCTTTCCTTTCCCTTTCCTTCCCTTCCCGAGTGGCAGATTTGCCTGGGAAAAACCAGATAAGGTTCAAAAGCCTTGGGGCTGGGGGTAAGACCTTGACCTCTTGTGTTTATGTAATGACTCTATGCTAATTCCCCATTTTAACCCCTCCTCCCAGTTGGAGACAATTGATCTTCAACAGGTGGAGGGTTGGTGACTGACCCACGGTCATCCATGACAGTTGGGGAGTGAGGAACCCGACTGAATCCCCTTCCCACACATGCTCTCATTAGCCACCAGTGTAACAAATAAACACTAGACCCACGGCTGTTATTAGTACAAAGGGGGTTACCCCCAGTCCTGTTGCATTGGAGGGGTTCTTCCCAAGGACTATTGTTCCAGACACCTCTGCATGAGAAGTAAAATTGGCTCGGAATGAGCAGCTGCTCCTGGATGTAAGTCATTTTTATGTCAAAACCTTGGCAAGTAATTGCTTTAAAAGCCTACTTTATTGCAGGCTCATGGTTTAATCTAGCCGTCGACGTGAGCCACATTGGGAATGAAGGCAGAGAACATCCAACAAGCCGTAAAGCTGGATTCTCTCTGGTTTACATGTATTTAACTTTGCTTCCCAAGAAACTAATCCTCACTCCGGTTTCCCTACATCAGTCAGCAACACAATATATCGGAGCCTCTTCTTCTTCTGCCCCGTGTTTCTTTTTTTTTTCCTCCTCCCGCCCCACCTCAATTTCCCGCAGATCATTAATTCATACTGTCACTTAAATGAAGGGAAAACGTATCTGTGCATTTTATGCATACAGACATAATCACAGGCATACACGATGCATTCATTGTTTGGTCCAATGACAATCAGCATCCCAGATGCTACACTGAAGGTTTTGGTTGTTGTTGTTGTTTTTGAACCATGCACACATCTGGAATATAAATGTGGCTTGACTGATGGAGAAAAAAAACACCTGCCTAAATTGATGTTTGCAGTGTTCCTGCTGGAAAACACTGACTTTTACAGGAAGATAAATGCCTTATAAATTCTACAGGAAGTTCTGTTGCAGAAGGACGAGGATTATAGATAGCATCAGCTACAGCTTGTCATCACTCCCTAATTACAAGGGGTTGGTTAGTGAATGTCGGATGGGCTTGCATGAAATTAAATTTTTGATTTACTAAACTGCATTTATTTCCCATTTGCCTAGTGTTTTGACTCTTATAAAACAGTTGGGGAGGAGGAGGAGGAGGAGGAGGAGGAGGAGGAGGAGGAGGAGGAGGAGGAGGAGGAGGAGGAGGAGGAGGAGGAGGAGGAGGAGGAGGAGGAGGAGGAGGAGGAGGAGAACTATGGGGTCCTTGGTGCGCTCTGAGTTTGGTTATTTTCTTGCAGACATTTCCTGACCTATCTTGGTAACATCATCAGTACTAGAAGGGAGTGGCATTTGTGGAGAAGAGGAGGAGGATTGTGGGGTTCTTGGTACTCTCTGAGCTTGGGTTGTTTTCTTGCAGATGTTTCATGACCCAACTAGGTAACATCATCAGTGTTAGAAGGGAGGGGGATTTGGGGGGTGGGAGGAGGAGGACTGTGGAGTCTTTGTTGCTCTCTGAACTTGGTTATTTTCTTGCAGACATTACATGAACCACCTAGTTATCATCATCAGTGCTAGAAGGGAGTTGGGGTGGCAAAGTGGAGAAGGAGAAGTGTGGCATCCTTTGTGGTCTCTGAGCTTGGTTGTTTCCTTGCAGACGTTTCATTACCCAACTAGGGAACATCATCAGTGCTAGAAGGGAGTGGGGTTTGCTTTCTTGTCTATATACAAGTGGCTGTCTTTGTCAGTATTGGTGGAAGTGTTTTTGGTGGTTCCTTGATGAGGATGTTGTTTACTGTTAGCTTGTTTGTTTCAGTTGGTAGTTTCTTGATTGGAGCATCTGCAGCTTGATGATTGGTTTGGTCTTAATCCCGGTGTTAAATCTTTGCTTATCTGGGTGTGGCTTGTTAGCTGGGAGGTTGTTTTGGTCTTTTTCTTTCCTTTTAGCTTTTGGATTTAAGGACTCCCAACTGCCCAACAGCCTTAAAAAATGAAATCCTTCAAACACTGTCAAGAGCAAGCAGTATTTGAAAAGCCATAGAGTAGTAGAAACATCGCAACTATCCACGCTCACTGGTGAATTGGGAATAATTAGCTTGTCAAAAGTCACCTGAATGGCTAGCAGAGAGGTAACTATGCCCAGTCCGAAAAGTCACACCTGAGTTGTCTCAGAAGACATTTCTGTGACCTAGAACTGGATTCTGAGCATTCCCCTCTGTCGATGGTCCTGAAGAACAAAAGAGTAGAGTAGAATAGAATCTATTAAGAGTAGAATAGAATAAGAATAGAATAGAATAGAATAGAATAGAATAGAATCTATTAAGAATAGAATAGAATAGAATAAAATAGAATAGAATAGAATAGAATAGAATAGAATAGAATAGAATAGAATAGAATAGAATAGAATAGAATAGAATAGAATAGAATCTATTAAGAGTAGAGTAGAGTAGAGTAGAGTAGAGTAGAGTAGAGTAGAGTAGAGTAGAATAGAGCTTAAATGGACTCTGGAGGATGGTAGAGGACAGGAAGGCCTGGAGGAACGTTGTCCATGGGGTCGCGAAGGGTCAGACATGACTTTGCAACTAACAACAACAACAACAACAACAACACAACAACAACAACAACAACAGAATAGAATAGAATAGAATAGAATAGAATAGAATAGAATAGAATCTATTAAGAGTAGAGTAGAGTAGAGTAGAGTAGAGTAGAGTAGAGTAGAGTAGAGTAGAGTAGAGTAGAGTAGAATAGAGCTTAAATGGACTCTGGAGGATGGTAGAGGACAGGAAGGCCTGGAGGAATGTTGTCCATGGGGTCGCAAGGGTCAGACATGACTTTGCAACTAACAACAACAACAACAACAACAACAACAGAATAGAATAGAATAGAATAGAATAGAATAGAATAGAATAGAATAGAATCTATTAAGAGTAGAGTAGAGTAGAGTAGAGTAGAGTAGAGTAGAGTAGAGTAGAGTAGAGTAGAATAGAGCTTAAATGGACTCTGGAGGATGGTAGAGGACAGGAAGGCCTGGAGGAACGCTGTCCATGGGGTCGCGAAGGGTCAGACATGACTTTGCAACTAACAACAACAACAACAACAACAACAACAACAACAGAATAGAATAGAATAGAATAGAATAGAATAGAATAGAATAGAATAGAATAGAATAGAATCTATTAAGAGTAGAGTAGAGTAGAGTAGAGTAGAGTAGAGTAGAGTAGAGTAGAGTAGAGTAGAGTAGAATAGAGCTTAAATGGACTCTGGAGGATGGTAGAGGACAGGAAGGCCTGGAGGAACGTTGTCCATGGGGTCGCGAAGGGTCAGACATGACTTTGCAACTAACAACAACAACAACAACAACAACAACAACAACAGAATAGAATAGAATAGAATAGAATAGAATAGAATAGAATAGAATAGAATAGAATAGAATAGAATAGAATAGAATAGAATAGAATAGAATAGAATAGAATAGAATCTATTAAGAGTAGAGTAGAGTAGAGTAGAGTAGAGTAGAGTAGAGTAGAGTAGAGTAGAGTAGAGTAGAATAGAGCTTAAATGGACTCTGGAGGATGGTAGAGGACAGGAAGGCCTGGAGGAACGTTGTCCATGGGGTCGCGAAGGGTCAGACATGACTTTGCAACTAACAACAACAACAACAACAACAACAACAGAATAGAATAGAATAGAATAGAATAGAATAGAATAGAATAGAATAGAATCTATTAAGAGTAGAGTAGAGTAGAGTAGAGTAGAGTAGAGTAGAGTAGAGTAGAGTAGAGTAGAGTAGAGTAGAGTAGAGTAGAATAGAGCTTAAATGGACTCTGGAGGATGGTAGAGGACAGGAAGGCCTGGAGGAACGTTGTCCATGGGGTCGCGAAGGGTCAGACATGACTTTGCAACTAACAACAACAACAACAACAACAACAGAATAGAATAGAATAGAATAGAATAGAATAGAATAGAATCGAAGCTGGAAGGGACCTTGGAGGTCTTCTAGTCCAGCCCCCTGCTGAAGCAGGAGAACCTATACCATCCCAGACAAGTGACTGTCCAGTCTCTTCTTAAAAACCCCCAGTGATGGAGCACCCATGATTTCTGGAGGCAAGCTGTTCCACTGGTTAATTGTCCTCACTGTTCGGAAGTTTCTCCTTAATTCCAGATTGCTTCTCTCTTTGATTAGTTTCCACCCATTGTTTCTTGTCCTTCCCTCTGGTGCTCTGGAGAATAGCTTGACTCCCTCTTCTTTGTGGCAGCCCCTCAATTACTGGAATACTGCTGTCATGTCACCCCTACTGGGGACCCCCGGATTTACGTCACTAAATCTAACTGACCTTTATGGAGCTTTATAAAAACAGCAAGATCAGGCCTGAATAGGACTAGATCGGAGATTCCTCAGCCAACCTTAATTTTGTAAGTTAGATGGGAAACTTGAATTAATATCTGAAATCCATATTGTCACCAAGGCAACTACCTGGATGTTCCTAGAAAGCCATCCGAATGTGACTTTATTCCTGTCCTTTGGGTCCTGCTTGCCCAGTTTGCATGCTACAACTCCCTACATTCTGAGTAAGTAGATCAAGAAAATGGCCGGGGAATTCTAGGAGACGACATTAAAATAATGGGAGGAACAGTGGCTGAACTGACCATGTTGAACTGACCATTGTTTTTTACTTTCCTTTTTGGCAAATAAAATTAGGGAAATTTCTCTATTTCCAAGCAATCTGATGCAAATAAGAGAAGCAGCAACTACATTTTTGAAGTCCCCTGTTGTTGTTGTTGTTGTTTTTGCAAATCGACACAGAAACTACAACTGCTGCCTTTAAGACTTAAAAAGACTTCTGCACCCGGTTGGAGAAATTTAAGAGAAAAAAAGGGGGGACATTGACAATAAAAGGTTATTTATTAAAGGTTATTCTTCACCAGGACTTTTGCTGTCCATATTTATAGCCTTAGCTGATCAGCGATGACCCACAGTCACCTTGTCTCTATAGCAGCCACTGCTTTATGTGGCCTCACGAGATGAAATTCTACAGATTCTTTTTTGAATTTTTTAAAAATGCATCCCCCTTTAAGCCTTGAAATCTGCTGATTTGAGGGGAGGCAGGGGGAGGTGGTAAAAGGGAAAAGGGATGCTGTTTTTCACCCTGCTTAATCCTTTCCCCTTTCTCTTGGTTTGGGACAGAAGTAAGAACAGACAAAGGGGAAAAAAGGGCACGTCCATAGAGTGCCCACAAAACCAAGATAGTCTGTCATGGTGTTGTGGTTCGCCGGCAGCAAGTGTGGGTGGCTGAGTTCTCGGAGAATGAGGATTCGGATGAGGGGCCTGCGGGTGATGCAGGGATGGGCCCAGGACCATCAGGGAGTGGAGTGCTGCCTTCGGAGTTTGTGGAGGCTGGCAGCAATGAGGAAGAGGTCCCCGAGGAGCCTGTGCCCAGTGTGTGTGCGCGCAGGGCTCCTCGAAGGAAAGAGCAGCTGCAACAGCATGGGTAACTCGGGAGTAAGGCTGCAAGGTAATGGCCTCTCCCTTAAGAGATAAAAGCCAGCTGAGAAACCGGAGTTCTTTGCAGGAAGCAAAGAAGTTTTTTGCACTCAAGCCTTGTGGATGCTCAGACTATCTTAGTTTGTGTTTGGAGACTCTTCGTGTTTGAAATATTTCTTAGTAACTTTATCTAGTGTTCTTGGCAGCCTTGTACAACCTCGGCAAGACTCGTTCTTATCAGAGACAATTAGTTTGAAGCAGCCTTTTAACCGTGAAGGAACGGAATTTGTAAAGAATCATTAAAAGGTTTTGCTGTTACCTCTGTTTCGTGTTTGTTTCCTTGGAACAAGGTTTGAATGAGAACATATGGTAATGATTTAAGAGCTGACCAGCTGCTATGATGATGTAATGCTGGGAATGAGTCAGCCAAGGTTTTTTGGCTGATATCACTTTAAGAGCCTGTAATAAGAAGAGGCCTTGTTGGGATGTATCTCTCTCTCCATGTGTGCTTCCGTGCTGTCATTGTTGATTGCTGTTTGTTTGAGGTCTGGCTAAAGTATGTGTATGTATATATTCTTTGTAGATAAAACCACCATTTAAATACTAATCTCTGTTTACTGTATTTGCTCCTGGGTTGTATTTGCTCCTGGGTTGTGTGCACTGTGACATAGTGGCCTTAACCAGGTAGTCACAATCCTGGCCCTTTTTAATCTGTGTTGTGGAGGCAGGTACCCAGGTAAACATGGATGAGGTTTGATCATGCAGTTGTGCCTGTTACCTTGTGGCCTGCCTTGTTGCCACTTGCCACTTGCCCTCTTTAGCCATGGAAATTCTGGTCTCCAATTCGCTCATGACTAGCTGTAGTCTGATCCCAACACCAGAAATTTTCGAAAAACGTCTTACCGATTCAAAATGGACTCCAAACGTGTTCTTTCTCTTTAAACTTGCTCTTCATCTTTCTCTCTCTCTCTCTCTCTTTCTGCTTCAGGTTTCCTGAGAGATTCAGTACATTCCACCCACGCGGCTAATAACCAGAGATATAATTCTTAAAAGAATTCTTTTAAGCAGATAGCATCTTTTTTGATTTAAGTGGATCAAAGCGCAGAGCTGTTTCTAACCTTTTTTTCAAAGAAAGTTTAGCAGTTAATTGCTTTGAAACCTTTCTGGCGGTGGAGTTTGAGAATAAATCTCTCAGGTGGGATCCTTAATTATCTTTATTAAAAGGTTTCCCCCTTATTAATGGATTTCTCCCACCCTAGTCTGCCTGAATATCTTTTGACCCTTTGATACAATCAGGCTGGTAATTGTGAAAAATGTACTGAACATTAGGTAGGATTCCAAGTTGTGCACTGCTCTGGAAGGAAGTTTGACGTTCTGTAGGGATGAAAATTGTGGGGAATGATAGCGGCCTGTTTGAATGGCAGAGAATTCTGGTTTAATTCTATATGCCCAGAGAACCCTAACCCTAAGCAGGGTGTCAAACTTGTATCGTCACGGTGGCGTCACATGATGTATCACAACTTTTTGCCCCCTTCATTAAACCGGGCACGGGCGTGGCCAGTGCATGATGCATCTGGCCTGCAGGCTGCGAATTTGACATCCCTGCCCTAAAGGCTTTTGAAAAGAGACTGGACAATCATTGTCTGAAATGGTATAGGGTTTTCTGCTGAAGCAGGGGACTGGGGAATTCAGGGAGTTGAAATCCACCCATTTTGAAGTGACTAAGTTTGAAAACTGCTATTGAGCCCAGGTGAAACCAGGCTCCATAGCAGTAACTGTGAGAGGGATCTTGGAGTCTTAGTGGACAACCGGCTAAATATGAACCAGCTGTGTGCAGCAGTAGCCAAAAAAGCTAATGCAATCCTAAGTTGCACTAACAGGGGGATACAATCGAGATCAAGTGAGATACTAATACCACTCTATAAAGCCTTAGTAAGACCACACCTGGAGTACTGCATCCAGTTTTGGTCACCACACTATAAAATATGTTGAGACTCTAGAAAGAGTGCAGAGAAGAGCAACCAGGAGGATTAGGGGACTGGAGACAAAAACATATGAAGAACGGTTGCAGGAACTGGGCATGGCTAGTCTAGGAAAGAGAATGACCAGGGGAGACAGGATAGCAGCCTTCCAATATTTGAGGGGCTGCCACAGAGAGGAGGAAGGGGTCAAGCTATTTTCTAAAGCACCCAAAGGCCAGATGAGGAATAATGGATGGAAACTGAACAAGGAGAGATTCAACCTGGAAATAAGGATAATTTTTCTGACAGTGAGAACAATCAACCAATGGAACAGAAGTTGCCCTCTGAAGTTGTGGGAGCGCCATCCCTTGAGACCTTCAAGAAGATATTGGACTGCCATTTGTCAAAAATGGTGTAGGGTCTCCCGCTTGGGCATGGAGGGTTGGACGAGATGACCTAGAAGGTCCCTTCCAACTCTGATTATCTGTTATCTGTTAAAATCTCTCCTCCGGGATAAAACAAGATCTGATTCATTTACAGCTGTGTTGCGGTTACCTTACAGTACAGGGAGAGCATAATTCAGTACGATTCGGCTCAGCATTGTTACATCAACTCCGGGTTGGTGTGTTCTGCGAACACAGGCATGGTTTCACCTTGAAGGAAGCCTTCCTCGTCTCCCTTTGCACATGCATATGTAACAGACAGGAGTGTTGCCATCTTCTCCTTGGGGCCAATTTCTGTACTAAAAATAAAGACTGCAACATTTCATCAATTAATCAGCCAGGAACGTCTTTCAACAGATCTGAAACGCAAGGGGAATTTTCTCACAGCAAGGGTAAAAGGCCTTTCATGCCACACACACACACACACACTCCTCACACACACTCACACAGACAGCTGGGTAAAACCCAGAAACAGCTGGTAGGTTTTTTTTAAAAAAAATTAAATACACCAAGCTTGTTCTCTTAAAATCCTCCCCCTGCCCCGATAAATTCTCGGGAAGTATTTTCCTACAGACGCTAATGGATTCTCCCCATAACATGCCTGTTCTTGTAGCAACCGACTGCATTCTAGGAGCTCACCCTGAAAAAAAATAAAAATAAAAAATTGTGCCTCCAGGTATCTTGGCTGAGGAGAGATTAAAGTGTGTCGGCTGTGGAGTTATTTGGATTTTCAAAACAACAAAAGCGGCCATATGCAGCAGCAGCAGGAGGAGGAGGAGGTTACAATCCTGCCTTAAGGCAAAATTAATTAATCTAAAAATATCCTGTACTTTGTAGGTGCTTTACAGAGGTGCCTAGACATGTGAACGGATGAGGAAAAGAGGAGATCGCCTCCTTAGACATAGTCTGTAGAGATTCTCAGGCCTCCAGGTCATGGTTGTCTCAAGGGTGCTTTTTTCAGGAGGCAACTGGACTTTTCGCTTTCCCTCCAAGAAGCTTCTTCAGCTCTGACTGGATGGTGGGCAATGGAAGGATTGATATTCCTTGCAGACAGCTGGTCATTTGCATCCTTTTAGAGGGTCATTGAGGCCACTTGGAGGTTTATCTGTGTCCTCAGGGTCAGGTCAGTGCCCCCGGTTCCTGTAGTCTGCCGTTTTTCTTCTAGAAATCCATTCCTATTCATCCATTCCAGAGGGAAAATTGCAGACTGCAGGAACCAGGAGTACTACTCAGCTGACCCTGCAATATGGGGGTTTAATTGGGAATAGCGAATGTTACCCTCTTTGTACGCAGCCTGTACTGAAAAACAAAGTGGTTTCCCTTGGAGCCCAAAGCATCTTAATCAGGGGAAGAAAAGTTGGTCTGCAAGACGTGGCCATCGGCAGGAGACCTTAACGCCATGCCAATTCAATTTAAATTAAGTTGCTAGGATCGCAAATTAGGGTGTGTGCATGTGTGTGTGTTTGTGTTTTTAAGAAGGCTTTTTCCAGGAAGGCTTGGCATGGTGGTGGATGCAAGATATTAAAAAAATAATTATATCAAACTGGCCTTCTGAACTTAAAGGAGATTTTGCAGGTTCAAGTGCTCCCTGTGTTAATTTAAGATAAATGGAAAGAAGAAGAAAACCTGTTTGTGGGGTGGAGGAAGCATACCTAGCTTTTCCTGGGTGTGTGTATTAAATGTGTGCTTTGCACTGAGAGGTTCAGGTACGTAGTGTTCGACTTACGACTGCAACTGGGGGCCATGTGTTTCCATTCCGAAGCAAGGTGGTGATTAAAATCCTGCCTGATGTTATGACCTTTTTGTCATGGTTGTTAAGCAGATCATGGCACTCGTTAAGTGAATGACATGGTCATTAAGCAAAACTGGCTTGCCCCAGTGACTTTGCTTGCTGGAAGCCAGCTGGGAAGGTTGGCAAGGGGCGTGTCAACCAGTGGCGGGTTTCTAGATGGTTTCCTACCAGTGCATGGGCGTGCATGACTCAAAGACCGATCTCTGTCAATGCTGGTAAGCTGAACTGCTTTTTTTAGCTCAGCTGAGGTGCTGTCAGGATTCCGGCAGCTACCTCCATTTAAATAACGAGTCTTGAGCCAAACTTCCAAAACTTCAAAAGGATTTATTGAGAGTTAACATGCCGGCACTGCCTGGGTGTAGCCGACTCTGAAACACATCATTCATTGAAATCCTTGACCCTGGTTTTCCCTCCACCCCCTGGGTGTATCATAATTCATATTCTCCAATGGGACACCTCCCTAGCCAAGAGTCATCCATCATGCTCTCCAGTTAGAATTTTTGCATAGCGGAAAACTTTGGTCACCTAGTGACTCTCTTTGAAGACATTTATGGAATGCAGTTTTGCAAGCTGCTGCACTGCTCCCCCTCCCTTTTTGTTGGCAACTCTAAAAGGATCAGATAAATATTTTATGAGTTGACAGGCACGGCAACCCGCTCTGCCACGCGAATCAGTTGAGCTAAAAAAAACAGGGGGATATAGGAGAGTAACAATGGGAGCCTCCTGGGGTCTGACAAGCAGAGTCAACGCCGAGTTTCACTTAAAAACTGCATTACTAAGTTAACAATGCAGTGATTCACTTAACAATTGTGTCAAGAAAGGTCATAAAGAAAGAGCAAAATCCACGTAAGAACTGTCTTGCTTGGCAACTTAAATTTTGGACTCCACTGTGGTCGTAAATCCAGGGCTGCCTGTAATTTTGTTTTATCCTTGGGAAACCACTTCTGGACTTTCTGCTTGGGAACGAAACTTTGATTTTGGCTTTTGCTGATTAGATAGGTTTCTAGTTATAGAAACGACCTCTGGTTTCTTATTCCTGGTTAAATGGTTTGGAATTAAAGCCGTCACCATTCTTTCCTTGCCTTATTTTCTTCTTCTTGAATAGGGTTCTTTTTTCTTCTTCAGAAGTTGAAGATGTTTTGCTGCTTGAAGCACAAGACGACCTCTGGATTCCCTCCACAGCCCACAGAAAGAAACAACCTGAATTGAAAAACAGAGATGGGAGTCTGCTTTGATAGAAGCTGGTTGCAGACCAGCACAAAGGAGTCTCGTTACACCAAATGATGTGGTGTGGTCCAAGCTGAAGCTGAGTGGCTGAGTTGCTGTAAAGGCCTCATTCAACAGTTGCCGTAGCTTCTGGGCATGTAGAGAATTTTGTTGGCTTGCTGATAGCTTGTCAGAGTGGCGAGAATGCGTCTGGAAAGAACTTAAAGTTTGGAGTTTCCTTTTTCCAACAGAGTACTCTTGAGGCCGCAGCTATCATGGAAGGAAGAGCAAAGATAAGCCTTGTGTAACATGGTGATACATGGAACGCCAGAATTATTGACGTTGTAGCTAAGAGCCTGGAGCATCCTTTTCTTCCATTATGGAGAGAGTGAATGAGTCAGGTAAGTGCATGAAATGTACACAGGTCAAAGATAGACAATAAAGAGGATTGCCTTGAGAGGAGAAGAACATGATGAAAACCCTTCAAATCTCTCTCTATATATATGGTATATATCAATTAGGAGGAGTGTTACATAAAGACTCGGGAAGTCTTTTAGATGAGGAATGGAGATGCCAACGTTTCTAATGGCTGGTATTATCTAAGGAGGCTTGGAGACAAGAGCTGTTATCCAGCTGGTTCATCTGATCCAGTTGTTAAATTCTTTTGCCTCTCCCTGGGCTATTTCTTGAGGAACATCGTGGTTGAACTTGGCCTTGAGCCTGTAGACTTCCTCCAAGCAACGATGCGCTTTCTCACCCGCTAGTCCATCTCATGTGTAGGTATGTACCCATGCCTGTCTCGTTGGTGTATAGCTGTTTGGCAGTCAAGAAGAATTATCATCAACATTACCAGTTACCTTATTGACTTAATAATAGCCCCACCTTCAAATAGCATGAAGGACTTTAGAAAAGCTGAACAGCTGAGTCAAGCCATCGCACAAGTCTGCTTGAATTTGAATTTTCCTCCGGGGCCAAGCAGGGAAGCATCTGAGAGGAGAACAGATAGTCTTGGGAGATGCGGGACTCTTCATGTGGCCTCAACATCTAAGTATAGTATATAAAATCATACATTGCAATGTCCTACCTGTCAATGAATACTTCAGCTTCAACCATAACAACACAAGAGCAAACAATAGATACAAACTCAAGGTTAACCACACCAAACTTGATTGCAGGAAATACAACTTCAGCAACAGAGGGGTCAATGTCTGGAATACTCTACCTGACTCTGTGTTTTTTTTACCAAACCCCAAAAACTTTAACCTTAGACTGTCTACTATTGACTCTCACCCCTTTCCTAAGAGGTCTGTAGGGGGCGTGCATAAGCGCACCGAAGTGCCTACCATCCCTGTCCTATTGTTTCTTTTATATATTTTTTTTTATTTTTCTTATATGTATCCATGTATTCATAACTATGTTTTTACTTATACCTATTATCTTGTAAGCAATTGACAAATAAAAACAAAAAACAAAAAAAAACCCCAATCCTTTGTATCTTCGGGCAGATGCTTCACCTTCATCTAATATGTTCTCCTTCCAGTGGTGATCTGGGAAGAAGCTGGTAGACCTAAATGGAGCCATGTCAGGCTGGCTGTGGCTGTGAAGCCCAAGAAATTCAGAAATCCAGGCAGTTCCAATGAATATAAAGGTTTGTTAATGCAAGCTTAAGCTCTCTACAGGAATTGCTAAGAGACAAAGCAAATTGGTGGTAGATAAGAGGGATGTGGTGGCTCAGTGGCTAAGACACTGAGCTTGTTGATCAGAAAGGTCAGCAGCTTGGCAGTTCGAACCCCTAGCACCGCGTAACGGAGTGAGCTCCCATTACTTGTCCCAGCTTCTGCCAACCTAGCAGTTCGAAAGCATGTAAAAATGCAAATAGAAAAATAGGGACCCCTTTGGTGGGAAGGGAACAGTTTTCTGTGCACCTTCAGCATTTAGTCATGCCAACCACATGACCACGGAGATGTCTTTGGACAGCACTGGCTCTACAGCTTGTAATGGAGATGAGCACTGCCCCCTAGAGCCGGAAACGACTAGCGAGGGGAACCTTTACCTTTACTAAGAGCCAATGGAATTCAAGGTGGGCTGGACTTAGATCTCTTGTGGGTGCAAAGGGACTTGAGACTGCTGACATGTTTGACTCCTCCTTCCGGCTCAGCCTGGTCATCTCCTACAATGGCTTCATACTGCTGGGCACCTGACCAATTCATTGAGTCATTTCCAAGTTATAGCTTTCATTAATTTATCTCTCCTTTTTGTGACCAGTCCCCTCTTCGCTTCTGCAGACAGTTTGCATGGGTTGATTAATTTCTGACACCGCTCATCCTGTAAGAACAAACCCAGGGGTAAAGCAAATTAGTGGCTCTTTAATGTGTCACAACGGTTGGCATAAAAGATGTCCTCGAATGCTATTGAGGTCTCTTGTGGAAAGCGACAATGAATTTAGCAAATTAATCAGAATACCTAACATATTATATCCAGGGAGTTATGGCTTGACTTGCCAAGATTGCAGGTTTATACTTGGGGTGGGAGTGAGGGAATGGACTGAATCTGGCTTGCTCCACTTCAACCAGCTACCTTGTTTTAAGTGGATCAACTCTGGGAGCATACAAAGTAGCCCCCTTTTCTGGAGCAAAGTGCTAGTAAAGGGTCAGCTTCTCTTTGTTGGAATCCCTTGTTGGAGAGGCTTCATTTATGCAAAGTCTCCTGTGAAGCTATACCCAATTAGCAATAACACTTAGACTTATGTACTACCCCATAGCCTTTACAGCCCTCTCTAAGCAGTTTACAGAGTCAGCCTGTTGCCCCCCAACAATCTGGGTCCTCATTTTAGTGACCTCAGAAGGATGGGTTAACCTTGAGCCGATCAGGATTGAACTCCTGACAGTGGGCAGAGTCAGCCTGCAATACTGCCTTCTAACCACTGTGCCTCCAATCGACATAGCTGTGGTCACACAATACCCTTACTTGAATTGACCACTTTTCTACATAATGGTCAGTTATGATGAAATGTCAGGAGGAGGTGGGTCCCCAGGAGAAAGGAAATGCAGCCCAGAAGAATAAGGGACAACTCAGCCGGATGTTACGGTGTGAGAGAAAGAAGGTGTCAGTGTTCCAGAAAAACCTCAACTCCAATAAATAACTCCGAGAAAAGACATTTTCTCAAAGTTTCCTTTTATTAGAGTAGTTATACTAACACATCTGGGAAAACTCGAATCTGAAAGTTCTGGGTTTTCCTCCAATAAGTAAAAAAAATTACAAATCCACCCCCTGCACCCATCATTCCATCACATGCCCCAATCACCATCCATTCCAACTTGAGACATTCCCCTCTACTACTCCTCAGCCAGGTGCAGGAATAACATGACCTTGGTTTTAAAGAAGAATGCTATTGTGTCTAACTACATGCGCTTCACGTCACATAGTCCAACCCACTGCCCAAGCAGGAGACCCTATACCATTTCTGACAAATGGCAGTCCAGTCTCTTCTTGAAAGCCTCCAGGGATGAAGCTCCCACAACTTCCAAAAGCAACTTCTGTTCCATCATCTCTGTAAACTGCTTAGAGAGGGCGAAAGCAGGGGCCCCGGTCCACGGACCGGGTACGGTCTGGAACAAATCCGCCGGGCAGTCCAGTGCTTCTTGAAAGCCTCCAGTGATGAAGCTCCCTCAACTTCCAAAAAGCAACTTCTGTTCATCATCTCTGTACAACTGCTTAAAAAGGTTGGGGCTGTAAAGCATTGTAAAGCAGTATATAAGTCTAAGTGCTATCTCTGTGTAGTCCTTGTATTTCGGACCTTCCCTTTTCCCTCCCCTATTTTTCCTGTTATTTGCTTTTGCATTTTTGTAGTTTACATTATAAACCAATACAAAGAAAATTGAGAGTATTTTAGACCTACCCATTTTTTCTCTCCCTTCTTCCGTTTTCTCTCTCTCTGATGGCACAGCGTCTGAGAAATTGGACACCTTCTTACCCGCCTTCCATTTGTGTGTGTGTGTGTGTGTGTGTGTGTGTGTTAAGCAAAACTTGATCTGCTAATTAATGAGCTGTCATTCTGGTTTTGACCAATGCTTCTGGCTGTAGCGGGGACAATTAATTGAGCATTTCTCTTCCTTCTTAGGGAAAGGATGATGGGAAATCACTCACCTAAAACCAGCCACTAGCTACCAAGGGTCACTTCTTTGCAGAGAAAATAGAGCGTCAATATTTTCCCCCACGCATTGATCTATGAAAAAGAAAAAAAAAAGTGCTTTGACAGAGTCAATGCCGATGCTATCATTTCTCCTTAAAAAGGTTGACTATCCCAAAGAGTAAATAAAACTAAAGGTATTAAAAACAGCCTTTGGATCAAAAGAAAACAGTATCCTGACCTTTTGTTGGTATATGTTCTTGACACCAACCAAAATGGACAAGCCCTTGCTCCTCAAAATAGCCTCCAGTTTAGCTGGACTACGGGACACAGTGGCTCCGTGGCTAAGATGCTGAGCTTGTCAATCAGAAAGGTCGGCAGTTCAACAGTTCGAATCCCTAGTGCCCTGTAACGGAGTGAGCTCCGGTTATTTGTCCCAGCTTCTGCCAATCTAGCTGTTCGAAAGCATGTAAAAATGCAAGTAGAAAAATAGGGGCCACTTTGGTGGGAAAGGAACAGCGTTCTATGCACCTTCGGCGTTTAGTCCTGCTGGCCACATGACCACGGAGACGTCTTCGGACAGCGCTGGCTCTTCGATTTTGTCACGGAGCCTTTACCTTTATCTTAGCTGGATTAGCCTGCCACTTTAGGAACCTTTGGTTGAACCCCTTTCCACACCTAAACCCAATGGTCATTTACCTTCCGTTCATAAGTCAAGGACTACCTGTAATGAAAAGCACACTAAGCAAGAAGAACTTCAAGAGAACCAAGTCCTCCTACCGCACCTTATTCCCAGTAAAACCTGGACTGTATTTCCTTTCATATTCGGGATCTGGAGCCTGCCCGGTCACACCTCCTTCCTAACTAGGTGATGCCTGCTTGCTATTTACAACCTCATCTTTTGCAAGGGAGCATATTAGCCTCCTCCCCTTTGTTATTTCAACAGGGTAGTGATTTAATAATTTGCAAATGAGAGCATGGACCTGGCAGCCCGGGTGGCAGGAAAATGGATGGCCTGTATTTTTTTTTTTTTTTAAAGGAGGAAATAACGAGTAAATAAAGAGCAGCATTAGCATATTTCTTGTAGGAAATGGAGTGTGATACTAAAGTTGCAACACTGCTTTGTTCTCTGCTTGTCATTGTTAAGGTAAGGTATGCTTGGGGTGGAGGCACCTTCCCTGGGACCCCTGCACCTGTCTTTGTGTATGATTTATTTTCACCGGGGCATTAACCTTTGACATAGAACAGCACCACAGGTGTGCATTAAAACTCAGGGGCACCGAGGTTAGGAGGGAGGGCTTAGGAGGGAGGGGGATCCCCTTGGGGTGTTTTATGCCACCAATCGAAGCTGGTGTCACTTCACAGCAAAGCTCTCTGGGTCACCTTTCCTTCTCTCCTAGCCCACTAATTGCCGACTGAAGTGCCTATGTGTCAGCTTTGCGGGGTAGTCCAGGCGTGAAGCCATTAGCTCTGCAGTATCTTTACTGATGAAGGAGAATATTTGTAGTTGAAATGAGGGGTCCTCAGTGCTCTCTGAGCTCGATGGTTTTTCTTGCAGATGTTTCATGACCCAACTAGGGAACGTCATCAATGGTAGAAGGAAGTGAAGGAAGTTTGTGGAATGGAGAAGAAGGAAGGGAGGGAGGAGCAGGAAGAGAAGAAGGAGGAAAGGAGAAGGAGAAGGAGAAGGAGAAGGAGAAGGAGGAGAAGAAGAAGGAGAAGAAGAAGAAGAAGGAGAAGGAGAAGGAGAAGGAGAAGGAGAAGGAGAAGAAGAAGAAGAAGAAGAAGAAGAAGAAGAAGAAGAAGAAGAAGGAAGAAGAAGAAGAAGAAGAAGAAGAAGAAGAGAAGGAGGAGGAGGAGGAGGAGGAGGAGGAGGAGGAGGAGGAGGAGGAGGAGGAGGAGGAGGAGGAGGAAGAAGAAGAAGAAGAAGAAGAAGAAGAAGAAGAAGAAGAAGAAGAAGAAGAAGAAGAAGAAGAAGAAGAAGAAGAAGAGGAGAAGAAGAAGAGGAGAAGGGAGGAGGAGGAGGAGGGAGGAGGAGGAGGAGGAAAGGGAAGAAGAAGGAGAAGAGGACAAAGGGGAAGGGTCCTTGGTGCTCTCTGAGCTTGGTAATTTTTTTGCAGATGTTTCATTACCCAAACTAGGTAACATCATCAGTGCTAGTAAGGAACAGGATTTGCTCTCAAAAGATTCAAAACTGACTCTTATTCCCAGCTAGTTTTTTTTTTTATAATTAATCTGTAGCTTAGTAGAGTATGATAATCTAGTCAGTTGCAGGTACTGTACTTGGACCACGAACTGCTTTAGGCTTGCAGTCCTAAACACATTTCCAGAGAAGAAAGTTTGGTTAAATCCCTTCAATTTATTTAAGTCTAAAGGTGGCTATGACTAGCAAAAAGGGGGAACCAAAAAAAAACACCAAAAAACCCAGCCTTTTTCTTCCAGCAAGTTGCCCTTTATAATTGCGAGCATTTTTAACATTCTTCCCAGCTCACCAAACAAGCTCCTTTGCATTAAGATTCCATCCAGCTTTGTCTCTTCTGTGAGGGGGCAAACAAGGCTGTTGTATCATAATGAGAGGACCAAGTTATCTTCCTCCAGAGATAATTACTTGGAAGATAATTAAATCAAAAAATAAAAAATAAAAATAAAGAAGCTAGTTGAAACTCCCGTGACTTATTTCTTGCTGTTGTGTTTCTCTGGCTTGTTCTTTAAATATGCATCTTGTAAAGCTCCTTCACATCTTTGAATCATACAATCAGTTGGAAGAGAGACGGAGAGAGGGGAGAGGGAGAGAGGGGGAGAGGGAGAGGGAGAGAGAGAGAAAGAAATAGAGGGGAGAGAGAGGGAGAGGGAGAGAAAGAGAGAGAAGGGAGGGAGAAAGGAGAGAGAGAGAAGAAAGAGAAAGAAAGAAAGAAAGAAAAAGAAAGAAAGAAAGAAAGAAAGAAAGAGAGAAAGAGAGAGAGAGAGGAGAGAGAGGAGAAAGAGAAAGAGAGAGGAAGAGGGAAAGAAAGAAGAGAGAGAGAAAGAGAGAGGAGAGAAGAGAAAGAAAGAGAGGAGAGAAAGAGAGAGAAAGAAGAGAGAGAGAGGGAGAGAGAAGAGAGAGAGAGAGGGAGAGAGAGAAGAGAGAGGAGAGAGAAGGAGCGGAAGAGAGAAAGAGAGAGAGAAAGAAAGAAAGAGATAGAGATAGAAAGAAAGAGAGGGGGGAGGGAGGGAGGGAGAATTGTCACTTTATATGCAGCTCGGAGTTTCCTCTTGACCTGCGGATTGTCATCTCTGTCTTTCGGCACTTTCAGGAAGTCCTTCAAGGGTCCTTGAAGGAAAAGCTGATTTCTTCTCCTTCCTCTGGGCCAACTCGATTGCACTTCAGACATGCAGGGTATCTCATCAAGAAAACCCAGCCTGAAATGGTTGCCAATGAAAAGTTTCACCATTATTGAACAAAGCATTCTGTCGCGGAAGGATGGGATTCTGGGATGAGACGTTTGGAGGCTTCCAAAATCAGAAACTTGAAAAATGTAAGATGAGTCCATGTTATTGATTTATTTTGTATGGCGTAGCAGGAAACAAAATCTCCAGTATTCATGCTTCTGCTGCTGGCTGGAAGACTCTTGTGAGGTCCAACAGCTGAAATGTATGGGTTATTAAACCATGACAAAGTCATGATGCCCAGGGTGCACCATGCTAGTCTATGTTGTGGTCCATATTGAAATGAGATAACATTTGACATTCATCAGCTCTCCTGGGTAGACGAGACAGGAAACACAACCAGATGAGCTAAGTATTTTACGGCTACAGTAACAGAATCTTGCAAGTCTGAAAGTACAAATTTCCCACGGTTACTTTTGAAAGCCTGATCAATTTAGAGTGGATCCTTTCCTAAGTTTCTTCTCCTGACCATTAAGGTACTGGGGACTCTTTGGTCTCTTCTCTTGTCCTGCCCTTTGTCGTTTGCTAAGATATTTTTCTCTTCTCTTCCTCTTTTCTTGTCCTCTTCTCTTCTGTCTCCCCTCTCCTTTCCTCTCCTCCCCCTTCTCCTTCCTTTCCTTAACTTTCCCTTCTCTTCTCTTCCCTTAACAACATGTCTTCCCCTCGTGTCCCAAGCAGGGGTGGGATGCTACCGCTTTGGCCTGGTTCTATAGAACCAGTAGTTCCTAAGAGCAGCCGATACTGAACCAGTTCGCCCAACTGCCCGGGCTCTTGGCTGTCCTTTATTTCCTGCTTTTTCAACCTTAGCTGCTTTGAGCGGCACAGCTGAGGTTGAAAAAGCAGGAAAGAAGAGGATTTTCAAACGCTGCGCACCTGCTTCTCCCCACCCCGCCCACTCATTCCTTACCTGGCAAACTTGCCTGCTAAGTTGCTATTTTGCCTTTTTTTTCCTTCCCGACCATCAGCTGTTCTGCTGTGCCGGGAGATTTAGATTAGCTACAAAGCAGGAAATCGTTGCATTTCTTGCTTTCTAGCTAATCTAAAATCAGAGCTGAACCTTCCTTAGGACTGAAGCTTCTATATTTCAGTGCAGACTCAGGTAATAGATTGCAAAATCATAAATTTTGATCTATGACTGATCAAGTGAATCTGTGATTCTGTGAGCAACTCAATCTACCTGCCTGATTTGCCTGATTTTGGGTAAAAGTTGCTGCTTTTTAAAATAAAAATTTAAATATTGACATGCATGGTGTGTTGTGAGTTAATTTTGTGAGTTTGCTTGCTAGCAAAGTTTATGTGACACACTCAGGCAATAGATTGCAGAAAGGTAGTTCTCTAAGTGAATCTGTGATTCTGTGAGCAACTCAATCTGCCTGCCTGCTTTGCCTGGTTTTGGGTAAAAGTTGCTCTTTTTTTAAATAAAAAAATCAATATTTACATAAATATTTACAATATTTACATACAAGCCATGCCCAGCCAGTCACATGACCACCAACCCACACCCAGTCAGCAAGCCATGCCCACCCAGTCACATGACCACCAACCCACACCCACAAATTAGTCTATGCCCACAGAACCGGTTGTTAAGACATGTGAATCCCACCCCTGGTCCCAAGGTCCTTCTCACATATCATTACAGAATTGTTGCTCTTAGAATTGGTCCACCCTTTGAGAAAGCATTTTATGCAATTCCACATAATTCAATTCGTAGGCTCCATGAGGTGTGGTGTCTATTATGTGTATGAAGCCAGATTTGCCCTTCCCAGGGATGAATCAGGTGACATTTTTTCTTACAATAGCTGCTAAATGTAATCATTGTTACAGGTGATCATTTAAATTGAACTGCCTTGATTAATAGCTATCAAAAGGCTTGTTTTAAGATATCTAGATTCTCAGAAAGGGTTCTATAAAACAATAGATATGATGGGGTCCACGCTCCAATCAAGATGGTTTCCTGTGGCAAATATTTTAATTGAGGCATCTATGTGTTATAAAACTGTAGAAAATGAAGGAAAAAGGGAGAGAGAGAGAGAGATGCATGGGAGTATAACTGAAGAAAGTGAAAACTATGTGAAGCTGTTGTGGTTAGCCAGCAGCAGGTGCAGACGGCTGAGGAGAGCGAGGACTCAGATGAGGGGCCAGGACCATTAGGGAGTGGACTGCTGCCCTCAGAGATTGTGGGGGCTGGCAGCAGTGATGAGGAGGTTCCCGAGGAGCCTGTGCCAAGTGCGCATGCATGCAAGATTGCTCACAGGAAAGAGCAGCTGCAACAGCACGGGTGACTCAGGAGTAAGGCTGCAAGGTAATGGCCCCTCCTTCAAGAAGATAAAAGCCAGCTGTGAAACAAATGTTCTTTGCAGGAAGCAAAGATGTTTTGAAACTCAGCCTCTTGGACATTACAGGATTTTAAGTTGGTATTTGAAGATTCTTGTGTTGTGAAATATTTCTTATCTGTGATTTTTGGCAGTCTCATACAGTTTTGGCAAGGTTTGTGCTTTTCAAAGTTAATTAGTTTGCAGCAGCCTTTTAACCGGGGATTCGTAAGACTCATTAAAGGGTTTCTGTTCCCTTTGGTTATTGTTTGTCTTAATGGAAAAGTTTGGGTCAGTAGCGAAGGGTTCAATTTCCTAAAATAGTTCCATAAATGTTCCTAACTTCACCGGGGGTTGAGCAAAAGACAGAGAGGGGGATGGAGGATAAATACAACTTCTCACTTAATGTGAGAGAGATAGAGGCAGTTCTCGACTTATTACCGCAAATGGAATTCCCATTGCTAAGCACAGAGATTGTTAGGTGAGTCGCTCCTGATTTTAAAACTTTTTTTGGTCATGGTTGTTAAGTGAATCACTATAGTTCTTTAAGTGAACCATGCAGCTGTTAAGCAAATCCGGCTTTCCCCATTGACATTGCTTGTTGGAAGGTTGAAAATGATGATCACACAACTTCGAGACACTGCATCCGTTGTAAATACATGGCAGTTGCCAAGCACCCAAATTTTGATCCCATGGCTCTGGGGATGCTGTGATGGGTGTAAGTGCAAGGACTGGTTGTAAGTCCTTTTTTTCAGTGCCGTTGTAACTTTGAACAGTCGCTAAATGGATGGCAGTAAGTCAAGGACAACTCTGAATTAAAATGAGGGAAGAAGTTTGGAGGGCTTCATTTCAAAGGAGTTTTTCTTTTTAAGAGGGAATTTATCAGCATAAGCCATTATCCTACTGGATAAAAATAAGGAAAAACACACAATGTTTCCTCTTTTAACCATTTGTCTCTCTTTGCTCTTCTCTCTCTCTCTCTCTCTCTCTCTGCCTCCCTCTCTCTCTCTCTCTCTCTCTCTGTCTCTGTCTCTCTCTCTCTCTCTCTGTCTCTCTCTGTCTGTCTCCCTATCTATCTATCTATCTATCTATCTATCTCTCTATCTATCTGTCTCTCTCTCTCTCTCTCTCTCTCTCTCTCTCTCTCTCTCTCTCTCTCTCTCTCTCTCTATCTATCTCTCTCTCTTGTCTCTGTCTGTCTCTCTGTCTGTCTGTCTATCTATCTATCTATCTATCTATCTATCTATCTCTATCTCTATCTCTATCTCTCTCTGTGTCTGTCTCTATCTCTAACTCTCTGTCTCTCTTTGTCTCTGTCTCTGTCTCCGTCTCTCTCTGTCTCCATCTCTCTCTCTGTCTCTCTGTGTCTCTGTGTCTCTCTCTGTCTCTCTGTCTCTCTGTGTCTCTCTGTTTCTGTCTCTGTCTCTCTCTGTTTCTGTGTCCCTTTGTCTCTCAGTCTCTCTCTCTCTGTGTGTATGTGTGTATTTCTCTCTCTCTCTCTCTCTCCCTTTGTGTGTGTGTCTCTCTCTCTTTTCTCTCCCTCTCTCCATCTCAGAATTGTCCACAGGATATGTTTTTTTAAAATCCATATATTGGGCATAATATCACCATCAAAGCTCTGTCGGGTTATTTTTGTGATGCCTCAAGGCCGCCATCTTGAATTTGTTGTCTACCATCTTTTCTCTCCACCATTTTTTTTTCTTTTCTCCAAAAAGAGGTTTCTCACCTGAGCAAATTGTCAGGGGGAAAAAACAAAACATCCAGCATCCAAAGTTATCATTTGCCCAAGACGCTTCAAATTCAGTGAAGAGTTTTGGATGGTCCATTCTGATTAGGAGGTTAGCAGATGTCTAAATATGCCCCAGGCTCTTTCCCACATGACGGAAAACCTGCAATCAGGTTGGCAAAAATTCCCCCCCCCCTCCGGCTTCCACTTTTACTCCAAAGAAAACGCCAAGCGATCAGAGGTTTGACATTAATTAAACTCATCAAGGCACCAGATTTGGGGCAGCTGATTATCTGTGTTCATTAGAAGAGCTTCATTGAGCTTTGAATAAGAAGGTAACAATGCAAAATCTGGAAATGGATGAGCCCTTCTTGACTGCCTTTCCAGTTCCATAGATGTGGTGGTCAGGAGGCAATAGATAAAAAGACGGTGAAAGAATTAAATAATGAGCCATATTTTTCCCCCAGTTACACAGACACAGTCATAAGTGCTAAATCGCTTCTCTTTGTTGTTGAAAGCAGCTGTAAACCTGACTTAATCCTCCCGCATCAGAAAATCCTGTCTTGTCTTGCCGGCTTTTATTTCTGAATTCCAGATCATTGGAGAAAAATAACAGAGGTAGTTATTTCCAATGGGGCTTGTCCCCTTGGATGATTTTTAATAGAGTGTCTGAATCCTCTCGTCAAATTAATCAACCCTGGACTTTATTGGGTCCAGTTAATGGTCCTTTGGAATCAGCTGGTCTATTCCATCTGTTTGGGAGGCGTCTGAGGCAAAAGGCTGTGCACGAAACACTGCAGTCTTTCAGAGAGATGTAGACAGTGGTGGGATTCAAATATTTTTTACCACCGGTTCTGTGGGTGTGGTTTGGTAGGCATGGCATGGCTTCTGGGCGTGGCTTGGTAGGCGTGGCAAAGGAAGGTTACTGCAAAATCCCCATTCTCTCCCCACCCCACTAACCTGCTTTCCAGCTCCATTCTCCTGTGCAGGGCAACCAAAGGAGACCCAACCAATCAGCTGGGACTCAATGGGAAGCAGAGAATAGATGGGGTTGGCAGAGGTGGGATTTGCCAGTTCTCCAAACTACTCAAAATTTCCATTACCAGTTCTCCAGAAGCTAAATTGTGATCTCCTCCATTATGTGTTTGTGAACTGATGCATCTGAAACCAGCCAAAAGCCATTTGTCAAGTGTCAGGCAGAGACAATCACACACCATCATGAATTTGGAGAGGCGTGTGTGGTACCGCAGGTTTCAAGAAATCCTTTTGCCTGTTCATAATTCAGTATTGGGGAAGGTTGCTGCAAAATCCCCATTCCCTCCCCACCCCATTAACCTGCTTTCCAGCTCTGTTCTCCTGTGCAGAGCAACCAAAGAAGACCCAGCCAATCAGCTGGGACTCGGGAGGCGGAGAATAGATGGGGGCGGGGCCAGTCAGAGGTGGGATTTGCCAGTTCTCCAAACTACTCAAAATTTCCGCTACCGGTTCTCCAGAACTGGTCCAAACCTGCTGAATGCCACCTCTTGACATAGACATAATATGGAAACACAGGAACTCCTCAACTTACGACCACAATGGAGCCCAGAATTGCTGTTGCTAAATGAGATGGTGGTTAAGTGAGTTTGGCCCCATTTCCCCATTTTTCTTGACACTGTTGTTAAGTGAAGCGCTGCCGTTGTTAAGTTAGTAACACGGTTGTTAAGCCAATCTGGCTTCCCCATGGATTTTGCTCGGCAGAAGGTTGCAAAAGGGGATCACGTGTCCCTGGGACACTGCAACCATCATGATTACATGCCAAGTTGCCAGGCGTCCAGATTTTGATCCCGTGACATGGCAAGCGTGGTAAGTGTGAAAAACAATCATAAATTACTTTTTTCCGTGCTTTTTGTAACTTTGAACTGTCGCTAAACAAACTATTAGTAAATCAAGGACTACCCGTATAGCAGCAAAGATTTAGAAGGGGTGATCCAAAAAAGTCACGTTTCAAATGCTTTACTCAAGGGAACTACTTCCCAAATACAGTAGCGGTTTTCCACTGCTTTTTTCCATGGCTTTTTTTTTAAATTTTCCAATCTCTGCTTATGGCTCTGAAATTTTCCAGCAATCTCCTAGCCAAGATCTAACTAGGACCACCCTAATGATAAACCATATACATTGGTGCAAAATCATTGCCTTGCACAAATAGCAATAGCACTTAGACTTATATACCGCTTCACAGAGCTTTCCAGCCCTCTCTAAGCGGTTTAGAGAGTCAGCCTCTTGCCCCCCAACAATCTGGGTCCTCCTTTGACCCACCTTGGAAGGATGGAAGGCTGAGTCAACCTTGAGCCTGGTGAGATTTGAACTGCCAAATTGCAGGCAGCCGATAGGCAGCAGAAGTAGCCTGCAGTACTGCACTCTAACCACTGTGCCATCATAGCTCCAGAGGTGGTATTCAGCAGGTTCTGACCAGTTCTGGAGAACCAGTAGCGGAAATTATGAGTAGTTCGGAGAACCGGCAAATACCACCTCTGACTGGAGATTTAACAGTATCCTTCCCCTGCCATTCCCACCAAGCCACGCCTGTCAGGGCTCCAACAATACACCCCCATTCAAATCGTAAGTCTCTAGCCGCATCTCTCAGAGTTAAAAAAAAAAGATTTATTAGGAGTGACCATGTTGATGTTACCTGGGTTCAGCCGACCCCAAGACACATCATTCATTTCCCCCTTGACCCTGGTCTTCCCCCCACCCCTGGACGTATATTCTCCAATGGGACACATCCCTAGCCAAGAGTCCTCAATCATGCTCTCCAGTAATAATCTTGCGCGCCAACAGCTTCGGCTGCCTAGCAATTATCCAAAGCATGTAAGGAATGCCCTACTTTCCCCACTCCCTTTCTGCTGCAACTAAAAAGACCAAAGAAGTATTATTTTTTTTTAGTTGACAATGCCCACAGAATAGGTAGTAAAAATTTGAATCCCACCACTGCTCAATAGCATTTGTATAAATTAATAGCAATAGCACATAGACTTACATACTGCCCTATAGGTATTACAACACACTCTGGCGATTTACAAGTGTCAGCCTCTTGCCCCCAACAATCTGGGTCCTCATTTTGCCAACCTCAGAAAGAGGGAAGGCTGAGTCAACCTTGAGCCTGGTGGGATTTGAACTGCTGGCCGTTGGCAAAATTATCCTGCAATACTGCATTCTAACCACTGCGCCACCACAGCTTTTACATATTATTATTTGTGTCTATTTGAGTAGTGATTTCAAGTTGATCCCATTTATATAATAATGCAAAAAAATAATAATGAAGGAATTCCTTGGAAGAATCGCACCTAAAGTTTCTTGTACTGAGGTCCAATAAGTTGAGGCTTCATCCTAATTAGACAATGTACATTTCTTTTCATTTGCCAAACAGTTCTTTGAAAAACAAAAACAAAAAATTTAACCAAGTTTTATCAGTAATCTTCCCATTTTTATTTTTATTTTTGCCAGACTCATCCAAGTTAAAGTAGCTCATCCCGTAATCAGGCTACTATTTCGAAGTGGACATCATGGGCTTATTTGGTTAACTTAATTAACACCGCATTTATTAGAGGATTTTATTGACTCTTAAGTACACTCTGCAAAGCTTCACCACAACATTTAATAGTCACAATTAGCTTTCTTTTCTTTCCTTTTTTTCTTTGCTTACTATTCGCTATGGATGCACAACCACTCATTTTAGCTCAGCATGTCGAAATAACTTATCCTACCTAGTTAGTGAACAGTTCAACGTATTCCAGGAAATAGTTGCGATCAACTCAGTCTCAGCTCATTTGAACATGGGGCAAACCTGTATGCAAACAGCCAATGCGAACAAGGGTTGGCAACAGCATGCATTATTGTGTGTTTGCTAAGAAATCAACTTAGCAAGTCCTCCCAGCTCTAATCAAGGTGTGAGGTCAGAAGGAAATAATGCGGAAGAGAGCAACGAAGATGATTATGGGACTGGAGGCTAAAACATATGAAGAACAGTTGCAGGAATTAGGTATTTCTCATTTATGGAAATGAAGGACTGGGGTGACATGATAGCAGTCTTCCAATATTTGAGGGGCTGCCACAAAGAAGAGGGAGTCAAGCTATTCTCCAAAGCACCAGAAGGCAGGACAAGAAGCAACGGGTGGAAACTTATCAAGGAGAGAAGCAGGGGTGGGATTCTACCAGTTCACACCTATTCGCTAGAACCGGTTGTTAACATTCTAAGCAGTTCAGAGAACCGGTTGTTAGAAGAAATTACTGGCCTAGTCCTGTAAGGAAGGCAGGAAGGAAACATTCTGGTATTGCTTACAGAAGCTGCCTCTCCGTTAACCCTTATTACATTCTTGGAAGGAATAGAATTCCTGTCTCTGGAACTTCTCTGGAGTTTTTTTTCCTCCTTTGCTGGTACTTTGCTTGTGTGGAGGGACCGTTCAAAGTTACAATGGCACTGAAAAAATGTGATGACCATTTTTCATACTTACGACTGTTGCAGCATCCCCACAGTCATGAGAGGCCAGGCGAGGAGATGCGTGCCTCAATGTGAGTGATATTGAGTTGGCCACATCCAGCCAATAACATGACCACCAAGCCATGTCCACCCGGTCACATGACTACCAAGCCACGCCCACCACCTAAGCCACACCCACAGAACTGGTTGTTAAAAAATTTGAATCCCACCCCTGGAAGCAACCTAGAACTTAAGGAGAAATTTCCTTGACAATTAATCAGTGGAACAACTTGCCCTCCAGAAGTTGTGAATGCTCCAACACTGGAAGTTTTTAAGAAGAGATTGGATAACCATTTGTCTGAAATGGTACGGGGTCTTCAACAGTGATCACATGAGCCCAGGACACTGCAATTGTCATAAATATGAACCAGATCTCAAGAGTCTGAATGTTGATCATGTGGCCAAAGGGAGGCTGCAATGGCCATAAGTGTGAAAAATGACCATAAGTCACTTTTTTCAGGGCCATTGTAACTTCAGATAGACCCTCAATGAATATTTGTAAGTTAAGCACTACTCTCTATGATCAATTAGGTTGGGTGCTTCTTAAATTTCTTCCTCTGATCCAGTGGTGGGATTCAAATTTTTTTTGCTACCGGTTCTGTGCACGTGGCTTGGTGGGCATGACTTGTGGGCGTGGCAGTAGAAGGATACTGCAAAATCCCATTCCCTTCCCACCCCATTAACCTGCTTTCCAGCTCCATTCTCCTGTGCAGGGCAACCAAAGAAAACCCAGCCAATCAGCTGGGACTCAGGAGGCAGAGAATAGATGGGCTTGGCTGAGTCAATCAGAGGCGGTATTTGCAGGTTCTCCAAACTACTCAGAATTTCCACTACCGGTCAGGAGTGGGATTCAAAAATTTTAACAACCGGTTCTGTGAGCGTGGCTTAGTTGGTGGGCGTGGCTTGGTGGTCATGTTACTGGCTGGGTGTGGCCAACTCAACATCACTCACGCATCTCCTCGCCTGGCCTCTCGTGACTGTGGGGATGCTGCAACAGTCGTAAGTGTGAAAAATGGTCATAAGTCACTTTTTTTCAATGGTCACTCCACACAAGCAAAGTACCAGCAAAGGAGGGGGGAAAAAAAAACTCCAGAGAAGTTCCAGAGACAGGAAGGTACGAACTGGTAAAATCCCACCCCTCCTACTGGTTCTCCAGAACTGGTCAGAACCGGCTGAATGCCACCTCTGCTCTGATCGCTAAACCATTCTTCTCTTCTCTTTAGGGAAGCATCTCTTCCCACCATTCCCCAAGACATGCATACATTCCATTACAACTGTATCCCTTTAGGGTCTAAAATTCCCATAATGCTTGGGACATAAATCACCTGGGTGGGCACCAAGGCACCTATCCCCAAGCCTGAGGACATAATCCTCCCCAACGCATATTTTTAAGACCTCCTAAGGAACTAGATTCTCTCGAGCAGATTGCGAGGTGGGGGTGGGGAATTACAGAGGGAAAGATGTCATTAGTATATATCACAGAAATAATACTGAACCTGGGACGACAAGCTACAATAATATGACACATTATTCCCTTACTGCCTGAGGTTTATATATGCTACTGTCACTTTTATATGTTCTCCACCACCAGTAATTTTCTCTCAATCTAATTTTTATTTCCCCAAGGGTTTGCCAAGGTTAAAGTGCTAGAAAACCAATGACTGTTCACTTGCCAACGGGTGATAAATTAAGTTAACCGTCGTTGGGTGGCTAGCTTCTGGCTGGTCAGGGCTATTTATATGTAAATAAGCGTAAGGATGCTGATAGGGATGTATGTAAATTTTAACAGCCTGTATCTCCAGCACAAGACAGTTCAAAGCTGGGTATTTGGAATTTTCTGTGAGTTTCCTAAACAGAACCTGCTTCGTTCAGCCAACTTTTGAGATTCTTTGCTTTACTTCTGGTTTAATATCATCACTGCTAAAATCTAAATCTCGTTAGCCATTCCTTTATTATGCCTGTATGAGTAATCACTTTGGAAATCTTATTCAAAGGCCTTTTGATCCATCAATTTCCAATTTCTGAAGTAACACGTAGAATTGAATTGGATGCCAACAAATTGATTTGGCTCTGATTTGGAGACTCGGCGGACATTTGCTCAAACCTAGTTTTTCTGAATGGAATTGATTAGAAATCCCAGATCAAATTGATTTCCTGCCTCAGGTTGGAAATTCTGATAGAACTGAATTTTGGATGGGACCTCGGAAACATCATTTACCCTTCGTATTTTTATTCAGATAGGATCTTTCAGCTTAAAAGCCATAAAGACAACCCCAAAAAGATCTGAGAAGGATTCATATATATTCTTGCATGCTCCCTGTTGTGTAACGTTTTCCGAATGATCATGCCACTATTCCCCCATCCTCAGCCCTGTCTCTATAGGAATCATTTTGAGGTAGTCTTGAAAATACGGCATATTGTTTAGTGTAGCCAGTTTGATATAGTGGGTAAGTGCTGGCCTAAAAACCAGGAGTCTGAGAATTTTAGTCCAGCCTTAGGCATGAAAGCCATCTGGCTGACTTTGTGCCAATCTCTCGGAGATGGTGAGTTCTAGTCCTGTCTTTGGCATGAAAGCCATCTGGGTGACTTTGGGCCAATCTCTCGGAGATGGTGAGTTCTAGTCCTGTCTTTAGCATGAAAGCCGTTTATATGACTTTGGACCAAACACCAGGAGATGGCGAGATCTAGTGTTCTCTTAGGTATGAAAGCCATCTGGGTGACTTTGGGCCGAGCATCAGGAGGCTGAGAGTTGTAGTTCTGCTTTAGGCATGAAAGCTCAGTTGATCTGTTATCTGGCTTTTTTTTCAAAAGACAAGCCTGTTTTAGGACTCGAACTACAGTTTTCATTTTATTCCCAGGTCCAGAAAAGCACCACATCTTATTTATGACAATTCTGGATCAAAGGAGTTCTAGAAAGCACAAACAAGCAACACACAAATGTGACATGGGCAGAACTCTACTGGCTCTGCTACAGCAACCCATTTTCTATCTTTCCCCCCCTTCCACGAAACTGGCTGTACAAAAAAAATCAAAAATCAGAATAATAAAGTTAAGTCTCATTCGTATTCCATTGCCTTTCCCTCTGTCGCATGTGCTTATTTTGATGTGTGCTTAATCACAATTAAGCCATTGGTGCAACATTTCAATAAGTTCTACATGAATTTTGCCCTAAGCTTGCATAACGAGATATTTTCTTTTTTTCTTTTCTTTTTCCCTGCTGATTCACAGATAAAGCAAAGTGAAGGCTTTTTAATCCCAGGCATATTTTTTTAATAACCCTGATTAGGAAGACCAAAATAATGCCTCAAATTGCCTTTGTCAGAGTTCCCTTTTTCCAAGCGAATGCTTGTAATTGAATGGTGCATTTTAAATAATATGTAAACAATTTTTGGAGACATTGGTGCCTCCGAGAGTTTCTTGCAGGTCTTCCTGAATCCTCGGCGAGAAAGCAAGGAGAAAGAGAAATCTTTTTCTCAAACTAAGCTGACTGACTTTTAGCAGGTTTCGACAGTTTTGATAAGAGTTATGGAATCTTCCCTGAGGGCTGGATAGAGACAACAGTTCTGCAAATGTGAAGTTGACTTATAGAGGAGGCACTTCATCGTGCAAGGAATTCAGCTGAAGGATGATCGTTCTTCCCTTCATTTCTTTCGAAGAACGATATGGAGGGTGACAGGAAGAGGAAGACATGCATAAAAGGAATCTGGGCTGACAAGGATCAATTTGGCCTAGGATCTTGGATTTTTGATAGCTAGCTTGAATGAAAATGGTCAAGGCACAATGCAGGCACTGTTTGAGAAATAAGTTCCCCTCTAGGGGAAAAAGAATAGAATTACGTATTCTGTTTTCATCAAGGTTTAGCGTGGCCCTATAGGTAGCCCTTAACTTAGGACCTAATTTGATTAACAAGGGTTTTTTTTTCCCTTCCTAATCATGGGGAGTTTTTAAAGAGAGCATTTTAAGATTGTCCAACTTGGTATTTTGCCTTAAGTCTATATCTCCCGGTGGGATAATAGTTGGCTGAGGAGAGCAGGTGACTTTTCAATTAAAATCCACCTTGTAGCAGCCATACTAATATCCCAAATCAGCCCTGTAACATCAACTACCCTGTTTCCCTGAAAATACAACCTACGCTGAAAGTAAGTCCTAGCTTGATTTTTACACATGTGCCCAATATAAACCCTACCCTCAAAATAAGCCCTAAATAAGATCCCACCCACTCCAGAGTACATGAGGAAAAAAATAAGCTAGGGTGGGAATTGGGGGTGGAGTTGCCCTACTACTTACCTTTGGACAGTTGTAGCCAGGCCTCGCACACCCCGACACCTGCCTTGCCGGCCCATTTCTTCTGCAGCTGCAAGGCTGGCCTTGCAGAACAAAGCTCTGGTTCGATCCAGAGCTCTTTTTATCAGCTGCAGTGGCCTTCAGAAAAGCCTTGCTGGCTGCAGAAGAAGAAGTTCCTGAAGGCCTCTGACAGTGAAAAGGAGGCCGGGGGGTGATGCGTGCAAGTGAGATTAGTCAGTGGATGACATCCCCCCAAAATAAGACCTGGTGCCTTTTTTGGTGGCAAAAAAAATATAAGATGGTTTTATTTTCAGGGAGACATGGTATATGGCACATAGCTCTTCATTTGATGAAAGAGTGGCGTTTTAACAAGGCAATGATGCAATTTCTTGTCCCAAAGGTGTTTTTTTAAGAGGCAACTGGACTTTCTTTGTTTTTCCTTGAAGATGTTTCACTTCTCATCCAAGAAACTTTTTCAGTTCTACCTGATTGGATGGATTTATATGACTGCAATAATTCAGCCAGAACTGAAGAAGCTTCTTGGATAAGAAACAAAATGTCTTCAAGGAAAAACAAAAGCCTCTTGAAAAAGACAACCCTTCGGGACAACCATGACCTGGAGGACTGAGAATCTCCATAGATGATACACTTCCTTCCTAACAGCCTTCTCATGAAATACAACGAGTTGTGGTCCCTTGCTAAGTCATGATCCCTCTTCCAAAGTCATCTTCTCCTTCGTAGAGATCATCTCCTTCTTGCTTTGAATCCAGGGACAGGGAAGAAATGCATATGAGTTGCATTTCAGTGGCATCTGATCCACAGGATAAAAAGTGGAACTTCAAAGTTGATATTCATTGCTGCTGTTTTCTGAGGCGTCGAGAAGCAATTTGCTATCTCACCCAATGCATACAAATTTGAATATATTAAGAAAGAGAGTGTATCAAAGTGCTGTGTTAGCAGAAATGGCTGAGAAGATACCCCATTGGTTAAGGGAAAAACATTTCAGATGAGATCTCCTTCTCTGCTTCTAAATACTTGATCTCGATGTTTCATACTCTTTTTATTTTATTTTATCCAGCAGGGAGGATTTTAATCAAACTCTAGATGTTTCCTGGTTGGTTATACTGTGTAAGCTCTTAGATCACAGCAGAATCTAATATTCAATCAGTGAATAATTTTGAATTGGCCTCAGAGCAGATGTTGGGATTGAAACTGGTTTGATTGCTCCCACAAAGGGAAATGTGATTTTGTTGTTGTTTTCTTGGTTTTTGCTGCCTTGGTCCCCTTTTGGATTTTGGGAAGATGAGATCTTGCCTCCCACGGGGTTTCTATCCATCACTTAAACAGATTTCAGATTTTACTTGCTTCTTGAATGAGGTGATGTAATATGCTGTCATTCAGGATCCTGTTCTTCCTGACCTGTTCAATACAGGTAGTCCTTGGCTTACAACAGTTCATTGAGTGACCACTCAAAGTTCCAATGACTTCTGTTCTGACCATTTTTCACAGTTACAACCATTGCAGCATCCTCACGACCATTATTCAGATGTTTGCCAACCGACTCGTATTTATGGTGGTGTCAACTCATAAAATATTTCTATTTTTAGAGTTGCCAACAGAAAGGGAGGGGGGAAGGGGTTTGAAAGAGCAGGACGGCAGCTTGGAAATCAAAAGTGCATTCCATACATAATTTTCAAAGATAGTAACCAGGTGACTGAAGTTTCTTCCACACAAAATTCTAACAGGAGAGCATAATTGATGACTCTTGGCTATGGATGTGTCCCATTGGAGAATATGAATTACGATACACCCAGGGGGTGGGCGGAAAAACCAGGGTGAAGGGTGACAATGAATGATGCGTCTCAGAGTCAGCTACACCCAGGCAATGCCGGCATGTTTACTCCCAATAAATCTTCTTTTAAGTTTTTGAAGTTTGGCTCGAGACTCATGATTTAATTGGGGTGACTGCCGGAATCCTGACAGATGGTTGGAATTCTGACAGAATCCTGACAGACATTTGCCCTGTCCTGGGATCATGTGATTCTCTTTGACACCTTCTGAAAAGCCAAGTCCATGAAGAAGCCAGATTCACTTAACAACCGTGCCGATAACTTAACAACCAAAAACCATCTCCTTGTTTTCAAAAGACTTTTGCGAAATGTACTGAAAAACCGGTACCCATCTTGAAGACTTAGCTTCTAGCTGAAGAAAAATATAAATCTAAGAAGTAAAGCATCAACTACCAAACGATGCCTTTTTGCAAACAGCTCACCTCATAAATGCATAGGAGTTTTTCAGAAAGAGAAAACAAGGAATGTGGCGTGTACGCAGAAGGGACTAGTGCCTCCATCCCTAAGTGAAAAGATTTAATTAAATTTCCAACAAAATAATTAGTGTGCTTATCTCAAAAGGCTGCCTCCAATCAATGCAGTCTGGGGGATGGAATGAGAGTTCACCCTGTCATCAAAGATCAAAGCTATGAAAGATGGAAAAAAACGAGGTCGAGAAATGAAACTTCTGTCAACTGTTGGAAAAAGCCAATGGAAGCTTTGGTGATTTTTCTGCCTTGTGGACCCCGTCTACCAATGAATTTGACACTGAAAAGCTCCCAGGGGAGGTTTTAAAGCAGTAACTTTACATTCTCATTAATATCCTAGCATAGGACCAGTCATCTTTTCTCCAAATTATAAACCATCAGGGAAAAGGAGAAGAAAGGAGAAACAAAATTGGAATCTTTGGTGGTTCATTTAAGCCTTGACATAATGTCACTCTCTATACATATCTGACTCTCTTTCTTCTCGTCTTTGATTGAAGCAGAGTCGAAGGCAAGACTTCTACAATTTTTGCCCAAACCTAATTCTGTGCAAGTGTTGAAATAGGGCAGGACTTGTTGAGATGAAGAAAGGACAGTTGAAAAGGGAGAAGAGGAAAATGTTTATAGTTCACATGGATAAAAGGAAATATATTTTTAAGGGATGGCAGGTCAGGTGTTTTCTTCTGTTGAAGTGTTTGTCTACAGGGCAAAACAGGAGAAAACCCTAGCTTGCACAAATGTTTTTTTAATTATTTAACACCATTTAATTATTCCATTTTTAATTGTACCCAATGACTGTGTGGTGAGCTTTACACCCCAGGGGTTTACAGAGTTGTTTGTATGCATGGATTTCTACACACAATGCACTAACTTGGACTAGAATGAGGTGGGGTAGTTTATGGTTCAGCCCATTGTGGAAATCTAGGCTTCAGGTTAGCAGTGGGTCATGTGAAACAAGCCAACAACCAGCCATGACTCAATACCGAAGGCGCACAGAGGAACGCTGTTACCTTCCCACCAAAGTGGTCCTATTTTTCTACTTGCATTTTTTACGTGCTTTCCAACGGCTAGGTTGGCAGAAGCTGGGACAAGTCATGGGAGCTCACTCTGTTACGCGGTGCTAGGGATTCGAACCGCCAAACTGCTGACCTTTCTGATTGACAAGCTCAGCTCTTAGCCACTGAGCCACCACATCCCTTTGGTTTGCTTAATGAGTACTGAAAAGGTCATAAAATTGGGCCGATCGTGTGACTGACCTGCTTTACAACTGTAATCGTTGACAACCAGGATGGACAGGCTCCATTATGGTCATGACTTGACCTGTATGTATGAATTGAGAAGTCAGAACAAAACAGAAGTCTAGCCCAAGGATCTCCAAACTTGGCAACTTTAAGACTTGTGGACTTCAACTCCCAGAATTCTTCAGCCAGACTGGCTGAGGAATTCTGGGAGTTGAAGTCCTCAAGTCTTACAGTTGCCAAATATGGAGGGTCTATTCAAACCAGTTCACGCCTGTCTTTCACTTTCCTCCCCTTTTGATTGCAATTAGCATCCCAAACATATAGAGTGTTATTTTGAAGAGCAAAGGAAACTCTACAGAAGGAGGGAGGGCCGGGGATGGATTGGCTTTTTTGCTTCCCAGATCGTGTTAGCAGATACATAAATATGTGCTATTTTGCATATCTATAAATTGCAACACTTGTTAAGTGTCTTCTGGGCTCTGGTTCAAACTGTTTCCTTGAGCAATCAGCCAGAGAGTGGAGACAACTGTGAATTATTACTCTCCAAGGACAGAAGAAAGGGCTTGAGCCAAAGTGAGAAGCTGGGTTGGCACGAAGGAAGCTTCCATTACACAAGTCACTCATTTCTGCATTCACACGGCACAGGGGATCATGAATTCAATCCAACGTTTCCCCTTTTCCTCCCTTCTCCCTTTTTTGGACACCACTGCCACTGGCAGAGGTCCTAGCTTCCCCACTAAGATGAGAACTAACCCAGTTCTTAATGAAGAATGGTTGCAGGAATTGGGCATGGCTAGTCTATGGAAGAAAAGGACCAGGGGAGATAGGATAGCAGTCTTCCAATATTTAAGGGGCTGCCACAGACAGGAGGGGGGGTCAAGATATTCTCCAAAGCACCTGAAGGCCAGACAAGGCATAACGGATGGAAACTGATGAAGGCGAGATTCAACCTGGAAATAAGGAGAAACTTTCTGACAGAACAATCAACCAATGGAACAGCTTGTCCTCAAAAGTTATGGGAGCATCATCACTTGAGACTTCAAGAAGAGTTGGACTGCCATTTGTCAGAAATGTGTTGGTAGGGTCTCCTGCTTAGGCCGGCGGGAGGGTTGGACTAGATGACTTACAAGGTCCTTCCCAACTCTGTTTATCTGTAGAATAATCATTCCCTGAGTTCACACAATTGATTGAACCACAATTGAACCAGCCGGTTGAGTTTGCCCAACATGCCAGCCACTGAACGTCAGAGTGGGAATGTGAACCCAGTTTTGTATGATGTGTTGTTTGTATGATGTCTCACACTCAGTTGTGCACCAGCCAGAGGGGGAAATGTGTGTCAGAGAGAATGATAACGAATCAAGTTATTATAAAAGAAGGGCTAAGACACGGGAGCCCCAAATATTCAGACCAATTCTTTCCAGGAAACTGCCAAGAAAAATAAACTTTTTGGTAAAATAGAGAGACCGCAATTCAGCAATGAAAGGAGAAGTGCCTCTCCTTTGGCTGAGCAGCAAAGATTTGAACAATTACATTAATTAAGGAAATTATGCCAATGCTCTGTGTCAAAGTAACCCCAGGAAATGGCAAATGGAAGAAAAAAATTCTCACCTTCCCCTCTTCAGTCCTAAAGATTATGCCTTTGTTTGCATTTCTTTAATTCGCGGAGTCAAGCCATAAGGCTGTCACAGTCTCTTTCTTCTTTATTTACTCTTATTTGCAGCAGTAATTGTTTGGAAGTCTCATTAAAAATTGAATCCAAATGCTCTTGAAAGTAGGAAGAGCTTAAGTGCTTGATTTCTACACAGCCCGCAGTTTATGCTGTTGTGTTTTGTGTTTCTGTTTAATTCTGCTTCTTTGGGCTGCGATCTTCAGGGGATAAAAGAGCCCTTGTTAAATTGTGATTTGTTGAAAGGGGGTTTATTGAGCAGAGGCACACCTGCCTGGGTCCCACATGGCACGCTAACCAGAGTAATAGATTTGGAAGGGACCCTAGAGGTCTTCTAGTCCAACCCCCTGCATACCAGAGTAGAAGTTTGAGAGTTCCTCTCACACAAGCAAGGTGAAAAAGATATCCACGTATTCATAACTATGTTTTTACTTATACCTATTATCTTGTAAGCCATTGACAAACCAAATAAAATAAATAAAAAATAAATAAAGGGTACCTGCAGAATATTTGTGGCTCAAGGTCGAACTCTCTGAGGACCAAGGACCCCATAGTACTAAAACTGAGCCTATTAACCCTAATCATCCTCTGTTAATGAACCCATAATCCCTTGCGGGGTGGAGTTTGAATGGAGCTGAGTGTTTACTGGCCGGATGCCCTTCCTGTTGCCAATGAGGAGTTTTTTTTCCCAGCAGATATATATTCCAGCTGATTGTGAGGTGAGACCTTCACCTCTAGGCCACCGCACCACTGCCCAATACTCACCTCAATGGTGAGTCTCCCATTGAGCTCCGTTCTCCTGTGCAGGGCAGCCAAAGAAGACCCAGCCAATCAGCTGGGACTCGATGGGAGGCGGATAATAGGTGGGGGCGGGGCCAGTCAGAGGTGGGATTGGCCGGTTCTCCGAACTACTCAAAATTTCCGCTCCCGGTTCTCCAGAACTTGGTCAGAACCTGCTGAATCCCCACCTCTGATCAGGATTCCTCCCTGATTCCAGCCACAGAGATCGCGAATGAATCAAACACAGACTTTTCCGAACCACCTGTTTATTTGTAATAACTTCACCCGCGGCTGGGTTTTCACCGGGTCTAGAAGCGCGGGCTTCTTACAAACTGTGGTTTATTTATGAGAGCAGTGTTTGTTTTCCTTTTTATTTTATTTTATTTATTTATTTATTTTTTAAGGGTGAGGCAGAAATTGCACCGAATGCACAAAAACAAACAAACAAATGAAAACAAACGAAAGCCAAGAAGGCATTAATTCGGTGCTTGACATGAGCCTGTTTGTCTTCACAAAGGCTCGTTTCTTTGATTCAGTCTAGAGGGAGACTGAAGTGGGGGAGGGGGGAGTCAAGGGAGGCCCAGGTAAGAATTCATTAGTGTAGTTTCCACTCGGCTCTTCTAGCAGGAGCTGCGCAGGTGGTTGCGGCACCTGAACGGAAGATGCTTTCCGACATCACTGGAGGAGAAACGCCGGAAGGCAAAGACGTGTTTGACAAGAATAGCTTCTGGCTAAGTCCCTGCTTTTCTTCCCTTTCCTTTCCTTTTTTGGAACCCACACCTCGTTTCAGATTGTTGTTGTTTTTTTCCCCATCGTTGTTGCTGTGTAACATGTAGGTAAGGTTTTGATTAGAGGTGGTTCAGCAGAGGAACATGAGGGGGAGTAGAAGAGGGCAAGAATGATCAGTGTGAAGCTGCTCTTTGCTAACCCCTCTCTTCTCCTCTCCCCCTCTTTCCCTCCCCCTCCCCCGTCCCATCCCCTCCCTTTCTTTTTCCCATTCATACTCTCCTCTCTCCTCCTTCTTCTTGTCTCCTCTCCCTCTCCCATCTCTTCTCTTCTTTTCCATTCATTCTCTCCCCTCCCCTTCCCTCTCTTCTCTTCTTTTCCATTCATTCTCTCCCCTCCCCTTCCCTCTCTTCTCTTCTTTTCCATTCATTCTCTCCCCTCCCCTCTCTTCCCCTCCCCCTCTTCTCTCTTCTTTTCCATTCATTCTCTCCTCTCCCCTCTCTTCCCCTCCCTGCTTCTCTCTTCTTTTCCATTCATTCTCTCCCCTCCCTTCCCTCTTCTCTCTCTTCTTTTCCATTCATTCTCTCCTCTCCCCTCCCCTTCCCTCTCTTCTCTTCTTTTCCTTCCATTCATTCTCTCTCTCCCCTCTCTCCTTCCTCCTTCCCTCTCTTCTTTTCTTTTCCATTCATTCTCTCCTCTCCCCTCTCTTCCCCTCCCCTCTTCTCTCTTTCTTTTCCATTCATCTCCTCTCCCTTTCCTTCTTGTCTCCTCTCCTCTCCCCTCCCCTCTCTTTTTCATTCACTCTCCCCTCCCCCCTCTTTCCTTCTTTTTCCATTTATTCTCTCCTCCTCCCCTCCTCCCTCCTTTTCATTCTTTTCCATTCTCCCTTCTCCCTCCTCCTGTTTCCTCTCCTTTTCCATTCTCTCTCTCCTCTTCCCTCCCTTCCTCAAAGTAAGCGAGAACTGCAGCAAAAAAAAAAAAATACCTTGTGAATATATTTTTAAAGCAAATCCTCTTCTAATACGTTGAACCAGAACTAGTTAGATGGAAGTTGGTGGACCACTTCTCTACCTGAAAGCTTGAAAGCTTCTTCCCTGGGACAACTTGCAAGGTTTTGGCTGCTAGGAGATTCCCTAATTTGTACAATGCTGGCTACCGATGCTGGGATGGAAGGAAAGAAGAATCCTTGCTAAGGGTCAGCCAAAAAAATTTTCAGTCACTGTGGTAACCTGCTTTTCTCCTCCACACTTTAGTTTGCATTTGTTCCGAAAGGCAAGAGAGTGTATGAAAATTTCTAACAAGGTCCAAGGGAGATATGCAAATCAATATCTGCCAGGCTGATAACATTGCTATTAATTATCCTGAAGGTCTGGTCTGGCTTTGGTGAATGAGCAGCAAAAAGGATCCTTGGCCCCTTGGGAGTCTGACTCATGCGCTAAGGCTCTTAATAAAATTAACTGGAATTAATTTAGCGGTCCCACTGTCACTCTGTAAATTGTAATCCCGTATCATAAAAGCATCAGACAGAGTTTGCAATACAAGCTGTTCGCAGGAGAAACCCTGGTTCTAAATTCATACGTAACTCAAGCTCCCTTCTGTCCTGTCCAGGCTTGATTAAATCATTATTAATAAATTGTAGGCCTCCTCTTTGACCCATCCTAAGGGCTGTAAATCAAGGATGGAAATTTTCACGAGGACATTACAGAGGTTTTCTCCTTGGCATTGCTAACAGGGCTGGTAAAAAGCGCTTTATGGGCCTCTCAAGAGTTCTTCAAGGATTAAGCTAAGCATTCTGTGGTTTGTTGGGTTTGGCATGGCATAGAATAGAATAACAGAGTTGGAAGGGACCTTGGAGGTCTTCTAGTCCAACCCCCTGCCTAGGCAGGAAACCACTTCAGACCAATGGTTGTCCAATCTCTTCTTAAAAACTTCCAGCATTGGAGGATTTACAACTTCTGAAGGGCAAGTTGTTCCACTGATTAATTGTTCTGACTGTCAGGAAATGTCTCCTTAGTTCTAGGTTGCTTCTCTCCTTGATTAGTTTCCATCCGTTGCTTCTTGTCCTGCCTTCAGGTGCTTTGGGGAATAGTTTGACTCCCTCTTCTTTGTGGTAGCCCCTGAGATATTTCAATGCTGCTATCCTGTCTCCCCTAGTCCTTCTTTTCATCAAACTAGACATATCCAGCAACTGTTCTTCATATGTTTTAGTCTTCAGTCCCCTAATCATCCTGGTTGCTCTTCTCTGCACTCTTTCTAGAGTCTCAACGTCTTTTTTACATCGTGGCAACCAAAACTGAATGCAGAATTCCAAGTGTGGCCTTACCGAGGCCTTATAAAGTGGTACTAACACTTCACGTGATCTTGATTCTATCCCTCTGTTTATGCAGCCTGGACCTTTGTGTTCTTTCTTTTATCCAATTTGCAAAATTCCAAGATGGAGGTTTAATTTGGAAAAGCAAATGTTACACTCTTTGTGTGCCATTTGAACAACCACTAAACAGTTGTAAGTCGAGGACTTTCTGTCAGACTGTGCTGTTGTGCTGTTGCTAAAAATCATCTCTCTCTGGAGAAGTTCATGACTGGCCTATCACATTCAAGTTCATATTAAAAGTAAACTAGGTGACATCCCGGATGCTAGTTCTGTTTTTCCTTTCTGGTGGGTTCACATGCAAACTTCTCGTTGAAAAAAAGGAGAATCCAGCTACTCCACCAATAACGAGTGGCAGTAGAGATGAATGGAGAAATGATATTGTTGTGAATGTCAAATGCTACCTGTGGACTATAAGCTCCTTCTCCTTCAGTGCACAGAAGCATGGATTTTACTAGCTATGGGAAATGAAACATTGAAAGCAGCTCAGTATCTCTTTATTAAGTTATCGCCCTGCCCATCTCGCTCTCAATGGAAGTTGAAGAGGAATTTTTATTGTGCTGCGCATGGAAGCAGTCAGCTGTGTATGCTTGGCCTGCCTCAGCTGGTGAGCTATTGATGTTTTGCTGCATTTAATTATGATCAATGAACTCATGCGCAAACAAAGAATCTGAAACAGTCAAGCATTGAGGCAATACACTTGGGGTGGCAAATGGGAAGAGTAGGGCTGAAGAACAAATTGATTGTAGTTTTAATACACATTCAACCAAAACAGGTCAAGGCGTAGCAGGCACATTCCCAGAAGATGTTAAACATGGCTAGCATTGATCCTGGTAAGGTTTCAGAAAAGCTTACGCTACGTTTCCCGTCTTCTTTTAGAGTGAGAGGTGTTGTCAAGCATTAATTTGAGATGATCAAGCATGGCTGCTATGAAGGATGGCTTTTCCTATGTTATGGAGTGTGGTTCAACCATAAATGGTGCCTGAAAACATCAGAGCTTTGGGGAACTCAGGAAGGAGAAGGAGAAGGAGGAGGAGGAGGAGGAGAAGGAGGAGAAGGAGAAAGAGAAAGAGAAAGAGAAGGAGAAGGAGAAGGAGAAGGAGGAGAAGGAGAAGGAGAAGGAGAAGGAGAAGGAGAAGGAGAAGGTATGTTGGATATGTTCACTGCCTTGAGTTATTTGTAAAAATAAAAGGATACAACAGCAATCAATCAATCAATCAATCAAAATTGTGATGAATCCCCTAGACATGGGATCTGAACTTCTAATCAATGGAAGAACATTTTTACATTCCGAATTGGCAGGGGACTAGGCTTGGTGCTACGTTTTGGGAGAGAAGAAGACTTTTCCCCCTCCTTCTTATGGCAACTCAGAAACAGGCATAGGAATGATTTATGAGTTGACATTCAGCTCCCCTCACTTCTTGAAAGCAACCTGTGCAAAGCAAAAACAAGTTGAATGCAGGTATAGAATTTAAGGTTGCAACACACCCACCCCAGGCATGGAATCTTGCTATAAGGCGATCGGCCTGGACGTTCCTACTCTTTACCCAAGATGCCTCTGATAAGGGGTAGCCCTTCCACTTGATTAAGTATTGGAGTTGTCTCCTGAGCCACCTCAAATTGAGGATTCACTGCACCTCATAATGGGTTTGGCCTCCTATGACCATGGGATCTGGGGTCTCACAAGGTAGAGGCCTCTGGGTCAATCCGACCATGGGTAAACCCACGGGATTATGGTGGTCCCATTGAATCACATTCCTTGACTAGATTTCACACAGGGTCATACGTTGAGGGCTACCATGTAGAGAGATTGAGGTGATTGTATATACCTGTGTGTCTTCCCTCTGCTATTCGGCAAGACCGGATCAAGACAAGCATCTTGAGGAACGCCAAAAAGAGGGGAGCTCCTCCCACCCACCCACCCCTGCCCCTCACTCAAGGGGCCCTTGCCAATCAACGTGACCTTGTCATTCCATCCTGGACGTCAACCTGCCAGCAAGGAGGGAGACATGACAGATGGAAATCAAACGGCTGTCGATACAGCTCTTTCCCCTTCATCGCTTGATTGTTTGGGGAATTGGGAGAGTCATAAATAAAGGTCAGAGATTAAATTTCTCCGAGTGGAGACAAATGAGTTCTTTTAGCAACCTCCTGAAGTGAGAAATGGCAAGGTGGCCAGGCGGTGAGGCTGGTGGTAATTGGAGGGCGGAGAAGTAGCTCAGGTGATGAACTGCTGTAAGGTAGACAAGTCCTTAAAGAGAGTTACTCTTCAAAAGAATCGCTGGAAGAAACCCAGAAGAGCAGTTATTTATCTGTGTGCTGTTTTGCATTTTCCCCTGTGCTGCTCTCTCCAGGCACTCTACCAAGAAAATCCAATCCTTAATGAAATCCTTGGGAAACGAGGCTCAAATCCTTGAAGAAAAACACTAAAGTAGGAATAAAACAACCCCTGAAAGCTTGGGCCCTGATTCCCCCCCCCCCCTTTACAATTATTTTATCAGGGAAGAATAACAGATAAAGAAGAAGAGGGTTTGCGGGTGGTGGGGTTGAAATAGCTTTATCTTCTAGAACTGATGGAGTTATGGATCTTACTGTGGGATCTTCAGTTCTGATATTTATGATCCTCACCTTCTCAGCAACTCCTATGCCATTCTGGACTTTCTTGATGGAGCACGTATATGTGATTATAGGGAGAATAATAGAATAACAGAACAAAATAATAGAGTTGGAAGGGATGCCAAAGGTCCTTATATATATATAGTATACTGTATATAAATAAAAATAATATCTCTCTCTCTCCCATCCATCATCTACCTACCTACCTACCTACCTATCATCTATCATCTATCTAGATCTATTTATCTCTCTATCATCTATCTTTATGTATCTATCATCTATCTATCTATCATCTATATCTATCATCTATCTTATCTATCTATATATATCATCTATCTATATCTATCCATCTATCATCTCTCTCTCTCTGTGCGTCTAAATCTCTATCTCTTTATTTCTGTTTCTATCTGTATCATCTCTATCTCTGTTTCTCTCTATCTGTATCATCTCTATCTCTCTATGTGCAACTGTATCACTCTGTGTGTGTGTGTGTGTGTGTCTGTCTCTCTGTCTCTCTTTCACCAATATATATTCTTATATCTATCTATATCTATCTATCTATTTATCTAATCATTCATCAATATCTATCATCTCTATGTATTCTATCTATCTATCTATCTATCTATCTATCTATCTATCTATCTATCTATCTATCTATCTATCTATCTATCTATCTATCTTTTATCTATCTGTATCTATCATCTATGTATTATTGGATCTATCTATCTATCTATCTATCTATCTATCTATCTATCTATCTATCTATCACCTCTTCCTCCCTCTCTCTTTCTCTCCAAAATTCTAGAAGCTGGCCACCTCCAGCATCCACTTACTTGTTTTTTTAATCTGTTGTCATTTCAAAAACTTCAGCAAAACTTTGTTTGCTTCCTCAAGTCATCTTTGTTCTTTCTGTTTTTTATCCTTTTGGAAGCTTCTTCCACCTCTTGCTGAGTTCTTTTCTGGCAGCAGCTGAACCACGAAGGAAGCCAACCCCTGCCTCGGCCTTGAAGAACTCTTGACGCCTCCAAATTATGGCTTCCTAAAGCGCCCCACACCCAACCATTTCTAAAGGCAGCTTGCCTTCCTGGGGCCTTGATGGCACCTTATCCCCTGACACTGCCAGGCAACTGACAGCTTTCCCACTGGGCTGTTACTTTCCAAAGGTGGTGGGGCTGCCAGTTCTGGTTGTCACTCAGTCCCCAAGAACAGCAGGGATCGCCTCCGATGAGCAGAAAAACAGATGAGCAATTTAATCTCTTAATATACTTATAGGCGGGGGCTGTCTCTTTAACGGCTGGAGGACTGCAAGATGGCAACAACTTTAGTCCTTGGAATGGTTGCAGCTAATAGTTGTGTTCAAACCTGCTCTTTAAAAGAAAGAGGGGGTGTTTCTTCCCTTCCATCCTTGATGGGGAAGGGGGAAAAAGTTTGTTTTTATTTATTTATCGAATTTATGTAGCTGTTGCCATTTCACGCTTGCAACTCTGGGCACTGCACCCAATTAAAACGCAAAGCTAAACAATCCTCCTAATTAAAACCAAGCCATTAAAATACAGTAAAAACAGTTTTAAAAACTATAATTGCAAGAAGAAGAAAAAGACAGGGGTGAGGGCATGCTAAATGTACATACCAGGCAACTCTTTGACTGTTGAGAGAATAACTTTTGCTGTTTTTCCAAAAATTCTGCTCAGGATGCATTAGATTTCTGCATTTTTTTTCCGGAGGGGAACAAGGTTTTTGGAGCAGGTTTTTTTTTTTTTTGGAGGGGGGTGGGTGTGTTTAAAATTTTTCTTATTATAGCCCCAAAGCTGGAGAGGTCATTTTTTTAAGTTGGTCTTACTATCTTGTCTGGAAAAAAATAAAATAAAAATAAAAGGTCAGGGAAAATTTTCCCTTTGGAGAAATGATCCTACATATTTTCATAAGTGGAATATTCAAATCCAGCAAAGAAACATGAAAAGTTCACTCCTGAAATACCACAATGTACAAAATCTTGTAAGGTTGGCCTTTGTATCATCCCCATAGCAACCTCTCTAGACAGATGTTAGTTACATGCCTCTTTTTAAAATAATAATAATAATAATAATAGCGTTCCTCCCTTCTCTCACAACACAACACAACACAATGAAGGGCTTTTCCTGAATTTCAAGTGATTTTGGAAATAACTTTCCAAGGGTTGGCTCTAAATTAGCCTATACATCATGCTATTGGCAGCTTCTCCCATGGTCTTCACCGGATCGATTTGGGTGCAGCGTGTTGGAAATGTTTTGTAGCTAATTAGTCAGAACAAGCTTAGGTGGATAAGACAAAATGTGGAAACAAAGGCTGAAAAAGCCCGCAGAAGTATTCTGCTATAAACGGCTACATGGGATCACAACTCCTATCATTCCCTGCTGGCGTGAGCTGTAGCAAGCAGATGATGGATGTGGTGTGCAACTACCCAGGTGGTTAACAGTACCCATCCTTCTCTGACACCTTGCCCAGAGACCGAAGAGGAAGCTTGGACATTTTGTGAGGAAAAAGAAGCTATTCTGAGAAATATGGATTATTCCTATTGTGTTTATTATGAATATGGATAATTGTACTTGAATGGTTAAATCCTTGTTAGGAGTTCTTAATTTATTGTTAGGTAATGAGACTAGGAAAAGCTGCCATTCTGGGAATGGAATGTTCTGGAAATGGTTGGAATGTTCCAGAAGAAGAAACAGAATGTTCTGGAATATTCCAGCATGTTCCGTTTCTCCTTCTTGGGACAGCCCAATGCTTTTCTAGAAATTAACTTTTCCAGGCCAGATGCAGTTTGTGATCTTCAGGCTATTCTATCCTTCCTTACTCAAACTTGTAATTGCTTGTGTTTTTGACTGCACGGGACATCCTCAACTTATAATCAGTAACTTAATGACCATTCAAACTTACAACAGACTTCCCAACCCAGTTCTGTATTGGTAGAAGTGTTTTTGGTGGTTCCTTGATTAGGCTGTTGTCTAATACTTGATTGCGAGGGGTCCTTGAGGGGTCCTGGAGCTTGCTTGTTTTCTTGCAGGCATTTCGTTACCCTAACCAGGTAACATCATCAGTGCTAGTCAATGTTTGACTGTTCATCTGAATTGGTAGTTTATCGATTGGGGTATATTTTATTTCTTGAAAGGATTTCTTGCTGTCAGCCTTGGAAGCCATATTTTACTTGGAAGCTTTGAGGCCACATTTAGTGCCTGGGAATTTGGGAGGGGGGATTTCACAGAGAAGTGGAAGATTAGACTCAACAAACATTCTTTCTTAGAAAGTCAAGGACATGTTGCCCTGCACCTGGAGAGGAGTGTCTGGAGGAAGGTCTCCAGTTGGGATGAAGGTTTTGATTGAGCCATGTGATGGACTGATGGACGCAGGGGGTGGATCTTTTATTTCTCTTTTGGAACAGGAAAATCCAGAACTCTCAGATTTGGGTTTTACCAATATGACAACTCTAATAAAATGGAACTTCGAGAAGATGTTTGTCTCGGAGTTTGTTGGTTTGGAGTTTGTTAGTTGGAACGCTGACATCTGCACTTAGTTTCCATAATGGGATACGGGAAGCTGCCTTTCCCCCAACTTTTGCGAGACAAGAGCTAGTTTAGAAAAAGGAAGGAGTGGATGGCAACCTTCAGACATGTTAATCCTTTTCACAAGTCTCCTTCTGTCACAGCAGCTCAATGAGAGGACACCTCTGAACGAAAAGCCCATCAAAAGGTGGGAGCAGATGTGCTCAACTTGACAAGGTGCCTGACGCCTTTCCCAGATCCAAGAAGCTGTCACTCTTTCTTTGTCAGAAGCCTGTCATGATCCAGAAGGAGACACACTTTTGACAAGTCCTTTTGCATCTCTTGAAGGATTAACTTGGTGCATCCTGCACGGAATAAGAATGAGCAACTCAATATTGATCCGTGAACAATGCGTCTTGCACAACTTCTGCAACATTTAAAGTCATGAGAATTCCCATTCCGTTCTTTGGCAGGGCAGACGGGAATAACAGGATATGTCATGCCCTTGGTAGAGTCGGACTCTGAGGGAGAGGAGGAACAGCTGAGGGGGAGTGGAGGTGTGGCTCTGGAGGTTGTGGAGGAGGTTGTGGAAGGGCAGAGGCCGGCTGGGCAGTCAGAGGAAGAACCAGGCCCATCCTCTCTTCATCTTAGAACACGCAGGGAGGGATGGAGAAGGCAACAACTTGGCTTATGAGAGAGGAAGCGGCCATGATCCTCCTCATTGGTTGCAGCTGGGGAGAATAGTATATAAGAGAGATGGTTAAAACACAGCATTGCCAGAAGCAAAGTGTGTGTTTTTTTGGGCTGAAGTTATCTTGGTTGGCGTCCTTCCAACAGACTGTGCCTTGTTATCTCCTTGAAGTTGGTAATTACTTATCCTGGTCCATTGTGGAAATTCCTTCATTGTAGTTTGTTTTAGTTTTTTATTTCACCTCTTATCTGCTCATTAAGTTCGGACTGTATTGCTTTCTTTTGAAGACTATTTTTGAATACGTTTTATCTCCAACTGAGAATGATTAAACAGTGGGGCCAAGTTGCGGGAATTAAAGGACATTTATTTATGTTTTGGATTTTGTTATGTTTGTGTTACACTCTGGGTCATCACAGAATAACAGAGTTGGAAGGGACACACAAACTGTAACTTAAAATCCAAACAAACCAAACTGAAGTAATTAGTTTGGCAGGGCAGGAGCAGGAACTTCAAACTTGAAAGCACAGCAAAACTCACAGTTGGGAAGATGCCAGGAACACAGACAAGCCATGATGATACAAGATAAAGTCACGTTTCCTCCCAACAGCTTGCTGCACGCAGCTTGCCTTTTTTATACGCTGTGTTCTCACCTGCAGCTAATGAAGGGAATCAGAGCCCTTTCCTCCCTTGTAAACCACACAACCCACATTGCTCCCTTCCCCTTTCCTCCCTGTGTACCATAGAATGAAGAGGGGGTGGGCCTGGGTCTTCCCCTGAACCCCTTCTCCCTTGTTCTACCTCTTCCCTGCTCTGCCCAGCTGTACTTTGCCCTTCCCCAGTTTCTTCCACAGCCAGTGGAGTCACACTTCCACTCCCTGTCAGCTGTTCATCTTCCTCCTCTGAGTCAGATTCCAACAGGGGCATTACAGAGCATTTGCATATTTTTGGCTGCATTTGTGTGTGTCTGTATGTGTCAACAACAACAACACACCCATATCACTGTCCCAAATGACGGGACCAGCCGCAATGGGTGAGTTGACCACAATCTCACCTAATCCAGAGCTGTCTTTAAAAAATGAGAAAGCCTTTGTTCCACATAGGTAGTCCTGAACTTACAACAGTTCATTTAGTGGCCGTTCAAAGCTACAGCAGCACTGAAAAAAGTGTCTTATGACCGCTTTTCGCACTTACGGCCATTACAACATCCCCACGGTCAGGTGATCAAAATTCGAAAGGCTTGGCCACTGACTCACATTATTGTGGTTAGCCGGCAGCGGGTGCGGATGGCTGAGGAGAGCGAGGACTCAGATGAGGGGCCAGGACCATCAGGGAGTGGACTGCTGCCTTCAGAGATTGTGGGGGCTGGCAGCAGCGATGAGGAGGTTCCCGAGGAGCCTGTGCCAAGTGCGTGTGCACACAGGATTGCTTGCAGGAAAGAGCAGCTGCAACAGCACGGGCGACTTGGGAGTTTTACAGGCAATTGTAAAATGGGGCATAGCTTGCTTAGCAGCCGTCTCGCTTAGCAATGGAAATGTTGGGTTCTACTGTGGTCGTACATCAAGGACTACCGATATTCTCAATTCACTCCATTATTCAAAATTAAATAGTCACCTTTCCTCATACATTATTTCCCCCGTCCATTATTTCAGGAGGAGGGGGGAAATGCTAAATGGTGAATTGAAATCCATATCTGGTATAAAAAATTAATGTCAGAGAAAAAGATGAGCTCCATAGACACTAAAGAGATGTGATTGCCCTGCATTAGGAGGGTTATAAATCTTCACATATTACACCACCTTTCAAATCACAGATAGGAATCCCAAATTATGCAATTAATATCCACATAAATATTACATTTTTCATTCGCGGGCTAAAACGTAGCAGGATTTGCTTGCTGAGGTGTAAGAATAAAAGAGAGAAATGGGTGGGGATGAGAGGTGGGTTAGCTTGGTGTTAAAATGGGCTTTTTAAAAGCTTGGGGAAGAAAGGGTTTTCAAGGAGAAAATGTGTGTGTGTGTGTGATGCCCCTGTTGGAGACTGACTCCGGGGGAGAGGAGGAACAGCCGACGGGGAGTGGAGGTGTGGCTCTGGAGGTTGGGGAGGAGGCTGGGGAAGGGCAGAGGCCGGCTGGGCAGTCAGAGGAAGACCTAGGCCCATTCCCTCTCCATCCCATCCCCTCTCCATCCTAAGGCACGCAGGGAGGAGAGGATAAGGGAGAGATGTGAACGGCATGGTCTACGGGGGAGGAAAGGGCCTTGATCCTCTTCACGGGCTGCAGCTGTGACAATTGGATAAGAGGATGGACCTGCGTACGGGCGAGTGCTGGAAACAAAGCATGGAAATATCTCTAGTTTATTGTTCCTCTCTGAGTTTGGCATCCTTCCCAGTGTGTGTTCTGATATCTGTGGACGTCTTCAAGCCCTTATCTTGCCTGGTTTGTGTTGTTTTTTTACTCTTTATAATTTATAGGCATTTTTAGTTTAAATGGCATTTCCTCCTTCTTGTAACTGCTCGTGTGAGAGGTTTTTTTGTCTCCAGTCAAGGATATTTGGAGCTTGGAAGCAAATGGAAGGAATAAAAGGGGATTGACCTGTTTTTTATGACTGTGTTTATTTTGTATCCCACCCTGGGTCATTGCAGAGGGAGAGGTCAAGTGCATCATCAGTCTCGAGTCTCTTTGCCCCACAAAAGATCTACATCGAGTCCACCTTGAATTCCTTTGACGCTTATCTACTACCACTTTACTTTGGCCATTAGTAGTTCAGATTCTTGTAGAACAGTTACTGAAATTGGGAATGTCTAGTTTAATGAAAATAATGGCTGGGGTGACATGATAGCAGTCTTCCAGTTTCTGAGGAGCTGCCCCAAAGAAGAGTGGGGGTCAAGCTATTCTCCAAAGCATCTGAAGGCAGGACAAGAAGCAATGGATGGAAACTATTCAAGAAGAGAAGCAACCTACAACTAAGGAGAAATTTCCTAACAATGAGTACAATTAACCAGTGGAACAAGTTGCCTCCAGAAGTTGTGGTTGCTCCATCACTGGAGGTTTGTAAGAAGAGATTAGTCAACCCTTTGTCTGAAATGGTATTTCAAGGTCTCCTGCCTGAGCAAGGGGGTTGGACTAGAAGACCTCCAAGGTCCCTTCCAACTCTCTTATTCTCTTAGAAAGCATACGCTTGCAATAAATCTCATTTGAACTACCTGGATTTTCTGATTTCCCTGGGGCTTGACACCACAATTGAGATGAGATCTCAACCCAAACTGAATGTGAGAAGGATGCCACCAGATGCAACAAGCGACACCGTGCTGCTCTCTTGGTAGAATTTCTGTTCAGCTGGCAAGTGGTTGTGATTTGCTTCAACTTTTTAGAATGCCGACTCTCTGTGTCTCGTAGGAGTTTACAGTAAAAATATAAACCCAGAGCTTTTGAAATAGCCATTAAATATTAAAACAATTATATATTGAAATCCTCAATAATTAAAACCCTGTTCAAGAAAGATGGATTATGAATGCCTTGTACGGAGCAGTGGACTCCTGGATATGCCACAGAGAAGAATGCTGCATCATTGCACAGCCTCATGGTCTTCATTCAAAGGACTTAGAGGTCTACCTGGATTTCTAGATGAACAAATTAAAATCCTATAATCAAAAAGATGTAGTAAAAGAGCAGGCACAGTTTGGGTGGGTGGAGTCAAGCAAGTAATCAGCCTAGAATTCCCGTAAGCAATGCAAGTCCACCTCATCTTGAATTCTGTGGACTCTAGTCTAGCATCAATTTAGTGCTAACCATTAGTTGACTAGATCCTTATGTTTAGGCATTAGTAATAAATCAGATTAACTGTAATTTAACTTGTGGTTCTGACCAGTGGTGGGATTCAATTTTTTTTTACTACCAGTTCTGTGGGCGTGGCCTGGTGGGCGTGGCAGAAGAAGGATACTGTAAAATCTCCAGCCAGAGGTGGTATTGGCCGGTTCTCTGAACTACTCAAAATTTCCTCTACCGGTTCTCCAGAACTGGTCAGAACCTGCTGAATACCACCTCTGGTCCTGACTCTTCACACCTGACAAAAGCTTGAATTAGAAAACTTGATTCGGGCCACAAGTCCAACCACTCGATTCATGCAGGAATCCAAATTAAAATATCAGATAACAGATAGTCAGAGTTGGAAGGGACCTTATAGGTCATCTAATCCAACCCCTCGCCCAAGCGGCAGACCCTACACCATATCCTAGTCAGAAGGCTGTCTAGTCTCCAAATGGACATATTCTGGGAGGAGACCATCTCTAGATCCTTGTTTCCATGGCTCCCTACAAGTTTGAAGAGAAGAAATCTTGATCCTTCATTTCAAATCTTTGAAAAACGCTCTCATACACTTTCCAACCTTTTCTGCTCAAGGCTAACCGTAGTCCTTCATCAGCTCCAACAGTTCTCTGATCCTCCTGAATCTTTCTTAAAAGTATACTGTCTTGGATTTGAGGTGATCCCATCTGCCTGATTCGACCAAAACCTAGATGGCATCAATTTTTGTAAAGTATCAAAATAAACAATCTGCTGAGTTTTTGAACTATATTTCAAAAACAGTCACTTTCATTTTAGTAACCCTACCATGGATGATTTGAGTATCCTTGGAGACCAGAACACTGGGAACGCTGACCTACAGCATTAGACCATTCTTGCTGTGTTTTGTTTTGTTTTGTTTTAAATCAGGTAACTAATTGTTGATGATAAATTGGTGCCCTCTGCACTACTCTGAAGTTAGGGAAGCTTCTATAGCTTCTAATTGCCAAGGTTCCGGCGATTGCCCTAATTAAATCATGAGCCTTGAGCCAAGCTTTAAAAAAATTCAAAATATTTATTAGGAGCAACATGACCAGCACTAACCCGCATGAAGCCAATTCTGGCATACGTAATTTACCTGTGACCCTCTTTCCCCCCCTCTCCACTGAATGTATCATAAATCAGATTCTCCAACAAAGCATGTTCACAGGCTGGGTGTCATCAATCACATTATCCAATGAAAGATTTTTGGGGGCAGAAGATCCGGTAGCCTAGCTGCAATCTTTTTAAGATAAGGGTGGAATGTACTTCTGGTTTTAAACTGCTGTACTGCTCCTTCGGGTCCCTACCCCCATGGTTTATGGCAACTTGAAAACAGGTGCAGGAATGTTTTATGAGTTGACATTAATGGAGAACTTTGGAGAAGATCCTGAATCCAGTTCTTAGATCCTCCTGGTAACGGATTGTCATCTGATTACCACATCAGTTGAATTCTCATTTAGATCAGATCCGCGGACCGGGCCGAACAAGCTACTCTTTTTGGAAGCCCGAGCTTTCCGGTAGCTCACGGGCCTTTTCATCAAAAGATGGCGGCGCGCATTCGTGAGCTTTTCCGGTAAAAGCCATTTCTCCGAAAAGCTCACGGGCCGCCGCCATTTACGGCTCGTGACGCACCGAAGCACTTTTTCGCAAAAGATGGCGGCCAGTTGGCGTACCAGGGCGCGCCAGCTGATGCGGAACCGGGCCGGCGGAAAGGTTGGGGATCACTGATTTAGATGATCAACTGAAGCTCAGGTAATTTTAAGAGCAACAAATCAATAAATCAAAGGGCTTAATAATGGACACATCTGGAAGGTTGAGAGTCTGTTATCGGTTCTTTCACAAAAGGGCTACAACGGAAGATCATAGACCTGGTCAATAGGCTAACCAGCCAATCAAGACCCTCAAATCTGAGAAACTATAGGATAATTGCTCCTCTTTGGAAAACATGGATGAAACATTCCGTTCTGCCATTTTTTAATAACTGTTTTATTCAAGTCAACGTCACTGAAGCTGCGAGCAGCAGGACGATCAGACAGAAAAGGAGAGCCAGGAAGGAAATGGATGCAGGTGAAATTCCTAAGAGATCAGCTCTTCTTTGAATCCTAACCAGGCAGTTCGCCTCTCCAGAATCTAGAAGAAGACATCTGGAAATCTCCCTTAGCCCTTGAGGCAAAGGGCGGGGGAGTGTTGAAGCAGAAAGCTTGATTGTTTAACTAGCAAACTAATGAAGTTCAAAGTCATTGATTGACTTTGCCAGACTCTTTATGAATACCGGCCACACGCTTCCTGTAGGCGTGACGGGCATTGAAATCAATCTTTAGAGAATTGGGTTTTTGTGGGGGTTTTTTTTTGTTTAAGGCCCAATGTAATCTTTGCTTCAGGTTCTCCTTGCTGCTTGGAAGCTATGCAAACTCAGGGCGTGAATGACATTGTGTGCAGCTGCTCTCTCTCACTGTCCTCCTCTCTCCATCTTTAAAGAAAGAGAAGACTCTAAACTTGTTAATAAACTTCCTCCTTGAAAGGTTACTAAGTCTATGGTTTGTTAAGTATATGATATACTGTAAAGCAGAGGTGGTATATTCCGCAGGTTCTGACCCGTTCTGGAGAACCAGTAGCAGAAATTCTGAGCAGTTCGGAGAACCGGCAAATCCCACCTCTGACTGGCCCCGCCAACCCCATCTATTCTCCGCTTCCCATTGAGTCCCAGCTGATTGGCAGGGTCTCCTTTGGTTGCCCTGCACAGGAGAAGAGAGCTGGAAAGCAGGTTAGTGGGGTGGGGAGGGAATGGGGACTTTGCAGTATATCCTTCCCCTGCCACTCCCACCAAGCCACACCATGCCCACCAAGCCATGCCCACAGAACCGGTAGTAAAAATATTTGAATCCCACCACTGCTTACAACCACTCATTTTGTTGCATACAGCTCTCAGAGTGCCTGCAATGTACACCACGTAAACAAGACAAAATAAATAAACAAATAAATACAAAAAATTACGCACATACCCATGTATATTATATGATGCAGAGAAGCAGCACAGTCTAGTTCGGGTGTATACATGTCCATGGTGAGAAAAACTAATATTGCGCGTTTACCAGATGGATGGCCTATAGCCATGATGGTGAACCTACGGCACAAATGCCAGAAGTGGCACGCAGAGCCATCTTCGCCAGCACGTGAGCCGTTGCCCCAAAGCAGGTCCACTGAGCATGTGTGCATGCCGCCTGCCCACCAGCTGAGCATTGGGCAACTGCCGTGCATGTGCGGGGGGTGGGGGGCATGCGGGAGATGTACACACAAAAGTCACGGGGCGTGCAGGGAGGGTCGTGTACGCATGCGCAGGGTGCGTGGGGCCCCGTGTGCATTGCCTTATGGGTGTTGGTGCATGTTCGTGCGTGCGCACACACACTTTTGGCACACGAGGACGGAAAAGTTAGCCATCACTGGCCTATCTTATTTTGCTTTCCATTATTGGGCCATTTTTGCAGGGCTCCTGGCAATGGTGGGATTCCACATTTTTTTTTCCTACTGGTTCTATGTGAGAGCATTTTGCGCACACGAGCAACACTCAAAAACTGCCCTCTGTGTCAGCGTTAGTGAGGTGAGCTGTTTTTTTAGCTCAGCTGAGGCATGGCAATCCCCTCTCAATGCAAATCCACTCTGCCATGCAAATCAGCTGATCTAAAAACAAAAACAACAAGGGAATATAGGACAGGAAAGGGCGGGAGCCGGTGGGCAGGGCCAGTCAGAGGTGGCCGGTTCTCCAAACTACTCAAAATTTCTGCTACCGGTACGCTAGAACCGGTGCGAACCAGTTGAATACCACCTCTGGCTCCTTGTGTAATAAACAATCCTTTGAGGATGGTACAAGTGGCTAAGGGGTACGGTTGGGTGGGGCCATCCCCCAAGTGATTTGTATCTCTTGAGTTGGACTACTTTGCAAAGTTTCTGGCGAAAAGCACAGAGCCAGAAGGCCGCAGGTCAACGAAAGCCACCTCTTGCAAATGGAAAATGTTGGGCAGGGAGAGGAATGAAATTCAGTGGGAGCTCAGGAAAAAAAAAATATGTATGAAAAGGCAATTGTGGTCATCCCTGGGAGGACTTAGCTGTGATATTGCATTGTCCCCCTCTCCACTCCTCCTTCATGACAGCCAAAGCTATTTTCATTTATTTTAAACATGTTCATTTTCTTCGGCTGTTTCAATTTCCTTTTTGTCGACGGCAAGGAAGGTCCGTTTATTCTCTGCTTGGAAAGGCAGATTTGCCTTGGGGAAAAAAAAAATAAGATAAAAGTTGAATAGGTGGGGAGGAAGGCTTCAAATCCTACCAACCAATTTCTTGGTTGTTGTTGTTGTTAGTTGAGAAGTCATGACCAATCCATCGCGACCCCAAGGACAACGTTCCTCCAGGCCTTCCTGTCCTCTACCATCCTCCGGAGTCCATGGAAGCTCACGCCGACGGCTTCAGGGACTCCATCCATCCCCTTCCTCCTCTGCCGTCCCCTTCTTCTTCTTCTTTTTTGCCCTCCATCGTTCCCAGCATTCGGCTCTTCTCCAGCGAGTCCTTCCTTCTTATGAGGTGGCCAAAGTATCTTGAGTTTCCTCTCCAGGATCCGGCCTTCTAAAATTAAAAATATGAAAAAAAATAATGAAATAAATTCATTATTCAATTTCTTGGTACAAATCCCCAAACGTTTTTTTAATCTGCCACCTCCCCAATCCCGCCCAGATCTAGGTGGTCTACATTTATCCAGGTTTACACAAGCAGCCCTCTATATAAAACGTGAATTTAATCTAGTGGGACTCAAATAGCTTAAATCGATATGTGAAAGTAGCTCAGGCCCGATACGGGCCGTGGGGATGAGTTAGCTTCCTTTGAAGATGGAGAGGGAGGGCCAGAGAGCGCTGCCACCACACAGCAGTTGTGGGACTTAAACTCGGACGTTTTGTTTTTAAACCCCAAGGGCATTTCCCGTGGCTTTTGCACCCTCTGCAAATTGGCCAGTGGAAGAGGGAGGTTTGCAGTGAATGTTTCTATTCCAGTGGGATTTGAGTTGATTCGGAAGGGCTTAAGGCCACCCTCTTAATCTGGAACAACGATTGCTTTACAATTCCTTAAGACTCCCCACGTCTTTTATTGATGGAAACTATCTGGCAGTAAAGTACTACATCGCAGAACTTCGTAGGAGTACATTCTTACTTAACAGAGCGCTTCCCCACAGTCCACCCATTGATTAGGCGTCTCGTCTTTCAGGGGCTCTTTTTTTTAATAAAAAAAAAAAACTGCTGTCATCCGTACTTTGACAGTGCTTGCCATAAATTTGTGAGAGGTAATGGAGTTCTCCAGAAGCTGGCTAGAAGCAGCTTTCCCCACCCCACCCCCAGTTTTCAAGAGTCTGGATTCCAGTTGGAATCAGGTCATTCAAGAACTGGAACAGAGTAAGGCCTTGGGTGCCTTCGTCACCTCTTGGTCTGCATTCATTTTCTAGAAGGAGGAGAAGGAGAAGGGGAAGGGGAAAGGGAAGGAGGACAAGAGGGGGACAAAGAGAAGGAATTGGAGAGGCAGAGGGAAGAAAGGGAGGAGGAGAGGGAGGAGGAGGACAAGGAAAAGGAGATGAAAGACAGGGAGAAGAGAGGGAGAAGGAGAGGGATAAGGATAAGGAGAAGCAGGGGTGGGATTCTACCAGTTCGCACCTATTCGCTAGAACCGGTTGTTAACATTCTAAGCAGTTCGGAGAACCGGTTGTTAGAAGAAATTACTGGGCTAATCCTGTAAGGAAGGCAGGAAGGAAACATTCTGGTGTTGCTTACAGAAACTGCCTCTCCATTAACCCTTATTACATTCTTGGCAGGACTAGACTACCTGACTCAGGAACTTCTCTGGAGTTTTTTTCCCTCCTTTGTTGGTACTTTGCTTGTGTGGAGTGACCATTCAAAGTTACAATGGCACTGAAAAAAGTGACTTATGACCATTTTTTACGACTGTTGCAGCATCCCCACAGTCATGAGAGGCCATGCGAGGAGATGCGTGCCTCGATGTGATATTGAGTTGGCCACACCCAGCCAATAACATGACCACCAAGCCATGCCCACCTAGTCACATGACCACCAAGCCACGCCCTCCACCTAAGCCATGCCCACAGAACCGGTTGTTAAAAGTTTTGAATCCCACCTCTGAGTAGAAGGGAAAGGAGAGGGAGAAGGAGAAGAGAGGGAGAAGAAGAAGGAGAAGGGAAAGGAGAGGGAGAAGGAGAAGAGAGGGAGAAGGGAAAGGAGAGGGAGCAGGAGAAGAGAGGGAGAAGGAGAGGGAGAAGGAGGACAAAGAGAGGGAGAAGGAAAAGGAGAGGGAGAAGGAGAAGGGAGAGGGAAGACAGGGAGAAGGAAAGGGAGAAGGAGAAGGGAAAGGAGAGGGAGAAGGAGGACAAAGAGAGGGAGAAGAAGAAGGGAAAGGAGAGGGAGCAGGAGAAGAGAGGGAGAAGGAGAAGGAAAAGGAGAGGGAGAAAGAGAAGGGAGAGGGAAGACAGGGAGAAGGAGAGGGAGAAGGAGAAGGGAAAGGAGAGGGAGGAAGGAGGACAAAGAGGGGAGAAGAAGAAGGGAAAGGAGAGGGAAAAGAGAAGGGAGAGGGAAGACAGGGAGAAGGAAAGGGAGAAGGAGAAGGGAAAGGAGAGGGAGAAGGAGGACAAAGAGAGGAGAAGAAGAAGGGAAAGGAGAGGGAGCAGGAGAAGAGAGGGAGAAGGAGAAGGAAAAGGAGAGGGAGAAAGAGAAGGAGAGGGAAGACAGGGAGAAGGAGAGGGAGAAGGAGGAGAAGAAGAAGGGAAAGGAGGGGGGGAGGAGGAGAAGAGAGGGAGAAGAAGGGAAAGGAGAGGGAGGAGGAGAAGGGGAAGAAGGAGAAGGAAAGGAGAGGGAGGGAGAAGAGAGGGAGAAAGAAGGGAAAGGAGAGGGAGGAGGAGAAGAGGGGAAGAAGGAGAGGGAAAGGAGAGGGAGGAGAGAGGAGAAGGAGAAGGGAGAGGGAGAAGGAGAAGAAGGAAAAGGAGAGGGAGAAGGAGGAGAAAGAGAGGAGAAGAAGAAGGGAAAGGAGAGGGAGCAGGAGAAGAGAGGGAGAAGGAGAAGGAAAAGGAGAGGGAGAAAGAGAAGGGAGAGGGAAGACAGGGAGAAGGAGAGGGAAGGAGAGAAGAAGAAGGGAAAGGAGAGGGGGAGGAGGAGAGGGGAGAGAAGGGAAGAAGGGAGGAGAGGAGGAGGAGAAGAGGGGAAGAAGGAGAAGGAAAGGAGAGGGAGGAGAAGAGAGGAGAGAAGGAGAAGGGAGAGGGAGAAGGAGAAGAAGGAAAGGAGAGGGAGAAGGAGGAGAAAGAGAGGGAGAAGAAGAAGGGAAAGGAGGGAGCAGGAGAAGAGAGGGAGAAGGAGAAGGAAGAGGAGAGGGAGAAAGAGAAGGGAGAGGGAAGACAGGGAGAAGGAGAGGGAGAAGGAGAAGAAGAAGGGAAAGGAGAGGGAGGAGGAGGAGAAGAGAGGAGAAGAAGGGAAAGGAGAGGGAGGAGGAGAAGAGGGAAGAAGGAGAAGGAAAGGAGAGGGAGGAGAAGAGAGGGAGAAGGAGAAGGGAGAGGGAGAAGGAGAAGAAGGAAAAGGAGAGGGAGAAGGAGGAGAAAGAGAGGGAGAAGAAGAAGGGAAAGGAGAGGGAGCAGGAGAAGAGAGGGAGAAGGAGAAGGAAAGGAGAGGGAGAAAGAGAAGGGAGAGGGAAGACAGGGAGAAGGAGAGGGAGAAGGAGAAGAAGAAGGGAAAGGAGAGGGGAGGGAGGAGAAGAGAGGGAGAAGAAGGAAAGGAGAGGGAGGAGGAGAAAGAGGGAAGAGGAGAAGGGAAGGAGAGGAGAGGGAGGAGAAGAGAGGGAGAAGAAGGGAAAGGAGAGGGAGGAGGAGAAGAGGGAAGAAGGAGAAGGGAAAGGAGAGGGAGGAGAAGAGAGGGAGAAGGAGAAGGGAGAGGGAGAAGGAGAAGAAGGAAAAGGAGAGGGAGAAGGAGGAGAAAGAGAGGGAGAAGAAGAAGGGAAAGAGAGGGAGCAGGAGAAGAGAGGGAGAAGGAGAAGGAAAATGAGAGGGAGAAAGAGAAGGGAGAGGGAAGACAGGGAGAAGGAGAGGGAGAAGGAGAAGAAGAAGGAGGAAAGGAGAGGGAGGAGGAGGAGAAGAGAGGGGAGAAGAAGGGAAAGGAGAGGGAGGAGGAGAAGAGGGAAGAAGGAGAAGGAAAGGAGAGGGAGGAGAAGAGAGGGAGAAGGAGAAGGGAGAGGGAGAAGGAGAAGAAGGAAAGGAGAGGGAGAAGGAGGAGAAAGAGAGGGAGAAGAAGAAGGGAAAGGAGAGGGAGCAGGAGAAGAGAGGGAGAAGGAGAAGGAAGAGGAGGGAGAAAGAGAAGGGAGAGGGAAGACAGGGAGAAGGAGAGGGAGAAGGAGAAGAAGAAGGGAAAGGAGAGGGAGGAGGAGGAGAAGAGAGGGAGAAGAAGGGAAAGGAGAGGGAGGAGGAGAAGAGGGGAAGAAGGAGAAGGGAAAGGAGAGGGAGGAGAAGAGAGGGAGAAGGAGAAGGGAGAGGGAGAAGGAGGACAAAGAGCGGGAGAGGGAGAAGAAGGAAAAGGAGAGGGAGAAGGAGGAGAAAGAGACGTGATGTATCCCTGCTGTCTCACACTGCCTTCTTCAACCTACCCATGCTTCCTTGGAAAGTCTCCCACTAATGTATGCTTGGTTCTGGTTTGCATTTCCACCACCCACGCCCCTTCCGTTTTTTATTAGAAACAGTAGCATCGGCTGGCACTTGATCTTCTCGTTCTGCCCTTTAAGCTGCCCCAAGCCCATCAGATCTTTACAGTGTCATCACATTGTCATCCTATGATCTAATCATCCTATTTCCCCGTCCCCGCTTTCTTATAGCTTCGTCTAGACACAAATGACAAAATAACAGTGATTTGCAGAGATGGGCAACAGTGCCTCCAAACAGCAGAGGAAGAGAGAGACCGAGACGGAGAGAGGGAGGGAAGAGGGAGGGAAGAGGGAAGCGCTGAAAATCCCTATGAACCAGCAAGCTCATTATCGGCTTTGGTCAATTAAGGAGAAAGCAACTGACACTTTTCTTTTTTCTTCCGGCAAAGGCTCCAGATAAGAAACCTTGGAGAAAGTGATTTGTGGGGTGAGAGTGCTGTAGGGCAGTCACACGTGAGCAGAGAAAGAGAAAAAACTGAAGGCAGTAAGAACAAAGTCTGTCCATCAAAGCTGGAGAGCAGGCCGCCGGTAAATCAGGATTCTTGTGATGGTTTCTTGAGTGCATGAGCTGTTAGAGCAGATGCTTCGGAAGATGCCCCCTCCCCTTTGACCAGTTCTGGGGTGGTTCTTTTTCTCAGCTCTTCCCCTTCCACCAAAAACCCTTCCCTCCCTCCCTCGTTCCTTCCTTCCCTCCCTTCTTCCTTCCCTCCTTCCTTCCCTCCCTCCCTCCCCTTCCTTCCTTCCTTCCCTCCCTCCTTCCTTCCTCCCTCCCTCCTTCTTTCCTTCCCTTCTTCCTTCCTCCTCCCACCCTCTCCCTCCCTCCCTCCTTCCTTTTTCCCTCTCCTTCTTATGGGTTTTTTCCCCAAATCTCCCCCCACCGCCGCCATTGTCCTTTTCCTGTGCTGATCAGGAATGATGGGGATGCATTCGCCCTACAAAAGCTGGATATGTTTAGAATTCAGATAATTTTGCCTGTTGGGAAAGAGGAATGATGTCAGATGGTCTTCAAATGTTGCTCGATCTTCCTGGTTTCTTACTGACAATATTTCCAGAAGATGCTCCTAAACGATCCGTCTTCTCCTCACTTAAATATTTATTTATTTTATTTATTTTATTTTATTTCTTTGTCAAACATGTACAAGATAACAAGTATGGGTATCAACATAAACATGAACGAAGGGAGTAAATACAGATAAATGGGGACAGCAGGAGAGGGACGGTAGGCACACTGGTGTGCATATGCACGCCCCCTTTAAGGACCTCTTAGGAATGGCGTGAGGTCCACAGTAGACAGTTTGAGGTTGAAGCTGTGAGGGGTTGAGGCTGTAACAATGGAGTCGGCTAGGGCGTTCCAGGCATTGACCACTCCGTTGCTGAAGTCGTATTTTCTGCAATCGAGTTTGAAGCAGTTTACTTTGAGTTTGCCTTGATTGTCTGCCCGTGTATTATTGTGGTTGAAGCTGAAGAAGTTGTGTGTGTGTGTGTGTGTGCATGTGTGTGTGAGAGAGAGATTCTAGGGCACAGTGCTCATCTGTTTGTTGGCTGAGGGAGCCAGTGTTGTCTGAAGACATTTTCCATAGTCATCCTGTGGCTAGCATGGCTATATGTGGAGGTGTACGGAATTCTGTTAGCTTTCCACCAAAGTGGTACCTATTTATCTACTTGCACTTACATGCTTTCGAACTGCTAGGTGGGCAGGAGCTGGGAGCAAGGGACGGGAGCTTACCCTGGCATGAGGCACTGGGGTCTCACTCTTTCCAGCTGACAAGCTAAGCCTCTTTAACCCTTGAGCCATCGCGTCTCCTTAAAAATAAAACACCCCAAGCAAAAATCAGGATTTGAACAAGGCACAGAAATGTAGGACTCTCTATAACCTTTTGGAGCTTCGAAGCAAAGGATCCAAAGGATTGCGTCCTGAACTAAACAATTTTATCCAGGAGGATTTTGTGGTAAGTTCAGTTTGGGCAAACTGCCAGTGTGCTAGGTTTTCAAAGGCATTTGTGTGTATGTGTGATAGGACACACGAATATCTGGCATCCCGTGCAACCGACTTAAATATCTCTTGGGTACATCCACTTCCTCGAGGATGGCTGGAAATGTATTTGGACACCAGCCTGGGAATACAAAAGCTACATCTCTAAAGCCAACACAATGTGAATTCTTATCTCATTATGCACCAAATTCTGTTACTTCTCTAGTTCCAGCAAAAAGAAAAAAGGAAGGACAGCATCGGTTGCTTAGAAACCAACAGTCATGTTTTTTTCCCCAACTATATCTTGTATCATGGCCAGTTCTGATATACTATCCTTTGTCTGTGTTTCAGTCAATCAGAATAGAGTTGGAAGGGACCTTGGAGATCTTCTAGTCCAATCCCTGCTCAAGCAGGAGACCCTATACCAGGGGTCACCAGCCTTTTGGATCTCAGGGACCACCAAACTCATAATTTTAAATCCCGCGGACCAGAGACCCTGTGGAAAATCCCCAAAAAAGTCTGCAGGAAAACTCCCCACCTCATTTTCCTACCGATCGATCATTTATTTGGGATCGCAGGATACCATCTCCAGCTCCGCTCTCAGGGAGAGGGAGAGAGAGACTTTTGGCTTCGTGCAAGGAAAGCAGCAGAAGCAGCAGAAGTCTTTCTTTCTCTTCCCCAAACTCTGCCAGAAATGAGTCTCTGAGAGACTTGTTGCGCCGGCGCAGCCTCTTGGAGCAGGAGGCCTTACAGGGCCCCAAAGACTCATTTCTGGTGGAGTTCGGGGGAGAGACAGAAAGACTTTGGCTGCTTTCCTTGCGTGCAGCCAAAAGCAGAAGAAGAAAGAAGCGGAAAGAAGCAGCCCGGTGGCCAGGCCAGGTGCATGGGGGGAGTGGGGCAAGTTCCCCCCCTCCGCCCTTTCCCTCCTCCCCTCACTACCTTGTGGTGTTCGCAATGCCAGCGACACAAGCCTTGTGTTCCCACAGGGCATGTGGGCAGCGCAGCCTTGTGTTCCTGCACAGCCTGAATTAATTGCTTTGAGGGATGCTTTGGGGGTGACATTTATTTATTTATTTATTTATTTATTTATTTATTTATTTATTTATTTGATTTGCCAATTGTTTACAAGATAATAAGTATAAGTGTATACATAGTTGTGAATACATGAAATGGGTACATATAAGAAAAATAAAAGAAGAATAAGAGAAACAATAGGACAGGGACGGTAGGCACGTTGGTGCGCTTATGCACGCCCCTACAGACCTCTTAGGAAAGGGGTGAGCTCAATAGTAGACAGTCTAAGGTTAAAGTTTTTGGGGTTTGGGGAAGAAACTACAGAGTCGGGTAGAGTATTCCAAACATTGATCACTCTATTGCTGAAGTCGTATTTCCTGCAATCAAGTTTGGGTCAATTAACCTTGAGTTTGTATCGATTGTGTGCTCTTGTGTTGTTATGGTTGAAGCTGAAGTATTCATCGACAGGTAGGACATTGCAATGTATGATTTTATATACCATGCTTAAATCAGACCGAAGATGGCGTAATTCAAGGTTTTCTAGTTCTAGAATTTCAAGTCTGGTGACATTTCTCTGCAGACCACCAAAATTTTCTCATGGACCATCAGTGGTCCCCAGTACACTGGTTGGCGACCACTGCCCTATACCATTCCGGAGAAATGGCTGTCCAGTCTCTTCTTGAAAACCTCTAGTGTTGGAGCACCCATAGTTTTGGGGGGCAAGTTGTTCCACTTATTAATTATTCTTACTGTCAGGAAATGTCTCCTTAGTTCTAGGTTTCTTCTCTCCTTGATTAGTTTCCATCCGTTGCTTCTTGTCCTGCTTTCCTGGGGCTTTGGGGAATAGCTTGACTCCCTCTTCTTTGGGGCAGCCCCTGAGATACTGGAAAGCTGGTATCATATCATCGCTAGTCCTTCTTTTCATTAAACTGGACATACCTAGTTCCCTCAATCCTTCATTGTACAGTTTAGCTTATAGTCTCCTGGTCATCCTTGTTGCTCTTCTCTACACTCTTTCCAGAGATTTAGAAATTAAACATCTAAGAAATAGTATAAAAAAAAAAGAAATGCACAAATTGGGAGAAGCTCCCATCTCCTTTGTTCCTTTGCATTTTTTTCCCCAACATCCCCAAAAATCCTTTAACCAATGATGAGGAAGGATTTGAAGATTGCCTTGACTGCCGTTGACTGCCTCTCTGTCAGGCCTATCTGTTCCTAGGTGACAACACACACACACACACAAACCTTTTGTGATTAATCGACAAACATTTCTTTAGATAGTTTGGAAACTCAGCTGAGATAAATGAAAAAAAAAAAGCTGTTTTCAGCACAGTGAAGGAATGATGGATAATCGCCAAGAAAAAAAAAAAGGCACCGTTCTTGTTTGCAGTGATGACCTGGTGCACGAGGATGTCTAAGATAAGGAGCCCATTGAAGCTCAACAGAGTCCGTTCCTCCTAATTGCACAGATTAGAAACCTTGTGAGTGATTTTGCTTGCAGGAAAGCTGAACACTTTGGCCTGAAAAACAATCCATAAAAGGAACTTTTTCCATAGGTGGGAAAGAAAAGCCGGAAGGTTTGAAAGTTACAGTTGACAATCCAGATGGAATCTGGAGATGAATTAAAGGAGAAGATTGGATTGCGTCATGCAGATATCCAAATACCAGATGTTTTTCCAGTCAGAGATTCACATTGCAAACAGCCCACGTGTCAGGGTTCCAGAAAAACCCAACTCCCATTAAAAACTCTTGAGACAGGCATTTTCTCAAAGTTTCCTTTTATTAGAGTACTTATACTGGCCACATCTGGGGAAACCTAAATCGGAGAGTTCCTGGTTTGCCCTTCGTAATTCAAAAGTCAAAACCCAGCCCCTACACCCATCAATCCAACACATGGTCCAATCACCAACCATCCCAACTTGAGACATCTCTTCAACCATTCGTCCTCCAGGTGCAGGAATAACATGACCCTGACCAAAGAGAAGAATGCTATTATCTCTAACTACCAGCACTCTAAAAATCCTCCCCTCCTACTGTCCCAGGCACAGGAATGTAGCAGCGTGGAAGCTTCTGGTACTAATATAGCTTCTAAAAGCTGACACCGGGATGAGATTGGGGAAAAAATGAAGTGGACGGGTGGGTGTGGCCGGGGGTGGGTGTGGCCACCTTGATGTCACTCATCAAGCCTCTGTTTTCGGCCGTGATGGCTTCCTGCAGCCATCGGTCAGCGAAAATGGAGCCTGGGCAGGCCAAGCTCTGTTTTTGCTGGCAGAGGCGACCATGGGTCAGTTCTTCACGGTTTCCACAGAGGCCTCACAGGCCAGATTCAGAGGTGGGTATTCAGCAGGTTCTGACCCGTTCTGGAGAACCGGTAGCAGAAATTTTGAGTGGTTCAGAAAACCAGCAAATCCCACCTCTGACTGGCCCCGCCCCCATCTATTCTCCGCCTCCTGAGTCCCAGCTGATTGGCTGGCTCTTCTTTGGTTGCCCTGCACAGGAGAACGGAGCTGGAAAGCAGGTTAGTGGAGTGGGGAGGGAATGGAGATTTTGCAGTATCCTTCCCCTGCCACGCCCACCAAGCCACGCCCACCAAGCCACGCACACAGAACCGGTAGTGACAAAAAATTGAATCCCACCACCGGCCAGATCTAAGCATCCTACAGGCTGGCCCCAGCCCCCGGGCCTTGATTTTTGACACCCCTGCTATAAAGGATAACAGTGGGGTGACCATGGCAGATTTGAAGGAAGCCGTGTGAGAAAGAGGGGCATGGAGAGTAATGATCCCTAGAGTGGCCGAGAGTCGGACAGGACTGAAGATAATGACAACAATGATTTCTGGAAACCACACTCAAAGCTTTCTGAGGAAAAGGTGGTGAATATTGAGCATAGAGGATAATCAACCATTTCAATCGCTTCAGGAAGAGGAATTCTCTTCACTGTGGAGTTTACAGTTTACATTGACATACTCAACCCAAGCTAACCCACTCACAAGTTGCTTTGGCAAGAAGTGGATAGATCAGGTTGGAAAAAGGAGGAATTCTAACTCAAAATGGCATCTAGCACCAAGAGAAGCACTTTAAAAGAATTTCATGCCTGGAATTAAAGCCTCTTAATAGGTCCCTACGCTTTTATTATAAAGCAAATTGGTGTTTTTTTTAAATGAACTTATTACATAATGACTTGTAATTGCTAGTTTTCAGCTAGCCTTTAATGGTTTTTTAAAAAGAAACATCCAATTAAAAGCCAGTAAGTAATAGTTAACTACGTATTGCTTGGAATCTGTAATTAAGTATTTTTATTATTCCCTGTCATATGAATAGTTTTCAAAAATTGAATCAAAGAGGCATCGAGATGAGGCTACACAACCACCCTAAATAGGAAAGAGTGTCAAGGGATGACACACACATCTTGACAAAGTCAAGCAAATATTATGACTGACATGCCTGTGTCAGGTCTCATAATATCCTTGTTTTTAGTGCATTCCTTGTCTGTTGATACCTAAACAGTCATTTTGATGTCATGGTGGTTTGAAAGATATACCTATACTTGGATTTCAGGGAACATATTAATTGTAATAGATGTAATAATCATATCCTGCTCTAGCAATTTGAAAGCACGACGATGTAAATAGATAAATAGGTACCACTTAGATGGGAAGGTAATAGAGTTCTGTGTTTCGTTGCAGGCTCTGTGGTGTGGCATGATGTCATGCCGGCCACATGACCCTGGAAATATCTTCTGATAATGCTGGCTCCCTCAGAAACAGAGATAAGCATCATCCCCTAAAGTTGGGCGTGACTGGATAGAGGAAATTTTACCTTTACCTTTAATTACAATATAGCTATAAAAATCTATGCCTCCAAAGATCAGAATCATGCAAACCATGGTATTCCCTATGACGCTTCATGAAAGTGGAAGTTGGGCTGTTGAAAGAAGCAGGATGGGAAAAGTATGATGTCTTTGAACATTTCTGTTGGAGAAGAAGACTCCTGAGTAGAAGGCGGACAACCAAGAAAACAAATCGATGGAGCATGGAGCATGATAACTCTGAGTTCACACTAGTCCCTGTGATGTTTCTGGCAAGATTTTGGAAGTGGTTTGCTGTCACCTGCTTCCTAGGGTTGAGGGACACTGACTGGCCCAAGGTTACCCACCTGGCTTTCATGCCTAAGGCAAGACTAGAACTCACAGTTTCCTGGTGATTGGCCCAAAGTCACCCAGTCGGCTTTCGTGCTCACCGTCTCCTAGCCTGTTGACTCAACCACTGCACCAAACTGTTTCTCAAGCCCTTGCCTGTTTCAGCAAAAAATGGAAGACCAACAGGTGTGAAAGAGAGCCTTAATCTATTTCCCACGCTGGTCTCGCTGAATAGGTTTAACAGACATCCCTGGTTTGGTTTCTGATGCCAACAGATGTTCATATACATCTCCGCTCATTATTCACAATATACTTGCAGCTGTACGGAAGATCATATGGCCCTTGGAAATCTTGCTTGCAACACAAATTTCTTTGGAAATGCTAGTGTTTATTTCCACTACTATTTTTTTTCTTCAGTCTAGCTTTAATTCATCTTGGCTATTGTCTCCACGCCATGGATTCCATTGGAGTCTACTGTAATGTCCCAATTAAAGCTCAGAGACATGAGAAGAATTCCTCATTCATAAGAGCTGGCTCAGCCTACCGAAGTTGGAAAGTAAGAGAGGTCCAAACTAAAGCCATGGTTAAGGTTGGATGGGTCCCTGGCAGCTTTATTGGTTTGGTTCCTACAGTTAAGCCTGTTAAAGTGCAAATTCTTCTCCAAGATGTTAAGGTATCCCAATGGTATCCCTTTTCCTTTAAAATAATTTGTCTCTGAGATTAGGAAGGTCACAAAACGATATTTTGCTTTCCTTTTGGAGAAATTGTCGGGAATGTCACCTAATCAGAAGTAGCCAGAGTTCGTGAAGTAGAACCAGATTAAAGTTTTGGTTTTGGGATGAAGGTTTTGATAACTTTTGGGGGGAAGTTTTATAGATTTAAAGTCAATATAAGCAAGTGGTGTATAAAGGTGTATCAATCAATCCACACAAATGGTTGACTGTAAAAGTCTTCAAGAGATGGAAGGAGAGGGCATTAAAAGTGGTTTAATATCTACTGGATTGAGAAATGTTCAGTGTTTGAGATCTTTTTCTTGTTGTTGTTCTTCTTGTTGTTGTTCTTCTTGTTGTTGTTCTTCTTGTTCTTGTTCTTGTTCTTGTTCTTGTTCTTGTTCTTGTTCTTCTTGTTCTTGTTCTTCCTTCTTCTTCTTCTTCTTCTTCTTCTTCTTCTCCTTCTTCTTCTTCTTCTTCTTTCTTCTTCTTCTTCTTCTTCTTCTTCTTCTTCTTCTTCTTCTTCTTCTTCTTCTTCTTCTTCTTCTTCTCTTCTTCTTCTTTTTTACCGTACTAGGTTCTTGACACAGTTATAGCATTTCTTTGATGTTGTCTCTCCATCTTCTTCTGGGTCTGCCCCATGTTCTTTGACCGTCTCCTCTTTTTGTGTATGCCTCACATGGTATGGAATCCCACAACATCCTCTCCAGGTGAGCAAATCACTTTATTTGCTGTTTTTGTGTGATTAATTTAAAATTAGTTCTGTGCCAATACTTTCTCGTATGGTGTCCTTTCTGATTGTGTCTCTTCTGGTCACTCCAGCAGCTTTCTTTGAACATCTCCTTTCCATGGTCGCTAACTTTTGTTTAGGTTTTGCTGTAAGTGCAGAGGGTGGAGATGGATATGCTTTGGGTGAGATGCCTCATATAAACATTGTATGAGACTTCTCATACAACAGCGCATGAGATGTCTCCTATGGACAAGAAGATAGCTGAGGAAAATCAGGCAGGATTTACAGTAATCCATGGAAAGGAAAGGAAGTCATATGTGGGAATGGACATCAAAATGCAAATATATGATAGTATCATGATCTGTGTGATGTCATTTGGGGTTCTGTCAGTTATTGTTTGGGGTCCCTGCCAACAGAAGGGGCTTCTTCTCATCCTTTTCTGTTTCTTAAGCCATTTTTAGAACATCTTAGTGCAACCGCTTTATATAATCAGCCCTGTTAGCTATAAATTATCTCAACTGCACTTTGTCTTCTGTGTGTTCATTGCCTGATTGAATCCAGGAACCTGTCTCATTAATTCTGGCACTACACCGTTTTTGGCCAAAATTGTCATATATATTTAAGACCAGGGTATTTGATAGATAGCACTCAGCTATGTAAACCTGCCTACACGTTGAGAGTTTAACTGCATTTTTGATCAATTGTATCTTTCCTCCATTAATCTTCATAGAACCAACCCAAAGAAAGCCATATAATTAGTTTTGGGGGGGAGGGAGGGGGGGATATATTACTCTTCCAAGCTACAAAGTTTTCTTGGTATAACAAAAAAAAATCTTCAAACCAAAGCTCATGGGTGGAGATACGGATGAATGTGTTCAATTCCACTTATTTGTACTAAGGTGAATTCTTGAGGAAGCAGAATGACTTCAAGTGAACAGCTTCACCTGCCATTTATGAAGGGAAAATTGAGACAGGCAACAAAAAAGGTACTGGGGTGGAAGCCTCCATGTTCAAATGTTGTTTAAAAATGAACTTCAAGGGAGAAAAGTCTTCTGAACTATGAAAAGATGCCAGTATCAGCATCCAACCTTGTTCCCAGGGAGCTGCCCATGTTGTTGAATTCTGTTGATGGCATTCAATTGATTCTTGGTCTTTGAAAAGCTGTGTTAAGCTATGTTATAGGTCATTCCCCTTGTCTGGATATCTTCCTGGAAGTGGACATTGAACGGCTCTATAGCTCAGGACTCTCAATATTTTCATTTATGCACTCTACAATTTCAAAATTGAGAATTTCCCAAAACCATTACGTAGAGCAGTCATTGGCAATAAGGTGTTTTGGTCACTGTGATATGTATGTCTTGCACTCCAAACGGTACCTGCAATATCAATTATTTTTATGTCCAAGTTTCATAAGAATGCTAATGTAAGAGAAGAACAGGCAAGAACTGGAGGGCAGAGTTAAACAAGTCATAGGCTTAGAGTTGTTATGTTGCCACAACTGATCTAAGTTCAACCCCTCTTGAATTCCATTGACCCTTCTCTGGTGCCAATCTAATGCTGACTGTCAATTGACTAGATTCTTGTGTACAGGTTTGAGCAACACATCTTCTGAACTACAACTCAATGCATGGTCCTGATTCTTTGCACCTGACAGCCAGTGATTTGGCATCCTTGAGAAATTCTGGTTGAGAGTATCAACATCTTGTGCAATATTCTAAACCCAGTGCAGTTTGGACAAAGCAATCGGCAAATTTAAGTCTCAGAGCTCCTGGCAGATGAGATTGCTTGGCAAATCATAAATCAACTTCTGTCTTCAGTTGTAGATGACGCAGCTGATCATGTATTGGTTGGAGCTGGCAACCCACAAACTGCCCAGGTTTATGGGGCAACACAACCAGCCAGCATAGGATAAAACATTAACAATTAGGAGCCTGTGATTTAAGCCCATCTCCATTGGGTAAGGCAACGTGTAATTCACACCCTACCAACCTCCCCAAAACTAGCTATTTTCTAGCAAACATATGTGCTCCAAGAGTTGGAAAAATAGAAGTGGGGAGGAACATGCCATATTTATTTTATTTATTTATTTGATTTGCCAATTGTTTACAAGATAATAAGTATAAGCGTATACATAGTTGTGAATACATGAAATGGGTACATATAAGAAAAATAAAAGAATAAGAGAAACAATAGGACAGGGACGGTAGGCACGATGGTGCGCTTATGCACGCCCCCTACAGACCTCTTAGGAAAGGAGTGAGGTCAATAGTAGACAGTCTAAGGTTAAAGTTTTTGGGGTTTGGGGAAGAGACTACAGAGTCGGGTAGAGTATTCCAGACATTGACCACTCTGTTGCTGAAGTCGTATTTCCTGCAATCAAGTTTGGTGCGGTTTACTTTGAGTTTGTATCTATTGTGTGCTCTTGTGTTGTTATGGTTGAAGCTGAAGTATTCATTGACAGGTAGGACATTGCAATGTATGATTTTATATACCATGCTTAAGTCATATGTCACATGTTGCCAATTCATTCTATCCATCAGGGGTGTCCAACCTTGACAACTTTAAGACTTGTGGATTTCTACTCCCAGAATTCTCCAGCCAACATGGCTTGGAGTTGACGTTAAAGTTGCCAAGGTTGGACACCCCTGATCTACAGATGCTGTTAGACAACAGCTCCTATTATTTATCAGCATTGGTCATGCTTAGAGCTTGTAGGATCTGGAGTTAGGATCTAGATGGCTACATATGGTATTGCCCATTGTTATACCATCATATTAATTATCTCTTGATTCACACAGATTTGTCCTTGCCAGACTAGATTCTATGCAGGGAAAGTGGAAAAAATTTGTTACAACAATTTACCTTGAATTTTCAGATGGTCTACTTAATCAGGCTTTAATACAGTAGTTCCAGTGGGATACATTTGTCTTGTTGGGTTCCAAACTTCCTTTCTCTTCTTTGCAATCTTTTATAATCAACGTATGAAATGCAAACTTCCTTTTGGATTTCAGAGAATAGAAATAATTGGTTACAATAGCAAGGTCATTGTTCACTCCACTCTTAGCATTTGTTCCAAGAATCCTGCCTTGTAAACAGCAGCTTGACAGGATGACAAAGGAAAAAAATTAATGCACCTCTGCTCCTTCAAACTGGCTCAGAGAAGGCAATCAATTATAAAATCAATGCAAGTTGCCGAAACCACAGGGGGATAACCTGAATGTAGCCTTGTGGATCTTCACTGGAATCAGGACACCCTCAACATCTTGATTTCTATTCTAAGAAATAGAATACTGGAATTCTAAGAAAGAATAGAATAGAATGGAATGGAATGGAATGGAGTGGAGTGGAGTGGAGTGGAGTGGAATGGAATGGAATGGAATGGAATGGAATGGAATAGAATAGAATAGAATAGAATAGAATAGAATAGAATAGAATAGAATAATTTATTGGGCAAGTATGTTTAGTTTAGTTTAGTTTAGTTTATTGTCACTGCACTTCGTACAACGAAATCAAACGCCATCTTCAGTGCACGTCATGATCATGAAAATAAACACAAACACATATCCTCTGATGACCCAGGGTGGAATACAAAATAAACACAGTCACAAAAAACAGGTAAAGCCCCTTTTATTCCTTCACTTTGCTTCCAAGCTCCAAATATCCTTGACTGGAGACAAAAAAACCTCCCATACGAGCAGTTACAAGAAGGAGGAAATGCCGTTTAAACTAAAAATGCCTATAAATTATAAAGAGTAAAAAACAACACAAACCAGGCAAGGTAAGGGCTTGAAGACGTCCACAGATATCAGAACACACACTGGGAAGGACGTCAAACTCAGGGAGGAACAATAAACAAGAGGTATTTCCATGCTTTGTTTCCAGCACTTGCCCGTACGCACATCCATCCTCTTATCCAGTTGTCACAGCTGCAGCCCATGAAGAGGATCAAGACCCTCTCCTCCCAAGTAGACCACATCTCTCCCTTATCCTCTCCTCCCCACATGCCCTAGGATGGAGAGGGGATGGGCCTGGGTCCTCCTCTGACTGCCCAGCCAGCCTCTGCCCTTCCCCAGCCTCCTCCACAACCTCCGGAGCCACACTTCCACTACCTGTTGGCTGTTCCTCCTCTCCCTCAGAGTCAGTCTCCACCAAGGGCATGATACATCCTTCACACTCCACACATTGAATCAAAAAACCCCGACGCCACACCAACACTGCCCTGGGATAGAAGCTGTTTTTCAGCCTGTGATTGGACACACAAGGAATTTGTCTTGCAAATGCTCTCAGTATACATAAAAGAAAAGATACATTCGTCAAGAGTCTAGAATCATCAGGTACAACACTTAATAATAGTCACAGGGTACAATAAGCAATGAAATCAAACTAGGAAACAGTCAATATAAACAATAAGGATACAAGCGACAAAGTTGTAGTCATACAGTCACAAGTGGGAGGGGAGGGGAGATAAGGGGTGATGAAATAGAATACCTCAAATATTGGAATAGCGCTTTCATGTCTTCCTTAGTCCTCCAGCGATTTACTTAACAACTGTGGCAAGATCAGTGGTGAAATGCTACTTGGTTCGGCCCAGTTCAGTGGCAAAAAAGCTCCGATGACTAACTGGGAGGAGACAGAAGAGAAAAGCGCAGGAGGAGCCCTCCCACCCACCCCTGGGCTTTTCTCTTCAGTATCCTCTCCTCTGATTGGCACAGCAGAACCTCCGCTGGTGTTTGGAAAGCTTCACGTGCACTTCTTAGGTGTGCATGTGCATGGGTGAAGTGCGCGATCACCGAACCAGTAGGGAAACGGGTAGAATCCCACCACTGGGCAAGATCAGTCGTAAAATGGGGGAAATTTCACTGAACAATCATCTCACTCAGGAGCAGAAACGTTGGGCTACAAATGTTGGGGTTGCAAGGTGAGGACCACTCTTCCTGAACCAAAATATTCAGTGTATAGACTATCTGGTAAGCCCAATCATAATTAATGTGGCTTGGAGAACATAGTGTTGATATTCTTGGCGAGCCCCACTCCAGGATCCCTCTGAGTTCAGACTGAGCCAGCTTTTAACTCCTCATGTTTTGTGGCCTTTGAAACTCTTCCAAAGTAAGTACTGCTGAATTTTTTCTGTGATTTCTAACATACTTTTGATCCACAAATGTTCAGCCCAACCTCTGCCTTGTGATTAATTAAGGAAGAAGATATTTATGGAGAAAGGCATGAAGCATGCTGTTCTTGAATAGTCCACCATGGTTGAAATTTCACACCCAGTAAATCACTAATGAAAATGTCATTCCCCTGCTGAGTTTACCTGAGCCTCTATTAATCTTGCCGTTTCCATTAGAAACAGAATTACTGTCAGATTTTACAACAATAGAGGAAAAAAGCTGTGTGCATGTATACTTAAATAATTATATTGTAAGGCAAAGAAACTTTGTACATGTTTGTTGGGCTCCTTTGTGCTCTCGAGGCTTGGTTGTTTTCTTGCAGACATTTTATTACCTGACTAAGTAACATCATCAGGGTTAGAGGGGAGTGGGGAAAAACACTTCTGATTGGCAAAAGATGGGACACACCCAGTGGTAGGATTCCACATTGTTTCCTATCAGTTCTATGAGAGAGAGCGTGCAGCACTCAAAAAACGCCCTCAGCGTTAGTGAGGTGAGCTGGTTTTTAGCTCAGCTGAGGCGCGGCAATCCGCTCTGTCACACAAATGAGCTGAGCTAAAAAAAACAAGGGAATATAGGACAGAAAAGGACAGGGCCAGCCAGAGGTAGTATTTGCCGGTTCTCCAAACTACTCAAAATTTCTGCTGCTGATACACCAGAACCAGTCCGAACCAGCTGAATACCACCTCTGGACACCCCTGTTGTAGACTATTGGGAAGGAAAAGCAGACCCTGAGGTCAGCTAAGCTTTTGAGAAGGGTGAACAAGTACTTTGGGAGGTGACTCCAGATATCTGGGATATCTCTAATAAAGAGCTAGATTTGGTTCATGGCGGTAGATCTGATTAGCTGAACCGGGAAGATAGGGAACTACTGGCACATGTATTTGATGCATCCTCTCACTCCAAACTCATCATGGTATCTCCATACTCTCAAGAACAAATGTGCTCATGGCTCAAGATCAGCCATCAACAAGCACATAGAGATAAACAACATTTACATACCATTCGAAAGAGACCACCCAAAAGCCCTAAAGCCCAAAACATCTTCCCATCAATAATCAACAAAACAACAACAGCAGATATTTACACCAAGATCAATATTAGACCAACAGTCAACAAGGAAACAATACCCCAATCAAGTTACCACAAGTAAACAACAACAACCTAATCAAGGAACCACCAAAAACGTACTACCAATGCTGACAGGGTGAACTAATAGTATATAAAAAGAGAGGAAGCCTCACTTCCTTATAGCACTGATAATGTTACCTAGCTAGGTAATGAAACGTCTGCAAGAAAACAAGCTCAGAGAGCACCACAGACTCCAGAAAACATGTTATTATAATAGAGCCTCGGTGGCGCAGTGGTTAGAGTGCAGTACTGCAGGCTACTTCTGCTGCCTGCCGGCTATCTGCAATTTAGCAGTTCAAATTTCGCCAAGCTCAAGGTTGACTCATCCTTCTATCCTTCCAAGGTGGGTAAAACGAGGACCTAGATTGTTGAGGGTGATAGGCTGACTCTGTAAATCGCTTAGAGAAGCGCTATAAAAGCACTGTGAAGCGGTGTATAAGTCTAAGTACTATTGCTATTGCTATTATTATGTTCAATAGGAGGCCTGTAGCATCTCAGATACCTGTGAGCCATACTTTTAAGGAGAAAACATATTCCAGATCATAACTGAAATAAGAATCCATGCAGAAATGCGATGGGATCTTTGCCTATCAAACTGTTGACCTGGTCAACTTATCAGCCATTGCTAAAACAAAAATCTTTACTGGCAATGCTCCTTTATTAACCTGGACATCTCTCCTTGATCTACAGAGCTTTCCTGAAGGTCAAAACTTTGGGCTCAGCCTACTTGGATGGTTAAAAAACGAGGCCAGAGGCTAGATAATGTCTGAGACATTTTTGTGTGCCTAAGTCTATTTTCGGATGCTAGCCACCGAGGGGTTAAGGGAAGGAGGCAACAATAGGTGTAGAAACGTGATTTGAAATTAAGGGTTGTTAGCTACAAAAAAAAGGAACAGCCTGTTTTCTGTTTGTACTGACATGGGTCACTTCCCTGAAATGCCAATCATCTTGTTTTCGGTTCCCACCAAATGTCCCCGAATCAGGTCGGCTAACCCGTTGATGGTGTTGCTATGGAAGCAATTATAGGAAGATAGATTATAGTGTTTAGACGCATAATAAATTTCCTTCACCTGATTTATAGGCTGCATCCTTTCTTCCTGCCTCTCTCTCTCTCTTTTTCTTCTTCTTCTTCTTTTTCCCTGATTATACAATTTATAATGTTGCCATCTGGCTACCTCAAACATAAGGAGCAAGGGAAAAAACAAGATTTTTCCAAACTCAGTGCTTTCCCTGGCCCTACAGGGTGTCAAAAAAAGATTTTCCCTCCCCTCTTTCTCGAATCTTAGCAATGTTGATGTGTGTGGACTTCAACTCCCAGAATTCCCCAGCCAGCAGGCTTGGACTTCAGAGGTGGTATTCAGCAGGTTCTGACTGGTTCTGGAGAACCGGTAGTGGAAATTTTGAGTAGTTCGGAGAACCGGCCAATCCCACCTCTGACTGGTCCCGCCAACCCCATCTATTCTCTGCCTCCCAAGTCCCAGCTGATCTGCTGGGTCTCCTTTGGTTGCCCTGCACAGGAGAACTGTGATGATATTATATATTGGTCTTGAGAAAGTCATAGATGATAACAATACATAGGGTAACATAAAATAGGCGGTAAGCTGAATATGGAAATAATAGGGGATAAAGAATTGAAAATATATGTGAGGATGAAATGATTTTGATATTGAATTAATGAATTGAAATATGAAAGGGAAATTTATCTAAAGATTAGCTGAATGGATAATAATTTGAAGTGATATTAATTAAGAAAGTTGAAAGTGTAACTATGACTATGTATAAATATTGTAATCTGGAATCATGTTGTCCACATGAAGAGATGTGTAAAAAATAAAAAAACCTTGGAACAAATAAATAAATAAATAAATATGAGCCAATTGCCAAGCTTCTAAATTTTGATCACATGACCCATAGGGATGCTGCAACAGTCATACACTAAGTGTGACCAAAATTACAACTGCCTTTGTAACTTTGTCATTAAATGAAGGATTGTAAATTGAGGACTATCTATTCTATTTCTATTTTTGGTTTGTCAATTGCTTGTAAGATAGTAGGTATAAGTAAAAACATAGTTATGAATACATGGATACATATAAGAAAAATTAAAAAAAAAATAAAAGAAACAATAGGACAGGGACTGACTGGGGGTTAGACTAGAAGACCTCCAAGTTCCCTTCCCACTCTGTGGATGCTGCCACAGTCATAAGGGTGAAAAACGTTCCTAGGTCACTTCTTCCAGCACCGTTATAACTTTGAACGGTCATGAAATGAACTGTTGTAAGTGAAGGACTGCCTGTGCTTTGTTGACATCCTTTTGATCTGAGCTGTCTGAGACTTTTCCATTGAGTTCTTCTTCTTTTTTTTCCCCCTCTCTTGCCTGGTAATTTGAATGCTGCTCGATCAATTTTTATCCGTTTTTCAGATGTGGGTATTCCCTTTTGTGTCTATGCATCGCCTCTCCTTGGGCGCCCGTATTCACCTGCGGTGATTTTGTATTCCTGACCTTTCTGGAATACAACATTTGAATGGCTGCTTTTTCTTTTGTTATGTTGCTCAGATGCGATGCTCTCTTAAAAGGACTTTGTGTTGCACTCCAAGGCGCAAAACTGGATGGGGCTATTAAAAATTGCCTGCCGGACCAAACCTGGCCCCTTCAGGCACAAACTCCACCGAAGCCAAAAAAAGAACATTCAGACACAACTGATGCGCATAGGTAGCAGTGGTGGGATTCAAAAAACGTCTGTGGGCGTGGCTTGGTGGGCGTGGTGTGACTTGGTGGGTGTGGCTTGGTGGGCGTGGCAGGGGAAGGATACTGCAAAATAGCGTTCCCTCCCCACTCCTGGGGGAAGGTTATTGCAAAATCCCCTTCCCTCTCCACCCGACTAACCTGCTTTCCAGCTCCGTTCTCCTGTGCAGGGCAACCAAAGAAGACCCAGCCAATCAGCTGGGACCCAATGGGAGGCAGAGAAGAGATGGGGTTGGCAGGACCAGTCAGAGGTGGGATTTGCCAGTTCTCTGAACTCCTCAAAATTTCCGCTACTGGTTCTCCAGAACTGGTCAGAACCTGCTGAATACCCACCTCTGATAGGTAACTCTTGACTTACAACCACAATTGGGATTTCTGTGGCTCAGCGAGGAGGTTTATACATGAGGTGGTTGTTCAGCCAGTTCTGACCAGTTCTGGAGAACCAGGAGCGGAAATTTTGAGTCGTTCAGAGAACCGGCAAATCCCACCTCTGACTGACCCAGCCCCATCTAATTCTCTGCCTCCCATTGAGTCCCAGCTGATCGGCTGGGTCTTTTTTGGTTGCCCTTCACAGGAGAACGGAGCTGGAAAGTAGGTTAGTGGGGTGGGGAGGGAATGGGGATTTTGCAGTAACCTTCCCACATCCACCAAGCATGGGAAGGATACTGCAAAATCTCCATTCCCTTCCTCCCTTGGTGGGCGTGACAAGTATCCTTGCCACCCCCCAACAAGCCACACCATGCCACACTCACAAAACCGGTAGTGAAAAATTTTGAATCCAACCACTGGACTCTATGTGATATTTCTCCTTGTTTGCTCGCTGTTTCTTCAAGATACTCTCCAGTTTGTGGGGCATGTCGCATCTCTGATTCTTCTAGGCTAGTAATTGTAACATGAGGTTGAAGAAACCCAGTTTTTATAAGCAGGTTAAATTAAAAAGAAAAAAAGAAAAAAGTGTGGGGGGGGAGTATTTAGTCCCAAAGCTGATACCTTTCAGGAATTCAATGTGAATTGTTTGACGGAGGTGAAATAAAAGAGGAGGCATTGTTTTAATTAAAATGGAAATTGATCTCCTTCATAAGAAGGACTAAAAAGAAATGATATAAATGGATTTAATCAGATGGAGAAGAAGAGAAATACTAGTAATCTTGGGCTGGTCAAACTGATTTAGCTAATCCTAGCTAAAGGCGATCCAGAATTATATATATATATTTCTGGAGTGGGGCAAACGCTCTCAGCATTTTTATTTCGCTTCGGGGGGTGGGGGTGGGGGTCCTTGAAGCCTGGATGATTTTAACAAGAAGAAGGTTAATGTATACTGTTGTAGGATTTGGGATTTGTGTGTGAGTTTTTAATACGACTCAATTCCAGGCCTCATCTAAAAATGGTAGTTAAAAGGGGTGAAGAATCTTGGATGGAGGGCTCTGATTTCCAAACATTTTGTTATGAACAGACATTGGATGGCCAACTGAGTATTTACTGCCATTCCTAGTTTTGCTTTCTGATTTATGTACAGGTAGTCCTTGACTTACAATCATTAGAATAGAGTAGAGTAGAGTAGAGTAGAGTAGAGTAGAGTAGAGTAGAGTAGAACTGAATTGAATTGAATCCATTAAGAATAGAATAGAATAGAATAGAATCTATTAAGAATAGAGCAGAGTAGAGTAGAATGGAGTCTATTAAGAATAGAATAGAACAGAACAGAACAGAACAGAACAGAATAGAATAGAATAGAATAGAATAGAATAGAATAGAATAGAATAGAATAGAGTAGAGTAGAGTAGAGTAGAGTAGAGTAGAACTGAATTGAATTGAATCCATTAAGAATAGAATAGAATAGAATAGAATAGAATCTATTAAGAATAGAGTAGAGTAGAGTAGAGTAGAGTAGAGTAGAGTAGAGTAGAGTAGAATAGAATAGAATAGAATCTATTAAGAATAGAGTAGAGTAGAGTAAAGTAGAATAGAATAGAATAGAATAGAATAGAATAGAATAGAATAGAAATAGAATAGAATAGAATAGAATAGAATAGAATCTATTAGGAATAGAATAGAATAGAATAGAATCTATTAAGAATAGAGTAGAGTAGAGTAGAATGGAGTCTATTAAGAATAGAATAGAATAGAATAGAATAGAATAGAATAGAATAGAATAGAATAGAGTAGAGTAGAGTAGAGTAGAGTAGTAGAGTAGAGTAGAGTAGAGTAAGTAGAGTAGAGTAGAGTAGAGTAGAGTAGAGTAGAATCTATTAAGAATAGAATAGAGTAGAATAGAATAGAATAGAATAGAATAGAATCTATTAAGAATAGAATAGAGTAGAGTAGAGTAGAATAAATCTATAGAGAAAAGAAAAGAAGGGAAGGGAAGGGAAGGGAAGGGAAGGGAAGGGAAGAGAAGAGAAGAGAAGAGAAGAGAATAACAGAATTGGAAGGTACCTTGGAGGTCTTCTAGTCCAACCCCCTGCTTAGGCAGGAAACCCAAAGTTACAATGGCGCTGAAAAAGTGACTTACGACCGTTTTTCACACTTACCGCTGTTGCAGTTTCCCCCTGATCACGTGTTCAAAATTCTTGGCCACTGGCTCATATTTACGACCGTTGAAGTGTCCTATGGTCAAGCAATCCCCTTTTGCGACCTCCAGACAAGCAAGATTCATTTAATGGGGAAGCCAGATTCATTTAATGACCGCGTTGCTAACTTAATAGCTGCAGCGACTCACGGCACAAATGTGGCCAGGAAAGTCGTAAAATGGGGCAAAGTTCACTGAACAGCTGTCTTGCTTAACAATGGAAATTTTGGGCTCTGTTCTGGTCATAAATTGATGACTACTTGTATTTTTTTTTTGTAATAATCCTGCAATAGATGGGATAATTATGTGGGAGGTTTTTTCCTAAATGAGTAGCTCCGCCATCAAAGCTTGTAATCTCGCCTAGCATTTGAATTTCATTTAGAAAGATCAAGAGTGCATGGTCTGTTTGATTTCCGGTGTCATCCTTTTTTAAAAGAGTAGGGGAAGACATAAAGATTTTCAACTAAAAAGAAAGCCGAGCATCGATAGATCTGGCATAGATACCTGCCACTGCCCTCTGCTGATAATAGAGAGGCTTCGAGATAATGTATTAAAGATGTGGATGCATACGCCCACCTTAAAGCCTGCACATGTTTCCTCCACTTAAGACATCCTTTGACATTATAGAAAAACCAAACCTGTAAGTGAATTTCGTTCCCTTGGTTACCTACCAAGTAGTAGTAGGTAACCAAGAGTAATTAAGACTGTAGAAAAAAAAACAATGGCTACCAACCTGCCTTCCATCGAGGGCCTGTATACTGCACGAGTCAAAAAGAGGGCTGTGAAAATATTTACAGACCCCTCACATCCTGGACAGAAACTGTTTCAACTCCCACCCTCAAAACGATGCTATAGAGCCCTGCACACCAGAACAACTAGACACAAGAACAGTTTTTCCCTGAACGCCATCATGCTGCTAAACAAATAATTCCCTCAACACTGTCCAACTATTTACAAAGTCTGCACTATTATTACTATTAATCTTCTCATCACTCCTTATCACCCATCCCCTCCCACTTGTGACTGTATGACTGCAACTTTGTCGCTTGTGTCCTTACGATCTATATTGACTGCTTCCTAGTATGATTTGATTGCTTATTGTACCCTGTGACTATTATTAAGTGTTGTACCTTATGATTCTTGACTCTTGAGACAAATGTATCTTTTCTTTTATGGACACTGAGAGCATTTGCACCAAGACAAATTCCTTGTGTGTCCAATCACACTTGGCCAATAAAGAATTCTATTCTATTCCACCACACGGGACTCTCAAGTTACTTTCTTGTGTGGTTGGCAGAAATTTTGCTTCTACCTGGACCTCCTGGTGATGTGAAGGCCATAAGAAGAGTCTATATGGAGATTCTCAATCATCCAGGTCATGGTTGTCCCAAAGGTGCTTTTTGAAAGGCAGCTGGACTTTCTTATTTATTTATTTTCCTTGAAAACATTTCGCTTCTCATCCAGGACTGAAGAAGCTTGGGTGAGAAGTGAAATGTTTTCAAGGAAAATAAAACAAAACAAAAGCATTTTCCTTTTGAAAAACACCTTTAGGGCCACAAGAACAGGAGGATAGGATAGGATAGGATAGGATAGGATAGGATAGGATAGGATAGGATAGGGTAGGGTAGGGTAGGGTAGGGTAGGGTAGGGTAGGGTAGAGTAGAATCTATTAAGAATAGAATAGAGTAGAACAGAATCTGTTTAGAACAGAACAGAACAGAACAGAAGAGTTGGAAGGGACTTTGGAGGTCTTCTAGTCCAACCCTACACCCAATTCAGACAAATGGTTGTCCAATCTCTTCTTGAAAACTTCCAGTGTTGGAGCATTCACAACTTCTGGAAGCAAATTGTTCTACTGGTTAATTGTTCTGGATCTGTGGATATTTGATTTCTAATTTCCGACAAAACTCACGCAGGCCAGACAGTAAGAGCCAGTGGGCCAGATCTGGCCTGGAGTCTGTAAAATGCCTAGGTCTGCCTTAAAACTTTGCATGGCTTGAATAAGCAAGAACAGTTAACGGGCTTGCTAAATGTTTCCTGCTGACTATCTGTGTTCATTTTAAAAAGAGAGAGAGAGAGAGAGACTGGAGCTTAGTTACATAAGATGAGAGAATGCTGTGTTTCCTGTCTTTAAATATTGGGCTTGATGGAAAACAATGGGCTTCTCTTTTCTGGTGCCAGAATGGATATAATGATTGTGTAATTCACAAAATATATGAGCCATTAAAATCCCGTGACATCCCTTCTCTGTGCTAAAGACTGTAAGCGGATTAATGGGCCCAATAAATCTATTCCCATAAGGAAGACTGTAACAAACACACACACACACACACACACACACACACACACACACACACACAATAAAAAATGGGAAGAAATCACTTGGTAGGTTGACAGCAGGGGTGTTTAACATTGGCAATTTTAAGACCCGTGGACTTCAACTCCCAGAATTCCCTAGCCAGCTTTGTGCCTAAGGAAGGACTAGAACTCACGGCCTCCCAGTTTCTAACCTGGTGCCTTAATCCTTATCCCATTTCCCATTGGCTCTTCATTATTATAATTATTATTCCTGGAAGTGTTCCTGGCAAGATTTTTCAGTAACAGTTGGTCCTTTTCCTTCTTCTTCCTAGGGCTGAGAAAGAGTGACTGGCCCAAAGTCACCCAGCTGGCTTTTGTGCCCAAAGCAGGACTAGAACTCCCACTTTCTCACCTGGTGCCTAAAACATTACATGGAAGTCTAATGACTCTCTCTCTTTTTTTTTTAAGCGTAGTCCAAAGTAAAAACAGAATAGAACTAGAATGAAAAAAAAAATATGTGAACTGGATACATTTCTGTATACTTTATAGATGGCAAACAATAGAACCATATATTACATACAAAGAAAGTCACTCCACTCACCTTTTAAACATATCATTAAATCCCAGCTACACAAAAGAATATTGATTAACCTTTATAGTGCAATAGTAGAGAACCAGTTCATAAACAGAAAGTGAGCTCATCATTGATCCGAGATTGGATTTTTTTTTTCTTTTGGATTTTGGGGTGGTTTTTTTTAAAGCTTTTTTTCTTTTTTCCTGCCTCCTCCCTGTTTTTAAAATATTAATGCTCTTTAAAAAAAATAAAAAGGGGAGACAAACCAGAGTCATGTTTAATCTAATCAGACGGACGCTGTCTGGCAAGAATTGAGAAAACTGCTTAGCTCAATGTGATGTACACAATCTTAGCCTTGGAATCGGTTTTTGGGGGCGGGGAAACATCCCTTTGGATCTGGCACACAATCAAACCCACAATATTGAGGGCTGGTTTGGCTGCCAGTTATTGATCACCGAAAAAAGAAATTCTAGTCATTATTGACATGCTATTGACTCCCTGGTTTTGTACATACTTGAATTAGACGTTCTGATGTGTGTGTGGTTTTTTGTTTTTTTTTACTGTTTTAATGCTTGTTATTATTTTTAAATTATTTTTAAATGTTTTTAGAATTTTAATTGTAACATCTGCTTTAGATTTTGAGCCTCCCAGAGTTGTTTGCCGAGATGGGGGCAGGAGAGAAATCCAATACATAAATAATGAGATGGGTTGTTTTATAGATCCCTCTTTCTTTGTTCATTTTTGCCAATCTTTAACAGAATAAGAGAGTAGGAAGAGTTGGAGGTCTTCAAATCCAACCTGCTCAGGCAGGAAATCCTATACCATTCCAGACAAATGGTTTTCCAATCTCTTCTTTAAAACTTCCAGGGTTGGAGCACCCACAGCTTCTGAAGGCAAGTCGTTCCGCTGATTAATTGTTCTGTCAAGAAATTTTCCCTTAATTCTAGGTTAGTTTCCATCCATTGCTTCTTGCTTCAGGTGCTTTGGAGAATAGCTTGACTGCCTCTTCTTTGGGGCAGCCCCTCAAATATTGGATCACTCCTACTGTATCGTCCATAGTCCTTGTTTCCAATAGACTAGACATACCCAATCCTCCAACCGTTCTTCATATGTTTTAGCCTCCAATGCCCATATACTATAGTACGATGACTATTGATAATATTGTATAGTATGGTGAGTATTGATAAATGACTTTTTTGGCATGGTTGTTAAGCAAATCATTGCCACTTAAGGGAAGGAAGATAGCAATAGCCCTTAGACTTATATACCGCTTTATAGTGCTTCACAGCCCTCTCTAAGCGGATTACAGGGTCAGCCTCTTGCCCCCAACAATCTGGGTCCTCATTTTATCAACCTCGGAAGGATGGAAGGATGAGTCAACCTTGAAATCCCCCCTTCCAAATCTCCAGGCACTAAATGTGGCAGCCTAGAAGCTTCCAAGTAATATGACTTCCAAGGCTGACAGCCCATTCTTTCTGGTAATGTTTAAGCATCCCTGCTAGCATGGATGCATTTCAGTGCTCAGTTCTATACACTTTTATTACGTGTTCAATCAATAAGGTGAGGCGAGGCACCCCTTCCTCTTTGAAAAGGAGAGCTTCTTACGTTATAGAGGAAAAGTGAGGAGGAGGCAGATCTTAACGGAGATCAAATATCGCCCATTCCGTTCTATCGCAAGCCTGCTTGAAAAAGTTCAGGACCTTGGTCAGCTTCCTTAGCAGCAAATGGGTAGCAGAGAACGAGGCGAAGAGGATTTCAAGCGCGTTGCAAGGAAATTCGACAATCATGGCCGTTGGAGAACTCAGAATGAAGACACAGGTAGTCCTCAACTTACCGACCTCAACTGAGGCCAAAATTTCTGTGGCTGAGCAAAACATTTGTAAAGTGAGCTTGGCATCATCATCATTATCATCACCAGATATCAGGACTTGAGAATTGAACCTGCAGAGACTCTGGCGTAAATCAGTGCAGGTGGTTCCAGTGGTACTCAGCACACTGGGTGCTGTGCCTAAAGACCCAGGCAAGCACTTGAAAACAATTGGCGCTGACAAGATCACCATGGGTCAGCTGCAGAAGGCCACCTTACTGGGATCTGATAATCATCACGCAGTCCTAAACACTTGGGAAGTGTTTGACTAGTGATTTGTGATACGAAACCCAGCATGGTTATCTCTCTTGCTGTGTACATTGTCATTTTTGTGTGCACAACAATAATAATAATAATAATAATAATAATAATAATAATAATAATAATAATAATAATAATTGGAAAGAATCCAGAAGTTTTGCAAGAGTTTGCTTCTTTATTTGCAATACAGGAGGTTTTTCGCTTAGTAAATGCCAATTGGGACCAGCAGCACAATATATTGAGATGCACTTTCAATAACTAGCATTTGAATTGAATTCCTAAGTTTCAGGCTCACCTTGGGGAAATTTTTCAATTTTTCCTACCCTGACAGCTTCCAAAACCAAACTGCATTTCCACAAGGTAGCTTTCATATTTATTTTTTTTAAAGAATGGAATACAAGAAAATGTGACATTAATCTAAGCCACCGCCAGTATCCCAAATGTGCAAATCCCAAGCTGAACGTCCTTAAATCCAAAAAATTGTGACCAGAAAAACGTTTTTCCCCCTTCTGTGCACCTTACTTCATTTAGATAAACAATGGCAATTAAGCGGTACCCAAAAAAAGCCCCAGTCCTTTTTCTCCTAATTAAGGTGATTAATCAGCTAATTAAGAAACAGCTTAAAGGGCTAATTCATTTAAAAAAATTACATTGGCAGTATAAGCGGTCTTCACAGATTCCCATTGCCCAAAATCCTGTTGATTACATATGTGGTATAGGAATAAAGAATGATAACTCACAGGTATGAGGACAAAGAGATCAGAAAAGGACCAAGAGCAAAACTGAATTCAGGCACAATGGACTCCGTTACTTGTGGTTAAGGTTGGTGTGATTTCAGGCACACAAGACAAACTTCACAGATGTCCTGCTTGGGTGGGGCGGGTTGGACTAGAGGACCTGCAAGGTCCCTTCCAACTCTTAATCTGTAAGTAAAACAGCTTCTGGGCTTTGTGCTTGAGGTGCAGGGTGGGAAATGAACTTTGACTTTGGTTTTTGCTCATGAGATAGGTTTGTTGTGACAGAAATGGCTAGTATATACTATTATGTGATTATTTTAGGGGATTATCTTTTTTCTACTGCACTAAAAAGTCAAAAGTAATGCTTTTCCCCCAATACTTTTTCCCCTCCCTTCCTTTTTTCCTCCCTTACTTTTCTCTTACTTTCATTTTTCTTTGTGTTTTATATTTTGATTGTCTGTAGAGATTCTCAGTTCTCCATGGTTGTCTCAAAGGTGATTTTTCAAGAGGCAAATGGACTTTCTCCATTTCTTTTGAAGATGTTTCACTTCTCGTCCAAGAAGCTTCTTCAGCTCTGACTGGATGGTGGGGAATGGAAGGATTTATATTCCTTGCAGACAGCTGGTCATTTGCATCCTTTGAGAGGGTTGTTGAAGCACTTGGAGGTAAGCCTTTCCAGCAGCTCATGATTCAACCAACTGTGTGAATCCCAAACTTGCTTTAACTTGATAAATACAGCTAAACACGTGGTGTGGATAAAATGGGTCTTTAATCCAGAAAGCTTTGGGTAGTTTATAGTAAAGGAATCTGTATAAACAAGAGTTCAGTCAAGGAATTTAGATGCAATACTATGAGAAAGATCTGTGACCTGAAAGAGGAGAGATAAAGGGAATGAGACCCTATTGAGATATATAAATAAGCAGTATATAGCAGTTCTGGGAGAACAAAGAAAGGCAACGAGAAAAGGGATATAGCAGGGGGAAATAACATTATATTCTCGGCATGCTAAGGAAAACATATCAAATGATGAAACATGTTCAAGACTGAAGCTTGGGAACAAGATGAAAGCCCAACAATATTAATAAGAGATAAAATGAAAATTCAGACCGGTGAAAATTAAAACCGAGGTACTGCATCCAGTTTTGCTCACCACATTATATAAAAGATGTTGAGATTCTGGAAAAAGCATGGAGAAGAGCAACAGCAATGATTAGGGGAGTGGAGGCTAAAACAGGCAGGAATGGGGTATGTCTAGTTTAACGAAAGGAAGGAGCAGGGGTGACATGATATTCGTCCAATATTTGAGGGGCTGCCACAAAGGAGAAAAGTTCATCTATTTTCCAAAGCACCTGAAGGAAGAACAAGAAGCAACGGATGGAAACTAAGCAACGAGAGAAATAACCTGAAAATAAGGGGAAAAAATTCCTGACAGGAAGAACAATTCATCGGTGGAACAGCTTGGCTCCGGAAGTTGTGGTTTCTCCATCACCAGAAGTTTTTAAGAAGAGATTGGACAGCCATTTGCCAGAAATGGCATAGGGCAATGATGGCAAACCTTTTTGGCACCGAGTGCCAGAGTGCTGGAAACCCAAAGACCAGCTGGCCGGTGCATGGATGCCTGTTTTTTGGCTGTTTTTGGCCATTTGGGGGGCTGTTTTCAAGCCATTTGGGGGCCATTTTTCAGGCCATTTTCAGGCTGTTTTGGGGGCTGTTTTCAGGCCATTTTGGGGACCATTTTCAGACTGCTTTTTGGGCTGTTTTCCAGGCCATTTCAGGCCATGTTTGGTCATTTTTGGCCTCAAAAATGGTCTGAAAAAGGCCTGAAAAAGGCTCCAAAACAGCCCCCAAATGGCCGTTTTGTGGACCATTTTCCAGAGCTCCAGCACCTGCAAGGCCCAGCTGGCCAGTGCACATGTGCATGCCCAAAACCAGAAGAGCAGCTGGCGATGGTGCATGTGCCCACAGAGAGGTCTCTGCATGCCACCTCGGGCACAGGTTCGCCATCACGGGCAAAGGGTCTCCTGCTTGAGCAGGGGTTTGGACTAGAAGACCTCGAGGGTCCCTTCCGACTCTGGTATTCTGTTACTCTGCTTTCCGAGGCTCACTAAGCAGGAAAGCTTGGATCTGAGCAATTATTGCCACGTGGAAGAGAGCAGGACTTTACCAAGGCATTGATACAATCCAAGCATGAGAGATTTGAATCAAGAGGAACACCCAAAGGAATGGCTGAAGGACAGAAATGACATCATTACAAGCAAGTAAAATGAGAAGGGGGGATAAGCTAGATCAGAAATCCACAGAGCATTCTGCATCACGGTGAAAATTTCATCTTGGTTTAGACCGAGATGTGATTAGAATTTGAAAGAGAATTGACTGTGGCTAATCAGGCAAAATCAGAATAACAGAGTTGGAAGGGAACTTGGAGGTCATCTAGTCCAGGGGTCCCCAACCACCGGTCCGCGGACCAATACCGGTCTGTGGAACAAGTCCTACCGGGCCGCTGGCTTGCTGGGCGCCGCCATCTTGTTTTGATGAAAAAGTGCTTCCGGTGAGCTTTTCCGGGTAGAAAGCTCACCGGAAGCACTTTTCATCAAAAGATGGCGCGCTATGCTCGTGAGCTTTTCCGGGTGAAAGCCATTTCTACCGGAAAAGCTCACGAGCGCTGGCGCCGCCATCTTTTTGATGAAAAAGTGCTTCCGGTGAGGTCACCAGAAGCACTTTTTCATCAAAAAAAGATGGCGGTGCCCAGCTAATGCCAGTACCGGGCCGCGCCATAAAAAAGGTTGGGGATCACTGTTCTAGACCAACTCTCTTCTCAGACAAGAAACCCTATATCTATTTCAACTCATGGCTGCCCAATCTCTTCTTAAAAACCCCCACAACTTCTGGAGGCAAGTTGTTCCATGGATTAATTGTTCTGATTGTCAGGAAATTTCTCCTCAGTTCTAAATTTCTTCTCTCCTTGATTAGTTTCCATCCGTTGCTTCTGGTCCTGCCTTCAGGTGCTTTGGAGACTAGCTTGGCTCCCTCTTCTTTGGGGAAGCCCCTCAGATATTGGAACACTGATATCATGTCTCCCCTAGTCCTTCTCTTCCCTAGACTAGCCAGGCCCAGTTCCTGCAACCGTTCTTCATATGTTTTAGCCTCCAGACCCCTAATCATCTTTGTTGCTTTTCTCTGCACTCTTTCTAGAGTCTCAACATCTTTTTTTATCTCTCACATTTTAATCATTTGATTGGCGTGGGTCCTGGGACGTTCTGAGTATGAAGTTGAATCTTAAGGGATGCTTTTCAGTGCCGTTGTAACTTTGAATGGCTGTTGAATGAATAGAATAGAAAATAGAATAGAATAGAATAGAATAGAATAGAATAGAATAGAATAGAATAGAATAGAATAGAATAGAATAGAATAGAATAGAATAGAATAGAATAGAATAGAATAGAATAGAATAGAATACTTTATTGGCCAAGTGTGATTGGATATACAAGGAATTTGTCTTGGTACAAATGCTCTCAGTGTACATAAAAGAAAAGATACATTTGTGAAGAGTCATCAGGTACATCACTTAATAATAGTCATATGGTGCAATAAGCAATCAAATCATACTAGGAAACAGTCAATATAAATCATTAGGATGCAAGCGACAAAGTTGCAGTCATACAGTCACAAGTGGGAGGGGATGGGTGATAAGGATTGGTGAGAAGATTAATAGTAATAGTAGTGCAGACTTCGTAAATAGTTGGACAGTGTTGAGGGAATTATTTGTTTAGCAGAGTGATGGCGTTCGGGGAAAAACTGTCCTTGTGTCCAGTTGTTCTGGTGTGCAGTGCCCTATAGCGTCGTCTTGAGGGAAGGAGTTGAACCAGTTTATGTCCGGGATGTAAGGGGTCTGTAAATGATGGTAAGTCGGGGACTACTTATTGAATATTTAAGATATTTAATACTGTCTTTCTGGCAAAGGGAAAACTTTTTGATGGAGTTGTTTTCCCTACTTGAGAAGACAGGAAGGGAAAGGTGGGCGGGCTCCTACTTTTATTCTCATCTGAAGTCACACTTTTGTCATTCTTAACAATTCCGCAGATGCACAGCAGGCCTGGTGGGTGGTTGACTGGAGCGAGAGAAAACCCAAATAACGACGTTACAAAATAAAAACCCCGACAATATTCCACAGTGTAGCAGCTGGGGAGGAGGAGAAAGCAACAAGAGGAAGACGGCACAATAATTCTTCAAGGTTTTCGTGAGAAGACCAACTGGCATCAATGAGCAAATATGGTCGTCCCATTCATCTTCTCGGGAGAAGATGAATGAGAGACCATATCTGCTCATAGGTGCCAGTTGGTCTTCTCACGAAAACCTTGAAGAATTGTTGTGCGGTCTTAGGCAGGTGGAGCCCTTCTTTTTGGAAGGAAGGGCTCAAAGACAAAGGAAGAAAAAAAAACAAGGTAGTCTTTGTCTTACAACACTTTTAATTTAATTTAGTTCAGTTTAGTTTGTTGTCATTGCACCTCCTACAACGAAATTAAATACTATCTTCAGTGTACATTATGACTGTGAAAATAAACACAAACACACATCCTTCACATTCTATACATTGAATTGAAAACCACTAATATTGCATTAATGTTGCATTATACTCCAGAATTCAAAAGAGCTGCTGCCCTGGGATAGAAGCTGTTTTTCAGCCTATTTGTCCTTGTTTTTATTATTCTGTACTGTCTCCCAGATGGTAATAGTTCAAAAAAAAGGGAGCCCAGGATGAGATGGATCTTTGAGAAGGTTTTGAACTTTCTTAAGGTAGCGGGAGCTATAAAGCTCTTCCAAAGAGGAGAGATGGCAACCCATGATACTCTGGGCAATGACATTAACCCTCTGGAGCGCTGTCCTAGCTGCCACTGTGCAATTGGCAAACCATACAGAGGTGCAGTAAGTTAAGATATTCTCTATGGTGTAGCGGTAGAAAGTCACCAGCAGTTTTTCATTCAGTTGTTGACTGTTAATGACCGCTCAAAGTTACAACGGCACAGAAGAAAGTGACTTATGATCATTTTTCACACTTATGACTGTTGCAGCATCCTCACCGTCACATAATCCAAATTTGAAGGCTTGGCAATTGGCATGTATTTTTTTAAAATACATTTTTTATTTTTTATCTCTACAAACACAGCATTGTGTGAACAGTGTGGTTCCAAGTTATTTTACATTTTAACTACAAACAGGACAATAGTTTCATATTGGTGCTATTAACTTTCTTATCTAGTTTGATATTAATACGTATTGTCAATCTTTAACATTCAATATTTCCATTTATTATTTGATGCCAATCTCTGTATCTTAACATTGCTTCTTTATATTATATTAATTGTCATATTTGCAATGTTTAACAAATTTATAATATAATTCAACTGGCCATTCATAAATTCATATTAATTTATATTACCCATTATTTATCCCCTTTTTTAAAAATTTAATTATGCCAACTTTATGTTTTTTAAAACAAAGTCCCTTTCCAATCTCATTATAATACACACATCATATTTTCCATTCTATTTTCATTTAACAAATTGTACAATTCTAATAACAATATAATCGCTTTTGTCTATTACCATATACTACGTTATTTTACTGTCTATCAGATTCCACATGTCATTTCTTTCCCTACCATACAATATTGACTTTGTGCATATTACATTTAACAGTTATATGACTTACATAATAATCCTTTAATAAGGTCTTATATGTCTTAAATAATAGTACAGCCAATCATGTGGAATCCTTATCTTTTCCCTCTTCAGACATCGTCTCTAACTCTCATTAACACATTAATTAATCGTTTCCTAGCTTGTCTTCCATGTCCTATCATTTTTTGACCCTTCCTCTTAATCATTTCTCTTTTGTCTATTATGTTCAACTGTGAAGGCGAGAAATGGGCCCGTTCCTGGCTTCCAGAGGGCCTCCGGAGCCTGGGGAGGCCAAAAATACCCCCCTCCACCGTGGTGCAGGAGGCCAACTAGGCCACGCCCACCATGGACATGCCCACCAGCAACTGGGCAGAGAACCCATTGCTAAAATGTTAATAAAAGGCTGTCACGTGACTCTGCTCCCGATTTACTGTGATCCCGAAGTGTACTGCTTTAAAAACATAACAAATACCGATAGTAAACTACTCCTTTTTTTTTTTTTTTTTTGCTGGAAAGATCCGATCTTGTGTTAGACATCTGCTCCGCTGGGAAGTCAAGTAAATCTGGTGGATATATTCCATTAGTGTCTGAAATCAAGGCCGGGAGTCTTGCTTTGCCCTTGCTTTTTCCGAAAGATAGCCGAAAGAAGATGAATGAATTGTTTCCGGCACCTTTTGGAAAGTAGAAAATTACTAACTGTTATTAAGAGAAATCAAGCTGACAAAAAGAAGGGCTTGCACATAATTTCTTTGAAAGCTGACGAAGCAGAAACTGTCAACACATAATACGGCAAACAAAGCCACAGCGCTGAACGTCCGTTGTCTGTTGGAGAAGTTCTATTAAATCTCTCTCTCTCTCTCTCTCTCTCTCTCTCTCTCTCTCTCTCTCTCTACCTCCCTCCCTCCCTCCCTCCCTCTCTCTCTTTTGGGTTTGTCTGTGCAATTGCTTCAGAGCAAACCCTTACTCTAAACCTTTTCACTTCCGTTATGGTTCACCCTTTCCAGAACAGAGTCACTGTAAGGCCAAGGTGGAGATGCCAGGCAGGGGCGGGCTTCCAAGATTTTAGTAAAGGGTTCTTTGCCCGGTTGCTGGGTGGGCGTGGCCATGGTGGGCGTGGCCTAGTCAGCCTCCTGCATCGTGATGGGGGGGGCATTTTTCCCCTCCCCGGGCTCCAGAGGCTCTCTGAAAGCCAGAAACGGGCCCATTTCCGGCCTTCCTAAACTTCCGGGGGGGAGTTTTTCATCCTCCCTGAGCCTCCACACATGCCCTGCACTTACCTGCATCCAAAACAGGCCATGTGGGGGACTCCTGGGAGGGGTGGGGCAGGGTGGGTGGGGCCAGCCAGGAGTGGGATTTGGGGATTCTCTGAACTTCACAGAATCTTAGTTAGGGGCTCTCCTGAACCCCCACGACACCCCCCAGCAGCCCACTTCTGGGGCCAAGCAATGTTTAATGGACCTGGGAAATTGAGTTCAGGGGGTCCTTGACTTATGGCTGCAGTTGAGCCCAGCATGTCTATCACTAAGTGAGACATTTGTTAAGTGGGTTTTGCTCCACATTTCTTTCCCTGCCATGGGCTGTCGCTGCAGTTGTCAAATTAGGATCACCTTTGTTAGGTGAATCTGGTTTCCCGCATAGTCTTTGCTTGTCAGAAAGGAGATGACGTGATCCTGGAGACGTGATCAATGGAATGGCTTGCCTTCAGAAGTTGTGGGTGCTCCATCACTGGAGGTTTACAAGAAGAGATTGGACAGTCACTTGTCTGAAATGAATAGAATAGAAAATAGAGTAGAGTAGAGTAGAGTAGAGTAGAGTAGAGTAGAGTAGAAAATGAATAGGATAGGATAGGATAGGATAGGAAGAACAGAATAGACAGAACAGAATAGAATCTATTAAGAATAGAATAGAGTATAAAGTAGAGTAGAATGAAATAGGAATAGAGAGTAGAGTAGAGAATAGAGAAGCATAGAATATAAAGGAATGGGAAAATAAGAGAAGAGAAGAGAAGAGAGGAGAGGAGAGGGGGGAGGGGAGGGGAAGGGAAGAGAAGAGAAGAGAAGAGAAGAGAAGAGAATCTATTAAGAATAGAATAGAATATAGAGTATAGAGTAGAGTAGAGTAGAATGGAATAGGAATAGAGAGTAGAGAGTAGAGAATAGGGAATAGAGAAGCATAGCATAGAAAGGAATAGGAAAATAGAAGAGAAGAGAAGAGAAGAGAAGAGAATAACAGAATTTGAAGGGACCTTGGAGGTCTTCTAGTCCAACCCCTACTTGAGCAGTAGACCCTATACCATTTCAAACAAATGTCTGAAATTCTTCTTAAAAACCCCCAGTGATAGAGCACCCACAACTTTTGGAGGCAACTTGTTCCACTGATTAATTACCAGAATAACAGAATTGGAAGGGACCTTGGAGGTCTTCTAGTCCAGCCCTTTGCTCAAGCAAGACACCTTATAGCATTCCAGACAAACGTCTCTCCAGTCTCTTCTTCGCACCCACAACTTCTGGAGGCAAGTTGTTCCCCTGATTAATTGTTCTCACTCTTGGGAAATTGGTTCTAAGTTGGTTCTCTCTTTGCTAATCTTCCACCTGTTACTACTGGTTGGACTGTGGGTGTTTTTTTTTTAAAGTAATAGTTTCATCCAATTTAATTTTCAGGTATGTTCCAAAACTGGCTAGGCATTCTAATGGAAAATAGCATAATTAAAGCGAGTTGAAATATAAATGAGAAGATTGTGCATTGTGCTATGACTGGAATATCATCTTGCAACAGAATGGCGTATTACGCAAAACAGATTATTAATTCATGGCTTTGTCCTCTGGAATATAAAAAAGGAGACAGTTTTGTGTTTCCCATGCATAATTATATCTTAAGCAAGAATGGCCTAACAGAAGCAAATTCTTCTTTCTAGAAATGTGGTTTAAAGGTGGAGAAATCCCTTCATTGTGCTGGAAACAGGCAGGCATATCAGTAAAAGGATACTTCTAAATGCAAACAATTGACTATATTCTATGTGTGTTAGTGAAGCAGTTCTCAGCAGTTTAGGAAGCCATCCATTAAAACATCCATTAAGGGTTAAACCGTCCAGACGTAAATATAAATCCATTAAAGCAAGCCGTTATTTCCCAAAGTTACAACGTTGCAAGGATAAATTGTCATAGCGGTAATGAATAATAAATAAATAAGACCAACTAGAACAAAAGCAGATGAAAATTGTATCAATAATTAAATCAACGAGAAATTTATAAAGGTGGCAATAACAAAGTATTCAACCACAAACTCTGAAGGCAAGTTGTTCCACTGGTTAATTGTTCTCACTGTCAGAAAATTTCTTCGTAGTTCTAGGTTGCTTCTCTGTTTGGTTAGTTTCCATCAAGGGTGGGATTCAAATTTTTAACAACTGGTTCTGTGGCCGTGGCTTAGGTGGTGGGCGTGGCTTGGTGGTCATGTTATTGGTTGGGTGTAGCCAACTCAATATCACTCACATCAAGGCCTCTCATGACTGTGGGGATGGCCTCTCATGACTGTGGGGATGCTGCAACAGTCGTAAGTGTGAAAAATGGTCATAAGTCACTTTTTTCAGTGCCATTGTAACTTTGAATGGTCACTCTACACAAGCAAAGTACCAGCAAAGGAGGAAAAAAAACTCCAGAGAAGTTCCAGAGACAGGAAGTCTAGTCCTGCCAAGAATGTAATAAGAGTTAACGGAGAGGCAGTTTCTGTAAGCAACTCCAGAATGTTTCCTTCCTCCCTTCATTACAGGATTAGACCAGTAATTTCTCCTAACAACCGGTTCTCCGAACTGCTTAGAATGTTAACAACCGGTTCTAGAGAATAGGTGCGAACCTGTAGAATCCCACCCCTGGTTTCCATCCATTGTTTCTTGCTTCAGGTGCTTTGGAGAATAGCTTGACTCCCTCTTCTTTGGGGCAGCCCCTCAGATATTGGAACACTCCTACCATATCATCCATAGTCTTTCTTTCCAATAGACTAGACATACCCAATTCCTCCAACCGATCTTCATATGTTTCCACCTCCAGTCCCTGTATACCATATAGTATAGTAAGATGACTATTGATAATATTGTATTGTGGTGACTATTGATAAATGACTTTTTTTGCCATGGTTGTTGAGCAAATCATTGCAGCTCTTAAATGAATCATACGGCTGTTAAGCAAATCTGGCTTCCCCCATGGACTTTGCTTCTTGGAAGCTGGCTAGGAAGGTCACAAATGGTGATGACCCCTGGGATGATGCCACAACCAACATAAATACCTGCCAGTGGCCAAGCATCCAAAGTTTGCTCACATGATGGTGGGGATGCTGTGATAAGCGTAATAGCAGCAACAATAGCACTTAGACTTATATACTGCTTTCTCAGTGCTTTCCAGCCTCCTCTAAGCAGTTTACAGAATCAGCCTCTTGCCCTCAACAATCTGGCGCCTCATTTTACCCACCTCGTAAGGATGGAAGGCTGAGTCAACCCTGAGTTGGTCAGGATCGAACTGCTGGCAGTTGGCAGAGTTAGCCTGCAAACACTGCATTCTATGGAGGGAAGGAAGAAAGGAAGGAAGGAAGGGGAAGGAAGGAAGGAAGGAAGGAAGGAAGGAAGGAAGGAAGGAAGGAAGGAAGGAAGGAAGGAAGGAAGGAAGGAAGGAAGGAAGGAAAATAACAACAGCACTTAGACTTATATATCACTTCACAGAGCTTTCCAGCCCTCTCTAAGCGGTTTACAGAGTCAGCCTCTTGCCCTCAACAATCTGGGTCCTCATTTAAACTGACCTCAGAAGGATGGAAGGCCAAGTCAACTTTGAGCTGGTCAGGATCAAACTGCTGGCAGTTGGCAGAGTTAGCCTACAACATTGCATTCTATGGAAGGAAGGAAGGAAGGAAGGAAGGAAGGAAGGAAGGAAGGAAGGAAGGAAGGAAGGAAGGAAGGAAGGAAGGAAAAAAACAATAGCACTTAGACTTATATACCACTTCACAGTGGTTTACAACCCCCTCTAAATGGTTTACAGAGTCAACCTCTTGCCCTCAACAATCTGGGTCCTCATTTTTTCAACCTTGTAAGGATGGAAAGCCGAGTCAACCTTGAGCTGGTGAGAATCGAACTCCTGGTATATGGGCAGAGTTTGCCTGCAATACTGCCTTTTACCCACTGAGCCACCGCACTTTTTTCAGTGCCATAATAACTTCAAATGATTGCTAAAGGAATGGTGGTAAGTCGAAGACCTGCCTGTGTCCCTTTGTATGCCATTTCATTTTGAAAATAAGGAAGATATTCTTGCACATTTAGAACCTGCATTGCTATTCAGGGGAGTAGAATTCCCAACTATTTGAAGAGAGTCTTGCATAAGTTTGATATAAACAGCCACCCAAATTCCTTTTGCGCAACCCTATTTCTTTTTCCAAGGTATTTACAGAATGCGCACAGGTGTTCTGTACCATCTGTTCAAAATTTTATAATTAACTCCTTCCAAAAGAAGCACTTTAAAAAGTGATCACCTTGGTTCTGAGCCCATCAGCCCGTTTCTTGTCATCTTGCTTAGTTCTGGAACATCTACTTGGTCCCTCTGTAGGGAGAGGGAATCCAAAATATTAAGATGGGAGCTACAACTGCATGACTGCAGTCTTATCTGTGTCTTTTTAAAAAAAAAAAAAAGATTGCAGTCTTATCTGTGTCTTTTTTTTAAAAAAAAAAGATGTGTTTCTTTCAAAGAACGTAAGTTTTTTTTTAAAAAAAAATATCTATAAATAAATGGAATGATAACAATAAAAAGGGCCAAGATGATGAAGCATTGGCTGTCTGAAGCTTTATGGTCCTAATGTGAACTCAGAAAATTATCTGGAAAGAGGTTAGGGGAGAAGGACGAGGATGAGAGAAGAAGGAAGGGAGGGAGGGAGGGAGGGAGGGAGAAGGAGGAGGAGGTGGTGGAGGAGAAGGAGAAGGAGAAAGAGAAAGAGAAAGAGAGAAAGAGAAAGAGGAGAATTATTTAAGAAGGAGAAGGAGAAGGAGAAGAGAAGAGAAAGAGGAGAATTATTTAAGAAGGAGAAGGAGAAGGAGAAAGAGAAAGAGGAGAATTATTTAAGAAGGAGAAGGAGAAGGAGAAGGAGAAAGAGAAAGAGAAAGAGGAGAATTATTTAAGAAGGAGAAGGAGAAGGAGAAGGAGAAAGAGAAAGAGGAGAATTATTTAAGATTTAATCTCCAATTCACAGTCTGGGACTGATAAAAATTTAACAGTTCAAGTCCTAACCAAGGATTATTATCATCCCGGAAGGAGGAAAAATCTGCAGAGTGGTTTTCTTAAGAAAGAAAGACGTTCCACTCAAAAATTTCACCTCTAATGGAAGCCCTCCATGCAGGACTTCCTTGGGGGGCAACCTTTAGTTCTCCTGTTTACCTTCCAAGCTCCAGGAGGCCGTAAGCCAAACAAGCCATGATGGATGCCCTTCTCCTGGCTAACCCGTTTTTTGTCTCTCACAAATCCTCCCTCTGCAATGCCAAAAAAAATCCTATTAAAAAGTCCTGCAAGTCCTGCATAGAAACCACCCAGCCAGATGACTCATCTCCTTGCCTCGTTCCCTGGCAAACAGAGAACATGCTGAAGCATCCCGTTCCATCAAGCTTTGAGATCTTGCAAGCACAGGATTTGTGGTTTAGAGAGCAGGTAAAGAACCGTAATTAGATGTGTCCTCCTGTGTCATTTTTTTGCCAGAAAAGATCCATGATCCTTTGGATTGCAGCAGACTGGGGAAAGCGAAGAAAATGAGGGACATTGCAGCCCGGATTGGCAACTGGAATTCAAACAAATTGAGGAGGGCTTGAAAATGGGAGGGCTCGTTTGTTTTTCATGTTAACTTCATCCTGGCGCTTGGCTCATCTTGCATGGTAAATCAATAGCCTCAGAAATGAATTACAAAAGAGAGTTTGGAGGAAATTTCTCACAGCCTTGCCAGCTCAAAACTAGTCTATTAATTCTCCCAGGGAACAGAATGTTATTGAGGATAACGGCTGGGGTTTAGTCCAGATACTAAGGATGCCATAGTTTTATCCTGCATCAAAGAGGATGGATTAAATCAGTGTTGTTGTTTTTTCCAAGTTGGGTCAACTTTAAGATGTGTGGGCGTCCACTCCCAGAATTCTCCACTGGCATTTACATCTTAAAGTAAATGTTTGAAAAGTTTTAAAACACTGGGTTGTTTTTAAATGATCTCAGAAGGATCTTTATGTTTTCTTCAGCTCTAGGACCTAGTTTTCTCCTTTTCCTAATCCATATCTTATTTATGATAGTTCAGGTCACAGCTGTAGATGTTTGTGTGAGAGAAAAGGGAGGGAGGGAGGGAGGGAGGGAGGAAGGAAGGAAAGGTTACATATTGAGTGATCTTCTGCTCAAAGAATAGAAAAAAAAACACCTCCAAAACTTCAAAACCTAATACATCAGAAGTTCGCTAAGGTAGAACTATGGCTTTCTCCTTGCATCCAAGCAATTGAAAGGCTTCCAAATTTTGAGTTGAGGTTGGTGACACCAATAGTCCTTTCTCCATTGGCCAGACCTACGGTAGTAGGCATGACCTGAACACTGTCAGCCTGTCAGTAACAGGGATGGGTCCTCAGTCATCATTGTTGTATAAGGAGCCTCTGTGGTGCAGTGGTTACAGCGCAGTACTGCAAGCTTCTTCTGCTGACTGCCAGCTGCCTACAATTTAGCAGTTCAAATCCCACCAGGTTCCAGGTTGACTCAGGCTTCCATCCTTCCGAGGTGGGTAAAATGAGGACCCAAATTGTTGGGGGCAATATGCTGACTCTGTAAACTGCTTAGAGAGGGCTTTAAAGCACCATATAAGTCTAAGTGCTGTTGCTATTGCTATAATGTAGAGGCTTCATTGCTTGGCCATTCTTTCTCTCCAACTCTACTTCCTGGAGGATGAAGTAGGAAACTAGGGTTTGATTGACTGGGATTAGGTGTTCCCACAACATGATCTGCTATTGGTTGAAATATGTTTAACCCTTATGCAAGATTGGATCTCTTTTGGTAAATTATACTCCTTGCAGAGGTGGTATTCAACAGGTTCTGACCAGTTCTGGAGAAATGTTGAGTAGTTCAGAGAACCGGCAAAGACCACCTCTGACTGGAGATTTTACAGTATATCCTTCCCCTGCCATGCCCACTGAGCCACGCCCACAGAACTGGTAGTAAAAAAAAAATGAATCCCACCACTGACTCCTTGGGAGTATAATTTGTGTTCGCACAACACGTTAAACTCCTCAGTGAACCACTGAAAGACATGGAAACACGGCTAGTAGGTTTCCAACTCTCCAAGAATTTGGGGGTGGGATTTTTTTAGATTGCTAGATATTGATTTGATCTTAGATATGATAGGACAGAGCCAGTAGACGATTATTCAGAAACATCTGAATTTTGTAAGAACAACAACTCCTGGCAGTACAAATATTCAAAATGCTTAATACTCCAAAAATTTGCTTTAAAAAACAAAAATAGTGGCAAGCTACTTTATTTCTATAGCCTCGCCCTATGCAATTCCATCTTGCTCAATTGTGTCATCTAATGTTTTAGTTCCCAAATAAGGAGGAGACAGAAAAAAATAGCATTGCAGTTAGAGCAGAAACCACATTTTCCTTCCTGGATATTTTCCGGATCTTCAAACATAAATTATGATTTGATTTCACCATACCGAAAATAACATATTCCTGAAGATATTAATTCTTCTATTCCAAAAATTTCCAGATTGCCAAAAATTATATTTAAAAAAAAACCACTGCTTTAAATCAAAGCCTGCCTACCTTTTCTAAACAGGTTTTATTTTAGTTAGATCCGGGTTTGTGTTCTGACCTTGATTCCCAGCTTTTGCAAAGAAAATTCTCGCTATGAGCAGAAGCAACAATTTTCCTCTTTTATTATTATTATTCAGATATTTAGCTTAGCATCCAGTTTAGAAGAGCAGATTTCAAATCCCAAGGTAGGGAAATTGGAATGGAAGAGGCAAAACTCCCATATTTTAATTGGAAAAATATCTTTCAAGGCATTAAATTGGTTGTGGACTGTCTACCGCAGGTAGAATTTTAAAAAGAGCCAATGTTTCTGTATTTGTATATTAGAGAGGATGTCTGTCAGAAAAAACAGCTCTCTGCTCTTCTTACAAGAAAATATTCTTCGCTATCATGCTGTCTTGAAGTAGATATTGTTATAACTATGTAAGGAAGGGTGTTAAATACAAGTAGTCCTTTAGAATTGAACCCACAACTTCTGTTGCTAAGAGAGACAGTTTTATGAGTTTTATGACTTTTCTTGCCACAGTTGTTAAGTGAGTCAATGCAGTGGTTAAGTTAGTAGCATGGCTGTTAAGTGAATCCTGGGATGGAATTCAAATTTCTTAATAACTGGTGCTGTGGGCATGGCCTAATTTGTGGGTGTGGCTTGGTGGTCACATGATTGGGTGGGCATGGCTTGTATGTAAATATTGTAAATATTTATGTAAATATTGAATTTTTTATAATAAAAAGAGCAATTTTACCCAAAATCAGGTAAATCAGGAAGGCAGATTGGGTTGCTCCCAGAATCACAGATTCACTGAGAGATCTACCATTCTGCAATCTGCTACCTGAGTCTGCACTGAAAAATAGAAGCTTCAGTCCTAAGGAAGGCTCAGCTCCGCTTTTAGATTAGCTAGAAAGCAAGAAATCCAATTATTTCCTGCTTTCAAGCTAATCTAAATTTCCCGGCACAGCTGATAGTAGGAACAGCTGATGGTCGGAAAATAAAAGGAAAAATAGCAACTTACCAAAAATTAGGCTAACGCAGGCAAGTTGGATGGTGCACATGCCAGGTAAGGAGTGAGTGGGCAAGGTGGGTCAGGGCGGGGCCAGCCAGTGGTGCGATTTGCCAGTTTTTCGAACTGGGCAGAATTGTAACAACCGGTTCTGGGTATGTCTAGTTTAATGAAAAGAAGCAGTCGTCCAGTATCTCAGGGGCTGCCTCAAAGAAGAGGGAGTCAAGATATTCTCCAAAGCTCCTGAGGGCAGGAGAAGAAGCAATGGGTGGAAACTAATCAAGGAGAGAAGCAACCTAGAAACTAAGGAGAAATTTTCTGACAGTTAGAACAATTAACCAGTGGAACAACTTACCTCTAGAAATTGTAAATGTTCCAACACTGGGAGTTTTAAGAAGAGACTGGACAACTGTTTGTCTGAAATGGGATAGGGCTTTCTGCTTGAGCAGGAAGCTGGACTAGAAGATCTCCAACTCTGTTATTCTATTTTTAAAAAAACATATTGCTGTAAGAATAAAAACTCTATAAGGGAAGGGTTTTAAATACGCAGCCATCCTTTCCATAACTAAAAAATATAGCCACCATAAGAACATAAGGACCACATTCTTCTCCACCTTCATTACCATAGCAGAAGAGGGCTCTTCGGCAACCATTTATGTCCTTGTTCCTCCTCTGCCAGCAGAAGGACCGGTTTGTTTACAGGCTGGGGCAGATCAAAGAAATGGTTGGGAAGACAACAGCCACTTACTCAAATTCCTCAGCTGTTTGCAAAAAGATCAGCCAGCAACTCGGTTCACAGCAAAGTCACCATGAAGAAACTCCAAAAGGTTCCGCCCTAACAAATGTCTTTTACTCGGGCTGCAAAGTAGAAGAACCCATGGCAAACATTTCTGTAATATTATCCCTAAACGTTCTGGGGAATTTTCGGTTTCGAGCGAGTTAGCTAACAAGGGCCAGGACAGATGGAGATAGCCCAACCATCTGGAGCGATCCTCAGGGATGGCTTTTCTGACGCCTAAATCGTTTTAGCATGACTCGTGGTGATAGCCCTTCTCTCTCAACTTCTGGGTTAGAATATCAAGCTAGGACTCAGGTGACACATCCCTTAGCTCAGTCCCCAGTTGTCAGATTCTTGGATGTAAGCAGAAAGTAAATTATTCTCCCTGATGCAACAGAGTCTTCTTTAACAAGATTTATGAGATGGGGTTACAAGAATTCCAGCAACTGAAGTACTTCCCATTCAGTACCAGTTTATTCCCTGCCAAAGTAGGGTGGAGGCTTTCTGAATTTCTTGGTAATAACTCTCCTGTGAATCAGAAAAGTGGTGATTCTTTTTCCCAACAATGGAAGAATGTACACCTGGCTGTCTAAAATATTTCCTGGAGTCTGTTGTCTAAAATCCTGAAGTTTCCTGAGTCAACCTGAGCTCATCCGTATATCAAACTTCCATGCAGAGTTGTTGAGGATGAAAAAAATTGTACCCTCAATACCCTAAAATAAAGACAAGAAATAAGTGTAATAAACAAAAGAAATATGCCCGAGACCCAATTCTGATTAATTTTTCACTTGGCGCTCTTTAAACAAATACCTGCCCTTTGTCCTTTGTCCTTCGTATAGCTTAAATGTCTGTGGAGATTCTCAGTCATCCAGGTCTTGGTTGTCCCAAAGGTGCTTTTTCAAAAAACAAGTAGCCTTTGTGTTTCTCTTGAAGACATTTTCCTTCTTATCCAAGAAGCTTCTTCAGTTCTGACTGAGTGGTGGAGGATGGAAGGATTTACATTCCTTGCAGTCGCCTGGTCATTAGTACTCTTCCTGAGAATTGTTGAGGCCACTTGGAGGTTTAGCTGTGCCCTTGAGGTCACCTGAATAGTGCAAATGGGTGTGGAGCAGAGGTGGCATTCAGCAGGTTCTGAACAGTTCTGGAGAACCGGTAGCAGAAACTTTGAGTAGTTTGGAGAACCAGCAAATCCCACCTCTGACTGGCCCCGCCAACCCCATCTCTTCTCTGCCTCCTGAGTCCCAGCTGATCGGCTGGGTCTTCTTTGGTTGCCCTGCACAGGAGAACGGAGCTGGAAAGCAGGTTAATGAGGTGGGGAGGGAAGGGGGATTTTGCGGTATCCTTCCCCTGCCATGCCCACCAAGCCATGCCCACCAAGCCCCACCCACAGGACCGGTAGTTAAAAAATTTGAATTCCACCACTGGTGTGGAGCCTTCTTGGCACTGCTGAAAGGGCTGTGTTGTAAACAGGAGATAGGTCTGTGTTGTAAGGAGGAGATAGGAGGTGTCCCTTCCACTTTGTTGAGAGAGGGTTGTTCAATCTTAATGTAGATGGCCTCTTTGACCCCTCTTTCAAACCAGCAGTCCTCTCTGTCCAGAGTGACCTTTGTCTTTCAAATGAGGATCTTGTCCAGATGGGTTTGTTCTCCTCTGTTGTGCCATGGCTTGTGAAACAGTTGTTTTGTTTCTCCAATCAATAGATCTGGACACGTCTCGCTGCCTTGTCCTGCCTCATTTAGCTTGACATTGATTCAACCACATGAAGTTTGTCCAGATAGGATCTTCTGCAGCGTGTTCCCCTCTTCCCTACTCAAATAGTTTGGGCTTCTTTACACACACTAAAATACGGGTAGACCCCCCCATGCTCCAAAAATACTTACCACATAAAAGTTCCAAGATGCACCTGTCTCCCTTAAGGCTTCTTAGCTGTAGACTTGAAAAATAATTCACACACCTGGTTATCTCCCCCTCAGAGGTCATCCAGGCTCTTAAATCATATTTGTGCCTTAGATTTACCTGAAGTCATTGGAAAATCCAAGAATGGAAAGTAAGAGAGAAGCTTGAGGGTTTTTTTATTATTGATTTTTATTTAAAAAAAAAACACACCGATAAAGTATTAGCTTTTAAACTTCTAATCCTCTGTTCCTTGACTCTTAGAATCAAGGTGGAGAAACCTCTGATAATGGGAGCTGCTGTTTGCATGCCTATCAGCTCTCCTGAAACTTGTTACAGGTACAAGGAAAAAAAGCTAGGAAGCCCTTTTTTATGTTGGCCACTGTGGATGAAAACCACCCTTTCCCACGATGTTCAAAGGATTGGCAGTAAACAGGGATTTCAAAGGCACGGTCACCCATCAGACCATACTTGTTGGATGTGGTAAACTTGAACGATTGTGCTTTAAATCCTTTTTAAACCCTTTCCTCCAATATCTTATTTCCTGCATAGCCAGTGTCCTACTTCTACTACAAGATAGTAATGCTGGATTGATATTGTGGTGAGAGCTCTATAGGTAATCCTCATCTTACGACCACCATGATTCTTGACTCTTGACGAACGTAACTTTTCTTTTATGGACACTAAGAGCATTTGCACCAAGACAATTTCCTTCTGTGTCCAATCACCCTTGGCCAATAAAAGAATTCTATTCTATTCTATTCTATTCTTTCTTCTTCTTCCTCCTCCTTCCTTCTCCTCCTCCTCCTCCTCCTCCCTCCTCCTCCTCCTCCTCCTCCTCTCCTTCTTCTTCTTCTTCTTCTTCTTCTTCTTCTTCTTCTTCTTCTTCTTCTTCTTTCTTCTTCTTCTTCTTCTTCTTCTTCTTCTTCTTCTTCTTCTTCTTCTTCTTCTTTGACTCTTGACTGTACCTTTTCTTTATGACACTAGAGCTTGATGAACAAGACATCTTTTCCTTTAGGTACAAGACAGGGCAGGATAAGGATTGCAGACTTCAAAGACAACAAACACACACAGTTGGGAGTCCAGATCCCAGATAAGACTTGGGCAATATAATTCATGCTTGCTTCCAGAATGCTGTTCTATTTAAAGTCTATTCTTCCATCTGCAGCTAATTCTTTCTCCCCATAACTCAATTGCTCCCTTCTCCGATCCTCCCTGCGTGCCCTACGATGAAGAGAGGGTGGCCTTCCTCTGAATGCCCAGCCGGACTGGGCCCTTCCCCAGTTTCCTCCACAACCACCGGAGCCACACTCCCACTCCCTGTCAGCTGCTCAATTTCCCTCTCAGAATCAGTCTCCAACAGGGTCATGACCTATTCAGTTTGTTCTTTCTCCTTAATTGCTAGCATTAATCTATTCATTTCTGCACATTCAAATATTTTCCTGATCACATTATCATCAGTTGGAATCTCTTCACTTTCCCAGTTTTGTGCAAACACGATTCTAGCTGCAGTTAGTACATGGATAATTAAATGCATTCTCTTCTCAGAGCTGAAGAAACTTCTTGGATGAGAAGCGTAACGTCTTCAAAGAAAAAAAACCCAGAAAGTCCAGTTGCCTCCTTTGGGACAACCGTGACCTGGATGATGGAGAAACTCCATAGACATCAAGCCTTTTGAATCTTCTTCCAACCAAGAAAAGTATTAGAACTGTGTTCCGCTCTTGAACGTCTATGGAGATTCTCAGTCACGGTTGTCGCAAAAGTGTTTTTCTTTTCAAAAGTCAACTGGATTTTGTTTTTCCTTGGAGAAGTTCTGTTCCTTGTCCAAGAAGCTTCAGAACAGAAGAAACATCTTGGATGAGAAGGAAAAACAAAGCCCAGCTGCCTTTTGAAAAGAAAAAAATATAGCACCTTTGGGTCCACTCTTGAACCTTTTGCAGAAAAGTTGTCCTTGGTTTGACACACTGTGTTGTTTTGTTTTGACCTTCCATGGATCAAAGTGACATATAGGACTCTAATCGTGTGTTCTTTCCACAGGCATCTTTTGAGTGGCAGCACCAGCCTACCTGAGCAGTCAGTCAGCTGACTCCTTATAAAGGCCAACCTTCATCCACTTCTCTCCATAAAGCCCCAACATCCAAATTTAATCCTTAATCTGGGCTGCCTAACTTGAGATTTTCTAGATCCCTTCTTTAGACCCTAGCTCTTACCTGGTCCATAAAAATATATTGGTTCTAAATACCTAGAACCAGTGGTGGGATTCAAAAAAAATGACTACCGTTTCTGTGGGCGTGGTGTGGCTTGGTGGGTGTGGCTTGGTGGGCATGGTAGGGGAAGGATACTTCAGAATTCCCATTCCCTCCCCACTCCCTGGGGGAAGGTTCCTGCAAAATCCCATTCTCTCCCCACCCCACTAACCTGCTTTCCAGCTCCATTCTCCTATGCAGGGCAATCAAAGAAGACGCAGCCGATCAATTGGGACTCAGAGGCAGAGAATAGATGGGGTTGGTGGGGCCAGTCAGAGGTGGGATTTGCCGGTTCTCCAAACTACTCAAAGTTTCCACTACCGGTTCTCCAGAACTGGTCAGAACCGGCTGAATACCATCTCTGCCTAGAACCATTGAGAAGTATCTTAGAATTTGACTTCTACTGTTTGGGGTCAAAAAGCTATTTTTGGAATATCTAGGGTCACCATCAGCATCTTTGGGCATCCAGTTTTCCTGAGATGAATCTTTGCTAAATTGTAATTCTTTCCCCTATCATTAACCTAGTTAAAGTCTCTCTTTTGATCCCTTGATCATTCTAGGGAATGAGGTTTCCTATGTCCATAGCTTCCAATCAGATGTCACTTTAGAAGAACCCAACATCACTTTCTTCCTCCTATTTTTCACAACTTAGGAAGAAGTACATAGAATCCTCATGGGAATGGGCCATTGATAAGTTCATCCTTCATACATTTTCTAGTTCTCTTAAAATTATTCACGTTATTGGCTATCTCTCCAACTTCCATTGAGAGGACTCCAACATCTCACTAAGACATGATTTGAATACTTTTAATTGACTGAATGAACCAGAATTGGTTGGGTTGACTCAACACACCAAGTCTCCTTTTCAAACTACAATGGTTGGGTTGACAGCACACCAAGTCATCAGTTTACAATTTATAATGGTAAGCCACAAACAAGTTGTACTTGTACTTGTAATTTATCAATGTTAATAATTAAATCTCAGTCTGGTTTATCACTCTTATTGTGTAAATCAGGCTGTGATTTTGTTCTTAACTTCAAAGTGTGAATAAATGCTTCCCCTGGTCTTCTCCTGGGCTTTTTTTTTTTTTTTTCATTTCAGCACTCTGTATATTTAGCATTCTCTCAAAAGAATAATATTTGCCAATCATCTTTTCCTATGCCATACAGATTTGTGTCCACAGCTGCCTTGATCCTACTTATTCGTCTTTTTTCTTTTCTTCTAAATAAAACACTAGTCCCAAACATTATACCTTCCCTCTTAAAGGGATTCTTCAAAACTCCCTGCTATTTCTGTGGCTCTTTTCTAGAAGTGTGGAAAACACAAGCAGATTATAACATTGCTGTCATCTGCTCCAGCCACATCCAGTGAATTTGCTCATCTGGCATTTGCCTGGGATTATTAACATCTGGTTCTCGTTTGGATCTTGTGTCTGGATTTTCCAGCCCTTGTTAGTCAAAGCTCTGCCTGAAGGGATGTTACAAGTTCTCTTTTGGCTTCCCTTGATAGTTTTAAGTCCTACAACTCCAGAGGTGCCATTTTCTCCAAGAAGACCACAGCAGATCTGTTGAAGAGGGAAGTAGACATTAAAAATACCATCCTGGGTTACCACTAACCACTTGGAGACATGTGGGACTGTTTCTGGATGAAAGCAAGTTCAAAAGCAAGCAAGATGGGGTTGCCAGCCTTGTTTATTTATTTATTTGGTTTGTCAATTGCTTACAAGATAATAGGTATAAGTAAAAACATAGTTATGAACACATGAAATGGATTCATCTAAGAAAAATAAAAAGAAACAATAGGACAGGGATGGTAGGCACATTGGTGCGCCTACCCTGAACTTTTTCCTCCCTTCCCCCATCCAGCTGAGCACTGTGTAGTCTCTTGTCTTGGGCCCCTTTTTGGAATCTTCTTTCTGGGAAACCACAGTGCTCCTGCTGAGTTTCTCCCCCTTCACTCCTTCTCCAGGTGCATATTCCACCACACCTTTACAGAAGAGTTTATCATTCCTACCTCTAATACAAGAATCAAGTCAATTAACGGGCCAAGCTAAATTGATGCTAGATAAGGGTCAATGGAATTAACAAGGAGTTGGTCCTGGGTTTCTTGTGGCAACTCAATGACTCTAAACTGATGACACATTTAACCCCACCTTCCACTTTAGCTTCTTCATACCTTCGGAGAATCTCTCTCCACTCCTCCTTTGGATCACATTTCATTTATCAGTCACTCGTCTAGGCTGTGATGTTCCTCTGTCTCCCAAGGTCATTCTCACGTACCATGACATGAGTTGTTCATTTGGTGAAGAAAAGAAGAAGGGCCATTTCTGACTTCATCTCAGTCCTTTCGCTCAAAGAGAGGATCGTATTATTCTTGTCAGAATCTAAACTTCAGTATTTTCAACCCAAAGCATTTCATGTCATTTCCATTTCAGTGACAGTGTCAAAATAAAATAATTTCATGCATGATGAAGAATTCATGCTGCTTTATTCTGCGCCGCAAGAAATGGTTATGAAGTTTCTTCAGAAAGAGGTGGATACAGCTTCCCTTATCTGTAGTTAGGGGGTTTCCCCCTCCCCCTAAAAATTATCTTATGGGAAAAGACAGATATGAAAATATCATAAGCAAAAAACTTGATATATATTTTTTGTTTTGTGAATATAAGACAGAATATAAAATGAGTATTTCATGAATATAAAATAGCTTTCTGAAATTGTCCAGTACAATGCATCATACCAACCAAACTGTCACCCCATACTAGTTCAGTTCTTCTGCTAAGCCATAATGTGTTTTAACATATAAAGCTATGGTGGCTTTATTCATTCAATGCAGCGCCATAAACCATTGTTTGCAAATGGCAGCGGTTAAATTCGCCAAAAACGTTACAGGATTTCCTCTGCTTAACCTAATCCTAGATTAGTTCATTAAGTATATTAGCTTCATTTACATGATGCACTGAAAAAGTAACTCATAGTCCTGGGTTTCTACAATATTGTGACACTACAATAAAGTTGGATAGTTTGTCGGACCGCAACTATTAAGCCATAATCAAACTCCATGACACAGTTTAATAAATGACACAGTATAATAAATGAGTGGAAAGAATGATGATTTATTCATCAAATTGCAGTTAGTAAAAGGGTGATTAGGAAATACTGGTGAAGTCAATTTCTGGTTCAGGTGAGCCTTCCAGATCAATTCTCCTGGTTTGATTAATTTAATTTAATTTAATTATTTAATTTAATTTAATTTAATTTAATTTAATTTAATTTAATTATTTATTATTTAATTTTTTAAGGGACTGCGGGATAACCTATTGTCCAAAGCACCAGAAGGCAGGACAACAAGTAATAGATGGAAACTAATTAAGGAGAGAAGCAACCTAGAACTAAGAAGAAATTTCCTTACATTTAGAACAATTAACCAGTGGAACATCTTGCCTCCATAAGTTATGGATCCTCCACCACTGAAAGTTTTCAGGAAGAGATTGGAAGCCATTAGCCTGGAAAGGTATAGAATCTCCTGCTTGGGTAAGGCTTGGACTAGAATAGGGTCGCCAACCTTTTGGACCTCAGGGACCACCAAACTCATAATTTTAAATCCCACGGACCAGACACCCTGGGAAAATCCCCCCAAAAGTCTGCAGGAAAATCCCCCACCCCGTTTTCCTACTGATCGATCATTCTTTATTTGGGATCACAGGATACTGTCTCCAGCTCCATTCTCAGGGGGAGAGAGAGAGAGAGAGGGAGAGACTTTTGGCTTCATGCAAGGAAAGCAGCAAAAGCAGCAGAAGTCTTTCTTTCTCTCCCCCAACCTCCGCCAGAAATGAGTCTTTGCCGGCTCAACTTCTTGAAGCAGGAAGACTTGCAGGGTCCCAAAGACTCATTTCTGGCAGAGTTTGAGGGGGGAGAGAAAGAAAGAATTTTGCTGCTTTCCTTGCGTGCAGCCCAAAGCAGAAGAAGAAAGAAGCGGAAGGAAGCAGCCCGGTGGCCAGGCCAGGCACGTGGAGCAATTGGGCCAAGTTTCTACCCTTTCCCCACTCCCCTCACTACCTCGTGTTGTTCGCAATGCAAGCGAAGCAAGCCTTGTGTTCCCATGGGCCATATGTGGGTAGCTCAGGCTTGTGTTTCCGCGCAACCTGGATGAATTGCTTTGGGAAGGACATTTCTCTGAGGACCACCAAAATTTTCTCGCACACCACCAGTGGTCCCCAGCCCACTGGTTGGTGACCACTGGACGAGAAGACCTTCTTCCTTCCCCTTCTTCTTCCCTGTCCCATCTCATAAAGGTGAACATTTCATACTTCACCAAGAAACTACTGGGTGAAACATTCTGTTTTGATGGATGAGACTAGCACGATCTAATGGATGGAGCAATGAAGAACTCGGCTCCTTACAAAATTGTCCCCTCAGTATCGGGTCCTTCAGAAGCTACATCTCTTGTCACACCAGTAGAAAGTGATTGATCATTTGCTCACCGGCGCTGTCTTACATATGGAGGAGCTTTAAGCAAGAGATCATTTTCTGGTCAGATCCAATACAAGCATCCAGGAATTTAATTTTTCAAAGAATCTGAATCCAGTCCACGGAGGAACTGAAGTCTCAATCAAGTGGGGAAGACAGGTGATCCAATAAGAAGGTTGAACTGCAGGGTTGCAACTTCATGATTAATGGGTCGGGTGTACAGAATGGTAACCTAGTTAAATTTCAGCTGCTGTCATTCATTGTCATACACGTCAGGGAAGAAATACATAAATCTTGGGCTGCGTGGACAGATCTGGATGTTGGTGCCTGTTCTGTATGGGTCATTAGCATTCTTGTAAACCCCGCGCCCTGATTGGCCAGGGCGCACGACAACCGGATTGGCTGAGCGAGCCGCATTGATTGGCCCACCGCGAATCCCCACGATTGGTGAAAACCGATCGCAGGAGATTCAAAGTGGTGCCATTGGCCGCGGCCGGCGCGGCCAACTCAATATAAGCCGCAGCCGATCCGGAAAACCCCGAGTCGATCTCGGGACTAATAAAGAGCTGAAAATTAGTCATTGACTCCGAGCCATTCTTCAAGCGCCTATATAACAGTGCCAGCCTTGCCATCGAGTGATCCTCGTGAGGGGCTTACTTCTTTGCAAAATGGCCGCCGTGGACAGATTTAAAGTCTTGGGGATGAAGGCCAATATACATGCCCCAGGATAACGCTGCAGGATCCGATCTGGGTCGGTCACCAAGACCGACAGTTTAGTCTTCTGAGTTTTCAGATTTGTGCTGGGGTCCATCCAGGGGGAACTCCTGTCTCTCTGGAGAGAGAGGGAGAGGGAGAACGAGAGAGATGAGAAAGGGGGAGATGAGAAAGAGAGAAATATAGGGAGAAAGAAAGAGAAAGAGAGAAGTGAGAGAGAAAGAGAGAGATGAGAGAGAGAGAAACGGGGGGAGAAAGAGATGAGAGAGAAAGAGAGAGTGAGGGGAAGAAAGAGAAAGAGAGGGAGATGAGAGAGAGAGGGAGAAAGAAAGAAATGAGAGAGATGCGAGACAGAGAGGGAGAAAGAAGAGAGAGAGATTCTGGAGATTCACATTCTGGAGAGAGAGAAAGACTCAGCTTTTAGTTCTCCAATCCTTCTCTGCTATGAAGGCCCTGCGGAGGATTTTGGGTTTTTCTCTGCCCAGTACAACCCACCTCACAGGGATGTTGTTGGGGAAGGGGGGAAAGGGGGAAGAGGATGCATGATAAAGCTAAACAAAAGGCAGGGGAGGAGGGGAAGGAAGGGAGGAGAAAGGGGAGGAATAGGGAGGGGAAAGAAAGAGAAGGGAAAGAAAGGGAGGAAGGGGAGGAAGGAAGGAAAGAAGGAAGGGGGAAGGAGAAGAAGGAGGGAGGGAAGGAAAGAAGGGAGAAAGGAAGGGATGGAAGGGGAAAGGGGAGAAATAGGGAAGGGATGGAAGGGGAAAGGGGGTAAAGAGAGGGAGGAAGGAGGGAAGGAAGGAAAGAAGGAAAGAAGGAAGGGGAAAGGGGAAGAAGAAGGGGAGGGAAGGAAGGAAGGGAAAGGGGGAGAAGAAGGGTGGGAGGGAGGAAGGAAGGAAGGAAGGAAGGGGAAAGGGGGAGAAAGGGAGGGGAAAGAAAGCAAGGCGAAAGAAGGGGAGGGAGGGAAGAAAGGAAGGAAGAGGAAAAGGAAGGAAGGAAGGGGAAAGAAAAGTAAGTAAGTAAGTTAGTAAAGAAGGAAGGAAGGAAGGAAGGAAGGAAGGAAGGAAGGAAGGAAGGAAGGAAGGAAGGAAGGAAGGAAGGAAGGAAGGAAGGAAGGAAGGAAGGAAGGAAGGAAAGGATATATAGATTTTTTCCCCCCATTAAAGATGGGTGGACACGGGCTTTCTCCCTGCTTCATATCTTTATCCAAGCAAAGTATTCAACACTTGTCTTGCGTGTCAGGTTGCCAAGATAAGCTGGCAAGACTGATCCCTAGAGAAATATATCCCCTGACAGCGTTTTCCTCATTATCTCCCCCTAGTAAAACTCCTACACCAGCACCTTCTTTGCAATAAATGACAAGCTGAAGCATTCAGCTATGCACACACAGGCACCCACCCGCCCACGTGCAGGGGGAAAGGAGGAAGATAGCCCAAGCTAGAGGCTTAGCGAGTCATGTCTGGCATGGCAAGAATGTATAAACAATAGGGCTGGTGCTCAGCACTTTGCTTCCGTTCTCTTCTCGTACAGAACTTAACACTCTTCTACCCAAACTCGGTGAAGATTAAGGAGGAGGAGGAGGTGCTAGGGATCATTAGTTAAATATGTGGGAGAAGCTGGTATTTAGAGGTAAGAAGCAAGTTGGACCAGGGGGATAGATATGAAAAGGAGGCTAACAAGATAAAGAGCAAAAAGGAGGCCAGAATGAAATGGGAAACCGGGAGGAGGAACCCAACTAGAAATTGTGTGAGAATGAAAAGAAGTAATATGATGGCAGCCTTCCAACATCTAAGGGTCTGCCCCAAAGAAGAAGGGAGTGCACCTGAGGGCAGGACACCTGAGGGCAGGACAAGAAGCAATGGTTGGAAACTAATCAAGGTGAGAAGCAACCTACAGTAGAACTTAGGAAGAATTTCCTGACAGGGAGAACAATTAATTAGTGGAACGGCTTGCCTTCAGAAATTTTGGGTGCTCCATCCATTCAAGAAGAGATTGGACAACTCTTTGACAGGGAAGGTCTACTGCTGGAGCAGGGGGTTGGACACGTGGCTGGCTGGGGAACTCTGGGAGTTGAAGTCCACAGGTCTTAAAGTTGCAGAGGTTGGACACCCCTGCCTTAGTGTATGGCATGGAGACTTCCATGGCCAACAATCATTGGGAAGGGCGACCCTCGGTTTATCCGTTGGCTGAGAGAAGGACAAGAATTTAACAGAGCAACAGAGTTGGAAGGGACCTTGTAGGTCATCTAGTCCAACCCTCCCTGCCCAAGCAGAAGACCCTACACCATTTCTGACAGAGGGCAGTCCGGTTTCTTCTTCAAAGCTTCCAGGGATGAAGCTCCCATCACTTCTGAAGGCAAGCTTGGTGGGTGGATTGTTCTTCCTGTCAGAAAATTTCTCGTTTCTACGTTAACAGATAACAGACAATCAGAGTTGGAAGGGACCTTGTAGGTCATCTAGTCCAACTCCCCGCCCAAGTGGGAGAGTCTACACCATTTCTGACAAATGGCAGTCCAATCTCTTCTTGAAAGTCTCAAGTGATGGTGCTCCCACAACTTCTGAGGGCAACTTCTGTTCCATGGGTTGATTGTTCTTACTGTCAGAGAGTTTTGTCTTATTTCCAGGTTGAATCTCTCCTTGTTCAGTTTCCATCCATTATTCCTTGTCTGGCCTTCGGGTGCTTTGGAAAACAGCTTGACCCCTTCCTCTCTGTGGCAGCCCCTCAAATATTAGAAGACTGCTATCCTGTCTTCCCTGGTCATTCTCTTCCTTAGACTAGCCATGCCCAGTTCCTGTAACCGTTCTTCATATGTTTTAGTCTCCAGTCCCCTAATCCTCCTGGTTGCTCTTCTCTGCACTTTTTCTGGAGTCTCAGCATCTTTTTTATAGTGTAGTGACCAAAACTGGATGCAGTACTCTAGGTGTGGCCTTACTAAGGCTTTATAGAGTGGTATTAGTATCTCACTTGATCTCGATTGTATCCCTCTGTTAATGCCATTTAGGATTGCATTGGCTTTTTTGGCTGCTGCTGCACACTACTGGCTCCTATTTAGCTGGTTGTCCACTAAGACTCCAAGATCCCTCTCACACTTACGGCCATGGAGCCTGGTTTCACCCAGTCTATATGTATGTTTTTGGTTTTTCTTGCCTAAGTGTAGGGCTTTACTTTTCTCTACATTAAATTTCAGGAATGGTGTAGCTTGACCAGGGGGTTGGACTAGATGACCTCCAAGGCCCCTTCCAACTCTGTTATTCTATTCTATTCAGAGAAAAAAGGAAGGAGGGAAAGGGAGGGAGAAAGGAGGAGGAGGAGGAGAGGAGGAGGAGGAGGAGGAGGAGGAGGAGGAGGAGGAGGAAGGAGAAGGAGAAGGAGAAGGAGGAGAAGGAGAAGGAGAAGGAGAAGGAGGAGGAGAAGGAGGAGGAGAAGGAGAAGGAGAAGAGGAGAAAGAAAGGGTTCTGGGAAATTCTGGGAGTTGAAGCTCACATATCCGCAAGTGGCCAAGGTTGAGAAAGGAAGGAAGGACTAAGCTTATCCAAACGTTTGGATTACCAGTGCAGGAAAAAGCTGAAGTTCCATGACTGACTATAGGGTCTGCGTGGATGAGGGGGTTGGACTAGATGACCTACAAGGTCCCTTCCAACTCTGTTAATCTGTCATCTGTATCTGATTTCTAAACGGGGCATCTGTGCAGGCTTTAAAAGAATGCCATCTCCTCCTCTCCTTGTTCTTTTTTTTTTTTTTCTAAGTATGCAGCCTCAGCGCCAGCCGAAGAGAGGGGAAAAAAAACCCATCATGTTTTGGATAGCAATTTTTTCAAACAAATTTAATGCGCTAATTTTTCTGGGAACGAAGATCAAGTCGCTTTCCATTTCAGGCTGTACCTAGAGGGCAGCGTGTTCGAGTTAAGCTCTGCGAAACAGAAAGGGACAGAATGTCAATTGATGTCCTAACAGCATGTCATATCTGGAATCAAATAAGCAATTACACAAGGCTAAATTGAATTTATTTCAGTCGCCGCGTTGTAGCCCACTTGTTTTGTTTTGTTTTTCTCCTTTTTCTTGTCCCCCCCCCATTTTACTTGATTGAGATAAAAGACCCCCTTCATCTACTCAATAAACATGCAGCCAGCTGTCATCATTTCTTGGTTTCACACAACTCGAAAGTGTCTGAAAACATTTGAAAACAATAGAGGCTGCAACAGGCAATGCAAGTTGGTCTGAAACGGTTGGCTGTTAGGAAAAGCAATCAACTTTTGTCTGGACAAAGTACTCGATATCGGAAAATATTCTTTTCTTCCTTTTTTTTAAAAGACAAAGTGTGAAAATGCACGCTCCTCTCGAAGAACACGGAAGCAAACACACCCCGGGTGAATGATATTTGCTCATTTCCAGCTCTGAGAAAAAAAAGATAAAATGCATTGAGAAAAGGAAGGAAAACCTGAAAGGAGGAAAGGAAGGGGCAGGAAAGGATATTTGAGGAGGGGGCTAAATAAATAAACCCGCCCTGCTGTGGTTGCTCTGGTTTCATAAAACAATTCCATTTTCTCCACTCCTGACGCTAAACCTTGTAATATAAAGCAAATTATTTGAGGACAGCCATGGATGTTACAAATCACTCCTACCGAAAGCAAACAGGCTATTTACTGAACCTCCTAATGCTTCTCTTTAAAGTCAAACAAGAATTTGTTTAAAAACACACACACACACACACACACACACAGAGGCGACATTCACACAATAAATGTCAGACATTTCTGCGCCCACTAATCTAAAGGTCCTTTTCCTGCGTCCTTGAATTTCAGCCTCTCACCCTCTCATGAAAACACAGCCAAGGACATATTTCTTGCTTGTTCGTGGGCACAAGACTGTCTTCTCCTTCTCTCTCTCTCTCTCTCCCTCTCCCCCTTCATCTCTCCCTCCCTCCCTCCCTCTGCCTCCCTCTCTTCCTCTCCCACTCTCTCCCTCCTTCTTTCCCTCTCCCTCCCTCTCTCTCTCCCCCTCCTCCTCCATCTCTCCCTCCCTCTCTCCGCCTCCTCTCTTCCTCTCCCACTCTCCCCTCCTTCTTTCCCTCTCCCTCCCTCTCCCCTCCCTGCCTCCCTCTCCTCTCCCACTCTCTCCCTCCTTCTTTCCCCCTCCCTCCTCTGCTCTCCCCTCCCCTCCATCTCTCCCTCCCTCCCTCCCTCTCTTCCTCTCCCACTCTCTCCTTCTTTCCCCCTCCCTCTCTCTGCTCTCCCCTCCCCTCCATCTCTCCCTCCCTCCCTCTTCCTCTCCCACTCTCCTCCTTCTTTCCTCTCCCTCCCTCTCTGCTCTCCCCTCCATCTCTCCCTCCCCTCCCTCCCTCCCTCTCTCTCCTCCCTCTCTTCCTCTCCCTCCTTCTTTCCCTCTCCCTCCCTCTCCTCTCCCTCTCCTCTCCCCTCTCCCTCCCTCCCTCCCTCTCTCTGCCTCCCTCTCTTCCTCTCCCTCCTTCTTTCCCTCTCCCTCCCTCTCTGCTCTCCCCTCCATCTCTCCCTCTCCCTCCCTCTCTCTGCCTCCCTCTCTTCCTCTCCCTCCTTCTTTCCCTCTCCCTCCCTCTCTGCTCTCCCCTCCATCTCTCCCTCTCCCTCCCTCCCTCCCTCTCTCTGCCTCCCTCTCTTCCTCTCCCTCCTTCTTTCCCTCTCCCTCCCTCTCTGCTCTCCCTCTCCCTCCCCTCCCTCCCTCTCTCCCCCTTCTTCCTCTCCCACTCTCTCCCTCCTTTCCCTCTCCCTCCCTCTCCCCTTCCCTCTTTCCCTCCCTCTCTGCCCTCCCTCTCCCCTCCCTCTCCCCCTCCTTCTTCTCCCTCTTGACTGATGGGGATTTTGTCAGCGCTGACAGGAGTTCAAGTGGTACTCTAGATGTTTTGGGATTGACCTCAAGATGTCTATCACTACAGGTAGCCCTGGACTTACAACCGTTCACTTAGTGACTCTTCGAAGTGTCAACGGCACTGAAAAAAAGTGACTTATGACCCTTTTTCACACCTATGAGCATTGCAGCATCCCCGTCACATGATTTACATTGGTCTCTTAGAGCCCCATTCCTCCAAATCAATCAGAATAAGCTCGTTTGTTTGGTGTTCAACCCTCTTTCCCTCCCTCTGTGGGCGTGGCTTGGTGGGTGTGGCTTGGTGGGCGTGGCAGGGGAAGGATACTGCAAAATCCCCATTCCCTCCCCACCCCACTAACCTGCTTTCCAGCTCCATTCTCCTGTGCCGGGCAACCAAAGAAGATCCAGGCAATCAGCTGTAGGCGTGGCTTGGTGGGCGTGGTGTTCTGTGGGTGTGGTTTGGTGGGCGTGGCAAGGGAAGGATACTGCAAAGTCCCCATTCCCTGCCCACCCCTCTAACCTGCTTTCCAGCTCCATTCTCCTGTGCCGGGCAACCAAAGATCCAGCCAATCAGCTGTAGGAGTGGCTTGGTGGGCATGGTGTTCTGTGGGCGTGGTTTGGTGGGCGTGACAAGGGAAGGATACTGCAAAATCCCCATTCCCTCCCCACCCCTCTAATCTGCTTTCCGCTCCGGTGCAGGGCAACCAAAGAAGACCCAGCCAATCAGCTGGGACTCAATGGGAGGCGGAGAATAGATGGGGGTGGGGCCAGTCAGAGGCGGGTTTTGCCAGTTCTCCGAACCTCTCAAATTTTCCACTACCGGTTCTCCAAAACTGGTCAGAACCGGCTGAATCCCACCTCTGCATGCCCCCCATCCCAATTCACCAAACCACCATAATTTTTGTAAAGTCCTTCCCTCCGATTCAAGGGAAGCTCCTGTCTTTTTTTGTTGTCATTCCTGCCATTTCAGAACATAAAGATTAAAAACTAACAAAGATAAAGTCTTCATAAAGAGGAATAAATAATATCGCGTAGGTAGGCTAGGAACGCAGAAAACAAAAACAATAGAAATGAACAAAAGTATAAAAAGAAAGTTGACTTCCCAATTCCTTTGCCAAAGGGATAAATAAAGCGTCAATAATTCAACCCTTTTTGGTTTAGCATGAATTTAGTTCTCAATCCTACCGTTTAAGACTGCCTAGTCCTCAACTTATGACCACGATTGACCCACAACATACACACACACAAACATTTTCATTGTTAAGCGAGACAGATGTTAAGTGATTTTGGCCCATTTTACAACCTTTTTGGGGCCACAGTTGTTAAGCGAATTGCTGCAGCGGTTTGGTTCAGAACACGGTTGTGAAGCGAATTCTGGCTTTCCTGTCGACTTTGCTTGTCAGAACGACGCAAAAGGGAATCACGTGACCCTGGGGGACATTGCAACCGTCGTAAGTATGAGTCCGTGGCCGAGCATCTGTATTTTGATCCGCGTGACCACGGAGATGCTACAACGGTCACAAGTGTGAAAAACAGCCAGAAGTCACATTTTTCAGTGCTGTTGTAACTTTGGTCACTAAGCGAACCATTGCAAGTTGAGGATTACCTGTCTACTATTAGTATCCAGCTAGAATAAGTTTTGCTTAAAATTGGAAATTGGCTATGACCCTTCAGGAAATATGAAAATCAATAAGATACATGAATGTGCCGAGATGGATAGACTAAGTAAGTTGTTAAAAGATAACCAAGACAGTGAATATTACATAACATGGGATACCTGGTACGTCTGGATAAAGAAAAGGTGGTATCTGATGACCTGGTAACATTTTTGAAAAAATAAAGGTGATGTGTATATAAATGTAAATAAACTATATCTATGCATATACAGAGTTTAAAATGACGAAGGAGTTATTATAACAATGTATATAACACGCCATCAGAAGAAAAGTACAAGTGTATCCATTGCTTAAGCAACGCTGTAAAATGTAAATATATCTTTTTAATTTCATAAACGTTGAATAAATTAATTTTTTAAAAAGAAAGAAAAACGGCCAGAAGTTACAATTTTCATTTTAACTTCGGTCATTAAGCGAACCGTTGCAAGTTGAAGATTACTTGTCACACCTATTCGGTAGAACTGATGGTTAACATTCTAAGCAGTTTGGAAAACCGGTTGTTAGAAGAAATTACTGGGCTAATCCTGTAAGGAAGGCAGGAAGGAAACATTCTGGTGTTGCTTACAGAAACTGCCTCTCCGTTAATCCTTTTTACATTCTTGGCAGGACTAGACTTCCTGTCTCTGGAACTTCTTTGGAGTTTTTTCCCCGTCCTTTGCTGGTACTTTGTGTGGAGTGACCATTCAAAGTTACAATGGCACTGAAAAAAGTGACTTATGACCATTTTTCACACTTATGACTGTTGCAGCATCCCCACAGTCATGAGAGGCCAGGAGAGGAGATGCGTACCTCAATGTGAGTGATGTTGAGTTGGCCACGTCCACCCAGTCACATGACCACCAAGACATGCCCACCACCTAAGCCACGCCCACAGAACCGGTTGTTAAAACATTTGAATCCGCCCCCTGTGTGGCACCCGTTGTGCTCTCATAAACCTTCTCCTTTTTACACAGTACTCATTGTTCTTCTCCTTGTGCAGCTGATTCCAAACCAGGAAATTGTGGTTCCTACGTCTGAGCAGGGAAGAGAGGGTGGTGGAAAGTAACCAGAATCTCCAGGTGTAAATATTTGCCCATTGTAGATATTCCTTTTAAAAATTAAAGATGTTCTGTGGTCAGAAGTTTTTCTTGTTTTTTTTTTCAGGCCCAGGCCAATGCCAGGGTGTGCTTAAATATAGTTTATTTAATAAATCACCGTTGGCTAGAATGTTGTTGAGCCCAAACGATAAAAACCACAATACGGCTTAGTTATGATGTGTAAATCCAGGCTGTTTACGGCTTGACGCCATCCGGAAAGGGAGGGCTGGTACTGCAAGTCCTGTACTTTATAGAGTTTTTATCTTGGGTCAATCATTAAATTGCCATATGCCCTGGATTTATCATAACATCCACTGATCTCATGGGAAGAGCTTAAATGCTAGGATTATGAAAGCGAGGGAGGGAGGGAGGGATGGAGGGAGGGAGGGAGGGAGGGAAGGATGGATAGATGGATGGATGGATAGATAGATAGATAGATAGATAGATAGATAGATAGATAGATAGATAGATAGATAGATAGATAGATAGATAGCTGGATGGGTGGAAGGGGGAACAGGTAGACAAACAGAGAAGATGATAGATTACATTACATTACAATAGTTTAGATTAGATTAGATTAACAGACAGATGATAGATAGATAGATAGATAGATAGATAGATAGATAGATAGATAGATAGATAGATAGACAGACAGACAGACAGACAGACAGACAGATAGAGGCAGACAGTCAGAAGAAAGGAAGGTAAATAGGCAGGCAGGTAGGTAGGTAGTTAGGTAGCTAGGTAGCTAGGAAGGAAGGAAGGAAGGAAGGAAGGAAGGAAGGAAGGGATAGAAGATAGTACAGGCGGACAAAGATTAGATAAGATAGATAGATATGATAGACAGACAGTGAAGGAAGGAAGGAAGGAAGGAAGGAAGGAAGGAAGGAAGGAAGGAAGGAAGGAAGGAAGGAAGGGATAGAAGATAGTATATGCAGACAGACAAAGATTAGATAGACTAGACTAGATAGATAGATAGCAGTAGGTAGGTAAGTAGATAAGATAGACAGAAAGACAAAGACAGAAAGGCAGAGATGGATGAATGGACAGATGGATAGAAAGACACATCATAGAAGTATAGAATTGTAGTGCTAGAAGGGAGTTGAAGGATCATCTTCTAGCCCAGTGTTTCTTAACCTCGTAGGGGGCATGCATAAGCACACCAAAGTGCCAACCGTCCCTGTCCTATTGTTTCTTTTCTATTTCTTATATGTACTCATTTCTTGTATTCATAACTAGGTTTATCCTTATACCTATTATCTTGTAAGCGATTGACAAATAAAATAAATAAATAAATAAAATAAATTTGAAGGCGTTTAGACTTCATCTCCCAGAAGTCCCTAGCCAGCATGGAGACCTTATCTGGCATGTACAGGAAAAGCAGGCAGAGAATAAGGTAATACAACCCACACAAATAAACATTTATTTATGTTTTACCCATATCACACACACACACACACACACACACACACAGAGAGAGAGAGACAGACAGACAGACAGACAGACAGACAGAGGGAGAGAGAGAGAAAGAGAGAGAGAGAAAAAAAATCGGTTGAGCGTTCTCTTCAATTCTTTGTTCTTCTTGATTCCTATTTATGGCTCCCATTTGATTGCCCTTGATTTAAAAAGCTTCTCATTACAAGAATCTGATGCTTTTTTTAGGTAAACTGTTAACATTTTTATTAAAATCACACACAGTATCCTACATTTCCCCTTTATTAAAACAGTCTCCTTGACATGAGCCCATAATAACTCCTTCAAGTTCAGAGCAGGAGTGATTTAGATTAATTTTAGAATTAACAGAGTTGGAAGGGACCTTGTAGGTCATCTAGTCCAACCCCCTCGCCCAAGCAGGAGACTGTACACCATTTCTGACCAGATGGCTGTCCAGTCTCTTCCTGAAAGCTTCCTGGGATGAAGCTCCCACAAGCTTCATCACTTCAGATCAATTTTTTCTCCTTAATTTCTAGGTTGGTTCTCTTCTTTTCTTGGCCACAATCTTGAAAGCGGGGACCTCATGTCTTCTTCCAAACTTCGATTTCCACTCTACACTGCTGGATTTCCTAGTGGTGCCCTATCCATCTGTCTCACCCAGGTCTGACCTTTTCAGGCCAGTCAAGGTCGCCAAGCCATAAGTCCAAGCCCTATACATATCCGTAAGCTGTAATATATATATATATATATATTCAAAATAAATTGCCCACTTCTACGCTCTTCACCACCAGCAGTTGGCAGTACCAGACCAGCGGTGATGATCACCTATTTCTGGAACCGACATCCAACTTGCTTAGAGGAGACCAGACTCTGCCAGGCACCTGGGAAGCCCAGAGGTGGCTGGTCCACATTTCCACAGTCCGAGTTTTGATCCTCTGTTGCAGCCGAAGCGTGTTTAAGGGTACCCCACCCAAGCCGCTGTGGGTTAGAGACACGGGACCCCTTCATGTGTGAACACACACACACACACATGTCAAACAGCACTCATAGTACATAGCTCTGCCACCAGTGAGGGTTCGGGAACAGCTGTGGTGTGGACAGCACGCAAACCTCTTCTTGCCATCAGGGTGAGTTGGGGGAAAATCCCTGTCACGTGTGAACACACAAGGGTGCATACATACATACAGAGAGAGAGGGAGGGAGGGAGAGAGACACAGAGAGATGCCACCAGGGAGGCTTCAGGAGCAGCTGAGGCTACCCCAAGCCTCTGCCCGCCATCGCAGCGGCGTAGAGACCGAATCCCGTCTCGTGTGAACATCCCCACGCGCGTCCAGACACACGCACACACCCCTCCGACGGAGCGAATAGCTAGGCTCCGGGAGCAGCTGCGGCGTGCTTAAGAGGCGGAGACGCCGCCATCCGAATGGCTTAAGAGGCAGAGAATCTCGTCACGTGTGAACATCCCCACGCGCGTCCAGACATACATACATACAGAGAGAGAGGGAGGGAGGAGAGAGACAGAGAGATGCCACCAGGGAGGCTTCAGGAGCAGCTGCGGCTACCCCAAGCCTCTGCCCGCCATCGCAGCGGCGTAGAGACCGAATCCCGTCTCGTGTGAACATCCCCACGCGCGTCCAGACACACGCACACGCCCCTCCGACCGAGCGAATAGCTAAGGCTCCGGGAGCAGCTTCGGCGTCTCCTCCTCCTCCTCTTGCTGGCCCACCGCCTCCCGGCGCGCCAGCCGAGCCCTCCTCCTCCTCCTCCTCCCTCCAACGCCTGGCGAGGAGGGGGCTGCCCCAGCGCCGGGCCTGCGTTCGCCTCGCCTCTTCTCCGCCTCCTGCTGACGTCTCGCCAGCCGCCTGCAAAACTCCGGGCGGCGGCGGCTGGCTGGCTGGCTGGCTGGCTTGGCTGGCAGCGGCCGGGGCGAGCAAAGCGAAGGCGGCGGCAGCAGCAGCAGCAGAGAAGCTGCGCTGCGCGATGGTGGCGACGACGGCGGCGGCGACGACGGCGGGGCGGCTTCTTCTTCTTCGGCGGCCGGGGTGGCCTCCCCGTGCAGCCGGCGGCTGGCTCGGCGCTCGCACTCGGCGCTGCTGCTGGCGCTCACCGTCCTGCTGGTGCAAACGCTGCTGGTGTGGAATTTCAGCAGCCTGGATGCGGCCGACGAGCAGCAGCAGCAGCAACGGCGGCAACGGCAGCAGCAGCAGCAGCCTCCGCGGAGAGGCGCCCTCGCCGCCGCCGGCAGCAGCAACAGCCGGAGCGGCCACAGTAGCAGCAGCAGCAGCAGCCGCCGGCGAGAGAAGCGAGACCTGGAGAGCCGCGACGGGCCCCGGGCGCCGCAACCCCGCCGCGCGGCCGGCGCTTTCCGCGGCAAGGCGATGATGGTGAGTAGAAGAGATGAGAGGGAGGGGAAGGGGGCGGCCGGGGAAAGCCGGGGGAGGGGGAGCTCTTCCCAGGGGATGTAGAGAGGGCGGCTGGGGGAAGGACCCCCACCACCATCCCCTTCGCCAGAGGCTGAGGATGCTGCCGCCCGTGCGCAACCTTGGGAAAGGACGGGGAGGGGCAAAGAGGGGCTTCTCTGGGCAGGGTACCTTTGGGGTGAGGGCTCCGGCTTGGCGACCTTGGCTCTCTGCCCCCCCTCCCCTTCCTTGGGCGTTGGAGGGTGCAGGGCCCAGGTGGGGCTCGACCCCTTGGAGAGAGAGAGAGAGTTCTCCCCACGTGGAGACTTCCAAAACACCGGGAAGGTCGGGTTGACCCAAGAAGACGGGCGACGCACGCCGGAGATTTCCCGGAGAGACGCTTTAGTTGGTAGCAAAGCGCTAATTTTGGGGCTGGGGGGGGAGAGGAGTTGGTTGGGGTGGGAGGGTGGATTGTGCCCGCTTACCTACCAACTTGCTGCTCTCAGGTTGCCTTAAAACGTTAGCAAACCAGCGTAGCAGAGGAGAGAGAGAGAGAGAGGAAAGAAACTGCTCCGGTAGTTAAGTCCGGAGCTCGAGGTGGGATCTTACTAAGGCGAGGAAAGATGTAGGAATGAGCCGCGTTCTTTCGCTTTCTCCTTTGCAAGCAGGCAAAGAGCATTTTTTAATCTCGGGATTGCGCCCTCCCCGCCTAAGCACGTTTATTTATTGAGCTAAACTAGCGGTCTCCCCCTCCACAGCCCATGTGGTTGGATTCACACGACCCGCGAAGCTGGACAGGAGAGCGCGATAGATAGATGGTAGGTAGGTAGATAAGGAGGGAGAGAGGGAAAGAGAGAGACGAGGGAAAAGAGGGGGAAGAGAGGGGCAGGGAAAAAGAGAGGGGGGAGGGAAAGAGAGGGGCAGGGAAAAGAGAGAGGGAGGGAAAGAGAGAGAGGGAAACGGAGAAAAAGAGAGGGGGAAGAGGAGGAAAAAGAGAAGGGGAAGGAAAGAGAGGGGGAGGGGAGGGGAAAGGGACAGAGGAAAAGAGGGGAGGAAAAAGAGGGGAGGGAAAGAGAGACAGGGGAGGGAAAGAGAGGGGGGAAGGAAAGAGAGAGGGAGGAGAGAAAGAGAGGGAGGAAGCTAACCCAGGCTAAGTTTATACAACCTCTTTTGTGTAAGCTAGCTAGTTGTTTGCTAAATGTCAGTTTGGTTTGCTTCTTGTTAACTCAAAGGCTACTCTGCTTTCTGCAACTTGCATTTCTCCTCCTTTGTAGAGAAAGAGAGACACCCAGCTACTTCCCTGACACTTTGGTGGCACTTCCATGCATCCCTGATTTCCCCCCACCCTAAATTGCCTCGATGACATTGAAATGCCAGAGGACCAAAATATAGCAAAATCTGCGATATTTATTTATATTTCCTGGAATAGATCCTTGGTTAAATCTGGAGGCAAACTAGAGGATTGGGCTACAGGTTGTCAGCCAGACATCACGGACCATTGAGAATGGAGCTTGGTGTTGGTTTACATCTAGTTTTGGCACCGTGTGCGGGAAATGTGGGCAATCACCATAGAAGGTTAATGAGTCTCTTTCACATCGTTGTGTTGTCAAGCTTGATTGACGTCTGAGGACCTTCTTAAAATTGTCCGCCTGTGGGGTAGGCTTGAGGAGGGGGTGGAAAGCAGGCGCAGACTTCACCTGAATTCTCCTCTAATTTCTGGAAGCCAGATCCTAGATGCCAGGGTTCCTCAACATGGGCAGCTTGAAGATGTGTTGGACTTCAGCTCCCAGAATTCTCCAGCCAGCATGCTTTCTCCTTTTCTGAAGAAAGGGATGGTACTGTTGTCCCCAATTCAGGTCTGAGCCTGGTGCCAAAGCCAACGATAGACGCCAGGCACAAGGTGCAAGTTTTCTGATTGCTTTTTATTGGAGTACTTACTCCAAGAAAGGCTCCGGCAAACCAGGCCAGGAACAAAAGATGGGTCATTTTATTGGGAAGATAATGATATCATCTGAATAATTAGTTTAAATTGTTCTCTTGGTCTCTAGCTGTCCCTATCCCCAAGTCTTGGTTAATGAATGCCCTAGGAATCATCTAATTCACATTTGATTTGCTGCAGGCCTAACTTTTAGCTGAGGTCTGCAAGTTGGTTGCTTTTATCAGCTTTCCGATTAGCCAGGATTGTTACAAGATTTACACAGGCATATGTCCTGTGGATAAGCATTCTTTGTTCTTGCAGACAGACTCCACAATTACAGGCTTCCTGATTCACTTTGAAGTGTGTGCCATGACCTGGCTTTATTTTAGCAGATGGCCCAACAGTATGATAGTCCAATTCCTTTGGGCATCTAATGTGGACAAGGTGTGGACTTCAGCTCCCAGAATTCAATGCGTGGACCATCTTCAATGTGTGGACTTCAGCTCCCAGAATTCCCCAGCCAATATGTTTCCCCCATTTAGGGTTTCTCCCAGGGGTGGGGTTCTACCAGTTCGCACCTATTCACTAGAACCGGTTGTTAACATTCGAAGCAGTTCGGAGAACTGGTTGTTAGAAGAAATTCCTGGGCTAATCCTGTAAGGAAGGCAGGAAGGAAACATTCTGGTGTTGCTTACAGAAACTGCCTCTCCCTTAACTCTTATTACATTCTTGGTAGGACTAGACTTCCTGTCTCAGGAACGTGTCTGGAGTTTTTCCCCCCCTCCTTTGCTGGTACTTTGCTTGCGTGGAGTGACCATTCAAAGTTACAATGGCACTGAAAAAAGTGCCTTATGACCATTTTTCACACTTATGACTGTTGCAGCATCCCCACAGTCATGAGAGACCAGGCGAGGAGATGCGTGCCTTGATGTGAGTGATATTGAGTTGGCCACCCCCAGCCAATAACATGACCACCAAGCCATGTCCACCCAGTCACATGACCACCAAGCCACGCCAACCACCTAAGCCACGCCCACAGAACCGGTTGTTAAAAATTTTGAATCCCACCCCTGGTTTCTCCTTTTCTGAAGAAAAGGATGGTACGATAGTCCAATTCCTCTGATGTAATGTAATGTAATGATGTGATGTAATGTAATGGATCTGATGTGGGCAATGTATGGACTTCAGCTCCCAGAAATCAATGTGTTGACCATCTTCAACACATGGAATTCTGGGAGCTGAAGTCCATACATCTTCAAGATTCCCAGATTGGGAACCACTGTCGTGGGCTTAGTGAGATCATAGCATCGGATGCTTCTGAACTGCATACTGTCAAAGCTTCCTCAGCCTTCGGTGAAGGCTTTTGGCTCACCTAAGAGAGAAATCTAGCTTCTCAGGTTGACCTGAAGATTGGCAGTTCATCCAGTGACTCGAATGCAAAAGTTGACTGTAAGCTGTCTTGCTTTTCTATTGCTGATCGAAGCCAATGCTGGGAACAATTTCTCTTGCTGGGATCCATTTTCCCATAGTCCTGCTTTTTCGAAAGACCCTGAAAACCCCTTTCCTCCCCTCCCCTCACCCTCAAAATCATTTCTCCAGGAACCCCATCTGTCTTGCTCTCATTATGTTTTTTTGTTTTTGTTTTTAAAGAAAGATAGGAAGCACTTAATCCGTTCCAGTTGACTTCTATTTCCTGTAATCGCTGAAACGGTTTTAAATTTTCAGATATATAGTGTTATGATGGCTGCAAGCTGGAGCTGCCTTGTCAAGAAAGCATTTCCAGCTTGTCTGAAAGAGGGAGTTAAAGACGCTGGAAACGAAACCATAATTGTGATAAATAACAGAGGCACATTTTTTTTTGCGGTGGTCCTGTGATCGGATCTCATTCCCATCCCTCGCCTTACCGTATGCAGACGAGTTCCTGGAATCCTCATAGGGCTGGAAGGACCCTCAGAGGTCTTCTAGTCCAACCCCCTTGCTCAAGGCAGGAGAAGACCTTGTACACATACCTTGTGTCTCTCTTCAACAAGCTTCCACTCATGCTTTCTTGTTTCTCTGGCTGGAGAATTCTGGGAGTTGAAGTCCACAAGTCTTAAAAGTTACTAAGGTTGGAGACCCCTGGTCTGCTGGCTGAGGAATTCTGGGAGTTGAAGTCCACAAGTCTTAAAGTTGCCAAGGTTGGAGACCCTGCTTTAGAAATAGGTCAATCCCCTTCTTTTCTCAAATACTGGAAGACAGCTATCATCATCATCATCATCTCCTTTTAATGACCTCATAATCCCTTGGGAGGTGGAGTCTGGGAAACTGAATGCAGTGTGTTTACTGGCTGGATGCCTTTCCCTATCACCAATGCAGAGTTCTGTTCGGCCAATAGAATCTCAGTGAGCCCAGAGATAGAAATATCTGCCTGCCTGCCTAGGATCGAACTCATGGCCTCCAGATTGTGAGGCGACAGCTCCACCTCTGAGCCACCGCACCACTCCGTGGAAGACAGCTATCATGTCACCCTAATCCTTCTCTTGGTGAAGGCTAGACCCGTGATGGTGAACCTATGGCATGCAGGCCGGAAGTGGCCCGCAGAACCATTTCTGTCATCACGCGAGCCGTCGCCCAGATCAGTGAGCCCAGAGATAGAAATGGAAGGCAGGTTGGTAGCAATTGTTTTGTCTGCAGTCCTAATTACTCTTTATAAACCCTCTTTTATATTTAATTCCTACCTAGCTATCATCTTTCTTCAACTAATTTCCACCTCTTCTCTCTTTAACCAGACTGCTGAGTAATCTGGCAAGGCAGTGTTTGATCTCTGAGAAATGAACCAGGCTACCTGTTTTTCCACAGTGGTTTTTCTTGTCAACCCAGCGACGGAAACCTTGCGATCGATCGTGGTTTCTTCTCACCGTTGCAAGAATGGCTGTGCATTAGGCCAGCTGAAAAGGAGCAAAGAAAGAGAGACGAAGATGGTGGGAAGCATTAGAGTGGCTTTCCCATTATTTTTTTTCTTTCCTCTTAGAAGTATTTAAGAGGAAACGTACGGCTAAATGCAGCTGCCTTTAGATGTCCGCCTGGGTGATTACTCTAATGGCTTTCTGGCAGGGATTGGAGCGGCAGTTGTGCTTTCTGGGAGTTGTGGTCTGGCCCAATTGGAAGGGCAGATAGACCAACATTTCTCAAACATGGCAACTTTTAAGACCCCGTGGATTTCAACTTCCAGAATTCCCCAGCCAGCCATGCTGGCATTCTGGGAGTTGAAGTCCATGGGGTCTTAAAGTTGCCATGTTTGAGTAATACTGAGATAGAGGAAGGCTATAAAGAAACTACAGGAAGTCATCCTTCTTCTGGAAGATCTTCTTCGGCTTTGAGGGACATAACGATTGTACAGAATCCTGACTATGATGGACAGTAAAGAAAGTGGAAGCTAAATAGCCATTTAGTCCAGGGGTCTTCAAACTGGACAGCTGTAAGGCTTGTGGACTTCAACTCCCAGAATTCCTTCTCCAGTCATGTTAGCTCAGGAATTCTGGGAGTTGAAGTCCACAGGTCTTAAACTTGCCAAGTTTGAAGACCCTTGCATTAGATAGACAGACAGACAGACAGACAGACAGACAGACAGACAGACAGACAGATAGATAGAAGATAGATAATGTAGATCAGGGGTCTTCAAAGTTGACAGCTGTAAGACTTGTGGACTCCAACTCCCACAATTCCTCCTCCAGTCATGTTAGCTCAGGAATTCTGGGAGTTGAAGTCCACAGGTCTTAAACTTGCCAAGTTTGAAGACTCTTGATTTAGATGTTTTAAGCTGAATTCCAGCACTGAGCGGGGGTTGGTCTTGATGACCTCAGGAGTCACCCCAATTCCATCACTAGACACTGGAAAGTTATCTTCAGATCTGAAGGTAGTTCATTGAGCCACGGTGGTGCGGTGGTTAGAGTGCAGTACTGCAGGCTACTTCTGCCTGACTGCCGTCTGCCTGCAGCTCAAATCTGGCAGTTCGATTCTCACCAGGCTCAAGCTTGGACTTAGTCTTCCGTCCTTCCGAGGTGGGTAAAATGAGGACCCAGATTGTTGGGGACAAAGAGGCTGACTCTGTAAACTGCTTAGAGAGGGCTGTGAAGCCCTGTGAAGCGGTATATAAGTCTAAGTGCTATTGCTGTTGCCCCCTCCCTCCCTCCCTCCCTTCCTTCCTCTCTTATTCCCTTTCTCATTCTCCTTCCTGGCGTTGCAGTGGTTAGAATGCCGTATTGCAGGCTGACTCTGCCCACCGCACAGCAGTTCGATTCTCACCAGGCTCAAGCTTGGACTCAGCCTTCCCTCCTTCCGAGGCGGGTCAAATGAGGACCCAAAATGGTTGGGGGCAAAGAGGTCGAATCTGTCAACCACTTAGAGAGGGCTGTAAAAGCTCCGTGAAAGCTCTTGCTGCTCTCGTCCTGAAACAACAAGTACGAACGACCCAAGATCTCTGCATTCATTCCGCCCTCTGCTCGTTGTGCTAGAAATAGGCAGCAGAGCACAGCTTGTCGGAGCCTAGGGGAAACGGCCTCTCTGCGTGCGTGCGTGATAGTGTGTGAAGAGTTGTGCTTCGACAACGCTGCGTTTCCTTCGAGGTTTGTTAGGCAATGGCTCCCCGAAGGAAAAGCCTGATCCCCGGGAGCCCAGTTGTGGAGAGCCTAGTTAAGAAGCGATGATGGAAGGAACCGCTTTATAATAGCGCTCCCTATTATTAGAAGCCCTCTTGGGAGACTTCATTATTTTGGGATGCATTTGTGGTGGAGACATCCAGATTTTTCCCGCTCATCAGTTGTGGGGGTTTGGGGGGGGGTTGGTCCTGTTGCATGTTCACATGAAGGCTTTTCATGTCAGGTGTGTGTGTGTGTGTGTGTGTGTGTGGAGAGAGAGAGAGAGAGAGAGAGAGAGAGAGAGAGAGAGAGAGAGAGAGAGAGAGAGAGAGAGAGAGAGAGAGAGAGAGAGATTGGCAACAGTTGTTGTTGGGGAGCCCTTGTGCTTAGTTTTTTTTTAGTTCATCTGGATTTGGTAGGGAAGCCGCTTTCGATGCAGGTGAGCTTGGCCCCTTGGTGCAATCTTGATTTAATTTCTCTTAATGTCTTTTTATCCCCATCTTTATTATTGGTATAAACGAGTCAAGGCAGCATGCACACCTAACGCGCCTTTCTCCTTCTAGGGGTGCTGGAGGTGGAAAGTATGGCTCAATTGACTTGGATGGGATGGGATGGAAGCTGCCATAGTAACTGGGAGGGAGGGGGAACGTGAGTTTAATGGAGGTGGGGGCATTATATGCTTTGTCTTATAAGCTGGTATTTCCTCAATTTTCTTTTGCAATCCGGCTCCCTGTGATACCATGGATCCGTAAAATGCCTTGTGCCTCTTCCTCGCTCTTCAAATGAATCCTGTTCATATATATATATATATGGTAAGGCCAATTGCATTGCCTTCAAGACAAACAGACCCAACCCCAGAGACAGTTTGGTATACCGGTTAAGATACCAGGAGACCGTGAGTTCTAGTCCCACCTTAAGCATGAAAGCTGACTGGGTGACGTTGGGTCAATCACCAGGAAGCGGCGAGTTCTAGTCCTGCCTTAGGCATGCAAACCGGCTGGGTGACTTTGGCCCGATCACCAGGAGACGGTGAGTTCTAGTGCCAGCTTATGCATTAAAGTCAGCTGAGTTAAATTTGGGCCGATCACCAGGTGATGGTGAATTCTAGACCCAGCCTAGGCACTAAAGTCAGCTGGGTGAAGAAGGCAACGGCAAACCACCTGTCAAAAAGTCTTGCCAAGAAAATTGCCGGCAAACTCTTAACGGACGAGGCATGATTGAATGAATGGAAGAAAAATAAAATCGGGATCTGAATGAAAAAAAAAAAAAAGGAAGTTTCTAAGCATATAAATATATGGAGAGGTAGAATGTGTGGCATTTGGAACCCCTTGATTTTTTTTCTCTTTTGTTCTTTTTCTTAGTTTTGGTTTTTATCAATTAATCAGTATACAGATAGTCCTCAAGTTGGTTTAGTGACCATTTGAAATGACAACAGCTCTGAAAAAAAAAAGTAACTTATGACCATTTTTCAGACAACATTCTCACGGTCACGTGATCCAAATCCAGCCGCTTGGCAACTGTCTCGTATTTACGATGGTCGCAGTGTCCCGCGGTAATCCCTTTTTTATGACTTCTGACAAAGCCAAGTCAACGGGGAAGCCAGATTCACTTAACAACTGGGTTACTGACTTAACAGCTTCAGGGATTCACTTAATGACCGTGGCAAAGAAAGGTAGTAAAATAGAGCAAAACTCACACAACGAACGTCTCATTTAAGCCACAGAAATGTTGGTCTCCATTGTGGTCGTTGTCAGGATTCCGGCAGTTACTCCAATTCAATCATGAGCCTCGAGCCACACTCCCAAAACTAAAAAAGGTTTATTTGAAAGTAACATTCTATGTCCGGCATTTACCTGGGCTTGGTCAACTCTGAGATAAGCAATTCACAGTCACCCTTGATCCTGCTTTCCCCCCCCCCCCACCCCTCTGGATGTATCATCTAACGAAACACGTCCATAGCCAAGAGTCATCAATCATGCTCTCCAATTAGATTTTTGCGTGGCAGAAGCTTCAATCATCTAATCAGTCTTTGAAGAAAATATGAATGGAATGTACTTTCGATTCCACACTGCCTCCTGCGCTTTGAAACTCTCCCCCTTTCTTTCTATTATCGACTATAAAACGTGTATACAAAATGTTTTATGAGTTGACAGTTGTAAGTCGAGGACTACCTTTACTCCTTTCTTGTGCCCCCATAGGTCTTATTCCAAAAAGGAAATCGTGTGTGAATTGAGTATGTACCCAGACAGCATCAGTGTATTCTTAATTCCCACTAGCTGAGTTGTGAAATAGAAGTGAAAATGAGTGCTACAGAGTCTGAACAGGCTAACAGATGTGTGATTTAAAAAAAAATCAACAGCTAAGGTTTGGTTCGCTGCAGTCGTAGAAGAGCTTAGAACAGGTTGTGAATTTGACAGTCACACACTCTTCTCCCTCCCCCCCCCAGACACAAGTGTTGCACAATGCACAAATGGGGTGGGCAGTTTAACTTTCATTTAGAAAAGGATGCAGATGAATTTTGTCAATTATTTTCTCTGCCTACTCACTCAATAAATGTTGGTTTGTTTCCCCAATGAGGTATTTATTTTCTTTTGCTTTGGAAGAAAAAAAAAAGATCTCCAGAGGAGTATTAGTTCTGTTTGCCACCTTGAGTTTGGATAATGAAACATCTGCAAGAAAAAAACAAAGCTTCAGAGATTCTTCTTCCTCCTCCACCTCCTCCTCCTTCTCTTCTTCTTCTTCTTCCTCCTCCTTCTCTTCTTCCTCCACCTCCTCTTCTTCTTCCTCTTCCTCCTCCTTCTCTTCCTCCTCCTCCTCCTCCTCCTCTTCTTCTTCCTCCTCCTCCTCTTCTTCTTCCTCCTCCTCTTCCTCCTCCTCCTCTTCTTCTTCTTCCTCCTTCTCTTCTTCCTCCTCCTCCTCTTCTTCTTCTTCCTCCTCCTCCTCCTCCTTCTCCTCATACCTCACTCCCTTCTGGCACTGATGGTGTTACCTAGTTTGGATAATGAAGCATCTGCAAGAAAACAACCAAGTTCAGAGAGCACCAAGGACTCCTCATTTCAACCCTGAACTATAAATATTCTCCTTTATTATACCTCCATCCCTGCCTCCCTTTCTCTCCTTCTTCTCTTTATTTGTTTTCTTCTTCCTTCCCTCCCTCCCTCCCTCCACCTTCCTTCTTTCTTTCCTTCCTTCCTTCTTTCCTCCCTCCCTCACCAGCTGAAGATTCAGACTTTCAAAGCTTAATTACTGTTGCTGTAATAACATCAAACCCGTAATGAATGTTTTTCAGTTTGTCCTTATTTTGTAGCAAGCACACAATTTCCTTCTCAGATCAGTGCAAACATTGTTAGGCATTGTGTTTTGCGAAGGGCCAATAACAGCTTTCGGAGAATAATTGCTGTTATTAATTGGCAATATTCTTTCTCTGTAATCCTGACTTTGGAAGTGTTGCCATCTAAATCACAATACTAAAGCACGCTGAAAACCAGTGTGGGGAGAATCTCGGTTTCTTTCCAGTGTCCAGGTGTGAATGCCAGGGGGAAAAAAATTAAGTTAAAGCAGCATTGAGCATGCGGAGGAAGGAACTCTAAGAAATTATTAAGTGTTCTGACCCAACCGGGTTCCCAAAGAGCAAACACAACAAAGGCAGCAGCCCCCACCTTTTAAGGTTTAATAACGAATTTTGTTCCTTTACAGATAAAAGGCTGCTTTCCACTAATTAGCTCCAACAAGAAAGAGCCTTAGCAAGGTGTTCGTCAATGCTGCCAAAAAAACAGAGATAAGAACTAATTTACAAGATTCTCCAAACACCGAACTAAGATGTCCACCAGTTGAGCTTCAGAGCTTCTTTGCTTTCTGCAAAGAACGCTTTTTCAAACCTGGCTTTTATCCTCTTGAGGGAGGGGCCATTACCTTGCAGCCTTACTCCCGAGTCACCTGTGCTGCTGTAATTGTTCTTTCCTGCGAACAATCCTGTGCGCACACGCACTTGGTACAGGCTCCTCGGGAACCTCCTGATCGCTGCTGCCAGCCCCCACAATCTCTGAAGGCAGCAGTCCACTCCCAGATGGTCCTGGCCCCTCATCAGAATCATCGCTTTCCTCTTATTATTAGACTTGATGGAAGGAATCTTCTGAAGTTTCATTCGTTGAAACGTTCAGTTGTCCTACTTTTTTTTATGTGACTGGAATGATGATAGGTTTGCAGGTGAAATTATAAGGAGAAATTCAACAAAAAGGCTCAGTCCGGATGAGCAAGGCTACACTTAATACACAATAATGCCACAGTCACATAACTGCTATATCTATAGCCCATTATGTCTGTGAAATATTTTGCTGAATGGGATGTTTGTTCTTAAAGAAGCTCATAGGGAAGTGGAGGATTGACATTGCAGAGTCAATTTAATTTAAAGCTAAGCTTGCATCTTAAAGCTGTAAATAATCATTTAAATGTCAACCCCAGATCAGTTCCTTTCTCATAAATGGTGACTTGTTTTAGTTTAGCCTCCCTTCCCCCTACTAAAGAAAAGCCAAGAATGGACCCCTGTTTTAACTTCAAATTGCAGGTCTTGGGTGGGGTGAGTTGTGTGACATGGTCCATCCTAGTTGAAGAAGCCATTGTCTTATAGGATGTGGTTGATCCTCAGTTCCCAGCATCCAACTTTGCTGGTTCTGATAGCTTCAGAGCTTCTGGAAATAGTAGTTCAACCGCATTGAACTCTCTTTGGCTTCTTCATCAGCCAAATCTAATGTAGGATATGAAGACATCCCTTACTCAACTTTGCCTATTTTGAAAGTTCTTTGGAAACCTTTTCAAATAGGTGTTGGAAGTTGGCAGGCTTTTTGGATCAGGAGGGACGCTTGGAAGTTTTGTGGAGTCTTCTTTATTATAGATATAAATACAGATAGCCCTCAACGTACAAGCACAATCGTAATCAATCAGAATTTCTCTTGCTAAACAAGGAGTTGTTAAATGAATTGTGTGTCCGATTTCCCAAGGGAAATGCACAATAATGCCGCAGTCACATTACTGCTATATCAACAGACACTGGTGAGATTCTGTGATGACCCGGGGTGTGGCACAAAGGCAACACAGTCAGATAAGCAATGAGACTCCCTTTATTATCTCCAACTTTGCCCCCAGTGTCCAGGTTACCTTCGGCTGGAGAAAAATTCTCCCAGGAACAGCCTTTGACTGCAGAAAATTCGGTCCCAAACAAGGTACACACAAACTGTAACTTAAAGTCCAAACAAGCCAAACTGAAGGAATTAGTTTGGCAGGGTAGGAGCAAGAATTTCAGACTTGAAAGCACGGCAAAACTCACACAGTTGGGAAGACGCAGGAACACAGATAAGCCACGACGATACAAGATAAAGTCACATTTGCTCCCAATAGCCTGCTGCATGCAGCTTGCCTTTTGTATACACTGTGTTGCCAGCTGCAGCTAATGAAGTGAATCAGGGCCCTTTCCTCCCCCGTAAGCCACACAACCCACATTGCTCTCTTCTCTGTTCTTCCCTGTGTGCCCTAGGATGAAGGGGGCCTGGGTCTTCCTCTGAACTCCCTCTCCCTTGTTCTACCTCTTCCCTGCTCTGCCCAGCTGAACTTTGCCCTTCCTCAGTTTCCTCCACAGTCAACAGAGCCACACTCCCACTCCCTGTCAGCTGTTCGGCTTCCTCCTCGGAGTGACAGGGGCATGACAGATTCTTATAAAGTGGTGATTGGCAATAAAGAAACCAACTGACCATTCTTAGAGCTGTTCTGGTTGCTTGAACCTGGCAGTTGGACCCAGAAACCTTCTAAAAGTCTTCTCCAACTTTCTGAACCTGTGGCTCTACGTATCAAGGTCACTAGCGACAGATGCTGACTGCCTTGAATTTGCATCTGTCTCCCCTCCATTTATTGGACTGTGGTCACCTTTCACCCTCTCTTGAGGTCATTGAGTGACCTCATTGATGGCTTATTGGGCCAAAGGACTTCTTTGCTTCCCACCGTTCTACCAAGGCCGGTCAACCATCTTGTAATTTTATTTCTATGAGCTGCCTCTTGAGAGCAGTTGGCTCTTTGTTTTTATTTTTTTTTATTTTTCATTCTCACAATGTTCTTGTGTAAATGAAGTAAACAAAGCTGTTGGCGTGGACACCACGAGAATAATAATACCTTGCCGGGTTTTTCAATTTGCTCAGATCTTGGCGCCTTGCCTTGCTGGAGTTTTAACAGTGTGGCAGCGTATAACGGAAGCATTTTATGTTATCTCTGGGACACCCAGTGGCCCTCTGGCCCCTGCTAGTATGACAGGTATCCAAGCAGGCTGGGTTTCTTTTCCTGAAAAATGCAGTCACATGTTCGGATTAAAAACATAATGGCTTTAATGATCACAGCTGCCAGCTGGCTAGCCTTAAGATGCTCAGATAGAGAGAGATGAGATCCCTTCTTCCTCTCGGCTAAAAGTACTTAGGTGCTGAGTGGTTGCCTCTTTTTGTGTGTGGCTGGGATTTTTTTATTTTTATTTTTTGGGTGCACTCCGGATGCGATTGTGCCTGAACAGTTCTGTAAATCCTGCATGTGTAATTTCCATATATCTCCTCTCTTCGGTCCAACGCAGGAGTTTCATTGCTGAGGATAACATGAGCAGGAGGGTTGGGGGGGAGGGTTCAAGTTTGCTGTTGCGATAACAATTGAATAACCAGTTTCCAAGAGCAAGAACACTTAGACTTATATACCACTTCACAGTGCTTTACAGCCCTTTCTAAGTGGTTTACAGAGTCAGCCTATTGCCCCACAACAATCTGGCTCCTCATTTTACCCACCTGGGAAGGATGGAAGGCTGAATCAACCTTGAGCCAGTCAGGATTGAACTGCTGGCAGTGGGCAGACTTAGTCTACAATGCTGCATTCTACCCACCGTGCACCAAGGAAGGAAGGAAGGAAGGAAGGAAGGAAAATAGCAATAGCACTTAGACTTATATATTGCTTCATAGTGCTTTACAGCCCTCTCTAAGTGGTTTATAGAGTCAGCCTTTTGCCCCCAACAATTTGGGTCCTCGTTTTACCGACCTTGGAAGGACGGAAGGCTGAGTCAACCTTGAGCCTGGTGAGATTCAAACTGCCAAATTGCAGGCAGCCGGCAGTCAGCAGAAGTAGCCTGTAGTACTGCACTCTCACCACTGCACCACCAATAGTTCTGCAATTCATCCAAGAATATTCCAATACAGGTAATCCTCCACTTACAACAGTTCATTTAGTGACCGGCACTGAAAAAAAGTAGTTTGTGATCATTTTTTACAGTTACGACCTTTGCAGCCGTCCCCGTGATCACGGGATCAAAATTCAGTTGCTTGGCCACCAACTCAAGATTTGCACAGCGATCTTCTCCCCTAACGGTTGGCACTTGCTTAGATAAGTGTCAGTGGTACTCAAGGAGGGTTGAGCATGGTTCGCTTGTGGCGACGTAGGGATTCCAGGCAGATCCCCCTTTTCACTCTGCCTCCAGTTCTGCCGTTTCTAATTCTCCTATGTGAACTTTGTGTCGTAAATGAGATGGAGCAGATTTTCTTGAGAAGCATGGGCATGTACAAAGAGAAAACTGTTCGGCTTTCTCACCCGGTTGGTTGCGTTTCCTCAGATGTAGAATCAGGAGACCAAGCCATCCCATATTAGTTAGTATGAGCAACATCCGATGTGGTACCACGTGGCTTCATTTCTGCTTCTCCAATTCACTTCCCGAGCCATGTGTGGTTTCTGGTGAAATTTGTCACTTTCTGCTGTGAGGAACCAGAAGTTGAGGTTTTTGTTTTTTTTAACAATTCATGTTCTGTCAACACATTTGGGGCTTCCATGGATGGTAAACAAAGAGAGAAAGCTCTCCTTCTTCTAAAAGAGGAATGCTTTAAAAACCGCAAAAAACCCCACTCTTTTAACATAGAAAATTGCCAAAAATATCCATGAGTGATTGAGCTTGTTGAAGTCGATGGGATATCTGAGTAAACATGACTGGAGACGTGGCTGTTGGACAGAAATAACACATACTCGTGAGCCGTGGTAGCGCAGCGGTGAGAGTGCTTTACTGCAGGCTATTTCTGCTGACTGCCAGCTGCCTGCAATTTGGCAGTTTGAATCTCACCAGGCTCAAGGTTGGCTCAGCCTTCCATCCTTCCGAGGTGGGTAAAAGGAGGACCCGGATTGCTGGGGGAAGAGGCTGATTCTTGTAAACTGCTTAGGGAGGAATGTAAAGCACTGCAAAGCAATATATAAGTGCAAGTGCTATTGCTATTTATCTATCTATAGCTATCTATCTCTAGCTGTAAGATCCGTGGTGGTGCAGTGGTGAGAATGCAGTATTGCAGGCTAACACTATCAGCAGTTTGATCCTGACTGGCTCAGGGTTGACTCAGCTTTCCATCCTTCCGAGGTGGGTAAAATGAGGACCCAGATTGTTGGGGGCAAATAGGCTGACTCTGTAAACCACTTAGAGAGGGCTGGAAAGCACTGGGAAGTGGTATATAAAGCTATTACTCTTTCCTTCCTTCCTTCCTTCCTTCCTTCCTTCCTTCCTTCCTTCCTTCCTTCCTTCCTTCCTTCCTTCCTTCCTTCCTTCCCTCCTTCCTTCCTTCCTTCCTTCCTTCCTTCCCCCCTCCTTCCCTTCCCCTTCCTTCCTTCCTTCCTTCCTTCCTTCCATGGTGTGCAGTGATTAGAATGCAGTATTTCAGGCTAACTCTGCCAATTGCCAGCAGTTCGATCCTTACTGGCTCAAAGTTGACTCAGCCTTGCATCCTTCCAAAAATCCTTCCAAAATGAGCTAAAAATGAGGGTCCAGATTGTTGGGGGTTAGGGTTGTAAACCTCTTAGAGAGCACTCTAAAAGCACTGTAAAGCGGTATATAAGTCTAAGTGCTATTGCCAGTTTGGCTGATTTATAATCAACCCGAACCCTGGAGCTTTCTGGAGAAAAGATCAAGTTGCAAACAAATCTTTGATCCATCCAAAATTATGATTCCTTGTTTATTGTTTATCGTCCCAATGCTCAGGGCACTTCTCAATTTAATGGAGGGGGACAATCTTCTACAGGCAGTCCACGACTTAACAACCAGAATTGAGCCCCAAATTTCTGTTGCTAAGGGAGAAATTTGTTAAGTGAATTTTCCCCCCTGTTTTATGCATCTTTTTCTTGCCACATTTGTTAAGTGAATCAGTGCAATTCTGAAATTACTAGCACGGTTGTTAAGTGAATTTGGTTTGCCCCTTTCAGAGTCTGAATCCAAAGAGGAAGACAAGCAGCTGACAGGGAGTGGGCGTGTGGCTCCATTGGCTGTGGAGGAAACTGGGGAAGGGCAAAGTCCGGCTGGGCAGAGCAGGGAGGAGGTACAAAAAAGGAGAGGGAGTTCAGAGGAAGAATCAGGCGTACCCTCTCTTCATCCTAGGGCATGTAGGGAGGAACGGAGAAGAGAGCAACATGGGTTGCATGGCTTATGGGGGAGGAAAGGGCCCTGATTCCCTTCATTAGCCAAAGTTGGGAAGACAGTTGATAAGAAAGGCAGCCTGCGTGTGGCAGGCTGCTGGGAGCAAACATGACTTTATCTTGTGCTGTCGTTGCTTAACTGTGTTCCTGGCGTCTTCCCCAACTGTGTGAGTTTTGCTGTGCCTTTCTGAAATTCTTGCTCCTGCCCTGCCAAACTAATTGCTTCAGTTTGGCTTGTTTGGACTTTAAGTTACAGTTTGTGTTGACCATGTTTTGGACTTGATTCTCTGCAGCCAAAGGCTGTTCCTGGGAGAGTTTTTCTCCAGCCAGAAGGTAACCAGGACATTGGGGGCAAAGTTGGACATAATAAAGGGACTCTTATTGCTTATCTGACTGTGTTGCCTTTGTGCCACGCCCCTTTGGGTCATCACAGTCAGTGGTCAAGCATCTGAATGTAAATCACGTGACCCTGGGGGTGCTTCAGTGGTCGTAAGTGTGAAAAACGGTCCTAAATCCCTTTTTTCCCCAATGCCGTTGTAACTTCAAATGGCCGCTAAATGAACTGTTGTAAATCAAGAACAACTCGTAACCGTGATTGCTTAACGCCTGAATTTTGACCACCCAATCATGGGGGAATGCCGTTATGGTCATAAGGGTGAGGACCAGTTGTCAGGCCCCCTTTTTTAGTCCCGTGATCATTTTGGGTTGCTAAGCAACACAGTAAATAATCTTGAGCAAGTTGCAGTTTTGAGTTCATGAGAACCCAAAAGGGACAATTTGTGCTGAATTCATATAATTGATTGAAGAACAATTTCCTCATTATGCAATAATAAGATCCTCCGTCACATTTTGCCAGATGCACTTAATGGCTCTTTTCCCTTGTTAGTGTTCCCTTCTCATTAATGAACAGTCATTAAGTGGAATTTTTACTGTCTGATTTGCCAAGGGTTTATTCATGTCTTTCAATCCACAACAGAGGAGAACTTACCGAATTTGCAGATGATACTAAGCTGGCCGGATTAGCCAACACCCAAGAAGCTAGGCTCAATATCCAGATGGATCTTGACAGACTAGAACACTGGGCCGTATCTAACACAATTAAATTCAATGTAGAGAAAAGTAAAGTCCTACACAAGCAGCCTCCATGTTTCTAGTGTCTTTTTCCCCACTTGGAACTGAACCCAGAAGGATATTTCTTCCAACACTACCTATTCTATCTAAATCACCGTTTAAAGTTGTACACTACAATGAACAGGGTTAAGATATGCCGATTTTGGGAAAGTTACCTTCGTTAAAAAAAAGAAATGATGTTATTTATAGGCACCTGATCATATTTCACATAGAGCCCCTTCTTTCCGCTGACACTGTTTAAACGCCTTTCGAAACCACATTGTTTTTATGGAGTTCAAACCCATTGCTGTGCTAAAGATGTTTGCGGGAAGGGTAATTAGCATTGAATTTTGCAGTGTGATGGATTGTGCTGGGTCTTAATTGCGGTTTGCAGGTGCTGCGAGCTGTCAACATACCTTATGCGTAGTGGTGGTTTTTGGTTTTTTTTTCTTTTCTGAAGGCTACAAGCAAAAACGGAGCGCAGGGCTGCTGAATTGCTTTTCTCGTTTTAACGCAACCCGAGAAAAATATTGTCTTGAGTCAAGATCGCCTCCCAAGCCATACCCGCCCCCGCTCCCCAAAGAAATGTTGATGGGACAGTTGATTCAGGCATGCGCTGTTAAAAAGCAAGGTTGAACGGCTGTTTTAGCACCTAGCAAGAGCACTTAGACTTATATGCCGCTTTACAGTGTTTTTACAGTCCTCTTTAAGCGGTTTACAGAGTCAGCATATTGGATGACATGTGGCCATTTTGGATAATACCACTCTATAAAGCTAAGACCAGACCTAGAGTACTGCATCCAGTTTTGGTCACCGCACTATAAAAAAAGATGTTGAGACTCTAGAAAGAGTACAGAGAAGAGCAACCAAGATGATTAGGGGACTGGAGGCTAAAACATATGAAGAACAGTTGCAGGAACTGGGCCTGGCTAGTCTAGTGAAGAGAAGGACCAGGGGAGACAGGAGAGCAGCCTTCCAATATCTCAGGGGCTGCCCCAAAGAAGAGGGAGTCAAGCTATTCTCCAAAGTACCTGAGGGCAGGAAAAGAAGCATTGGATGGAAACTAATCAAGGAGAGAAGCAACCTAGAACTTAGGAGAAATTTCCTGACAGTTAGAGCAATTAATCAGTGGATCAACTTGCCCTCCAGAAGTTGTGAATGCTCCAACACTAGAAGTTTTTAAAAAGATGTTAGATAACCATTTGTTTGAACTGGTGTAGGGTTTGAACTGGTGTAGGGACTAGAAGACCTCCAAGGCCCCTTCCAACTCTTCTCTTCTCTTCTCTTCTCTTCTCTTCTCTTCTATTCTATTCTATTCTATTCTATTCTATTCTATTCTATTCTATTCACATTTCCAGATCATCAAGACACCTCCCATTTCGAAGCTGAGCAAATTGGTCGACTCATGATTCTGCAGCTGCTTTAAATTGTTTTGGCAAACACAGCTCCTGTGATTGCCTTAAGGAAAAGAGCTTTTTTTTTTAAGTTGATGAGGCACCTGCCTGCCTGACAGCGTGGCATTAACTCTGCTCCAATTTGCTCTCTGTGGATGCACGGTTCTGAAGTCCCATCAAACCGTGGTTGGTGTGGAGGTTTTTCTGTGGATTGACCCAAAGTTGAACACGTCTTGATTTAAGTCAACCTGTGATATGACCCGGGGGGTGGGGGGGGGGCAAAAAAGTGTACAAAATTGTTATTTTTACTTAGCTATTTTCTTGACGTAGGCTTCACAAAAGCCTACGTCAGACTCCTCACCCCGACAAAACCCCTTTTATTTAGGTTAAAGTGAATTCCTCTCATTCACATCTAGCGAAGTCCCGGTAAACAGTCTTTCAAGAGATTTCACAACTACAGACCTTTATCACGCTTGGAGAGTTGCCAGGCCGATAGCTTCTAAACGCCACTCTAGCAAAAATTACTTGGCAAGAAGTCAGGAACAGATCTTCACCCTAATGAATTCAACTAATTGTCTCCTGCAAACACCACTCCCCTTTCGGTCCTCTTTATTCCCTCTGGGAGGGGCCATTCACCGTCCACCTGTGCCCTTACTCCCGAGTTGACCCTTGTTCCTTAGCTGTTCCCTTCCTCTGGCAGCTCTGTGCATGTGCACATCAGGAACAGGCTCCAGCTGTTCTTCTTCCCTACTGATCTCTGACTCCAAAGGCAGCAGATAACTGTCGGACAGCCCTGGGCCCATCTCTGCCTCCGACGCAGACCACTCGTCAGAGCCTTCCCCAGACTCCAGGACTGGGCCATGTTCCTCCCCACCCTCCTCACTATCCAAGTCTACTGCCAGCTTTGCTGGCCGCTGGCAGGCCACAACAGCCATGCTATGATCTTGCTTACGTCTTCCTTGCAGATGAAAACTTCAGAAATGGATTGTTGGGAAGAGAGACAGCGATAGTTCAGTTGCATATCTAGATCCAAAGTAGGGTTTGAATAAAAGCTGACTAGTTTGGCCATAGTCCCCTGCTAAGTCAGCGGTACTCCACCAGTAACCTTGCAGTTATGGTTTATTCCTGCTTGCTTTTAGCCATGTTGGCTGAGGTTCAGGACAGGTAATCCTTGACTTACAACAGTTCATATAGCGATGGTTCGAAATTCCAACGGCACTGAAAAAAGTGACACACGACCATTTTTCACACTTAAAACCATTCGCCCCATCATGGTCATGTGATCAAAATTCAGAAGTTGCACCGCCGACTCATATTTATGATGGTTGCAAAGTCCCAGATCACTTTTTGCCACCTCAAGACAATCAATGGAGAGAAGGAGAAAAAAAAAAGGGGGGAATTTAGGAAAACTTGCTGGGATGGGAGAAGCAAAATCTGGATTTCTTTCCCCGTTTTGACATGTATCTTTAGTAGAATAATTAAAAGGATGCAATATTCTGGTGTGTGGTTTATGCCTCCTGGAAAGATTGCCAGTTAATTAGTGGCGAGAAAGGTTGATGCCCAGGGCAGCTTTTGTCTTAGTGAACTAAGCAAATGTTAATGATTTTGGGCGTAAAAGTTGGAGATTTAGAGGTTGGGAAGCAGATGGTGGTATGTCTTATCTGCCTCTGGCCCAGATTGTGAAAGATTAAATGTCAGGCTTGGCTTTATATGCACGTAGAAGCATAGAAGCAAAGACACCAATTTCTAAAATGACTTCGAATGCTTAGAAATCATCAACTCGGGGGGGAAAAAGGAGTGGCTTTCGTTTCAGAAGACGGGGAGAATACAGGAAATGCCTTATTTTTTTTTTGCAACCCAAAATGCGCTACCTGGAGCCAAAGCTCACACTTGTCGGGGATTGTCCTTCAAAAAGTGGGTGGGGCCAGGAGAAAAAAGTGGGCGGGGTGAAGAGAAAGAAGTGGGTGGGGCCAGGAGAAAGAAGCAGGTGGGGTGAAGAGAAAGAAGTGGGTGGGGCCAGGAGAAAGAAGTGGGTGGGGTGAAGAGAAAAGTGGGTGGGGCCAGGAGAAAGAAGTGGACGAGGTGAAGAGAAAGAAGTGGGTGGGGCCAAGAGAAAGAAGTGGACGAGGTGAAGAGAAAAGTGGGTGGGGCCAGGAGAAAGAAGTAGGCGGGGTGAAGAGAAAAGTGGGTGGGGTGAAGAGAAAAGTGGGTGGGGCCAGGAGAAAGAAGTGGACGAGGTGAAGAGAAAAGTGGGTGGGGCCAGGAGAAAGAAGTAGGCGGGGTGAAGAGAAAAGTGGGTGGGGTGAAGAGAAAGAAGTGGGTGGGGCCAGGAGAAAGAAGTGGACAGGGTGAAGAGAAAGAAGTGGGCGGGGTGAAGAGAAAGAAGTGGGCGGGGTGAAGAGAAAGAAGTGGGCGTGGCCAGGAAAAAGAAGTGGGCAGGGCCAGGAGAAAAACCTATGCTTATTTAATGTTAGTTTGATTCGTGGGGAAGTCAATGGGAGAACCGGCAGGGACAGTCCCAACTTGCGATCACGCGATGCCTCACTTAATGACCGTGTGATTCACTGAACGGACTACAATGGGAAAAAGTCGCATAGCCAGATGCGGTCCCAAGATACCTCACTTAATGAACACACCACTTACAACGACAAGTTTTTCCCCCACTCGCCGTTGTGGTCGTAGGTCAAGGACCACTCATATACCCCGTAGCAGTTAAGCATGAAGTTAAGCAAATTGCTCCTCCCCAGAAATTGGCCCGGAGAATTTATGGTTGCATTTCATCTTCTCTTGGTTCCAAAAAGGGAACCAAGGTTCCCCCACCTCTTTGAGAATGGAAAAAAAATGCACAGCCTCACCACGTTGATGATTCAGGCTCAGTTGTCTGGGGAAAGAGCCGCTTGCTCTTCAGTTTCGTATTTTGGGGGAAAGAGACAAGTCATAGCTCTGAATGAACCCAAAGAAGGGATTTATCACAACAAAGGAGGAATTTCCAGACAGTGAGAAACAATCAATCAGTGGAACTGCTTGTTCCATCACTGGAGGTTTACAAGAAGAGACCAGAGAATAATATTAGTTCTTACGATGAAGTGAAGAGATTAATTATGTTGTTTTTTTCTTTCTTTTTAAATCAAATATACTTTTTATGTATCCAAAAGGGAAACTTGCAGACCCAGACTTGAAAGAGACATATGCCAAGTAGTAACTACTAGAAAGTTATTATTATGGATTTTTTTTATAAAAAGTGTTAATTCAAAATTAAAACTATGGGAATTTTAGGGGAGGAATTAACTATGTGACATGTTAACCACAGGGGTGGCATCTCGAAATTGGCAATAATAGGGCTGTTTCTTTGTTTTTGTTTTCTATACTTGAAATGTTTGAATTGAGATTGAATTTATGGAATAATGAATTAGGTATATGCGAGGAAATTGCAAACCTTGACAGAAGAGAATATAAAATATGACGAATATGAAGATATCTAAAGAGGGATTAAGAATCTAAGGAAATAGATTAAGCAACGTACTGAAAAAAATATATATAAAATAAGCCGGAAGAAACTAGATGATTAAAATTAAAGAAAATATACAAAGGCATGTTATCAAATGTGAAAGATGAGTAGGAAATGAAAGTCAAGTTTGCATGGAAATGGGTTAACTTGGAATCATGCTGTTCACTGAAAAAAAGATGTTTTTAATATGTGAAAATTGAATAAAACTTTTTCCAAGAGAGAGAGAGAGAGAGAGAGAGAGAGAGAGAGAGAGAGAGAGACTGGCTATATTTGTTGTTGCCACTTCCAATATTCTGTATTTTAGTGAATATTCTATATTTTAGTGCATGTTATGTATTTTAATGAAATTCCATGCAGGTCTTGCTTCTCCCTGTTGTAGGGGCTGGAACACCAGCCCCCACCCCCCCATCCCCAAGCCAGCCAACATTACAGAGGAAGTTGGTTTGTCTTCAGTGCTGTGTTCTTAATGATGGCTTAAGTCTTCCTGGAAGAATTTGAATAAGTGGTGTCGACTTTTCTCTGGAGTATTGTTCCCTTGACAATCCCTCTGTGGTTATATGAAAATTTCTGAATGAGAGATGAAAGAGGACAGGACATTTTGTGTGTGTGTGTGTGTGTGTGTGTCTTTTCAAGGCTTGTGCAACCCTTTGGGTGTGTGCAGGCTTTGCGTGCTTTTTTTTAAAAAGAAGCCCACAAAAGAAACAGCTTTTTAAAAAAAAAAAAACACATGGAAGATGCTGCCAAACATCCTGTACGTGGTACATGCTCTGTTTTATCTTGAATTAGTACCTTAAATCTTCAACCGTCTTAGAAGATGATCGAATTTCAAAGGATTTTTCCCTTTTAGAAAAATATCCAGCCGGCCCTGGGCTGCTTGATAGGCACAAAGGTAACTTGTAAAGGAAGAGTAAAGGAGGTCTTTCTGAGAAGAGATGGGGATTTTTAGAAGCTTTTGAGTGCCCTGAGATTTGTACACACACACACACACACACACACCCTACATACTTAACTCCTGTGTCGTTCAGAGTTTTAAATTGTAAAGGAACTTCGAGGTGACTTTCACAGTCATATGCGGTTGGTTTATATAGAATTTTAATTGAAACTTTGAAAAAGGGAGGAAAAAAAACAAGGGAGTAATATTTCCTTTCTTGGTTCTTGAATACATACAGCTATATTCCTTCCTTCCCTCCTTCCTTCTCCCTCTCTCCTTCCCTCCCTCCTTCCTTTCTTATAGCTAAATCCCTTCCTTCCCTCCTTCCTTCCCTCCCTCCTCCCTCCCTTCCTTCCTTATAGCTAAATTCCTTTCTTCCTTCCCCCTCCTCCCTTATAGGTAAATTTCTTCCTTCCCTCCTCCCTCCCTCCTTCCTTCCTTTCTTATAGCTAAATTCCTTCCCTCCCTCCCTCCTTCCCTCCTCCCTCCCCTCCCTCCTTCCTCCCTTCCTTCCAGCTAAATTCCTTTCTTCCTTCCCTCCTTCCTTATAGCTAGATTCCTTCCTTCCCTCCTCCCTTCTCCCTTTCTTCCTTATAGCTAAATTCCTTCCTTCCTTCCCTTATAGCTAAATTCCTTCCTTCCTTCCCTCCCTTATAGCCAAATTCCTTCCTTATAGCTAAATTCCTTCCTTGAATACATATAACTAAATTCCTTCCTCTTTTCTTGAATACATATAACTAAATTCCTTCCTTCCCTCCTTCCTTCCTTCCTTCCTTGAATACATATAACTAAATTCCTCCCACCCTCCCTTCCTTTTTTTTTCTTCTGCCCTCCCTCCTTTTCTTTCACAAAACCAGTAGCCCCCTTTCCCCCCCAGGCCTATAGACCTCTGGCTTGCCAGCCTGGGGGGTGGGGGGGTAAGCTGCATAAACCCTGGGCAGAGAGGCCACTTCATTGTGTGTGAGAGCCCAGCGCTCTCCTTAATATTCCGTCCACGCCGGCTCGCTTTGGGGAAGGCAAAGAAAAGTGGAAACGCTCATAATGGGCCCTGAATGAGCTTGCCTGCCAGCCATTGTTGGAGGACGAAAGGCAGCCAAGGCTGGTCCTCATGAATTACGGCCTCGAGCGCCGAGCGAGGCACTCGATGGGGTCAGGAGGCAGCCTTGCCTGCCATCCATCACAGCGGGCGCAAGAGGAGGACCTGCTGAGGCAGGGTGGAATTCCCAGGAAAGATGCCATTGGCAGGGAAGGGGATTAAAAGGTGGCCCGTCCATCGCATTGGCCATGGGAGTTGGGTGGAGGAGGGGGAAAGCCCCTAGGCTGGGCTCAACCCCAAGGCCCCTCAAGCCCGAGCTTTCTGCATCCCACTGGAAAGGAACCTTGGAGGTCATCAAGTCCAGGGGTCAATAAACTTTTGGACCTCAGGGACCACCAAACTCATAATTTTAAATCCCACAGACCACTTATATGAATTTTGACTGAAGGTGGCTCGCTAACGCTAATGGGAAAGTCGATCCCATATTCCAGAGCTGCAGTAGTCACAGGACTGGACCATTAGTCATCCCGGAGCAGCTGCTCCTCCACCCAGGTGGACCGGCCTGCCATGGACTGGAGGAGCTGCTCCGGGATGAACAAAAGGCTAGTCCTGTGACTCCTGCAGCTCTGGAATATGGGACTGACTTTCCCACCAATGTCAGCAAGCCACCCCGGGGCGGATTTCCTTCCCCCGCCATTGGTCTTACCTTCCAGTACCAGCTTGCGTGGCTCTACTCAAGGTGTTGCGGTTAGCCGGCACCAGGTGGGGACAGCTGAGAAGAGCGAGGACTCAGATGAGGGGCCAGGACCATTAGAGAGTGGACTGCTGCCTTCAGAGATTGTGGGGGCTGGCAGCAGCGATGAGGAGGTTCCCGAGGAGCCTGTGCCAAGTGCGCGTGCACGCAGGATTGCTCATAGGAAAGAGCAGCTACAACAGCACAGGCAAATCAGGAGTAAGGCTGCAAGGTAGTGGCCCCTCCCTCAAGAAGATAAAAGCCAGGTGTGAAATGAACGTACTTTGCAGAAGGCAAAGTCGTTTTGAAACTCCAGCCTCGTGGACATTCCAGTATGCTGAGTTTATACTAAGTTGTGAGGTTCTTTTCCCCAAAGGGCAGAAAAGAGGCTTGTCCATTTTCACTTGGGTGTGGAAAAACTTCATGTGCACATTGCCTCCACTAATTCAATGAACGGTGGTTAATTCAACACATTGTGGTTAATTCAATCAACTGTGGGTTACTCAATAAAAAGTGGCTCAATAACCTGTGGTTAATTCAACAAACTGATATCAATTCAATAAACTGTGGTTAAAGAAACCACATTTCTTGGTTGAAACCCAACTCTCCCTCCTACCTCCGTTGTCCCACCCACCCATCAAATGTTGGTAGTGGAGATGCACTTAAAGGCACCCGAGCTGAGGTGTGAGTTATTTATGCATTAACCGTCTTGGAAGTGTGCATCTATCATCCTTTTGTAAACACACGACACAGGCTTTGCCCTCAAGAGATAGAGTTTAAAAACCAATATAAGCATAGCTGTCATCTGCCTGACTCCATTAGCGTGCATCATGCTGAGCGCATATTCATGGACTTCAAAGGTGATGGCAGGGAAGCTGGTGAGGAGATGTGATTCATCATTTCACGGTTACAGTCGGATGTCTGTGGATTTCCCCGAATAAAACTGAGCAATGGCCAGTCTTTATTGAGCCGAACTGCTCAAGCAGGGTTTTCCTAACCGGGATAAATTGCAAGTGAAACGTCAACTCCCAGAATTCCCCAGTCAGCACAGCCACTGGGGAGAAATGTCTGAAGTGGTGTAGGGTTTCCTGCCTAGGCAGGGGCTTGGACTAGATCAGGGGTTGCAACCTTTCGGACCTCAGGGACCACTAAACTCATAATATTAAATCCCGTGGACTAGAGACCCTGGGAAAATCCCCCCAAAAGTCTGCAGGAAAATCCCCCACCCCATTTTCCAACCGATCGATCGTTCTTTATTTGGGATCGCAGGATACCATTTCCAGCTCCGTTTCAGGGGAAGAGAGAGAGAGAGAGACTTTTGGCTTCATGCAAGGAAAGCAGCAGAAGTCTTTCTTTCTCTCCCCCAAACTCCACCAGAAATGAGTCTTTGCCAGCGCAGCCTCTTGGAGCAGGAGGCCTTGCAGGGTCCCAAAGGCTCATTCCTGGTGGAGTTTGGGAGACAGAAAGAAAGACTTTTGCTGCTTTCCTTGCATGCAGCCAAAAGCAGAAGAAGAAAGAAGCAGAAAGAAGCAGCCCGGTGGCCAGGCCAGGCGCGTGGGGTGAGCGGGGCAAGTTCCCCCCCTCCGCCCTTCCCCCTCTCCCCTCACTACTTTGTGTTGTTCACAATGCAAGCAACGCAAGCCTTGTGTTCCCATGGGCCATGTAGGCGGTGCAGCCTTGTGTTCCCGCGCAGTCTGGATTAATTGCTTTGGGGGGTACTTTGGGGGCGACATTTCTCTGCGGACCACCAAAATTTTCTCATGAACCATCAGTGGTCCCCGGTCCACTAGTTGGCGACCACTGAACTAGAAGACCTCCAAGTTCCTTCCAACTCTGCTGTTCCCGTTCTCTTATATTCTAATTCTGGAATCTGAAGTCTACAGATCTGGAGGGCGTTTAGGTTGGAAACGTGACTCAACTGTAAAGGACAGCTGAGACTCAAGGCTTGAAATACATTTCTGCCTTCTAATTTTCAGCAGGGGTATGAAAATTGGTCTTCCTGACTGGGTGACATCACACAGAGCTATGCTTTATGGTGGCTTATTGAAACAAGCCGAGGTACAAAACTTGAAACACATTTCCGTCTTCTAATCTTCAGTAGTGGTGCGAAACTGACTTGTGTTACCGACCGGTTTATATTGTGCTGAGCTGGACTTTATGCTGGTTTATTGAAACAACACTTGAAATAGCTCTTATGCCTTCTAATCTTCAAGTAGTGGTGTGAAACTGACTGGAATTACCTCACACTGAGCTATCTTTTACTATAGTTTATTGAAACAGGCTGGCAACACTTGAAACACCCTCCTGCCTTCTAATCTTCCATAGTGGTGTGAAACTGACTTGGACTTACTGACTGGTTTACCACCCTCCTGCCTTCTAATCTCCAGTAGTGGTGTGAAACTGACTGGAATTACCAACTGGTTTACCTTATGCTGAGCTGTGCCTTACGATGGTTTGTTGATACACCCGACATTGTTTTATGAAAAAATTCAAAACTGATTGGATTCATACCATGTAATGCCATAGTTATGGCCATGCTAGACTTCATAGCTGATTTAACCCATTTCTGGGTTTGCATCAATCACTGAACCCAAATTAACCAAAAATACTGAATACACCCAACGCAGTAAGCCATGAACAAACAAATCAAGATAATATCTATTGAGAATGCAGCCACTACTAGCTCTTTACCTATCTCTTTACCTAATAGAATTCTTTATTGGCCAAGTGTCATTGGACACACAAGAAATTTGTTTTGGTGCAAATGCTCTCAGTGTACTAAAAGAAAAGATACATTTGTCAAGAGTCAGGAATCATAAGGTACAATGCTTAATAATAGTCATAGGGTACAATATGCAATCAAATCATACTAGGAAACAGTCAATATAAATCATAAGGATACAAGCAACAAAGTTACAGTCATACAGTCACAAGCGGGAGGGGATGGGCGATAAGGAGTGATGAGAAGATTAATAGTAATAGTTGTGCAGACTTTGTAAATAGTTGGACAGTGTTGAGGGAATTATTTGTTTAGCAGAGTGATGGCATTTGGGGAAAAACTGTCCTTGTGTCTAGTTGTTCTGGTGCGCAGGGCTCTGTAGTGTCGTTTTGAGGGTAGGAGTTGAAACAGTTTTTGTCTGGGATGTGAGGGGTCTGTAAATATTTTCACAGCCCTCTTTTTGACTCGTGCAGTATATACAGGTCCTCAACAGAAGGCAGGTTGGTAGCCATTGTTTTTTCTGCAGTTGTAATTAAGTTTAGTCCCATCTGTCAGAGGTGTCCAAACTTAGCAACTTTAAGTTCTATGGATTTCAACTTCCAAAATTCCCCAGCCAGTCATGCTGGGAGCTGAAATCCACAAGTCTTAAAAGTTACCAAGGTTGGACACCCCCGATCTAAGTGATGGGCTGGAAAAATGTTTGCGCTTCCCTGGTCCCGCCTGCCCCCAATTGACTAAGCCAGCTAATTTGGTTTTTTTCCTCTTGAGCCAACATCTCACTTTTAGGCGTCAACAACTTAATTTTCCAATGGAGAAGAATCGGACTCTTGTCTCTCAGAAACCACAGAAGAAAGTTGACTGGTAGCTCCCTTAATAGATTACCTTTCATAAAACTTTCAAAACCTGAGCTGTCTGCCCACTTTGAGAAGGGTTTGCCCGGCTGATGCTGGGACAGTAGTTCATTGAAAATTTCCTGCATCAGATCTGGTCTTCCTTTCCTGCTTTAACAGGACATGGGTTGTACAGGATGGAGCCATGAACCTCACCCTCCAAGAACATCTCAGATTCATCTAGAATCTTATTCCAGACAGGGGAATTTTGGGGAGTGAAAGTCCAAAGGTCTTAAATGGCCAAGAATGAGTTTGGGGTAGTTATCGGATTTTGCAAGGTGATCGTCAGGTTCTCCATTACGTCACCCGATTCCTTTGGCTGGACCTTCCCAGAAAGTCCCCCTTCTTTGAGAATTTCCCTGCAACAAATATAGCTTTTGTTCTTTCATCATTTCTCAATACCGTTCTCTCTTCCTGGTTTACGAAAGACCTCGCTGAAAACCCAGAAAGAGAACAATTTATTTTTTCTGGGTCTGGCCCAGGAAAAGAGAAGTGCAAGAAACGTAAGCGAAGCAACAAATGTGCCAGCGAGAGGAAGAAGAATGCTACAATTTCTTCTCATTCTCCCCTCCCCCTCATGTGTGTGTGTGTTTTTGTATGTGTGTACACACACACACACACACACAAAACCCCCACACACTGCAAAAACAAGGATTTGAACTCCCAGTGTCATGATGGAGGAGTTTATTCCAGATGGACACAAATGTTTTTTTTGCTTTTGGCTTTACTCTTGCCTTGCTCTGGGTAGCCCTCAACTTACAATGATCTGTTTAGCGACCATTCGAACGGGACTGAAAACAGGGACTTTTATGGCCATTTTTCACAAGTCTGTTGCAGCATTCCCAACATTCAGTCACTTGGCAACTGAGTCATATTTATGACGGTTGCAGGGTCCCAGGGTCACCTAATCACCATTTGAGGGGCTACCACAGAGAGGAGAAAAGGGTCAAGTTATTCTTCAAAGCACCCAAAGGCCAGACAAGGAATAATGGATGGAAACTGAACAAGGGGAGATTCAACCTGGAAATAAGGAGAAACTTTCTGACAGTGAGAACAATCAACCCATGGAACAGAAGTTGCCTTCGGAAGTTATGGGAGCTTCATCCCTGGAGGCTTCCAAGAAGAGATTGGACTGCCATCTGTTAGAAATGATGTAGGGTCTCTTGCTTGGGCAGGGAGGGTTGGACTAGATGACCTAGAAGGTCCCTTCCAACTCTGATTATCTGTTATCTGACTTTCCAAAGCAGATTTGTTTAACGATCGCACAAATCACTTAACAACTGCGGTGATTCAGTAAGAAATGTGGCAAAAAAAGGTCGTAAAATCAGGCAAAACTCAGCAATGGTCTTGCTTAGCCACCGAAGTTTGGGGCTCCATTGTGGTCGTACGTTGAGAACTACCAATATCTCACTGCAGCAAAGTTTGACTCGACCTGGATGTGTTTTCAAACACTCCTCCCAAAAATAGCCCAGAGTACATGATAACCAACACAACTTCTGCAAATGTTCAAAATAAAATTGGAACAACAACAACAACAAAATCCCTATGTTTTCCCCGTTGGATTCTTCCCCTTAAACCCATTTAACGGCAGAATCATCACTGCTGCACAATATGAATTGGAGTTTTTGTGTTTTGAGAGCAGACAGGCATTGGGGTTGATAGTACGTCTCTAACCAGAAATAAATTCCAGAGTGTTCCCGGGGTGTGACACGAAGGCAACACAGTCAGATAATCAATAAGAATCTCCAATTTTGCCCCCAATGTCCAGGTTACCTTCTGACTGGAGAAAAACTCTCTCAGGAACAGCCTTTGACTGCAGAAAATTAAGTCCAAAACATCGTCAACACAAACGGTAACTTAAAGTCCAAACAAGCCAAATTGAAGTAATTAGTTTGGCAGGGCAGGAGCAAGAATTTCAGACTTGAAGGCACGGCAAAACTCACACAGTTGGGAAGACGCCAGGAACACAGACAAGGATAAAGTCACATTTGCTCCCAGCAGCCTGCCACATGCAGCCTGCCTTTCTTATCAACTGTCTTCCCAGCTGTGGCTAATGAAGGGAATCAGGGCCTTTTCCTTCCCTGTAAGCTATGTTGCTCCCTTCTCCATTCCTCCCTACGTTCCCTAGGATGAAGAGGGGGTGGGCCTGGTTCTTCCTCTGAACCCCCTTTCCCTTGTTCTATCTCTTCCCTGCTCTGCCCAGCCAGACTTTGCCCTTGCCCAGTTTCCTCCACAGCCAATGGAGCCACACTCCCATTCCCTATCAGCTGTTCGGCTTCCTCCTCAGGTTCAGACTCTGACAGGGGCAAGACAGAGTTTAAAGGACTTACAATCAAGTAAAGGTACCGAAGAATTGGTAAAAAGGGATCGGGTTGAGACTGAGAGATATTTTGTATTTGGAATGCCTGGCTTTGGCTCCCTTATCAAGCCAAGCCACGTTGGCTCAACAGGCCAGAACTGGCTGAGCTCACGGTCTCACACTAAGCTGTTGGCTGTAATTTACAAACCACAATCTCTGGGATCACACATTGCGTTGAGCCAGAACTGAGCAAACCCAGCTGGTTTAGTTGTCAGCCTCCAAGCCGCAGGGCCTGGAGTCCAAGAAGGAAGAATGATTTCTCTAGATCTCCGGGGAGAGACAGACCATCCTAGGACGGGAGTGTCAAACTCAATTTCATGGAGGGCTGGATCAGGGCCATGGTTGGCCTGGGGGGGGGGGCAGGCAGGCGTGACTACCTGGGTGGGTGTGGCCAACTGGGTGGGTGTGGCCAGCTTGATGCCACTTCCCAAACTTGTGACACGTTTCCTCTTCTCACTGGGTAGACATGGCCTGATGTTTCCCCTTTGCATTGGGTAGACCAGGCCGAAACGACGCAGCCCAGCCCCTTATATTTTCCAAACGGCCCCACAGGTCAGATCCGACCACATCGTGGGCCGGATTAGGGCCACGGGCCTCGTGTTTGGCACCCCTGTGTCAACTCATAAAACATTTTGTATGCATGTTTTATAGTTGACAACAGAAAGAAGAGGGGGAATTTCAAAGAGCAGGCGGCACTGTGAAATCGAAAGTGCATTCCATTCATATTTTCTTCAAAGTCTGATTAGATGACTGAAGCTTCCGCTGTGAAAAAAAATCTAATTGGAGAGCATGATTGATGACTCTTGGCTATGTGTTTTGTTGGATGATACACTCAGAGGGGTGGGGGGGAGCAGGATCAAGGATGACAGTGAATTATATATCTCAGAGTTGGCTATACCCAGGTTAGTGCCTGATGTAGAATGTTACCTTCAAATAAATCATCGAAAACTTACCTTCTACTGTAGCCCTGGTGAATAAAACAGCTGAGACGCGGCCATCCACTCTGCCACGCCGACCAGCTAGGCTTCAAACAAAGGAAATATAGGACAGACTAGCACAGGGATGGGTGGGCGGGGCCAACTATCGCCGGAACTTCCAGTTTGCCCTAACTGGTCTGTACCGCCTGAATTCCACCCGTGCCCTGATCTAGGATCTTCAGTAGAGAAAGAAGGGCACCAAGGACATTGCAGGGATAAAGAGATGCAGAAGAGCAAAGAGCATCATTAGCTGTACAGGTCATCCTCAACTTATGACCATAAGTTTCTGTCTTTACAATTTATATTGTTTTATTTATTCCCTAGTATGATTTGATTGCTTATAGTAACCTATGACTATCACTAAGTGTTGTATCTTATGATTGATGAATGTATTTTATTTTTTCTTTATGTACACTAAGAGCATTTGCACCAAGACAAATTCCTTGTGTGAATTGGCCAATAAAAAGTATTCTATTCTATTCTATTCTATGCTATTCTATTCTATTCTATTCTATTCTATTCTATTCTATTCTATTCTATTCTATTCTATAACTGAGCCCAAAACGTCTGTTACAAAGCGAGGCGGTTTATAACTGAGTTTCCCACCATTTTTCACGACCTTTCTTCAGTATTCAGCCAGTTCTGAGCAGTTCCGGAGAACCGCTAGCGGAAATTTTGAGTAGTTTGGAGAACTGGCATATCCCACCGTCTAACTGGCCCCGCCCCCATCTCTTCTCTGCCTCCCGAGTCCCAGCTGATTGGCTGGGTCTTCTTTGGTTGCCCTGCACAGGAAAACGGAGCTGGAAAGCAGGTTAGTGGGGTGGGGAGGGAATGGGGATTTTGCAGTAACCTTCCCCTGCCATGCCCACCAAGCCACACCCACAGAACTGCTAGTAAAAAAAATTGATTCCCACCACTGGCAGAGAATGAGAAGGTTAATAGTACTGCAGACTTTGTAAACAGTTGGACAATGTTGAGGGAATTATTTGTTTAGCAGAGTGATGGCGTTCAGGGAAAAAACTGTCCTTGTGTCTAGTTGTTCTGGCTGTGCAGTGCTCTATAGCATCGTTTTGAGGGGGGGAGTTGAAACAGTTTATATCCGGGATGTGAGGGGTCTGTAAATATGAGGCGACATATTGGCACTGCCATGTATGCAGCCAGCTCTGGCATACATCGTTTACAGTCCTCTGTGACCCTGTTTCCCCCCTCCCTGCTGGGTTGTGTCATCAATCAAATTCTCCAATTGAGCACATTCACAGGCTGGGTGTCATCATTCACGTTCTCCAATTAAATATATTCAGTGGGAAAAAGCTCTGGTATTTTAGTTACAATCTTTTAAAGATAAAGAGTTGAAATGTACTTTCGCTTTCAATTGCTGCACTGCTCTTCCAAATTTCCTTCCTACACCCCCTCTTTTATGGCAACTAGTAAAACAGGCATAGGAATGTTTTATGAGTTGACAGTAGGCAGATCTCCCAAACTGAGGATTGCAGATCAAAAATTGGGGGGGTTTTGGACACACATTTAGCCCAAGTGGGAGGAGCTTCCATGGTAGGTGGGGCATCTTTGATCTCCCTGTTGTTGATTGGATGAGGCTTTCTTGTGGCGTGAATAACCGTTTCCTTGGCCCAGGAAAGCTCAGTTTGATTATATTTTCCATTTTAATGTTTATTCTAGCCCAGTTAATTGAGAGTCAGGCGGCATGCAACTTTTTAATAAATTATTATCGTTATTAATTCTTCCACCTATATTGGTTTTCCACCCACTGCATCGTCTTTCTCAAGTCATGCCATTTTCTTGCCTTGCCTTTTCTTTTTTCTTTTTTTTTGAAAACGTGGGTTGAAAAACCCATTTAAACCATCGAGAGAATATATCATGCTAATGGGCTTAAAAATAATTCTCCCCTGAGGAAGGAATTGGGCAGCATTGATTAAAATGCCTGGCGTTTGCTTGCGAGAATGATATTTTACATTCTCAGTTCAGCGGGAAGAAAAGCTGAATTGACATATCTATAAACAAGTTATTACTTTACTGGCAGGATAATTAGCTAAGAAAAGGCTAGGCGCACTCAGATATCTTGCTGCTGGAATTCAGAGCTTTTTAAAGACAGATTTTTGCATAGCAGAACTTCCTGGATGGTGGGGTATTTTTTTTTTTAAATGGAGAATAAAACAAAAAAAAAAGGCTTTAATTCAGCCAATACCCATAAGAAGCACTTCTGAATGCTTCAATTGATTGCTTGTATACTTATGTTTTATATTGACTGTTTCCTAGTATGATTTGATTGCTTATTGTACCCTATGACTATTATTAAGTGATGTGCCTGATGATTCTCGACTCTTGACGAATGTATCTTTTCTTTTATGTACACTGAGAGCATTTGCACCAAGATAAATTCCTTGTGTGTCCGATCACACTTGGCCAATAAAGAATTCTATTCTATTCTATTCTATTCTATTCAAGACCCTTGGCCCTTTTCTTGGCTAAGAGTCCTTCAACACTGAAAAAAAGCACTTTTTGTCACAATTGCTGAGTTATATACAATTTAGGAATGAGGTGCTTATAATTACAGATTGTGTGTGGACAATTACGATGAGATATGGTCACTGTTTACTGAGAAGTTTCGTATAAAGCTTTTTTTTTTTCCCCTTCATTTAATTTAAACAATTGGCAAATCAAATAAATAAATAAAAAATAAATAAATTGTGTCTGATTCTCAGAGGCTGCCTGGAAAAGTCCCTGCAGTTTTCTTGGCAAGGTTTTAGCCTGATGCCTTCACCATTAACACCAAATGGCCTGTACAATTTTTATAGAAAAGATCCATCCAACACTAGCTTCTTCTCGTGAATATGCTCCGAGTTCTGCAACTTGACAAAAACACAAAGTCGGTCTGTTTTAGTTCGACCAATCATGTCAAACTGGTGGGAAAGAACATGTACAGAAGTGTTCAAATCCACACGGAAAAGTCATACTGATTTTCCCAGTTCACAGGGAGGGGAGGGAGGATAGGAAGAAAGGAGAAAGGGAGGGAGGGAGGAGTGGGAGGAGAAAGGAGGAAGGAAGGAAGGAAGGAAGAAGGAAGGAAGGAAGGAAGGAAGGGAGGGAGGAAGGAAGGAAGGAGGGAGGGAGGTGAGGAAGGAAGGAAGGAAGAAAGAAGAAAGGATAGGAAGGAGAGAGGGAGGGAGGAGGAAGGAAGGAAGGAAGGAAGGAAGGAAAGGAGGGAGGGAGGAGAGGAAGGGAGGGAGGGAGGGAGGGAGGAAGAGGGAGGAGGAGAGGAAGGAAGGAAGGAAAGGAAGGAAGGAAGGAAGGAAGGAAGGAAGGAAGGAAGGAAGGAAGGAAGGAAGGAAGGAAGGAAGGAAGGAAGGAAGGAAGGAAGGAAGGAAGGAAGGGCACCAAACATCTCCTAGTTTGGTGCTTTGTTTCAAAGCAGCTTTTTCCATGAAGCTTCCCCCTTCAGGGCTCCACCCTGCCCAAATAATTTCCTGCACTGATACATTCATCCTGATAATTTCACAGTCTAGGAAAGCCTGGCTGATGGCTGTGTGTGTGTGTGTGTGTGTTGTTGTTTTTAATTAATAATTTTATTTAAACGATCACAACACCAAAATGAAAATAAAGACGATAGAAAAATGAGAAAGGGGGAAAGGAAGGGTTATGGGTACAGGGAGAAAGGAGGGGAAAAAAACCCATTGCTTTCTGTGTTTTTCAGCACAGAAAAATAAAATCACAGCCTCAACTTTGTACTTTGCCAACCTAAAAAACACTGGCCATTTCTATAACAAGAAGCTGCTGGCAGCTGGGCTGGGATGCAGGCTAGAACGGAACTGAGAGCAGAATCCAGTTGTGAAGGGAGGGGAGGGCTGAAGGTTGGAAAAAAACTAAAAATAAGACAGGACTTTTGTCATCTCCTGTGGGGAGTAAAAATAAAAGCTAGCTTGCTCGGTAAGTTCCGTTGTCTGTACAGGGAAATAAAACAGAGATGTTTGCCAGAAGGTAGCCATAAAAGAGGAAATCCTTTTGCCACAATGACTGTTGTTTGCTTTCTTAGGCCCGTCGTTTTCTTTGAACAATCCACAATGCTGGGTTTGCACAACACGCTAAGCCCAACTCAAACAATCTGCTCCTTGGCTTAGCCTAAGAATGGTGCAAATCTTACTCCAGGCTATTTCAGCCTGTTGGGACTTCTCTGTTTCTATGTTGCCTTTCATTGCTCTGTTTTTGTTTTTGTTTTTACCTGCGGAAGCTTTTGACATCAGCATTAGTCCTCATTTTGTGCCAGTGAGAAGATCCAGAACATGGAAAGCAGGTTGTGGTCACACCTGCAACCTGCTTGGAGTGCTGTTCATAGCCCTTTACAAAAGACCCAGCTCAGAAGCTGCTCACTCTTTCATCTTTGTTGTTGTTGTTGTTGTTAGTTGCAAAGTTGTGTCCAACCCATTGCAACCCCATGGACAACGTTCCTCCTGTCCTCTACCATCTTCCGGAGTCCATTGAAGCTCACGCCGACTGCTTCAGGGACTCCATCCAGCCACCTCATTCTCTGCCAGTGGTGGAATTCAAAATTTTCTACTACTGGTTCTGTGGACGTGGCTTGCTGGGCGTGGCATTGCTTGGTGGGTGTGGCTTGGTAGGCATGGCAGGGGAAGGATACTGTAAAATCCCCCTTCCCTCCCCACCCCACCAACCTGCTTTCCAGCTCCGTTCTCCTGTGTAGGGCAACCAAAGAAGATCCAGCCGATCAGTTGGGACTCGGGAGACGGAGAAGAGATGGGGGCATGGCCAGTCAGAGGCGGGATTTCCAGTTCTCCAAACTACTCAAAATTTCCACTACTGGTTCTCCTGAACTGGTCAGAACCAGCTGAATACCACCTCTTTTTCTCTGCCATCCCCTTCTTCTTCTATTGCTCTCCATCGTTCCCGGCATTCGGCTCTTCTCCAACGAGTCCTTCCTTCTCGTGAGGTGGCCAAAGTCTTTGAGTTTCATCTTCAGGATCTGGCCTTCTAAAGAGCAGTCAGGGTTGATCTTCTCTAGGACTGACCGGTTGAATCGCCTTGCAGTCCAAGGGACTCGCAGGAGTCTCCTCCAGCCCCAGAGTTCAAAGGCCTCCATTCTTTGGCGCTCAGCCTTCCTTATGGTCCAACTTTCACAGCCATACATTGCAGCTGGGAAAACCATAGCCTTGACTCTAGGCCCTTTTGTTGACAGGGTAATGTCTCTGCTTTTTAATATGCTGCTTTTTAGTATGCTCTCTCATCTATAGTCTCACAAAATGTTCTCCCCGTGTCCAGGTGGCATTTGATGGAGGGGTTTTTGAAGATGTGGAGACATCAGAGAAACCATGGGTTGTAACCATGAATCTAGAACTTGGAAAGCTGGTTAGAGCCACACCTACAACATGACTGGGGTGTGGAGTATCTTTGAAAAAAGTGGGAGAGGTAACCATGTTAGTTTACTCCAGAGGTGAGTGTGATGTGAACTTTGCAGGCTGTGGTGCAAGCTCCACCTCTTTTGTGACATTGTGATGCTTGCTCAAAAGGGGTGGAGCTTGTTCTCTTAATAGCATAGCCCGACTTTAATTTTTTAACACACCACACGTATTCACCACCCTCCCTGAAGACACCTCTGGTGTTTGCTTCCATTTTTAATTTTATGGATGACAGAGCCATATGTAAGCTGCTCCCAGTCAGCTGTGATTGGAATGCACTTAAGCCCAGGAAAATCAACAAGGCAAGAACTCAATATTCAGTCAAATCAACAAATAAATAATGAAACATTTAGGAAAATCAAGTCGGCATCAAAATATTCAGTAAAGTCAACAGATAAATAAGGAAACATTCAGGAAAATCAAGTCAGCAACAAAATATTCTGTAAAGTCAATAAATAAACAACAGAACATTTAGGAAATTCAAGTTAGCAACAAAATATTAAGTAAAATCAACAAATAACTCCGCCTTCAGGAAGGTAAACAGGCCAGTTTGAACAGCGATCAAGAAACAGCCTCAAGTTTTTCCAACTCCCCCCTTTTAAATTTTTTTAAATCTTTATTTTCATTGTATTTTATGCTATAATAAACTTTAATAAAACTTTTAAAAAGAAAAAGAAACATCCTTAAGTTGCTCCTCTTCCATTTTGCTGGATGTTCAGCCTGTAAGTGCAACAATCATGCTTTTTCACACGTGTGCCCAAATTCTAGGTTTTGCTTAGTGACTGTTAGGTTTTTGAGGGAGTCAGAGAAAAGCACAAACAGAAGTACTAGCTCCTTCCCTTCTTCGTTACCTCCCTCTCCTTCCTTCTTTCTTCCTTCTTTTCCTTCCCTTCCTTCCTCTCTTCCTTTCTTCCTTCTCCCTCCCTCCCTCCCCCTTCCTCCCTTCCTTCTGTCCCTCCCTCTCTCTTCTCTTTAATCTCTCCTTCCTTCCTTCCTTCCTTCCTTCCTTCCTTCCTTCCTTCCTTCCTTCCTTCCTTCCTTCCTTCCTTCCTTCCTTCCTTCCTTCCTTCCTTCTCTCTCTCTCTCTCTCTCTCTCTCTCTTTCTTTCTTTCTTTCTTTCTTTGTTTCTTTCTTTGTTTCTCCTGATCAGTGTCCAAGGTGAATAAGTTACACTGTCTAAACAACGGAGCCCTTCGACTTTTTTTTTTAAGATAACAATTGCTATTTGAAATTCCTTGTTATTTGAGATTCCAATTGCTAATTTGGTGTTTCCCAGATAGCGAGATGGGCTGATAGAATTGTTATAGGATTTTAAAGGAGGTTTTTTCTGTTAAATAATGTAACAAGCAGTCTCTGCTGATACATCTTTATAGGCCAAGTGGCGCAATAACCAAATTTACACAGAAGAGTTTTCACATCTAACATTGAAATCAGTGCAATCTCTTTACTTGGCAAGGACGGGTTTACAAGTTCTTGCATTTCCCAGAATTTTGTAACGGGGAAGATAAGTAAAAGTAAACTTTAAAACGTGCAAGTCAAAAAAATAAAAATCAGGGCCTGGGAAGAAATCGCTGAATTTTTAATCGTCTTGCTTGTATTCGAAAGCTTGAAAATTTATACATTGTTTTTGTTAACTTGATTAAGATGCTGTGTCAAGACCTTTGCAGAATTCTTTCAGGATTGCTTTTTTTAGTTTGTAAAAAAAAACAAAAAAAAAACAAAAACTTTAGCAAAACGTGGATTGATTTGGAATTGCAAAATAGGATCGGAACCCATTTTATAGCCAGGGAAATGAGAAACAATTTTTGGAAATCAGGATTGCAACCAATGTAGTGGAGATGCCTTTTAAACTCCCAAAGGCTCTCACTACTAAGCCTTGCTGCCAACTCCTGAAAGGCCCTCATTGTATCAGTCAGACCTTTGTTCTCTGCCACTGTACACTGTATTCCAAAACCTCCTTTTTCCCTCCTCTCCCTCTTTTCATTTCAACCTTGTTACTCCTGGCAGGGTTTTTTTTAAAAAAACCTCTTTTTATTTCCGAGGCAGGCTGAACGGTAATCCAAGATGCTGAGACTGGGCTGAATCGGTGCCCTGTTTGGAGCAAACCTGAAAGGCCAATTTCTCAGCCTAAGAACATGGAGTGTGTTGGACAGGAAGTTGTATGGCGCTGGCTGGCGAGGCCAACGTTTTGTGAGTTTTTCCCTGTGCCACAAGATGACAGGAGGATGTCTGAGAAAGTAGGAAAAAGGAGCTATTCTCGGTGTTTGTGGGGGGCTTCGTTGAGGGTGGGCAGAGAGAGAGAGAGAGACCTGATTTGCTTTTTAAAGAAGTGGTGGAATTATATTCTTAGCTTTTTGTCAACTGGCAAATGGGAGGCTTTAATACGAGCTTGGAGCTGCGGTGGGCATGCCAGTGATTTTAAATAGAGCGAGTTTTGTATGGAAGAGTTGGTCATCTGCCTTGCATTGAGGGGAAGGGCTCTGGAGGTGGAGAAGAAGAGGAAGGGGGAGGAAGAAGAAGGAAGGAAGGGAGGAGGAGGAGGAGGAGGAGGAAAGAGAGAGAGAGAGAAGGGAAAAAGAGATGATTTTTGAGACTGTGTAGGGAAATGTCCTTCATATGAACTTATTCCTCTTTCTACTCCTTCACCTGCCCCTCCTCTTTCTCCTTTGCTTCCTCCTCCTTCTGCTTCTTCTTCCATCCTCCTTCTCCTTCTTCCATCCAAGCCCCCACCCCACCCCTGGTTACCTATGCATGGATGAACAGCCTTTACGGACTCCTCATAGTATCATTGAAACATAAATCAAACAGACTTAAGTTCACACACAAATGCTAATAAGGCAGAATTTAAACCCAAGTTGAACTAGGGAGCTAAAGCAAGTTCCATGCTTTGTGAGTCTTAGGAACACAGCCACCGCTTACAATGTCTGCCAAGGGTTTGCGTGTCCAATTTGGGGATTCAACTGGAAAGATCCTACCATCTGTTGGAACAAATATCCTTCTGGGTTCAGTTCCAAGTGGGGAAAAAGACACTGGAAACGGGGAGGCTGTTAGGAAAGATGGTTTAATGGTGGACAGGACCAAATGGCCTGGAGCTCCAGGGTGAAAAGGAAGGATGATCACATGCTCCAAAGGGATAAAGAGAAGATCAAGAAGGGCAGAGATGCTGAGAGTGCCTGGGTTTTATAACCTTTGGTGGGATTTGAATTGGAGCTTTTACTCTGATTGGTTGTCAGACTCCCATGGGGCCATGCAGGGGCAACTCTGTAGGCTGTCCTGAGTTCCAGGCTTGGTTGAGCCTTGCTGGATGATGATGATGCACTGAAAGGGCTTTTGAGCAGTTGCTACATCTTTACCTGGAGATCTTCGTTATGTAAAATAGACTGGCCCAGGCCTTAATGGCCCACCCATTAACAAAGGTGGGGGTGGGCTTCTGAGGAGTTTCTGCTTCTCTTTTTAGTGGAAATATTCTGCCTTTTTAATATTTCCTAGGATATTTCATTTTTCTCGGAGAGGGGTGGGTTTTAACTTCCAACACTTCTTTCTCCCACATGGAAAGATCCTACCTTCCCAGTGATTCACAACCTTCCTTGGTGTCTAAAGGAGATTAGAAAGTCCTCTTGGGGAAAAAAAAACTGTCTTGTTTCCACAATTCTTAGCTAAAATGTGGTTTGTTTGTGGTTTAGCATGTTCGGTAAATCCAGTTGTTGAAAAGTTGGGTGGGCAAACAGCAAGGAATCTTCCTTCTGTCAAAAGTGACCTATTTTTGGAAGATAAAAGTCATAAGATGGGTTTGAGTCACTTAGCAAGCACCTCACTTAACAACAAAGTTTCCAGTCACCATTGCCGAGCGTTAAGTCGAGAACCAGTTGTGTTTTGAATTGTTGGTTTTTACATCCTTTCTCTTTTCACCAGGTCGGGAAGCTTCTGCAGGGAGCATTGCAACAGATTGTACAAATCATGTTCTTGGCTGCAAGTGCACAGCCTCAAATTAACAATGAATAGTTGCTAACGAAGTTTATCTTACTAATGTAGCGGCGATACCTGGTCTAGCAAATGATTAAATTATTTCTCTTCTGGCAGGGTGAGTTTGCTGCCAGGAAGCCATGTGCGATATTCAGTGTCAGCTCTTTTCAGTGGCCTTTTAAGATTTTAAAACAGAATTAAAATAAATGCATTTCCTCCCCCCACCCCCAAAAAAATCAAGCATAAAAGAAGGGGGGAAATGATCCAGGCTGCATAAGAGAGAGAAGGGGGGTAGAGAGAGAGAGGGAGAGAGGGAGGGAGGGAGGGAGGGAGAGAGAGAGAGAGAATAGGGAGCTAGACAAGCAAGAAGGCAGGCAGGCATACAGGCAAGCATGCAAGCAGGGAGGGATAAATAGATAGAGAATAGATATACGTATGGATGGACGGATCGATGGATGGATGGATGGATGGATAGATAGATAGATAGATAGATAGATAGATAGATAGATAGATAGATAGATAGATAGATAGATAGATAGATAGATAGATAGATAGATAGATAGATAGATAGATAGATAGATAGATAGATAGATAGACAGACAGGTGGAAGGGAGGCAGGCAGGCATAGATAGATAGATAGATAGAAAGATAGAATGACAGATCAATAGATTGATAGATAGATAGATAGATAGATAGATAGATAGATAGATAGATAGATAGATAGATAGATAGATAGATAGATAGATAGATAGATAGATAGATAGATAGATAGATAGATAGATAGATAGATAGATAGATAGATAGATAGTGATGGGTAGATAGATATAGTTGATAGATGGAGATGGATAGATAGATAGATAGATAGATAGATAGATAGATAGATAGATAGATAGATAGATAGATAGATAGATAGATAGATAGATGATAGGAGATAGATAAGATAGAGGTAGATAGATGATAGATAGATAGATAGATAGATAGATAGATAGATAGATAGATAGATAGATAGATAGATAGATAGATAGATAGATAGATAGATAGATAGATAGATGATAGATAGAGAGAGAGAGAGAGAGAGAACGTAGAACGTAGAATAATAGAGTTGGAAGGGGACCTTGGAGGTCTTATAGTCCAACCCCTGGCTTGAGAGGAGACCCAATACCGTTCCAGATAAACAATTGGCCAGTCTGTTCTGAGTAACCACAACTTCTTAAGGCTAGACGTTCCACTGATTCATTCTTCTCACTGTCAGAAATTTCTCCTTCGTTCCAGGTTGGATTCGGTTGTTTTTTTTTGTTCTGCGATAAGCGTCCAATTGGGTTCAAGAATCCTTTGACTTGGCCTGGCAGAGGAAAATGTCCCCTTTCTCCGCAAACTGTTTTGAAACAATTATTACCCCCTCTGAAAACTGGCGGTTTGAATGATTGCAGCCTGTGTTCCATGTTGGGGGGTTGGCCTTTAAAAGTAGCTCCCAAAGTTTCAGATACTGTAATTGAAAAGTGACCTGCTGGATGGTGAACTGGGAAGAGGAGCCGAGAAGAAGAAGAAGTACATTTGTTTTCAGGAACAATTTATTTTTTTTAAATGCTAGTTTTTAGCTATATTGCAGGAGCCGTGAGGCAGAACGGAAGAAGGGGGGAGGAAGGAAAGGGTGCTGTGGTTTTTGGATAAAACCTTTAACAGTCAAAGTGGGAACGCTGTCAAAACTCAGCCCGGGATTCAGTTGGGGCAGTGACAGTCCTGCAGAGTTTAAGGTCTCCTGGTTACAATGGAAACTCTGTTCTGTATTCAAGTCTTGCTCCTCCCTGGCCCCAGTTAAATGGTTGGTTTGATTTATGGGTGCTGCACAAATTCATTTAGCATTTTATAGGGCCTACCAATATTTTATTTTATTTTTTGACATCTCTGCTAAGGAGGGCAAAACACCATTCAGATTGAATGGTGACGAACACCAACATATCACCATATGGTGATATGACATCACCATATCACCAATGGTGATAACAGCTGACGAAACGTGGTTCATTAAACTAGTTCAGTTTCTGCTGACCACTCAAGCTTCTTGAAACTAATCAACTTTTTGGTGTTCTTTTTACAGGATCAACCTCTGAATCCTGATAAAGGCTTTGAAGCTCAGGTGAGTGTTGGATTTTTCATTTCATACAAAAGGGTGAAAATATAGTTCAAATGGCAGGATGTTTAGGTGAAGACTTCAGGATGTCAGAAGTGAAGATTTCCATCCCCAACATGGATGGAAGTCAGATTTTCTGGGACTTCAACTCCCAGAATTCCCCAGCCGGCTCCCAGCCAGGAGTTGAAGTCCACAAGTCTTCAGAGTGAACAAAGTTGGACACTCTTGCAATAAAGCAAGACACCAACAATGGGATTTTATGTATGCATTTTTATAGCCTGCAGCTTGGAGGCTTAATCAAAGCCAGCTTGGCGCAGAAAGAGGATGTATGTCCATTTTTATGGACCTCCTTTCCCTTTTTATGGTTGGGCTGAAGTCATTTTATAGGCAAATGCAACAGGAATAGCAAAATTCAATGGCCAATCTCTCTCTCCCCTCCCTCTCTCCCCCCTCCCTCCCCCCTCTCTCTCCCTCTCCCCCCTCTCTATCTCTCTTTTCCCTCCTTCCTCCCTCCCTATCTCTCCCTCCCTCCCGCTCTCTCTCCATCTCTTCCTCTCTCTTATCTCTCTCTATCCCCTCCTCCTCCCTCCCTCCCTCCCTCTCTCTCGCGCTCTCCCTCTCTTCCCCAATATATCCCTCTCCAGGGGTGGGATTCAAAAATTTTAACAACCAGTTCTGTGGGTGTGGCTTAGTTAGTGGGCATGGCTTGGTGGTTCATGTTATTGGCTGGGTGTGACCAACTCAATATCACTCACATCGAGGCACGCATCTCCTCGCCTGGCCTCTCATGACTGTGGGGATGCTGCAACAGTCGTAAGTATGAAAAGTGGTCATAGGTCACTTTTTTCAGTGCCATTGTAACTTTGAACGGTCACTCCACACAAGCAAAGTACCAGCAAAGGAGGAAAAAAACCTCCAGAGAAGTTCCAGAGACAGGAAGTCTAGTCCTGCCAAGAACATAATAAGGGTTTACGGAGAGGCAGTTTCTGTAAGCAACACCAGAACGTTTCCTTCCTGCCTTCCTTACAGGATTAGGCCAGTAATTTCTTCTAACACCCGGTTATCCAAACTGCTTAGAATGTTAACAACTGGTTTTAGCGAATAGGTGTGAACTGGTAGAATCCCATTCCTGTCCCTCTCCCCCCTCTATCTCTCCCTCCCTATCTCTCTCTCTCCCTCCCTCTCTCTCTCTCCCTCCCTCTCCCTCTCTCCCACCCTCTCTTTCTCTCTCTCCCTCTCTCTATCTCTCCCTCTCTCCTGCTATAATACTCAGCTGCTACTAGCTCCATATGTAGAACAAAGCATAAAGGCATCTGTAATTAAGTAATAATCAACAACTTTCAAGAGGCTGAGTCATGAAGACCCATTAAAATGGTTCATTGAAAGGTAATTCATAACAGCAAGGTTTTAGCTTGTAATTAGTCTAAGAATGGGGGCGTTCTTTGATGCTGGAAGCCAAATTCTCCAAGGATGTTCGCTTCCGATAAACAAACCCAGCGCTTTTGCTGCAAATTTCTCAGTTTTCCCCTCTCATTCCTGTGGAATTCTTTCATTTCAAATTACGGGCAGTCCTCGTTTAGTGACTGCCTCCTTTGGCCACTGTTCAGAGTTACGGCGGTGATGGAAAAGCCATTTGGCGAACAATCCTTGGGTTTACAACCTTCGCAGGTCAGGAAAAGCCAAAGAGAAACTGGAGCCCTATTGTAAACACAGCCGGAGTTTCACTTAGTGACTCCTTTGCTTAATGACTGAATAATGACTGTCCCAATTGTGGTTGCTCAGTGAGGATGAGCTCAGAAGAGATGTGATATTAGAAACCAAAGTGTTCCAACTTTGGCTTGCTAGAAAGAAATCATTTTGTGGCTTCCTGGTTTAAATGTCAGGATACCTCACCAAAGAAGTATCTGCAGTTTATTTATTTTTCCCATGAATTCCGCTTGTCTCCGGAAAGTTGGAGATCTGGAAATGCCAGCTAGGAGAATCAAAAGACTGGAGGGATATGGGAACGAAGAACGGTGTCAAAATCTTGCTTTGCAATTTCATTGAAGTCGTCTTTCCCTGGGTTTTTTTAATCTATATATATAAAAGCGAAATACTACTCATGCATCATCACAAAATCTCCAGAACTGTAAAGCCTACAAACTTGAAATTTGGCACCTATGTTCCTCTTGGCTTCTAGGTGCTCACTAAGAAAGGATTTTTCAAAATGACCACCAGAGCATTAGTATTTCCTATATTATTATTATTATATATTAAGATATTATTATTATTATTATTATTATTATTAACATGCTCGAAGGAGTTCTACTCCCCCTCCCCACCTGAAAAGAAATCTCTTCCAAATGCAAAACACAAGCAGAGGAGTTTCGGTTTCACAGCAGCTTTAGTACAGAACAGTTGAGCTAAGCCACGTCCAGGCTCCTTGCTGTCTCTTCCTTGCTCACACAGCAAATACTGCTTCAGTTTCCAAACAGCTCTCAACTCTCTCACACACTGACAAGATGCTATCCAGATAAATACCCATGGATGCTGGTAGGCAGAGGCAGAATTTTCCCCCTTATTTTCCTCTCCCCAAATTAAGCCTGATCACATAGTTTCATAGCGAAGGACGGGTATCCAACTGGTTCTTAATGTTCCGAGCATTTGGGGGAATTTCTTTCAAATTTTCTTAACAGGTAATCCTTGACTTATGACCACAATTGAGGCCAACATTTCTGTCGCTAAGTGAGACATTGGTTAAGAGAATTTTGCCCTGTTTTACGACCTGAATCTGGTTTCCCCATTGGCTTTGCTTGTCAGAAGGTTGCAAAAGATTTATATTCCAACCGTCATAAATATGAGCCAGTTGTCAAATACCTGAATCTTGATGGTGTGACTCCGGGGATGCTGTGACGGTCGTAAGTGTGAAAAATGGACATGCTTTAGTTTAGAACATTAGAAAGGAGAAGGATTAAAGGAAGCTTCTGATTCCAGTTAAAAAGAACTTAATCTGGTTATATGCAATGAATCTGAAATTTTTTAAACACCACATTAAATGCAGGGAACATAATTAAAGGCATAAATACTTGGGCTGTTCCAGTTATTCAGTATACTGCAGGTATAATTGATTTGGGCACAAGCTGAATTAGACATTCTTGATTGGAAAACAGGAAAATTAATGACAGAGAATCTTATTTCCTTTCCAAGAAGCCACGGTGGCTGGCTCTACTTTGTTAGAAATAAAGGTGGGAGGGGATTACTCTTAAGTAAAGCAAGGAACAGAAGAGAAACACAATTTTGCAACCCGGCGCGGGATTGCTATTGACAGATGTTTGCGCAGAAAGAAAAAAAAAACAGCTCCTGAAGATGACAAAACTCAAAAGAACAATTGCAAAAGAGAAGCAGCCCGAAAGCCAAATTAACGCCTTCAAATCCAACTCGTTTAAGTGGCCCATACGCTGTAACGTCGAAGGGAAATCGGATCAAAGTCAGACCTGGCCCATGGCTGTAAATTGGAATTCTTGAAAAGGGGAGAAACAAGCATCTCAGCGCAACAACGTGACTCGGCCAACTAGCATCATCGAAGCCAAAATGGAAGGTGTTTCCAATGGTAACAGAATGGCAGTTTGGTAAAGTGATCAGAGGAGAAACTGGAGACCCATCTCATTGGTGGCTGTAGCAAAATGGCCCCACTTCAACTCCCAGAATTCCCCAGTCAGCACAGCCATGGGAGAGAAATGTCTGAAGTGGTGTAGGGTTTCTTGCCTAGGCAGCGGGTTGGACTAGAAGACCTCCAAGGTCCCTTCCAACTCTGTTATTCTATTCTATCCTTTCCTTTCCTTCCCTTCCCTTTTTCTTTATTCTTCCTCTCCTCTCCTTTCCCCTTTTGTTTCCTCCCTCCCTCCCTTTCCCTTCTCTTCCCTTCCCTCCTCTCTCCTTTCCCCTTTCCTTTCTTTTCCCTTCCTTTTTTCTTTGTTCTTCCTCTCCTTTTCCCCTTGTTTCCTTCCTCCTTCCCTTCCTCATCCCTTCCCTTCCTCATCTCCCTCCCTCCCTTTCCCTTCTCTTCCCTTCCCTTCTCTCTACTTTCCCCTTTCCTTCCCTTCCTTTTTTCTTTATTCTTCCTCTCTTTTCCCCTTCATTTTCTTCCTCCTTCCCTTCTTCATCCCTTCCCTTCCTCATTTACCTCGCTCCCTTCCTTTCTCTTCCCTTCCCTCCTCTCTCCTTTCCCCTTTCCTTTCTTTTCCCTTCCCTTCCCTTCCTCATCCCTTTCCCTCCCTTCTTTCTTTCTTTCCTCCCTTCCATTCCCTTCCCCTTTCCACCCTCCCATCCATTCATCTGATCTCTTGCTTGCATCACAATTCCTTATTGCAAAAAAACGAGTGCACGCCTCCAACCTCCAAGGTGCTTTTTCAAAAGGCAACTGGGCTGGGTTGTTGTTGTTTTTTAAATTTTCCTTCTTAAGAAAACAGGAAAAAGTGTCGCTTCTCATCCAAGAAGCCTCGTCAGTTCTGATGGGGTTGGTGAGAATAAGATGGAAGAATTCCTTCCACCCACCATCAGAACGGATGAAGTTGAGAATCTCCACAGACACATCTCTAGCCTTACAACAGCGTGGTCTGTCTCAAACCTCAGACATTTGTAGGAGCTAATATCCTCCATCCCAGCAATAAGCAGCAAGCAATCGGTTAAATTTCATCCAGATCAGTCTTACAAGCAATCTTTCAACGGGGAATTTTCCACACGAGGTTGAAAAAAAAAAAAAAAACCTGGAAGGTGTGATTTGACAGCTGGAAGGAATAGAAGTTGTCACTTTAAAAAAAAAATTGGCATCAAAAGTAATGACCAGAATAGACTTTACTTCCCCCCCCCCTTTTCTGAATGCATTTATCCCAAAGGGGGAGCGTTCTTCAGAGTTTTGACCTTTTGAAAAATTGTCAGGATGAGATTAAAGCTACAGACGTTAATTTCTTTGGACTTGCAAGGCAAAAGGCAAAAATTGTCCAATGGTTGAAATCTGATTTGGGCGGTGACCTCGTGGGGGAGGGGGGCACTTGGAGAAGCTACACCCAGCCAAGATGGGTGACTCAGAATTGGTCTCTCAAGGCCAAAGCAAACAGCCTACAAGAGCAACCAAATTTGGGGTTTTCCAGACTGGAAAGGGGGAATGGTCTAGACTTGAGCTGTGCCAAAAATATCTGCATTTCCATTTTGCCCATTCTCTTTTCAGTTGGTTGAATGAGAAGTGCAACTTGAAATGTCTTCAAAAGATACATCTTGACAGACTAGAACACTGGGCCGTATCTAACAAAATGAAATTCAATGTAGAGAAAAGTAAAGTCCTACACTTAGGCAAGAAAAACCAAAAACATCCATATAGACTGGGTGGAACCAGGCTCCATGGCAGTAACTGTGAGAGGGATCTTGGAGTCTTAGTGGACAACCAGCTAAATAGGAGCCAGCAGTGTGCAGCAGCAGCCAAAAAAGCTAATGCAATCCTAAATTGCATTAACAGAGGGATACAATCGAGATCAAGGGAGGTACTAATACCACTCTATAAAGCCTTAGTAAGGCCACACCTAGAGTACTGCATCCAGTTTTGGTCACCACACTATAAAAAGATGTTGAGACTCTAGAGAAACTACAGAGAAGAGCAACCAGGATGATGAGGGGACTGGAGGCTAAAACATATGAAGAATGGTTGTAGGAATTGGGCATGGCTAGTCTAGGGAAGAGAATGACCGGGAGAGACAGGATGGCAGTCTTCCAATATTTGAGGAGCTGCCACAGAGAGAAAGGGGTCAAGCTATTTTCTAAAGTGCCTGTAGGCCAGGAATAATGGATGGAAACTGAACAAGGAGAGATTCAACCTGGAAATAAGGAGAAACTTTCTGACAGTGAAAACAATCAACTCATGGAACAGAAGTTGCCTTCAGAAGTTGTGGGAGGATCATCATTTGAGACTTTCAAGAAGAGATTGGACTGCCATTTGTCAGAAATGGTGTAGGGTCTCCTGCTCGGGCAGGGGGTTGGACTAGATAGCCTACAAGGTCCCTTCCAACTCTGATTATCAGTCATCTGTTAGAGTAGCCAATGGAGTTGGTTTGATTTTTCATGGGCGGCGCTTAGATGAGGGCTTGAGCTATGTTTTTTACAAAGATGGCCCAGCAACCGGGTGGGTTCCAGCGGGCTGTGGGGGGGGGGGGGGGGGGGGTTGGGGACGCCCAGTAGAGTAGAGTTGGTTTGTATTTTCCTGGGTGGAGAATGAGACGTTTGAGCTTGTTTTGTGATGAAGTGGGCTAAGTCTATACGTGTGTACGTGTGTGTAAGAACACTCGATCTTTCACTCTGTGGTCCCCCTCCTTCAAAGCAGAGCGGCTTCCTTCATGGGTGGACTTCAACTCCCAGAATCCTCCAGGCAGCTGTTGAGCTTTTGAGCTTTCCTGGGGCTGATCTTTACTCATCTGGAAGTCATCCAACTTGGACGGTAGCAGGTCTTACTTGCTGTCCTCAAAAGGCAACTGGACTTTTCTTGGAGTTCAAGAAAGCCCAGTTGCCTTTTGGAAAGAGCACTTTTAGGACAACCATGACCTGAATGTTTGAGAATCTCCACAGACGTATTAACTTGATGGTGAGTGTTAAGCCTGAATTCCCCAACAAGTGTTAAGGAAAACAAACTAAACAGAATGTGTAGCGTAGTCAGATAGGCAGACAGGTAAATGTGTGAGATAAGTTTGTATTTTAGTTAACACGCAGTAAAAAAAACAGATACGCTTGTGCTATCAAAAATATAGTTTATTCCATTAGGAATTATAGCATAGTCAAAATAAACGGTCCATTAGTCATGTATCATTTCAGTCAGTCCAGTCGGGGATACTCAATTTGAAAAGTCCGTGTTGAATAGCCAATGTCAGTTCACTTACAATAAATCAGTCCGTATTATCTCTTCTCTCCATTGAGAAATCAACACTCCTTTCTCTCCTCCGTTCCAGTAAGGAAAAACGCAGTCATCAATCCATCCAGTAATTAGGGATCATTAAGCCAGAGAGAGAGAGCTGCAATTGACTTGCTTCTTTTATGGTGCTTTTACAACCACACCCTTAATTACATTCTTGTAGTTAAAGTTACACACACTTTAACCAACAAACCATGATAACTTATTTATTATTTTTTACCCAAACCAGTTAGGGTAAACAATGTTATCCCTAACAGTGAGAATTGAGAAGGAGGTTGGTCTTGGCTGCCATTAACAATATATCCATATTTATAGGGGAAGGAGTTCAGGGGTGAGCTCCAAAAATTTTAGCAACGGGTTCTTTGCCCAGTTGCTGGGTGAGCGTAGCCATGGTGGGCATGGCGTAGTTGGCCTCCTGCACCATGGCAAGGAGGGGAGGGGTGTTTTTACCCACCCACCCCGGCTCCAGAGGCTTTCTTTGAGCCTTTGGGAGGATGAAAACAGCCTCCTTGGGCTCTGGAAGCTGTCTGGAAACGGGCCCATTTCCGGCCTTCCCAAACTTCCGGGAGGCCCGTTTTTCACCCTCCCCGAGCCTCTGCGCACACCCTGTACTTTCCTGCATCCAAAACAGGGGACTCCAGGGAGGGGAGGGGTGGATGGGGCCAGCCAGGAGTGGATTTGGGGGTTCTCCTGAACCCCTGCGTGCCCCCAGCACCCCTGGAAGGGATGGCAGAACATGGGGATGGAATTAAAAGAGTAATAACCCTAGAATCCTGCTCTTTAATTACTAGCTGAATTAAGGCAGACAGATTTTAAACTCCGCAAAGGCATCCACACAAAGTCTCTTTATTGGTTCATCAGGCATCCTCAAATCCAACTCAC